>NC_136261.1:435633844-436233844 GCF_964187855.1 Myxine glutinosa | reverse complement strand
GGGAGAGGGCTTGGGGGCAGGAGGCGTGAGGCGTGGGAAGGGGAGGGGGGGGGGGGAGAGGTATAAAACACAAGGGGACCGAAATTAGCGGGGGTAGAAAAGATCAAGGTTTTGGATGGGGGAGGATAAGAGATGGTGGTGAACAGCTGTTTTAAAGACCTGGAGGGTGGAGTGGGATTGAAGAGAGTGGGGGAGTTTGTTCCAGAGGCGGGAGAAAAGGGGAATGAAGGAGTGAAGGTGAGCAGAAAGTCTTGATTTTGGCAGTTTAACCATAAGAGGGTTGCAGGCAGATCTTGTGCGACCTGTAGGAATATTTGGGGGACAGAGCCCAGAGAGGGCTGGGGGGGCAAGGCCAGAGAGGAGTCGGTAGAAGACAGAAAGACCACCAACCTGCCTGCGGTGAGTGAGTGAAAGGCCCTTGGAGTTAGCTTCATCGCAGGAGATTCCAATGATTCTGAAAGCTTTGGTTTCAACAGCGTGAAGACGGGCTAGGTGTGAGGCAGGAGCACCAGACCAGAGGGGAGAGCAGTATTCCATAGAGCTGCGGACGAAAGCCTTGTATGTGGTGAGGAGCTCAGGTGTGCCAAGGAAGGACTTCGCACGACGGAGGATGCCCAGTCGGTGACTGGCTTTTGAGGCCAGATTTGAAATGTGGTTTTCCCAGGAAAGATCATGGCAAATAGTGAGACCCAAAAGCTTGAGTGACAGAACTTCTTGGAGAGGATTATTCAGAAAGTGGATGGGGGGGTTTTCCAGTCGGTCTTTTCAGAGAGACATCATAAGAGTGTGAGATTTATCAGGATTGAAAGACATGTTCCATTTGTTTGCCCAGTCTGTGATTTTGTCCAGGTCTGCAGAGAGTGAGGAGGCTGCAGACTGCCAATCTGAGGGATGAGGAATGGAGCGACAGAGAGTAGAGTCGTCAGCAAAGAGATAGAGAGGATTTTCAAGAGAGTCAGAGAGATCATTGATGAAGACCAGAAAAAGTACAGGGCCCAGAACACTACCTTGGGGAACTCCAGCCTGAACAGGAAGAGGAGATGAGAGAAACCCATTCAGGGCCACACGTTGACTACGACCAGAGAGGAAGTCCGCGAGCCATGCGTGGAGATTTCCCTGGATACCAAAGGAGGAGAGTTTGGTGAGCAGAGCAGGGTGCCAGACCGTATCGAAGGCACGTGAAATGTCAAGGGAGACAGCTCTAATTGCCTGTTTGGCGTTGAGGACCTCCATCCATTGTTGAGAAAGCAGAAGCAGCATGTCCAGAGTAGAGAGACCAGGTCTGAAACCAAATTGATGATCAGAGATCAAGCCATTGGGGAAGAGGAAAGATTTCATATCTGAAGCAATGATGGATTCCATGACTTTGCTGATAATTGGGAGAAGGCTGATTGGTCTGTAGTTGCTGGGATCGGTTTTTGCACCTTTTTTGTGCAAAGCGGTGATGTTGGCTGATTTCCAAGCAGATGGCAGATGACCTTGAGCAAAAGAGAGGGTGAAGAGAACAGAGAGAGGGAGTGAAAGAGCGGAGGAACAGGATTTTGGACCCGTGGGCTGATGCCGTCAGGAACAGTTGCAGAATCAGAGTCGAGGGTTGACAGAAACTTTTCCACCTTGTCAGGAGGAAAGGACACAGAATCCAGGAGCAGCTGGGTACGACTGGGTACGGTGGGTACAGAGAGGGATGGGTTCGGGACACAAGATTTAGAGGCAAACACAGAGTTGAGGCATTCAGCTTTTTCACGTGCGGAGTCAGCCGTTAAGCCGTTTGAGGTGAGGGAGGGGATGGAGGTGGAACAAACACCAGAAACAGATTTGACCAGACGCCACCAGGATTTGGAAGAGGGAGACAGATAAGAGAGTTCGGTCTTGAGAACGGTGAGATATTGTTTTCTGGCTCTCCTGAGGGTGGACGCACACTTGTTTCGGGCTTTGTGAAAGGAAATGAGATTTCCTTCCGTTGGATTTGCTTTCCACGAGACGAAAGCAAGTTGTTCAGGGCAACAGCCTCACCACAAGATTCCATGTACCATGGACGGGAGGAAGGGTATGACAACTGAAGACGAGATGGGATAAATCTGTGCATGAGAGAGAGCAATTTACCTTGAAAGAATTCCCAGGATGAGTTGATGTCAGAGGCGGTAGAGATGGGAGACCAGTCCAGATGATTGATGGCTGCTTGAAGACCGTGCCAGTTGGCCTGAGTGAAATGCCAGACTCGTCGACGCTGAGGAGGCTCTCTGAGAATGGTCAGAGAGATGTCCACTTTGACAAGCACATGATCAGATGAGCCGATTGGAGCAGAAGAAGAGCAGCAGACATTTTCAGGGAAGTTTGTCATAACCAAATCCAGAAGAGAAGATGCTCCGTTGACTGAGATCCGGGTCGGGAAATTGACAGATTGTGTCAGTCCCAGTGAGTCGCAGAAGTCCTTTGCTGAAGAGCCATGGCTGGTGAGAGAGGTACCCACGCCCAGCCAACTGGCATGGTGACAATTGAAATCACCACATATGAGGAAGAGAGAGTTGGGATGGGTAGATAGAAGTTGGTCCATATTATCAGACAGCGAGATGTAGATGGAGTCATCGCTGTTTGGTGGACGGTACAACACACATATGAACAAAAGGTGGGAGCGAAGGGGAAGCCGTAGCCAAAGGTATTCCTGGGGGTGAGGTGGAGAGAGGGCAGTGGAGAGCGAATGAGGAAGAGAGTTTTTTTTATAAAGATAGCAACCCCACCTCCAGGACGAGGCTCAGGTCTATCATATCGGAGGAGGGAGTAACCTGGGAGAGATACCAAGGCATCAGAGACATCATGAAGGAGGAAAGTTTCTGTTAAGCAGATCACATCTGGTTTGTCAGAATGCAACCTGTATGGAGAGATCAGTCAAGTTTGAGCGGAGGCCCCGGATGTTTGAGGTCCATACCGTTAATGAAGAGGAAGGGGGAGCATCGGATACAGAACATGGGTGGGGGGAGGGGTAGGGTATGATGTGGCAGAGGAGGAAGAGGTAGGGAGAGCTGTTGAAGGTGTGTCAGAGATTTCAGAGATTTCAGAATAGCTTGGAGAAAGGGAAGAATGGGGCGGACAAAAGGTTTGATGAAGATTGGGTGAGTTTGGTTTGATGAAGACGTTATCTCTGATTATCCCATTCAATAAACAAACTCGTTCTCATCTCGTTATCATTTATCAAAACAAACATCATTCCCGAAACCCGATCCACGGATTTCTCTTATCGATGTTCGAGGAGGAGGAGGAGGAGGAGGTGGAGGAGGAGGAAGGGGGAGGTGGGGGGGAGGGGGAGCGAGGAGGGGGGAGGAGGGGCGAGGAGGTGGGAGGAGGGGCGAGGAGGGGGGAGGAGGGGCGAGGAGGAGGGGAGGAGGAGGGGGGAGGAGGAGCGAGGAGGGGCGAGGAGGGGGAGAGGAGGAGCGAGGAGGGGGAGGAGGAGCGAGGTGGGGGAGGGGGACGGGGGAGGAGGGGAGGGGAGGGGTGGGGAGCAGGAGGGGAGGGGATGGGAGGAGGTGAGGAGGTGGGGAGGAGAGGAGGTGGGGAGGGGAGGAGGAGGGGAGGGGGAGGAGAGGAGGAGAGGAGGAGGGGAGGGGAGGGGGGAGGAGGAGGAGGACGTGGGAGGGGAGGAGGAGGACGTGGGAGGGGAAGGAGGAGGACGTGGGGGGAAGAAGAGGAGGAGGAGGAGGAGGGGTAGGAGGAAGACGGAAGACGAGAAGGAGGGAGAAAAAGGAGGCGGAGGAGGACGACCGCACTCGGCGCGCAGTGGATGTGGCGCCAAATTACACCCTCAAAAAACCGTTTTCACGCTCCATTTGTTTGTATTATTTATAAATTATAATACAACGAACTCGTGAGATCAGGAAAAGCAACTTTCAGAAACACATTTTGCAGTTTAAACTCCGTGCTTCGTGTAAATGTGTCAGGTCGATGATTACAAACTCCTTTACATCCGAAATCACTTTTCTCCGAATTCCTATTTCCATCACCTCGCACAGATGTCCGTGAGATAACACCATTTACCCTTTACCCGTTACCCTTTACCCTTTACCCGTTACCCTTTACATTTTACCCGTTACCCGTTACCCTTTACCCGTTACCCTATACCCTTTACCCTTTACCCCTTACCATTTACCCTTTACCCGTTACCCTTTACCCGTTACCCTATACCCTTTACCCTTTACCCCTTACAATTTACCCTTTACCCGTTACCCTTTACCCCTTTACCCTTTACCCTTTACCCGTTACCCTTCACCCTTTACCCTTTGCCCGCCCGTTACCCGTTACCCCTTACCCGTTACCCGTTACCCCTTACCCGTTACCCTTTACCCTTTACCCATTACCCTTTATCCTTTACCCTTCACCCGATTCAAAGTTAGGTTTGTACCATTACAAATATGGGGAGTGTTGTGGATATCTTTGTGAAAAGGGTGGATGCGAATGTGCAAATAGGGTAAATTATGGACTATGGTAATCCGATAATGGTTCGAATCGTGTAATGGACTGAATCGGGTAAACGTTTGTATCAGTTAAAGGTTCGAATCTGGTAAACGTTTGAATCGGTCAATGGTTCGAATCCGGTAAACGTTTGAATCAGTTAAAGGTTCGAATCCGGTAAACCTTTGAATCAGTTAAAGGTTCGATTCTGGTAAACGTTTGAATCAGTTAATGGTTCGAATCCGGTAAACCTTTGAATCAGTTAAAGGTTCGATTCTGGTAAACGTTTGAATCAGTTAATGGTTCGAATCCGGTAAACGTTTGAATCAGTTAAAGGTTCGAATCCGGTAAACCTTTGAATCAGTTAAAGGTTCGAATCCGGTAAACATTTGAATTGGTTAATGGTTCGAATCCGGTAAACATTTTAATTTTTGTAATGGTTCGAATCCGGTAAACGGTTGAATTGGGTGATGGTTCGAATCCGGTAAACGGTTGAATTGGGTAATGGTTCGAATCCGGTAAACGTTCGAATCGGTTAAAGGTTCGAATCAGGTAAAGGTTTGAATCAGTTAATGGTTCGAATCCGGTAAACATTTTAATTTTTTTAATGGTTCGAATCCGGTAAACGTTTGAATTGGTTAATGGTTCGAATCCGGTAAACGATTGAATTGGTTAATGTTTCGAATCCGGTAAACGTTTGAATCGGTCAATGGTTCGAATCCGGTAAACATTTGAATTGGTTAATGGTTCGAATCCGGTAAACATTTGAATTGGTTAATGGTTCGAATCCGGTAAACGTTTGAATCGGTCAATGGTTCGAATCTGGTAAACGTTTGAATCGGTCAATGGTTCGAATCCGGTAAACGTTTGAATCAGTTAATGGTTCGAATCCGGTAAACATTTGAATCGGTCAATGGTTCGAATCCGGTAAACGTTTGAATCAGTTAATGGTTCGAATCCGGTAAACGATTGAATTGGTTAATGGTTCGAATCCGGTAAACATTTGAATTGGTTAATGGTTCGAATCCGGTAAACGTTTGAATTGGTTAATGGTTCGAATCCGGTAAACATTTGAATTGGTTAAAGGTTCGAATCTGGTAAACGTTTGAATCGGTTAATGGTTCGAATCCGGTAAACGTTTGAATCAGTTAATGGTTCGAATCCGGTAAACATTTGAATTGGTTAATGGTTCGAATCCGGTAAACGTTTTAATCGGTTAGTCTATTGGAATCTGAACCTGATTGTATGTTCTTCCACAACACGTAGGGTGACATCAATGCGCGTACCGTCCCTCGGATTCGCGTTAAACGGGAATCCCGTCTGCCGACCTGAATCGGTGGACGTCAAAGATCCCACGGTTTCCTTTTGAAGAGTAGGCGAACTATCGCCGGCATCCTGAACAAATTACAAATTCCTGACCGAACTTGCACCTAGTTCCTAACCGAATTCCTAACCGAGTGCAGGGGGTGCCCAGCAGAGCCTCCGTTAGGCGCCCGCGGAGCCGGCAGCCACAGGGGTTCACCCACAAAAAGGGGCCACCCACAAAGAGGAGCCACCCACAAAGAGGAGCCACCCACAAAGAGGGGCCACCCACAAAGAGGGGCCTCCCCCAAAGAGGGGCCTCCCCCAAAGAGGGGCCTCCCACAAAGAGGGGCCTCCCACAAAGAGGTGCCTCCCACAAAGAGGAGCCACCCACAAAGAGGAGCCACCCACATGGAGACCCCACCCACAAAGAGGGGCCACCCACAAAGAGGAGCCTTCCACAATGAGGGGCCTCCCACAAAGAGGCGCCACCCACAAAGAGATGCCTCCCACAAAGAGGGGCCTCCGAAAAAGCGGGGCCTCCCACAAAGAGAGGCCTCCCACAAAGAGGGGCCTCCCACAAAGAGGTGCCACCCACAAAGAGGGGCCTCCCACAAAGAGGGGCCTCCCACAAAGAGGTGCCACCAACAAAGAGGTGCCACCCACAAAGAGGTGCCAACCACAAAGAGGGGCCTCCCACAAAGAGGAGCCACCCACAAAGAGGAGCCACCCACAAAGAGACCCCACCCACAAAGAGGGGCCACACACAAAGAGACCCCACCCACAAAGAGGGGCCACACACAAAGAGGAGTCACCCACAAAGTTGGGCCTCCCACAAATAGGGAGCTCCCACAGAGAGGCACCACCCACAAAGAGGGGCCACCCACAAAGAGGGGCCACCCACAAAGAGGAGCCTCCCACAAAGAAGTGCCACCCACAAAGTGGAGCCACCCACAAAGAGGGGCTACCCACAAAAAGGAGCCTTCCACAAAGAGGAGCCACCCACAAAGAAGAGCCACCCACAAAGAGACCCCACCCACAAAGAGGAGCCACCCACAAAGTTGGGCTTCCCACAAATAGGGGGCTCCCACAGAGAGGGGCCACCCACAAAGAGGGGCCACCGACAAAGAGGGGCCTCCCACAAAGAAGCGCCACCCACAAAAAGGAGCTACCCACAAAGATGGGCTACCCACAAAAAGGAGCCTTCCACAAAGAGGGGCCTCCCACAAAGAGGAGCCTCCCACAAAGAGGAGCCACCCACTCAGAGGAGTCTCCCACAAAGAGAGGCCTCCCACAAAGAGGACCCTCCCACAAAGAGGGGCCTCCCACAAAGAGGAGCCTCCCACAAAGAGGCTCCTCTCACAAAGAGGCGCCTCCCACAAAGAGGCGCCACCCATAAAGAGGAGCCACCCACAAAGAGGCGCCATCCACAAAGAGGAGCCACCCACAAAGAGAAGCCACCCACAAGGAGGGGCACCCACGATGATAAATCCACCCACATCAGGAATCCACCCACAAAGAGGATCCTCCCACAAAGAGGCTGTGATGCATGAGGCAGGTGTGCGCATGCGCGATACATGGGACCAGGAAAATGGAGCTGAGGGCAATGCTAACTAGAACGCCACCCAGTAGAGCGCGTACTCCCGCCGTGGGTGGCCGCTTCTGAGCCCTATCTTCCAATGGTAAAAAATCCTTCAAAAAATTCCTGGATCCGGAATAATATCCTGAGCTTCACCAAAAACTAATCAATTCTTCATTATCCCAAGTGCAATCATCCCACCAACTTTCATCCAAATCCGTTCAGAACATTTCCAGATATCTTGTTCACAAATACACGAACACACAAACACACGAACACACATACGCACACACACACACACACACACACACACACACACACACACACACACACACACACACACACACACACACACACACACACACACACACACACACACACACACGGCTTGACGAATAACTCCCTAGCGGGAGTAAAAAAGCGGATATAAAGTAGAGTGCCTTCATTGGTCTGATTGTTCGTGCTTCCAGACATCACAAGTGGCGACGAGGTGAAGACCGCTCGTGTCTCGATGGCATCTATCGGCATGCTCCATGAATACTCCAATGGGGAGGATTGGGCGGATTTTGTGTAGAGGCTGGACCAGTACTTTGTGGCCAACAACATGGCGGCCGCTGGTGATGCCGTCCGTTGTCGTTCTGTGTTGTTGACTGTGTGCGGGCAGAAGGTCAAGGTGTACGGACTCATCAAAAACCTGCTGTCACCACGGCGACCAACCGACCTTTCCTATGAGGAACTCTATGAGCTTGTAAAGCTGCACTTCAAGCCGAAAGCTGGTCTCATCATATTGTAGCGGCTGCCGCTGGGGTTTCACAATCGCCTTGCACCTATCAAGGACGCGGAGCGATCACCATGCCGGGCTCGTCCAGGACGCCCGGGCAGGCCCGCGCTCAACTTGCCAGGCCTCGGTCGGGACGCCCGGGCATGCCCGGGCATGCCCGGGCAGGCTCGCCCTCAACTTGCCAGGCCGCAGCCAGGACGCTGGGCCACGCCCCCTGGCGCCGGGCCTGGGCAAACCCCCTGGGTTAATAGATATATATTGCTGACCGATAAACGGGTTTTCAGAGTGCCTGAGTGTTTGATTTCAATAAAGCAACTCAGATGAATTCCAGCTTTTTGTCGCGTCCATTCTTCTGAACGACGTGGGAGCCCCAGCTCCTTCAATATCAAGGTGCAAGTTTTACACACACACTGGATGGGAGGATCAGGACATTCCCGGCTTTGTTGCTGATCTGCGCCGTTTAACAGAGCCATGTCCATTTGGTGCTGTACTTGATGAGATGCTCCGAGATTTCTTTGTGATTGGGGTAAACCACGATGTCATCTTGCGAAAACTTATTGCTCAAGAAGACTACCTTGATCTGGAAAGAGCTGTGAAGATTGCACAGGCGTGTGTGACAACTGCTGAAAACCTGCAGGAGATCTCATCAAAAGGGCATTAAGATTAAATAAATGTAATAAATAAGATTGCTCCATCCTCGTATAAGGCTGTGCCGAGACCAGTTGTGTTTTTAAAACCTTGCCTCCTTGGTAGAGAGAGGCCCGGAGAACATGTGTTGACATTGTGGTGTGAATCATGTGGCTCACCAGTGCCGTTTCAAACGGTACACATGCAAAGGATTTGGCAAGATTGGACATCGTCAAAAGAGGTGTCTCCAGTCCAGCAGTGGGGATGGTACTGCCACCGCCCATCATGTGGATGATGGCAAGAATGTCGCTGGTGCTGAGTCATTGCTGCATGATGGGAAGTATGAGTTGCATACGATTTTTGGTGGCTCCACACCAATAACGGTTGATCTTCAACTAAAAGGCAAGCAGGTGTCAATGGAAGTGGACACAGGGTCGAGTTAGTCGATTATGAGCAAGAAAACATTTGACAAGCTGAGGGGCTGTGAGGCCGTGAAGCCTAAATCGACTCAGGTGAGGGCCAAACTTCGGACTTAAACAAAGGAAATTGTTCCGGTGCTTGGCAGCACAGCTATCAGTGTGTCTTATGATCGTGTACTTTATGAACTGGCCATGTGGGTTGTGCCTGGCAATGGCCCTACATTGTTCGGGCGGAACTGGCTTAAGAGCATAAAGTTGAACTCGCATGTGATCAAAGAGCTGTGTACAGTGGAGGCTCCTGGTTGTGCTCAAGTGCTGGATAAATTTCCATCTCTTTTTGAGCCAGGAATTGGTTCCTTCATGGGGATGAAAGTTAAAATTCATCTGAATCCGGAAGTGCAGCCCATCTATTGTAAAGGTCGGTCTGTTCCCTACTTGATGAGACAAAAGACCGAGTGTGAACTTGAGAGACTCCAGAATGAGGGGGTCATCTCTGCTATTGAGTTAAAGGGGCATTATACCATTGAAGGCAAAAAAAAAACATTTTTTTACAAATATACAAATGCATCAATTAAAATGTTTGTCTCCTAGTATTGTATATACTAGGGCATGCCCGTACTATATATATATCTAAAATTATATCCCCCCCCTCTATTTACATGAAATGGTTTGGTCCAAAGCGAACGGCTTGCGAGTACGGTGACAATCCCCCCCCCCCCCCTCTATTTACATGAAATGGTTTGGTCCAAAGCGAACGGCTTGCGGAGTTTGGTAAAGAAATCGCCATAGTGTGCACAAACGCGCAGGAAAGCGAAAGAATCGCAAATTAGTTTTAATTAGTTTTAAAACATAGTTTAACGCCAACATAGTTTGCCAACGTGAAATAAATGAATACGCTCTCAAATGTGCCGTCCGAGGCAGAGTCTGTTCAGCACGTTCAGCACACGTGATAGCTCGCTGCTCTCTGATTGGTTGAATCGTTTTTTGGACATAGCTCGGTAACTACTTGTCCGATTAATATGAAACCTTGAAAAGGCACATCCTCAGGTCCCCAGCAATATACCTGGCAAGTTTAAAGTATATCGGACCCGTGGTTGTCGAGAAACAGCGGTCACAGACAAACAAACACACAGAGATTACTGGAATTATAGATAGATGTACCAAGTTTGAACGTAAATGGACTTGTCATAGAGAAGATATAAGCTCCCCATTACACTGAACACAGTAAAAACAACACTGAATCACAGTAATGCACTTTTTGATAAAATGTCTTGATTGAAAATATGCAAAACTATATATGTACATGTTGCTTGATATATGAACATAACATTGGTATACATTACATAGCATTATATTATGCATGGTTACCATGGTAACCAGATGCATACAAATGATGAATTACCACTTTACAGCTTATATCTTTTATATGACAAGTCCATTTACGTTCAAACTTGGTACATATATACAATACTAGGAAACAAACATTTTAATTGATGCATTTGTATATTTGTAAAAAATTGTTTTTTTTTTGCCTTCAATGGTATAATGCCCCCTTAAATGAATGGGAAAGTCCAATTGTTCCTGTGTTGAAAAGCGGTGGAGCAGTGAGGATCTGCGGGGACGACATGGTGACCATAAATCGCCACTCCATACAGGATCAGTATCCACTGCCCAAAGGGGATGACCTGTTTTTGATATTAGCTAGTGGGAAGTCATTCACCAAGTTGGATCTAACACCTGCCAACATGACACAAGAGCTGGATGAGGAGTCAAGGAAACTCACGTGCATCACCACTCGCAAAGGGCTGTTCATATACAATTGCTGTCCTTTTGGAATCCGTTCAGTAGTAGCCATCTTTCAAAGAAACATAGAAAGTCTATTGAAATCTGTGCCAAAAACTGCCATGTTCCAGGACGACATCCTGATCACGGGCTGCAACACTACAGAACACCTCAGTAACCTGGAGGAAGTTCTGTGTCATTTGGACAAAGTAGAGCTCAGACTGAAATGTGAGAAATGCATGTTTATGTCGCCCGAAGTGGTGTTCCAAGGCAGAAGAGTCACTGCCGCTGTAATCATGCCATGTGATTCCAAAGTTGAAGCAATCAAGAATGCGCCCATATCAGAAAATGTGTCACAATTACGTTCCTTCTTGGGTTTGCTAAACCATTTTGGCAGTTTGTTGCCACAGGTGAGCACAGGAACCCTTGCATCAGCTACTTCGGAAAGGAAAAATTTGGGTTTGGGGCAAATCTCAGGATGATCCCTTCAAGGAAGCTAAAGGTCTATTGTGTTCTGACAAGTTGCTTGTTCTTTATGATCCAGGTAAGTGTCTTGCATTGTCGTGTGATGCCAGTGCCTCTGGGGTTGGCTGTGTATTGCAACAAGCCAATGAGTCGGGCAAGTTACAGCCTGTTGCATTCCCTTCCAGAACCTTGACGAAAGCCGAACAAGCCTATGGTATGATTGATAAAGAGGCTTTAGGCTGTGTGTTTGGGGTAACGAATATGCATCAGTGTCTATTTGGTCGTAAGTTTGAGCTTGAAACTGACCACAAACCGCTCACTTTCTTGTTTTCAGAGAACAAAGGCATCAACACCAATGCGTCATCACGTGTTTAGCGGTGGGCCTTGATGTTGTCTGCTTATAATTATACTATTCGTTACAGGCCTGGCACTGGGAATTGTGCTGATGCACTGAGTCGACTGCCGGTGCCTGTTGCTGATCACAACAAGACTCCTCAACCCGCTGACCTTGTATTGGCTATGAATGCATTTGAGAGTGACAGCTCTCCGGTCACTGCTGCTCAAGTTAGGTTGTGGTCTAACAGAGATCCTGTGTTGTCTGTAGTCAAGCGTTGCATTATGACTGGCGATTGGTCCGGCATACCAGACTCGGGGTACAAACCATATTCACGTCGTAGAGATGAGCTACCTGTCCAATCAGATTGCCTAGTTTGGGGCAGACCTGTCATCATGCCAAAACAGGGGAGAGAGAGCTTGGTCTCTGAACTACACAGTACCCATCCTTGTATTATGATGAAAGCTATTGAAAGGTTTCATGTTGGGTGGTCTGGTATTGATTCTGAACTTGAATCTTGTGTTCGTCGTTGTGATACCTGTACACAGCTCAGTAAGTCGTCAGCGAAATCGCCGCTCAGCCTGTGGTTGTGGCCTTCCAAACCTTGTCCAGGATTCATGTTGACTTTGCAGGTCCGTTCTTAGAGAAAATGTTCCTTGTCATTGATGCATTTTCCAAGTGGATTGAATGCTCTATCATGTCTACCAGCACTTCTGCTGCTACCATTGCGAATTTACGTGTCATGTTCGCTACTCACGGTCTACCAGATGTGTTGGTAAGCGATAATGGTTCGTGTTTCACATGCCAGGAATGTCAGGAATTAATGAGGTAGAATGGCATCAGACATGTCCGTTCTGCTCCGTTCAAACCCGCTTCTAATGGCCAGGCAGGGCGTGCTGTACAGATCATCAAGGAAAGATTAAGGCATTTTCTCAAGGTTCACTTCAAACGCGTTTGTGACGCATGTTGCTAGGGTATAGATCACGACCACATACCATAACTGGAGTGCCCCCAGCAGAATTACTTATGAAGTGAGACCTCAAAACTTCACTCTCTCTTGTTTATCCTGACGTCGGTGAAACTGTTGCTAGCAAGCGTCAGTCAGAAGTTCTATAATGATCGCACGGGGCTGTGTTGCGAGACTTTGCAGTAAAGGATCCAGTTTATGTGTTAAACAATGGCCATGGAGCGAAATGGCTGCCAGGTGTTGATCTTAACAGGGAAGGCACCCGTGTTTTTTGTGTCGAGCTGAAGGATGGGCGTCTGGTTAGGAAACATATGGACCAAATCAAGCGGCGTTATATTGAGTTGGAGGATAATGCAAATCCTGCGGTTCATCCAGTTATTGTTCTGTTGTTCGAAAGAGCAACTGTTGTTCCCGAGCGTGCAACTGAAGCTGTCACAGTGATGCGTCGCCACGCGACGTTCCTGTACCTGTGCCTGCCGACATTCCGGTACATTTGTCCATGTCACATAGATCTGTGCCTGCAACAACTCCTTTGCGTAGGTCGTCCCGCACATCTAGACATCCAGACCGGTTGGATTTGTAATTTAGGGGGGGGGGGTGGGGGAGATATTGTGATGTATGTGAGTCCGGTGTGCGCATGCGCGACATCGGGGACCAGTAACGTGGAGCTGAATGCAATGCTAATAGAGCGGATATAGAGTTGATTGCCTTCATTGTTCTGATTGTTCGCGCTTCCAGACATCACAACGTTGCAAGTCATTTACATATCAGAACATGAGTTTATAAAATGTTTATTTTTTTGTCTACAAACTTGTGATTGTTTCATCTGTTGATCCTGTAGTGCTGGGCCTATTAGAAAATTTGACTTCAACTGATTTAAAAAACGTTTTAAAAAATGGCCAATGATGATTATGAAGTGGTAAATAATGACTTCATTGTGCACGTCTCGATATGAAGTGGATTCACAAATCTAAATATAACTGGATCATTGGTTTGCTGAAAACGCTGAAGTCATCCACTGCCATGTTGGTAGCCACCACAACATGAAAAAGCCAGATAAAAATGAAAACTCACGCTTTATTTAAAAACATGCTCTTGGTCGTCACCACACCATGAAAAGCCCGATAAAAATTAAAACTCACACTTTATTGAAAAACATACTCTTGGTAGTCATCACAACATGAAAAAGCCAGATAAAAATGAAAACTCACACTTTAAAAAAAAAATGCTCTTGGTCGTCACCACACCATGAAAGCCTTATAAATATTAAAACTCAAACTTTATCTAAAAACTAGCTCTTTGTAGTCATCACACCATGAAAACCCTATCAAAATTAAAACTCACACTTTATTTAAAAACATGCTTGCGGTAGTCACCACAACATGAAAAGCCCAAGATAAATAAAAACTCACACTTTATTTTAAAACCTGCTGTTCTGTGATTTTTTTTCCACGTTGCTAATTTATGCAAGATGGGGAGAGATGGGGAAGGACACAAACACAACATTTGAGAGCAGGGACATCGGGAATGTGTGAGAGGGAGAGGGCTTGGGGGGGACGGCGTGGGAAGGGGGTGGGGGGGGGGGGGGTGGGAGAAGTATAAACACAAGGACACCAAGCACTTTCAGGAAGGAAGTTGTTATTTCAAAAAAAGGGGAATTGGGGTGAAATTAGCAGGGGTAGAAAAGATTAAGGTTTTGGATGGGGGAAGACAATAAATGGTGGTGAACAGCACTTTTAAAGACCTGGAGGGAGGAGTGGGATTGAAGAGAGTGAGTGAGTTTGTTCCAGAGGCGGGAGAAAAGAGGAATGAAGGAGTGAAGGTGAGCAGAGAGTCTTGATTTTGGCAGTTTAACAATAAAAGGGTTGCAGGCAGACCTTGTGCGACCTGCAGGAATATTTGGGGGACAGAGCCCAGAGAGAGCTGGAGGACCAAGGCCGGAGAGGAGTCGGTAGAAGAGAGAAAGACCACCAACCTGCCTGCGGTGAGTAACTGAAAGGCCCTTGGAGGTAGCTTCATCGTGGGAGATTCCAATGATTCTGAAGGCTTTGGTTTCAACAGCGTGAAGACGAATTAGGTGTGAGGCAGGAGCACCAGCCCAGAGGGGAGAGCAGTATTCCATTGAGCTGCGGATGAAAGCCTTGTATGTGGTGAGGAGCTCAGGTGTCCCAATGAAGGACTTCACACGATGGAGGATGCCCAGTCGGCGACTGGCTTTGGAGGCCAGATTTGAAATGTGGTTTTCCCAGGAAAGATCATGGCAGATAGTGAGACCCAAAAGCTTGAGTGCCAGACATCTTGGCGAGGATTATTCAGAAAGTGGATGGGAGGGTTGTCCAGTTGGTCTTTTCGGAGAGACATCGTAAGAGTGTGAGATTTGTCAGGATTGAAAGACATGTTCCACTTGTTTGCCCTGTCTTTGATTTTGTCAAGGTCTGCAGAGAGTGAGGAGGCTGAAGACTGCCGATCTGAGGGATGAGGAATGGAGCGGCAGAGAGTGGAGTCATCAGCAAAGAGATCGAGAGGATTTTGAAGAGAGTCGGGGAAATCAATGATGAAGACCAGAAAAAGCACAGGGCCCAGAACACTGCCTTGAGGAACTCCAGCCTGAACAGGAAGAGGAGATGAGAGAAACCCATTCAGGGCCACACGTTGACTATGACTAGAGAGGATGTGCGCCAGCCATGCGTGGAGATTCCCATGGATACAAAAGGAGGAGGGTTTGGTGAGCAGAGCTGGGTGTCAGACCGTATCGAAGGCACGTGATATGTCAAGGGAGACAGCCCTAATGACCAGTTTGGCATTCAGGACCTCCATCCATTGTTTAGACAGCAGAAGCAGCATGTCCAAAGTAGAGTGACCTGGTCTGAAACCAATTTGATGATCAGAGATCAAGCCATTGGAGAAGAGGAAAGATTTCATATCCAAAGCAATGATGGATTCCATGACTTTGCTGAGAATTGGTAGAAGGCTGATTGGTCTGTAGTTGCGAGGATCTGTTTTTGCACCTTTTTTGTGTAAAGCGGTGATGTTGGCTGATTTCCCAGCAGATGGCAGATGGCAGATGACCTTGAGCAAAAAAGAGGGTGAAGAGAACAGAGAGAGGGAGTGAAAGAGCGGAAGAAAAGGCTTTTAGGACCCGTGAGCTGATGCCGTCGGGTCCAGTTGCAGAATGAGAGTCGAGGGTTGACAGAAACTTTTCCACCTTGTCAGGAGGAAAGGACACAGAGTCCAGGAGCAGCTGGGCATGACTGGGTACGGTGGGTACAGAGAGGGATGGGTTTGGGACACAAGATTTAGAGGCAAACACAGAGTTGAGGCATTCAGCTTTTTCACATGCGGAGTCAGCTGTGTAGCCGTTTGAGGGGTTAATGGAGGGGATGGAGGAGGAACAAACACCAGAAACAGATTTGACCAGACGCCACCAGGATTTGGAAGAGGGAGACAGATAAGAGAGTTCGTTCTTGAGAACGGAGAGATGTTGTTTCCTGTCTCTCCTGAGGGTGGACACACACTTGTTTCGGGCTTTGTGAAAAGAAATGAGATATCCTTCCGTTGGATTTGCTTTCCAGGAGACAAAGGCAAGTTGTTCCTGGGCAACAGCCTCACCACAAGATTCCGTGTAGCATGGACGGGAGGAAGAGTATGACAACTGAAGACGAGATGGGATAAATCCGTGCATGAGAGAGAGCAATTTACTTTGGAAGAATTCCCAGGATGAGTTGATGTCAGAGGCGGTGGAGATGGGAGACCAGTCCAGATGATTGATGGCTTCTTGAAGACGGTGCCAGTTGGCCTGAGTGAAATGCCAGACTTGTCGACGCTGAGGGGGCTCCCTGAGAATGGTCAGAGAGATGTCCACTTTAACAAGCACATGATCATATGAGCCGATTGGAGCAGAAGAAGAGCAGCAGACATTTTCAGGGAAGTTAGTCATAACCAAGTCCAGAAGATAAGATGCTCCGTTGACTGAGATCCGGGTCGGAAAATTGACAGATTGTGTCAGTCCCATTGAGTCGCAGAAGTCCTTTGCTGAGGAGCCATGGCTGGTGAGAGAAGGACCCACACCCAACCAACTGGCATGGTGACAATTGAAATCACCACATATGAGGAAGAGAGAGTTGGGATGAGTAGATAGAAGTTGGTCCATATTATCAGATAGTGAGATGTAGATGGAGTCATCACTGTTTGGTGGACGGTACAACACACATATGAACAAGAGTTGGGTGCCAAGGGGAAGCTATAGCCAGAGGTATTCTTGGGGGTGAGGTGGAGAGAGGGCAGTGCAGGGCGAGTGCAGGGCGAGTGCAGGTTGTAAAAAGTTGATCTCAAGGTGACCATTGACCTAAAAAATCAACAGGCTTCTCAGTTGTGACTGCCTCTACAACTTGGTAACGTTTCATGACGATCAGGTTGGAATTGTAACTTGTGGGCAATTCAAAAACAGAAACAAGAAATCTGTCGTGCATGGAACGATACTTGGGAAATCCCTGAAATAAGTTGTTGGCCTTTGGCTAATGTTGACCTTTTGGCCTATGTTGACATAAAAAATAGGTGGCTGAATTCATTCTCCTGGTATGCAAATCTTCTTTAAATTTCAAGTGAATCAGATAAAAATTGAGGATTTTTAGAAATCTGCTAATATTGTTGACCTTTGGCCTATCCTGACCTTTTGACCTCAAAATCAATGGGTTTGTTTTTCCTCAGGCCCAACTTTATGATTTGGTGAGGTTTTGTAAAGATCAGTGGTTTGTGCCCAGGATTTGTGCCCAAGGCCCCAAAAAATGTTAATCCACCTCTGCCTGACTGACCACACACTGACTGACTGACTCACTCACATATACACTCACTCACTGTGAATCACTCACTCACCCACTGACTGTGACAACTCACTCACACAACAACTCATGCTCACTGACTCACTGCCTGACTTCATCACATACTCTCTGACTGTCTCACTTACAGTCACGTGAAAAAGTAAGTACACCCCATGTTAAGTTTTGACTTTTTCAACATATTTCAACATACAGCTATTTGATCTTCATTTCCACAATATTGATAGATAAAGGTGATATAATATAACAACTATCATGAAACATTTACATTTTGTAGTCCATTGTATAATTTAAATAAACATAGATGCAAATTTTGCATGTGGAAAAAGTAAGTACACCCCTACATTTATCACTTCATCAAATACCTAAAATTAGAATCAGGTGCACCAGCTCAGGTGCAAATGATGAGGACATCGTCAGAGAGGATCTTGGAGGAACCTGTCTTATTTAAACCTCAGACATTTAGTTTGGTTTGCCCTTTGTTGTTGAAGTGTGCGGCATCACCATGCCTAGATCAAAAGAGCTCTCTGATGCCTTCAGAAACAAGGTTATAGATGCCTACGAGTCTGGGAAGGGATTTAAAAAGATCTCCAAACAATTTGAAATCAATCATTCGACTGTCCGGAAGATCATCTTCAAGTTGAGAAGATTCCAAACAACTGCCAACTTGTTCAGGCCAGGCCGACCCAGCATGTTCAGCCCGAGAGCAGACTGCAAGATGCTGAAAGAAGTCTCGAAGAACCCTAGAATGTCATCAGGTAGCTCTTGCCACTGTTGATGTCAAAGTGCACGAGTCTACCATCAGAAAGAAGCTGCACAAATTTGATCTACATGGGAGGTGTGCTTGGAGGAAACCTTTACTGTCCAGAAAGAACATCAGGGCAAGACTAAAGTTTGCAAATGAACACCTCGGCAAAGACCAGCACTTCTGGAACAATGTGCTCTGGACAGGTGAGTCAAAGGTAGAGCTATTTGGCCACAGTACCAGAAGACATGTTTGGCGAAAACCAAAGATAGCATTTGACCACAAGAACCTGATACCAACTGTATAGCATGGTGGTGGAAATATTATGGTTTGGGGCAGCTTTGCTGCATCAGGGCCTGGGCAGCTCATCATCATATAATCCACTCTGAATTCTTCATTGTACCAGAGGGTGCTTGAGGATAATGTGAGGCCATCTGTCGGAAAGTTAAAGCTCAACCGAAAGTGGACCTTGCAACAGGACAATGACCCTAAACATACCAGTAAATCCACCAAGGAATGGCTGAAAAGAAAGAAATGGAGGGTTCTGGAATGGCCAAGTCAAAGCCCGGATCTAAATCCCATCGAGATGTTGTGGGAGGATTTGAAACGAGCTGTGCATGCAAGAAACCCCTCAAACATCGCACAGCTGAAATAATTCTGCATGGAGGAGTGGGCAAAAATTTCTCCCAGTCGATGTCAGAGACTGGTAGACAGTTATAAGAAACGCCGACTTGAGGTTGTTTCTGCCAAAGGGGGCAATACCACCTATTAGAGCCAAGGGTGTACGTATTTACTTTTTCCACATGCGAAATTTGCATTTATGTTTATTTAAATTATAATGGACTGCAAAATGTAAATGTTTCATGATAGTTGTTATATTATATTAAAGCGCGGCGTTACGCGCGCTGCTTGCGAGCAAGGAGGAAGTGGACACGCGGCAACTTATAAGCGTCTTTATTTCAGGAGCTCACTGTAACACTAGCCCGCTCCGGGCTGCGCGTCCCGTTTATATCCTCAGGCCACGCCTACCCCTTTGGCGTGTCCGCCGCCCACTTGGTGCGCGGAATGATGTCACCATGCCAGTGGGCTTTCGTGTCCACCACACGCGCCCCCCCCCAGAATTCCCGCGCACCTGGAGGGCCAGTTTGTGGGGCAAACAGATGACCCGGCCGAAGCGCCCCCTGGCGATCGGCGGCGCCCGGGGTGCAGAGATGCCAGGTGGGATGCCCCTGGCTGCCCCCGGGATGGGTGCAGGACCAGGGGGCGGCGTGGCGGCGGGGCTGGGTGGTGCCGGGGGTCCGCCCTCAGGGGGGCGGCCCCGACGCGGAGGTCGGGCCACTGGCGGTGGGTGGTCCACGTCGAGGTGGGCCGGCTTGAGGCGGTCTACAGAAACGCGGTCAGGAGTACCACCGATGTCCAGGGTGAAGTGCTTCACCCCGGTCTCCAGCACGTGGAAAGGCCCGTCGTACAGGGGCCGCAGTGGTGTCCGGTGGGCATCGTGGCGGATGAAGATGTACTCCGCCGTGCGAAGCTCCTGGGCGACGTGCGTCGGTGGGTGCCCGTGGCATGCCGTTGGCACCGGGGCGAACCTCTGGGCGGTCTCTTGCAGAGCGGAGCGCTGCTGTGCCGCGGACCATGGTGCCGTGGAGTCGGGGAGGGACTCGCCCGGCACCCGCAGCGGTTGCGCGAAGATCAACTCCGCCGCGGATGCGCACAGGTCCTCCTTGGGTGCCGTCCGGAGGCCCAGCAGGACCCAGGGGAGCCTGTCGACCCAGCCGCCGTCGCGGAGGGTGGCACGGAGCGCGGCCTTCAATGAGCGGTGAAATAGATCACACAGGCCGTTAGCCTGGGGGTGGTAGGCCATGGTTCGGTGCAGCCGGTCCCCGAGCCCCTGCGCGACCGCCCCCCAGAGCTCCGAGGTGAACTGGGGGCCGCGGTCGGATGAGATGTCTGAGGGGGCGCCGAACCGGGCGACCCAGCTGGCGATGAAAGCCTGCGCGACGTCTGCTGCCGTCGTCGACGCCAAGGGCACGGCCTCCGGCCACCGGGTGGTGCGGTCCACCATGGTGAGGATGTGGGTGAAACCCCGCGAGGGGGGCAGAGGTCCCACCAGGTCCACGTGGACGTGGTCAAACTGGCGTTCCGGCACCGTGAACGGGGCCAACGGGGCCAACGGGGCCAACGGGGCCTGGGTGTGCCGGTGCACCTTGGCGCGCTGGCACGCGAGGCACGTCCTGTCCCAGCCGCGGACGGCCTTCCGGAGGCCATGCCAGACGAACTTGTCAGCGATCAACCTTTGGGAGGCCCTCGCGCCCGGGTGGGACAGGCCGTGGATGGCGTCAAACACCTGGCGCTGCCAGCCCGCGGGCACGATGGGGCGAGGCCGTCCGAGGGAGACATCACACAAGAGGGCCGCACCCACGCCGTCAAACGGCACCTCGGCGACGCGGAGGCCTGTGACAGCGGTCCACGAGGCCTGGACGTCGGGGTCAGCGGCCTGGTCCGCTGCCATCCGGGCATCGTCGATGCCGAGGTGGACTGCGTGGGCGACGGCCCGGGAAAGGCAATCCACCACCGGGTTGTCCTTCCCCGTGACGTGCCGGATGTCCGACGTGTACTCGGACACGGCCGAGAGGTGACGCTGCTGCCGGGCCGACCATGGCTCGGTGACCTTGCCCATCGCAAAGATCAGCGGCTTGTGGTCGACGAAGGCCGTGAACGCACGGCCCTCGAGCAGATGGCGGAAGTGCCTGACCGCCAAGTGAAGCCCGAGCAACTCGCGGTTGAAGGTACTGTAACGGCGTTCGGGCGGGCAAAGCTGCCGGCTAATGAAGGCCAGCGGTTGCCAAGCTCCATGCACCCATTGCTCGTGCACCGCGCCCACCGTGTAGTCCGAGGCGTCGGTGGTGAGGGCGATCGGTGCATCGGGCGCCGGGTGCGCGAGCATGGTGGCGTTAGCCAAGGGGAGCTTCGCGCCCATGAACGCCGTGTCCATCTTCTCGGTCCAGGTAACGTCGCCTTTGCCCGACTTACCTCGGAGAGCTTCGTGCAGGGGGCGCAGGAGCTGGGCGATACGGGGCAGGAACCGATGGTAAAAGTTCACCATGCCCAGGAACTCCTGCAGCCCTCTGATCGTGCGGGGGCGCGGAAACCCAGCACCGCCTCCACCTTGGCCGGCAGGGGGACGGCTCCGTGCCTGGTGACACGGTGCCCCAGAAAATCGATTACGGCGACGCTGAACCAGCACATTGCGGGGTTCACAATCAGGCCATGCTGGCCCAGGCGTTCGAAGAGCATGCGGAGGTGGCATCGGTGCTCTTCGCGGGACGCGCTGGCGACGAGGATATCGTCCAGGTAGACGTAGACAAAATCCAAGTCGTGCAGGACGCTGTCCATCAGTCGCTGGAATGCCTGAGCCGCATTCTTCAGACCGAAGGGCATCCGCAGGAACTCGAAGAGTCCGATTGGCATGATGACCGCCGTCTTCGGGACGTCCTCCAGCCTGACGGGGACCTGATGGTAGCCGCGTATGAGGTCCACCTTCGAGAAGAAGGACATGCCCGCCAAACGGGTGGAAAAGTCCTGAATGTGGGGGACGGGGTAGCGTCATTGAGACGGCGATAGTCCCCGCACGGTCGCCATCCATCGCCGGGCTTCAGCACGATGTGCAGCGACGATGCCCAAGCACTCTCCGAGCGCCGAACGATGCCGAGTCGCTCCAGGGTAGCGAAAGCCGCTTTTGCCACCGCCAGCTTCGTCGGCTCGAGGCGGTGTGCCCGGGCATAGACCGGTGGCCCGACATTGGGGATGTGATGGGCCACCCCATGCTTGACAGCCCCCGCCGAGAAGGTGGGCCGCGTGAGGGCCGGGAAGCCGGCGAGGAGCCGGGTGAATTCGTCCGCTGCCGGAAGCGTACAGACCAATGTGGCCGGAACCGAACCGTTCGGCAAGCCGCTTGGCAAGCCGCTCGGCGAGCCGCTCGTTGAGCTGCTTGACGAGCTGGGCAGCGCACAAGCGAGCGAGCTGAACGTCTCGGCCTGGACAAGACGTCTGCGCTTTACGTCGACCAGGAGCCCATTAGCGCACAGTAAGTCCGCGCCAAGCAGTGCCATGGGCACGTCGGCGGTGACGAATGTCCATCGGAAAACCTGCCCCCCGAACCGCAGAGAGAGGCAGTGTTTTCCGTACGTACAGATGGGCGTCCCGTTCGCGGCAAGCAGCGCGGGGCCCCCGCCCGCGGCGTGCTTGTCTGACATACCGGCGGGAACGACACTCACCTGCGCTCCCGTATCGCACAGGTAACGGCGCCCGGATAAGGTGTCGGTTATGAACAGCAGGCTGCTCGAACGGCCGGCGCTCATCGCCACTATTGAGCGCCGGCCCGGGCGTTTCCCGACCTGTTGAAGGAGCATGGCGGATGACACTGCCGAGCCTCGTGGCCAAACTTGGCGTGGAACCAGCACCAGGTGGTGGAGCTGGAGGAGTGCGGCTGGCTCCGCCAGGCCGGTGGAGTCGGCGGGTTTCCCCGCGGTGGCGGTTTTCTCCGCGGCGGTGGGCCGGGCGTGGCGGCGGTCACGAGGTGCGTATCAGCATGCTGCGTATGCTGTGTAAGCTGATGCTGTGGATCATCATCATCAGCAGGATTAGCATCATCAGCAGCATCAGCCTCGAGGTCCGTGACAGCCGCACCGACACTTGCCCGCGTGTCCGAAGCCGCGAAGTACCTGTCCGCCTCGGCTGCCAATGCTCGAGATTTCGTTAGCACGGTCACACTCTTACTATGTCTCTCCGAAAAGATCGACTGGACAACCCTCCCATCTACTTTCTCAACAATCCTCTCCAAGAAGTTCTGTCGCTCAAGCTTTTGGGTCTCACCATCTGCCATGATCTTTCTTGGGAAAACCACATTTCCAAGCTGGCCTCCAAAGCCAGTTGCCGACTGGGCATCCTCCGTCGTGCGAAGTCCTTCCTAGGCACACCTGAGCTCCTCACCACATACAAGGCTTTCATCCGCAGCTCAATGGAATACTGTTCTCCCCTATGGGCTGGTGCTCCTGCCTCACACCTGGCTCGGCTTCACGCTGTTGAATCCAAAGCTTTCAGAATCATTGGAATCTCCCGCGATGAAGCTATCTCTGAGGGCCTTTCACTCACTCACCGCAGGCAGGTAGATGGTCTTTCTGTCTTCTACCGACTCCTCTCCGGCCTTGCTCCCCCAGCTCTCTCTGTGCTCTGTCCCCCAAATATTCCTACAGGTCGCACAAGATCTGCCAGCCACCCTCTGATGGTTAAACTGCCGAAATCTCGGCTCTCTGCTCACCTTCACTCTTTCATTCCTCTTTTCTCCCGCCTCTGGAACAAACTCCCACACTCACTTCAATCACACTCCTCCCTCCAGGTCTTCAAAACAGCTGTTCACCACCATCTCTTATCTTCCCCCATCCAAAACCTTGATCTTTTCTACCCCCACTAATTCACCCCAGATCCACCTTGTTTGAAATTCCAACTTCTTTCCTGGAAGTCTTGGCAGTGTCCATATGTTTTATACCTCTCCCACCCCCCCCCCTTCCCATGCCTCCCCCCCCAAAGCCCTCTCCCTCCCACAGTTCTCTCGATGTCTCCATGTCTCTCGGTCCCTGCTCTCAAATGTTGTGTTTGTGTCCTTCCCCCTCTCTCCCCATCTTGTCTACCGCTCCCGATGTTATTTGTTTTGTGTGTCTGTTTGTCTTTCTGTGTGATTAATGTTCGCTCTTTCACGAGCCTCAATCTTGTATACAAAAAAAAAAAAAAAAAAAAAAAAAAAAAAAACGGTCCCGGCCAACGCGAGGCGAACCTGCGCTGGAAGGTGGCGATGGAAAAGCGCCCGGGATAGAGAACCGGGAGCTTCGTCGCCCAACAATGACAGCATATGGTCCATTCAGACCGACGGGCGCGTGTTGCCGAGCTCGGGGAGATCCAGGAGGCGGTCGGCCCGTGCGTCGTCCGTGAGGCCGAACGTGGCTAGGCCTGGGCCGAACCAGACCGAACCAGATTTCGGCCTGGGCCTCCCAAAATTCGGGAAGCTTAATCGACATTGCGTCGTTGGCCATGGCAATGGCGTCATGTGTGGAAGGATCGCTCCGGCAGATCCAATGTCGAGGGCCACCAGTAAAGCGCAGCGTTACGCGCACTGCTTGCGAGCAAGGAGGAAGCGGACACGCGGCAACTTATAAGCGTCTTTATTTCAGGAGCTCACTGTAACACTAGCCCGCAGCCCGCTCCGGGCTGTGCGCCCCGTGTATATCCGCAGGCCACGCCTACCCCTCGGGCGTGGCCGCCGCCCACTTGGTGCGCGGAATGACGTCACCACGCCAGTGGGCTTTCGTGTCCGCCACAATATCACCTTTATCTATTAATATTGTTGAAATGAAGATCAAATAGCTGTATGTTGAAATATGTTGAAAGAGTCAAAACTTTACATGGAGTGTACTTACTTTTTCTTTTGACTGTACACCCACTCACTCACTCACATGCACACTCATTGACTCACACTGACTCACTCAACTCAATGACTGACTCAAACAATGCACTCACTGTCTGCCTCACTGACTCGCTCACTGACTCACAGTCACTGACTTCTCAATGACTGACTCACTGATTCACTCTGAATGTCTCTTACACCCACTCACTCACTGACTCACTCCATTCACACTGACTGACACACACACGCACGCATGCACGCACGTACGCACACACACACACACACACACATACACTTACTGACGGATGGACACTGCTCGATCGATAAGTTTACTGGACTAAGGTCCAGGTGAGCTAAAAACGAGTTTGTTACCTGGTAAAAAGTAAGACAAGTTTTAGGAATCCTTTTTAACATCACACGAATGTCGGTACACGTGGTCATCATGGGGAGTGATACATTTATTTTATATCAATAAATTATAAAAAAACGGGGAATATCAATTAAATATTTTAATTATAAAAGGAGAAAATATCAATTCATTATCTCATAATTTCTACCTCAAATTCAGTGTTACGTCACATAATGTCGGATATGCTTTTACATTGAACATTTCACAGGGAAGCACAAGATTATTAGATTCGATGAAACTTGTGTTGTAATGCAAATATACAATGTATTATACAAATGTACAATGTACAATGCAAGTTTGCACATCACGGTCGTTGTTACGGATGTTAACAAGTTACATTACGCATACACCGCCTGGTGGGTGATTATGGCATGCATGGTAATACGGTGGGGGATGTACTTCCGGCCCCGGCGTCACTTCCGGGCTTGCCGTGGACAATGGCTTGCTTGAACTAACATCGGCGCCTTTTCCACAAACGGCTGAAACAGTGATCGGGTCGGAACTTCTGAGGAAAAGGTTTGTTCGGAGTTTCTCATTTTATTATATTAATACTGAGAAAGATATTCTGTAAAACGATCATTTGATGTGATTCTTCATATTATTAATGGAGAGATAGGACGAACATTATGATTATACATAGCACGATATGACAAAGAGATGTGGATGGATTATGACGAAACGAGGGGATGATATGGGTAGCGGAGAAGAAGAAGAAGCTGATTAGTATTAGGTTCAGGTCCGAATCCAGATCCGGTCTATCAGTGGATACAAAACGTTACCTGTTTATCCTGGTGGAGGTTTGTGCGATACAGAGTGTCGTTCTACTTCGTTACCTGTGAAACAAATCCTGTTGTTGGCTTCATCTTTAATGTGGCTGCTTTAAGATGTTAGGGTCACGCCGTTAAAATAACACCAGGTAGGTTGAGTCAGCTCGTCCTCCTTTTGAAGTCGGCAAAATGAGCACCAGGCTCCCGGAAACAGGGGGCACTGCATCAGCGGCGCGCCAAACTGGAAGTGGGTTGTTTTTGAGGCAACATGTCTTCGGTCACGTGACAAATCATCAATTTTCAACATTCACTTAATGTGTATTTATATTTATATTCTTGGGCAAAATGCCAGGGGCATATAAAAGGCCCCTCTATATGGTACGTGCCATGTGACAAACCATAGAAAAGGCCCCTCTATATGGTACGTGCCATGTGACAAACCATAGAAAAGAAGGGACATTCAAAAAAAAATTCGTGTACATGCTGGACTACCCTCATGTTATTAGGAGGAACCAAGTAATGCTCTCGTCTAGAGTCTAGGCTAGGTTACGAAGTTCACATAAAGGGGAGCCCTACATCTGGCAAATAAAATACATTCATGTATCACGTCACTTCTTCATGCAGCTGCATGAATCAAATTGGCATTTTCCCCAAGAATGAATGCGAGCAGAACGGACAGCCCGACAAGCCCTCACCACATTGGACTAAATACAAAATAAAAAACAAACCTCTTTTTCTTAAAATACACAGTTTTGTCAAAAAAGGGTGACTTTTTATTAGAAATGGGATTCTGGTGTGTGTGTGTGTGTGTGTGTGTGTGTGTTTGTTTGTGTGTGTGTATCTATGTTTGTGTGTGTATATATCCATGTGTGCGTGTATGTATCTATGTTTGTGTGCGTGTGTGTGTGTGTGTGTGTGTGTGTGTGTGTGTGTGTGTGTGTGTGTGTGTGTGTGTGTGTGTGTGTGTGTGTGTGTGTGTGTGTGTGTGTGTGTGTGTGTGTGTTAAAATTGGCGTATTATTTATTTATCATTGAAAAAGGAACATATTTCATTTATCACTCATTTTGGGAACTCAAATGGTGAGTGTCGTTCAAATTTGATGTGATGGTCGATAACATCTGGTGATGATGTCACGGCCAACACATTTTTGCAGGGCTTTGGTACCTCAAAATTTGGCCCAACACAACTGTGGACATTACTCATAATGATGCTGAAAATCAGGTTGAAGAATTAATACGTTTTAAATACGAACAAATTGCATTTTGTTTATCGTTCACGACTTCATTCAAGATGATATAAAAGATTTGAAAAATAAAGAAGAAAAAAATTATTCAACACAGATGGGACTGAAACCCACAATCCCCATCTTGAAAGTCTGATGCCTCATCCATTAGACCAATAAAGGGGCGCCAATTTGATTCATACAGCTGCATGAAGAAGTAAATCTATTTTATTTGTCAGATTTGATAATCTGCCGCTTCCGGTCTTGCTGGCGAGGTTTCGTTTATTCGCAGCTGTCTATGCTCTCCATCGAAATCGAAGTTAAGTAATTGTTCCCATTTGTATTTTCGTTATAATTGTATTTATTTTATGGTGTTGTTCGTATCGTGTGTCCCGAGGAAGATTTTCGGTGCAAATCTTTCATACCTGTATAGAAAATCGTGTTAATTCGTGTCGTGTCTTTTGAGGCCTTGTACAGTGTCCAACCTTGAGGCTTTGTTTTCCTCTCAGTGGTCCATCGTTTGTGCTCTAATAACTTTCGTTCTCTGCTTTTCTCAGTCTTTTCACCCCATAGCCTACTTCCTTGTTTCAAATCTCAACTCCCCAAAAAAAAAAAAAACCCAAAAAAAATTTCCTTCTCTGTTCTTATTCGTTGTTCTCATTCCTTTATTTGTTCTTATTCGTTCGTTCGTTCTTCGACCATGTGTTTCTCCCCCATTTCCCCAGATAGTTTTCACTGTTATTAACCTTAAAATGTTTACACTTTCCCCTCAAATTCTGTAGTCTGTCGTATATTATAACACCTTTTTGTTCTTCTTCTTTAAAAGGCTGTTTTCGACTTGCTCACCAAATCTATTCATCCCCAAAAAAAATTCCATCTCTTTCAGTGCCTCTTTTCTACATTCCCTAAACTCTCCTGCACTCCATCCTCCCTCCAGCATCCTTAAACGTATTTTTGACTCGAAGATCACAAGAAACTCATTTTGCAATAAATGTTCGTTTCCCATTAATCGTACACTTTCTATAATCCAATCTCACCCCTCCCCTCCAAATCTTCCCCATAACCCCTCCCATCCAAATCTTCCCCATCACCCCTCCCCTCCAAATCTTCCCCCTTGCCACTCCCCTCCAAATCTCCCCCATATCCCATCCCTTTCAAATCCCTCCCCTTGTCCCTTCCCTCCTAAACTCCCCCCTCGCCCCTCCCCTTCAAATCTCCCCATCCTCATTTCTTCTCAATTTCCCCCCTCTCACTCCTCCTCCTCAAAGCATCCTCCCCGCTTCTTCCCCCTTCCAACTCTCACCTCCATCTCCCCCAACCTTCTGCCTCGCTCTTCCCCCTCCTCAAATAACACCTCATTGTGCCTCACCCAATCACCATCAAACCTTTTGTCCGCCCCATCCTTCCCTTTCTCCGAGCTATTCTGAAATCTGACACACTTTCAACAGCTCTCCCTACCAATTCCACCTCTTCCACATCTTACCCTACCCCTCCTCCCCCCTGTTCTGTATCCGATGCTCCCCCTTCCTCTTCATTAACGGCATGGACCTCAAACATTCGGGGCCTTCGTTCAAACTCAACTGATCTCTCCATACAGGTTGCTTCTGACAAACCAGACGTGATCTGCTCAACAGAAACTTACCTCCTTCATGATGTCTCTGATTCTTTAGTATCTCTCCCGGGTTACTCCCTCCTCCGGTATGATAGACATGAGCCTCGTCCTGGAGGTGGGGTTGCCATCTTTATCAAAAACTCTCTTCCTCACTCACCCTGCACTGCACTCTCTCCACCTCACCCCCAGGAATACCTCTGGCTACGGCTTCCCCTTCGCTCCCACCTCTTGTTCACATGTGTGTTGTACCGTCCACCAAACAGTGATGACTCCATCTACATCTCGCTGTCTGATTATATGGACCAACTTCTGTCGACTCATCCCAACTCTCTCTTCCTCATATGTGGTGATTTCAATTGTCACCATGCCAGTTGGCTGGGTGTGGGTACCTCTCTCACCAGCCATGGCTCCTCAGCAAAGGACTTCTGCGACTCACTGGGACCGACACAATCTGTCAATTTCCCGACCCGGATCTCAGTCAACGGAGCATCTTCTCTTCTGGACTTGGTTATGACTAACTTCCCTGAAAATGTCTGCTGCTCTTCTTCTGCTCCAATCAGCTCATCTGATCATGTGCTTGTTAAAGTGGACATCTCTCTGACCATTCTCGGGGAGCCTGCTCAGGGTCGACGAGTCTGGCATTTCACTCAGGCCAACTGGCACGGTCTTCAAGCAGCCATCAATCATCTGGACTGGTCTCCCATCTCTACCACCTCTGACATCAACTCATCCAGGGAATTCTTCCAAAGTAAATTGCTCTCTCTCATGCACAGATTTATCCCATCTCATCTTCAGTTGTCATACCCTTCCTCCAGTCCATGGTACACGGAATCTTGTGGTGAGGCTGTTGCCCAGAAACAACTTGCCTTCGTCTCCTGGAAAGCAAATCCAATGGAAGGAAATCTCATTTCCTTTCACAAAGCCCGAAACAAGTGTGTGTCCACCCTCAGGAGAGCCAGGAAACAATATCTCTCCATTCTCAAGACCGAACTCTCTTATCTGTCTCCCTCTTCCAAATCCTGGTGGCGTCAGGTCAAATCTGTTTCTGGTGTTTGTTCCCCTTCCACCCCCTCCCTTACCTCAAATGGCTACACAGCTGACTCCGCACGTGAAAAAGCTGAGTGCCTCAACTCTGTGTTTGCCTCCAAATCTTGTGTCCCAAACCCATCCCTCTCTGTACCCACCGTACCCAGTCATACCCAGCTGCTCCTGGACTCAGTGTGCTTTCCTCCTGACAAGGTGGAAAAGTTTCTTTCAACCCTCGACTCTGATTCTGCAACTGGACCTGACGGCATCAGCCCACGGGTCCTAAAATCATGTTCTTCCGCTCTTTCACTCCCTCTCTCTGTTCTCTTCACCCTCTCTTTTGCTCAAGGTCAACTGCCATCTGCTTGAAAATCAGCCAACATCACCGCTTTGCACAAAAAAGGTGCAAAAACAGATCCTAGCAACAACAGACCAATCAGCCTTCTCCCAATTATCAGCAAAGTCATGGAATCCATCATTGCTTTGGATATGAAATCTTTCCTCTTCTCCAATGGCTTGATCTCTGATCATCAATTTGGTTTCAGACCACGTCACTCTACTCTGGACATGCTGATTCTGCTGTCTCAACAATGGATGGAGGTCCTCAATGCCAAACAGGAAATTAGAGCTGTCTCCCTCGACATATCACATGCCTTCGATACACTCTGGCACCCCGCTCTGCTCACCAAACTCTCCTCCTTTGGTATCCATGGAAATCTCCACGCATGGCTGGCGGACTTCCTCTCTAGTCGTAGTCAACATGTGGCCCTGAATGGGTTTCTCTCATCTCCTCTTCCTGTGCAGGCTGGAGTTCCCCAAGGCAGTGTTCTGGGCCCTGTGCTTTTTCTGGTCTTCATCAATGATCTCTCTAAGTCTCTTGAAAATCCTCTCTATCTCTTTGCTGATGACTCCACTCTCTGCCGCTCCATTCCTCATCCCTCAGATCGGCAGTCTGCAGCCTCCTCACTCTCTGCAGACCTGGACAAAATCACAGACTGGGCAAACAAGTGGAACATGTCTTTCAATCCTGACAAATCTCACACTCTTACGATGTCTCTCCGAAAAGACCGACTGGACAACCCTCCCATCTACTTTCTGAATAATCCTCTCCAAGAAGTTCTGTCACTCAAGCTTTTGGGTCTCACTATCTGCCATGATCTTTCCTGGGAAAACCACATTTCCAAGCTGGCCTCCAAAGCCAGTCGCCGACTGGGCATCCTCCATCGTGCGAAGTCCTTCCTTGGCACACCTGAGCTCCTCACCACATACAAGGCTTTCATCCGCAGCTCAATGGAATACTGCTCTCCCCTCTGGGCTGGTGCTCCTGCCTCACACCTAGCTTGTCTTCACGCTGTTGAAACCAAAGCGTTCAGAATCATTGGAATCTCCCACGATGACGCTATCTCCGAGGGCCTTTCACTTACTCACCACAGGCAGGTTTATGGTCTTTCCGTCTTCTACCGACTCCTCTCCGGCCTTGCTCCCCCAGCTCTCTCTGGGCTCTGTCCCCCAAATATTCCTACAGCTCGCACAAGATCTGCCTGCAACCCTCTTATGGTTAAACTGCCAAAATCAAGACTCTCTGCTCACCTTCACTCCTTCATTCCTCTTTTCTCCCGCCTCTGGAACAAACTCCCTCACTCTCTTCAATCCCACTCCTCCCTCCAGGTCTTTAAAATGGCTGTTCATCACCATCTCTTATCTTCCCCAATCCAAAACCTTGATCTTTTCTTCCCCCGCTAATTTCACCCCAAATCCACTTTTTTGAGGTGACCTTGTCTTCTTTCCTGGAAGTCCTTGGTGTCCTTGCGTTTTATACCTATCCTGCCTCCCCCCAGGCCCTCTCCCTCCCACACATCTCCCGATGTCCCTGCTCTCAAATGTTGTGTTTGTGTGCTTCCTCCCCTTCTCTCCCTATCTTGTTGACCACTCCCCTTTTTATATACTTTGTTTGCTTGTTTGTTTGATTTGTTTCTTTGATAAATGTTAGCTCTTTCACGAGCCTCGACTCTGTATAAAAAAAAAAGAAGAAAAAAAAAAGATGTAGGGTACCCCTTCATATGAACTTTTCTGGAGCAATACTTGGTTCCTCCTAAGAACACAAAGGTTGTCCAGTATGTATATCAAATTTTTTGGAATGTCCCTTCTTTTCTATAGTTTACCACATGGGACATACCATATAAAGGGGCCTTTTCTATACCCCTGGCATTTTTCCGAATAATTCCCCTTCTTGTAACATGTTAGAATGATAAGGCGGTGCAATAGCCGCTGGATAAAATGGTGGTAAATACTGGAATAATTTTGCATTTACACCTTTAAACCTTCAAATTAAATTGAATCTATATTATAATAGGCGTAGGTGATTCTGTCTGTCTGTCTGTCTGTCTTTTGGACGTCTGTCCGGGGGTGTGGCTTACTCGGTTTGCAGAGTAGCTCCACCCACTCCTCCTTCTCGAATAGCTTTGAGGCCTGTTTAGTTAAGCCCGTGCTGTCTTTATCTCTCACACAGGTTTATTTCAATTCTAATTCGATATATCATTTCATTTTTCGCAGTCGCTAACATGGTTTTAGACTCGGTTGAAAAAAAAACGGGAAGAAAATCCGATGAAAGTTTCCGTTTATAGAACGAAATGAAATCTCAAACGCCTGTAACTTCAAGGCCTTCTTGAATCTCTCTCACGCCTTTATCTCCAATCTAACTCACCATCTGATTTCATTTTTATTAATGGTTTTAGACTCGGTGTCAGCAACGCGGGAAAATGCAGAGATATATTTTTTAAAATACACCATATCACCGCCCAACCGCCAACAACCACCCAATATGTATCATATACCGCCCAACATGACACAGACGGCAACATGTCGACATTATCGCTTTTTCTTTAAACCGAGTGAACCGAGCCGAACCGAATAAACCGAGTGAATTCACCGAGCGAATTTCATCCAATTCCACCGAGTTTCATGAAATTACCGAGAGATATTTCTTCGTTTTTATTTTATTAGTTACCAGCAGAAGTACCCAGCGTTGCCGGGCGGGGGAGGTGGGAAGGGCACGTACACTTTAAACATGTATATACATGTGGGATGTGGGATATATACATGTGGGACAATGGGACGTACGTGTGTGTGTGTGTGTGTGTGTGTGTGTGTGTGTGTGTGTGTGTGAACATGGGCCGGTGTGTGTGTGTAAAGTGTGAGGAGGTATTGGAGAGGAAAATGCAGAGATATATTTTTTAAAATCGTGCCATGATGATAAACGAAAATACACCGCCTAAAATAACAGTCGAGATATATTTAAAATTTGCTTTTTCTTTTCCGTTAAGATATATTACTTTTACTTTTGATGACAGTCGTCACAAAACGACATATATTTCTTCGTTTTTATTTCATTCAACATTATTAGCCGGAAGTAAAATATGTTTCAGGAAATTACCGAGAGATATTTCTTCTTTTTTTTATTAGTTATGTGCGCATACACTTTAAATAGGTTTATGTGAAATCTTTAATTTTCACAATGTAACTTACTTGGCATTTGTCATTTGATGATCACGAGACACTTCCTCTTGAGGATCGTGACAATTCATGCGTTGCGTGGAAACTTCCATTTCCAAAATGAATGTGACGGTCAATGAAGAACACAGACTTGAACAGGATGTAGCAAGAAAACGAAAGACGGGCGAACGAGTCCGTCGACGAACGTCAATGCAGACTTGAGCAGGATGTAGCAAGAACCGCACAGAGACCGCAAGAGATGGGAGAACTGCACAGAATGCTGCTGCAACAACGATGAGGAGGGTTGGAGAGGAGCTAGGGGTTGGAGAGCGAGGTGCTAGGGGTTGGAGAGTGAGGAGCGAGGGGTTGGAGAGTGAGGAGTGAGGGGTTGGAGAGCGAGGAGATAGGGGTTGGAGAGCGAGGAGCTAGGGGTTGGAGAGTGAGGAGCAAGGAGTTGGAGAGTGAGAGCCGATTGGAGCAGAGAGTGAGGGGCGATTGGAGCGGAGAGTGAGGGCCGATTGGAGCAGAGAGGAGTGTGAGGAGGTATTGGAGAGGAGTGTGGGGTATTGGAGAGGATTGTGAGGTGTTGGAGAGGAGTGTGAGGTGTTGGAGAGGAGTGTGAGGGCTTGGAGAGGAGTGTGAGGGCTTGGAGAGGAGTGTGAGGGCTTGGAGAGGAGTGTGAGGGCTTGGAGAGGAGTGTGAGGGCTTGGAGAGGAGTGTGAGGGGTTGTAGAGGAGTGTGAGGGTTTGTAGAGGAGTGTGAGCAGGTATTGGAGAGGAGTGCGAGGAGGTATTGGAGAGGAGTGCGAGGAGGTATTGGAGAGGAGTGCGAGGAGGTATTGGAGAGGAGTGCGAGGAGGTATTGGAGAGGAGTGCGAGGAGGTATTGGGGAGGAGTGCGAGGAGGTATTGGAGAGGAGTGCGAGGAGGTATTGGAGAGGAGTGCGAGGAAGGTGTTGGAGAGGAGTGCGAGGAGGTGTTGGAGAGGAGTGCGAGGAGGTGTTGGAGAGGAGTGCGAGGAGGTGTTGGAGAGGAGTGCGAGGAGGTGTTGGAGAGGAGTGCGAGGAGGTATTGGAGAGGAGTGCGAGGAGGTATTGGAGAGGAGTGCGAGGAGGTATTGGAGAGGAGTGCGAGGAGGTATTGGAGAGGAGTGCGAGGAGGTATTGGAGAGGAGTGCGAGGAGGTATTGGAGAGGAGTGCGAGGAGGTATTGGAGAGGAGTGCGAGGAGGTATTGGAGAGGAGTGCGAGGAGGTATTGGAGAGGAGTGCGAGGAGGTATTGGAGAGGAGTGCGAGGAGGTATTGGAGAGGAGTGCGAGGAGGTATTGGAGAGGAGTGCGAGGAGGTATTGGAGAGGAGTGCGAGGAGGTATTGGAGAGGAGTGCGAGGAGGTATTGGAGAGGAGTGCGAGGAGGTATTGGAGAGGAGTGCGAGGAGGTATTGGAGAGGAGTGCGAGGAGGTATTGGAGAGGAGTGCGAGGAGGTATTGGAGAGGAGTGCGAGGAGGTATTGGAGAGGAGTGCGAGGTGTTGGAGAGGAGTGTGAGGGCTTGGAGAGGAGTGTGAGGGCTTGGAGAGGTGTGAGGGGTTGGAGAGGAGTGTGAGGGATTGGAGAGGAGTTCGAGGAGGTATTGGAGGGGAGTGCGAGGAGGTATTGTAGAGGAGTGCGAGGAGGTATTGTAGAGGAGTGCGAGGAGGTATTGTAGAGGAGTGCGAGGATGTATTGGAGAGGAGTGCGAGGAGGAATTGGAGAGGAGTGCGAGGAGGTATTGGAGAGGAGTGCGAGGAGGTATTGGAGAGGAGTGCGAGGAGGTATTGGAGAGGAGTGCGAGGAGGTATTGGAGAGGAGTGCGAGGAGGTATTGGAGAGGAGTGCGAGGAGGTGTTGGAGAGGAGTGCGAGGAGGTGTTGGAGAGGAGTGCGAGGAGGTGTTGGAGAGGAGTGCGAGGAGGTGTTGGAGAGGAGTGTGAGGAGGTGTTGGTGAGGAGTGTGAGGGCTTGGAGAGGAGTGTGAGGGCTTGGAGAGGAGTGTGAGGGCTTGGAGAGGAGTGTGAGGGCTTGGAGAGGAGTGTGAGGGGTTGTAGAGGAGTGTGAGGGTTTGTAGAGGAGTGTGAGCAGGTATTGGAGAGGAGTGCGAGGAGGTATTGGAGAGGAGTGCGAGGAGGTATTGGAGAGGAGTGCGAGGAGGTATTGGAGAGGAGTGCGAGGAGGTATTGGAGAGGAGTGCGAGGAGGTATTGGGGAGGAGTGCGAGGAGGTATTGGGGAGGAGTGCGAGGAGGTATTGGAGAGGAGTGCGAGGAAGGTGTTGGAGAGGAGTGCGAGGAGGTGTTGGAGAGGAGTGCGAGGAGGTGTTGGAGAGGAGTGCGAGGAGGTGTTGGAGAGGAGTGCGAGGAGGTGTTGGAGAGGAGTGCGAGGAGGTATTGGAGAGGAGTGCGAGGAGGTATTGGAGAGGAGTGCGAGGAGGTATTGGAGAGGAGTGCGAGGAGGTATTGGAGAGGAGTGCGAGGAGGTATTGGAGAGGAGTGCGAGGAGGTATTGGAGAGGAGTGCGAGGAGGTATTGGAGAGGAGTGCGAGGAGGTATTGGAGAGGAGTGCGAGGAGGTATTGGAGAGGAGTGCGAGGAGGTATTGGAGAGGAGTGCGAGGAGGTATTGGAGAGGAGTGCGAGGAGGTATTGGAGAGGAGTGCGAGGAGGTATTGGAGAGGAGTGCGAGGAGGTATTGGAGAGGAGTGCGAGGAGGTATTGGAGAGGAGTGCGAGGAGGTATTGGAGAGGAGTGCGAGGAGGTATTGGAGAGGAGTGCGAGGAGGTATTGGAGAGGAGTGCGAGGAGGTATTGGAGAGGAGTGCGAGGTGTTGGAGAGGAGTGTGAGGGCTTGGAGAGGAGTGTGAGGGCTTGAAGAGGTGTGAGGGGTTGGAGAGGAGTGTGAGGGATTGGAGAGGAGTGCGAGGAGGTATTGGAGGGGAGTGCGAGGAGGTATTGTAGAGGAGTGCGAGGAGGTATTGTAGAGGAGTGCGAGGAGGTATTGTAGAGGAGTGCGAGGATGTATTGGAGAGGAGTGCGAGGAGGTATTGGAGAGGAGTGCGAGGAGGTATTGGAGAGGAGTGCGAGGAGGTATTGGAGAGGAGTGCGAGGAGGTATTGGAGAGGAGTGCGAGGAGGTATTGGAGAGGAGTGCGAGGAGGTATTGGAGAGGAGTGCGAGGAGGTGTTGGAGAGGAGTGCGAGGAGGTGTTGGAGAGGAGTGCGAGGAGGTGTTGGAGAGGAGTGTGAGGAGGTGTTGGTGAGGAGCGATTGGAGAGGTGAGTGAGGCGTGATTGGAGAGGCAGGTGAGGAGCGATTGGAGGGGAGTATGAGGAATTGAAGACGAGTGTGAGGGATTTGAGAGGAGTGTGAGGGATTTGAGAGGAGTGTGAGTGATTGGAGAGGAGTGTGAAGGACTGGAGAGGTGTATGAGGGATTGGAGAGGAGTGTGAGGGATTGGAGAGGAGTATGAAGGATTGGAGAGGAGTGTGAATGGTTGGAGAGGAGTGTGAATGGTTGGAGTGGAGTGTGAGGGGTTGTAGAGGAGTGTGAGGGGTTGTAGAGGAGTGTGAGGGGTTGCAGAGGAGTGTGAGGGGTTGTAGAGGAGTGTGAGGGGTTGTAGAGGTGTGTGAGGGGTTGGAGAGGAATGTGAGGGGTTGGAGAGGAATGTGAGGGGTTGGAGAGGAGTGTGAGGGGTTGGAGAGGAGTGTGAGGGGTTGGAGAGGAGTGTGAGGGGTTGGAGAGGAGTGTGAGGGGTTGGAGAGGAGTGTGAGGGGTTGGAGAGGAGTGTGAGGGGTTGGAGAGGAGTGTGAGGGGTTGGAGAGGAGTGTGAGGGGTTGGAGAGGAGTGTGAGGGGTTGGAGAGGAGTGTGAGGGGTTTGAGAGGAGTGTGAGGGGTTGGAGAGGAGTGTGAGGGGTTGGAGAGGAGTGTGAGGAGGTGTTGGAGAGGGCGAGGGGTTGGAGAGTGAGGAGTAATTGGAGAGGCGAGTGAGGAGCGATTGGAGAGGAGTGAGGAGCGATTGGAGAGGCGGGAGAGGCGATTGGAGAGGCGAGTGAGGCGCGATTGGAGAGGCAAGTGAGGGGCGATTGGAGGGGAGTATGAGGAATTGAAGAGGAGTGTGAGGGATTTGAGAGGAGTGTGAGGGATTGGAGAGGAGTGTGAAGGACTGGAGAGGTGTATGAGGGATTGGAGAGGAGTGTGAGGGATTGGAGAGGAGTGTGAATGGTTGGAGAGGAGTGTGAGGGGTTGTAGAGGAGTGTGAGGGGTTGTAGAGGTGTGTGAGGGGTTGGAGAGGAGGGTGAGGGGTTGGAGAGGAGTGTGGGGTTGTAGAGAAGTGTGAGGGGTTGGAGAGGAGTGTGAGGGGTTGGAGAGGAGTGTGAGGGGTTGGAGAGGAGTGTGAGGGGTTGGAGAGGAGTGTGAGGGGTTGGAGAGGAGTGTGAGGGGTTGGAGAGGAGTGTGAGGAGGTATTGGAGAGGGGTGTGAGGAGGTATTGGAGAGGAGTGTGAGCAGGTATTGGAGAGGAGTGTGAGCAGGTATTGGAGAGGAGTGTGAGGAGGTATTGGAGACGAGTGTGAGGAGGTATTGGAGAGGAGTGTGGGGAGGTATTGGAGAGGAGTATGAGGAGGTATTGGAGATGAGTGTGAGGAGGACTGGCATTGGAGAGGCATGGGGGTGGAGAGGAGTGAGGGGTCACATATTATGGGAAATAAATAAATTGTGTTCATTACACTATTTTAACCATTTTGTAAAATTTAATGTGCAGCATGTAAATCAAGATGTCCAAATGTCACACACGTCCATACCCATGGGATTCCCACGGGTGACTCCGCTAGTAATATTAATAATAAGCATAATTACACATAGATTCAAAATTGATACAAAACAAAAAAAAAGGGGAAAAAACAACTTGCAATGCGTTTCGGAGGACCTCCGCCGAAACCCTGAGACTGGCTCACTGAACCCCTGTGGTTCGGTCGAACCCAGGTTAAGAACCATGGCCATAGGAGGAGAGTTTGGTGAGCAGAGCTGGGTGCCAGACCGTATCGAAGGCATGTGATATGTCAAGGGAGATATCTCTGATTTCCTGTTTGGAATTGAGGACCTCCATCCATTGTTGAGACAGCAGAAGCAGCATGTCCAGAGTAGAGTGACCTGGTCTGAAACCAAATTGATGATCAGAGATCAAGCCATTGGAGAAGAGGAAAGATTTCATATCAGAAGCAATGATGGATTCCATGACTTTGCTGATAATTGGGAGAAGGCTGATTGGTCTGTAGTTGCAAGGATCTGTTTTTGCACCTTTTTGTGTCAAGGGTTAATGTTTGCTGATTTCCAAGATATTGGCAGATGACCTTGAGAAAAAGAGAGGTTGAAAAGAACAGAGAGAGGGTGAGATAGAGCGGCAGAGCAGGATTTTAGGACCCGTGGTCTGATGCCATCTGGTCCAGTTGCAGAATCAGTCGAGGTTTGACAAAAACTTCTCCACCTTGTCTGGAGAGAAGGACACAGTGTCCAGGAGCAGTTGGGTTCGACTGGGAAAGGTGGGAACAGAGAGAGATGGCTTTGGGACACAAGATTTTGAGGCAAACACAGAGTTGAGGCATTCGGCTTTGTCATGTGCGGTGTCAACTGTGTAGCCATTTAAGTTAAGGGAGGGGATGGAAGGGAACAAACACCAGAAACGGATTTGACCAGACGCCACCAGGATTTGGAGGAAGGAGACAGGTTTGAGAGTTCAAACTTGAGTGTGGGGAGATAGTGCTTCCTGGCACTCCTGAGGGTAGACACACACTTGTTCCAAGCTTGGTGGAAGAACTGAGATTGCCTTCAGTTGGATTTGCCTTCCAAGAGGCAAAGGCAAGTTGTTTCAGGGCAAATGCCTCGCCGCAAGATTTAGCATACCATGGATGGGAGGAAGGGTGAGACAACTGAAGACAAGATGGGATAAATCTGCATGAGAGAGAGAGCAGTTTGCATTGGAAGAATTCCCAGGAAGAATTGATGTCAGAGGCAGTAGAGATGGGAGACCAGTCCAGGTGATTGATGGCTGCTTTCAAACCGTGCCATTCAGCCTGAGTGAAATGCCAGACTCGTCGGCGGTGAGGAGGCTCTCTGAGAATGGTCACAGAGATGTCCACTTTAACAAGCACATGATCAGAAGAACCGATTGGAGAAGAAGAAAAGCAGCAGACATTTGCAGGGAAGTTTGTCACAACAAAGTCTGGAAGAGAAGATACTCCATTGACTGAGATCCGGTTCGGGAAATTGACAGATTGTGTCAGTCCCACTGAGTTGCAGAAGTCCTTTGCTGAGGTGCCATGGCTGGTGCGAGAGGAACCCACACCCAGCCAGCTGGCATGATGACAGTTGAAGTCGTCACATATGAGGAAGAGAGAGTTTGGATGAGTTGATAGAAGTTGGTCCATGTTGTCCGACAGCAAAATGTAAATGGAGTCATCACTGTTTGGAGGACGGTACAGAACACATATGAACAAAAGGTGGGAGCGGAGAGGAAGCCGCAGCCAGAGGTACTCCTGGGGTTGGGGTGGACAGAGGGCAGTGCAAGGAGAGTGAGGAAGAGAGTTTTTGATAAAGATAGCCACCCCACCACCAGGACGAGGCTCAGGTCTATCATACCGGAGGAAGGAGTAACCAGGAAGAGATATTCAGGAATCAGAGACATCTTGAAGGAGGAAAGTTTCTGTTAAGCAGATCAAGTCTGGATTGTCAGAAGCAACCTGAATGGAGAGATCAATCAGGTTTGAGCGAAGGCCCCAGATGTTTGCGGTCCATACCGTTAATGAGGAGAGAGGAGGAGCATCGGGTGCCGGACAAGGGAGGGGAGGGGTAGGGTCAGATGAAGGATGAGAGGCGGAGGTAGGGAGAGCAGTTGATAGTGTGTCAGAGATTGCAGAAGTTACAAGAAAGGGAAGGATGAGGAGGACGAAAGGTTTGATGGTGATGGGAGGAGGCACAGTGAAGGGTTGTTTGAGGGGGTGGGGGGGAGCAGTAAGTAGAAGGTTGGGGGACATGGAGGTATGAGATAGAAGGGAGACGAAGTGGGGAGGAGGCAGCTTTGAAGAGGAGGTGGGAGGGGGGAGAGTTGGAGAGGGATGGTTGGGGGGGAGATTTGAAGGGGAGGGTTTGGGGGGAGTTTTGAATGGAGGGGAGAGTTTAGGAGGGGAGGGGCAAGGGGGGAGTTTAGGAGGGGAGGGGCAAGGGGTGAGATTTGGAGGTAGGGGCTAGGGGGGAGTTTCAAAAGTGGATGATTAATGAAAGATGAACATTTATAACAATTTGGGTTCATTGTGATTTTCAAGATAGCGATCCATTTAAGAACGATGTAGTAGGGGAGCTGCCAATAGAGTTCGTGACCATTTTCCCGTGATCAAGGTTTGAAGGTTGATTTTGAAAGATAAAAATATATATAAAAAAATAAGCTTGGGTACCTTTTTTTAAAATGCGGGCTAACTCGGCCAGAGGACAAAATCCAAGATGTCCGCCAAAACCGCGAAATCGGGCATATTTCCGCCTACGTGAATGCTACATATACATATTGGGTGTCCATATGTGGGTTTTTCTGGGCCCAGATCTTGCATCTTACATCAGTCAAGTGATATTGTGACTTAAAATGATATTAAATGATTAATGTTGACCAAAATCCAAGATGGCCGCTGCAAAAAACCATGTATTGTTTATGTTCATAATTGTGCATACCATAGATTCATCGCTGGCATCTAAATACAGTTTTACATGACTAGTGTTTTCATTTATAACCTTATTGTTACTATGAATGACTTTTTGAGCAGGTAACGAACCAAGATTGCTGCCTTATCTACAAGATGGTTTGATTAAGTTTCACAGGTATTTGTTCACAGGTAGTTGTTAGTATTAATTTCCAGGGAGTACCAGGGTGGACAATGGATCAAGGCATTACAGTTAAGTATATTCAACTAATAATAGTTAAAATATTAGTTAAGTCCCTTTCTTTAAGAGATAAAGATCTGTCCTGTTCAATATTTAAGTTCAGTTAAGTATTAACATCATTCATATCATGCTGTCTGATGTACGGTATGTACAGTAAGTAATAGGTTTTATTTTTCATTGCAGAGTATACCATGGCGACACCACCCATTCAAGGAAAGAAGAGAAAGAGTGAAGATGAGGACCAGCCTCCAGGACTATCAAGCTCCAGTGAGTGTATCCTCTGTCATAAGCATTGTGATGAGGAAAAGAGTAGCTTAAGCCCAGAAGCCTGGCAGCATCTCCAACAACAAGCAGAACGATGGAGAGGATTGGACAAATACGGTCAAGTCTTTGATGCAGTGCCATGGCACAATGGACCAGCTGGAATATATTTCCACAAACTGTGTAAAGTTCAACTGGCCAGTAACTATAAATTGGAGCAGGCACTAAAGCGACAAAAGAAATGTTTTGAAACAGAAATCTCTCGCAGCGATGATGTAGCTGACGAAGCACCTGGATCATCTTGCGCTCAGAGACAATCACGATCACAAACCGGTATTATACAAGACAAACATTTGTGTATTTGGTGTATGAAGGGAGAAGACCTGAAACACCCTGGACGGGACAAGTGGCACATCATGCAACAAATGGATGCATGGCATGTCTTCAAAGGTCACACAGTCCATCTGGACGACGAGAATATGCGGGATCACATTTTGACACTGATTGATTCCACGTCAGATCCATTTGCCACAGAGATCCGCTACCATCGGTCATGTTGAACGAAATACATCAAAGTCCATGATTATAATGATCAACATTTGCACATGCACAATGTACGACTGGCAGAAGTACGTCAAATGTTTTTCAAACATGTGCGCACTGTAATTTTTGAAAGACATGAACTCCGAACACGACAAAGCCTTCTACAAGACTACACGCAAATGCTGGTGAACTTTGGCATGACTGTGAACACTGTGAAGTCTAGCACAATAAAATCTATGCTCCAAACGGAATTCAGCGACCAAATTGGTTTCCACGAAAGAGTTACAAAAAACAAGAGCTCAATGGTTTTTGACACGTCAGCTGGTGGAACATACATAGAAGCTGCTGTAAATTGCCTAGGTGCAACTGATGACCAACTCGTCTCAATTGTAGCGCAACGAATTAGAGCTGAAGCAGCAAAAGTATCGCCAATGATCTGGCCACCTCACATTGACGATTTACTCAATGAGGACGAAACAAGCAGCCTACTGAAACAGCTCATTTCCCGTCTAAAGTCTTCAAAACCTCAGCGTGACCTTGATATGGAGGATGACGACTCTGCAGTTATCGCTTTGACTGCCTTGCTCTCTTCATATATGACAGGCAAACGAACTTCATTTGGAACAAGGTTGTCTGTTATGATACACGGACTAACCAGAAGCCGGGAACTTGTCGAGTTATTGAAAAAATTCTCAATTGGGATCAGCTACAAAGACGTGCTACATCTCTATGATGCTTGGGCCAAGTACGATATTGAGCAGAACAAAGCATGTCCAGAGGAGCTTGCACTGGGTATGCCAGGGACAGCAGTAATGGACAATGATGACTTTTCTGAGGACACGCTAACTGGCGCGAACACTTCACACCGTACAAATGTTATGTTTGTCCAGCCACTTGATTTGGTTCATGCTCCAGAGGAATCGGCCCCAGAATGAACAATTCCCAAGTCTAAAGAAATGAAGCATCTTTGCATCGATCAGCATAAAGTCCATCCTTACAAGACTGTCCAGCGTGGAGCTCCAAGTATGCGAACAGGTGTTGACATTACTCCTTCAGATACTAAAGTCCAGAGGCAGCGAGGACTCATTCATGCCATGGCACGTCTAGATGAGACTCATACACCACCTGCACCATGCAGTCAAACAGTTGGGGGATTTGCAGGTTTCCAGTCAACAGTTCAGCCGCATGTTGTCAAAAGCAAGCCGTATTACTTCTTGACTTTTCCAAATCCTCCTGGAAAATCTCAGCAGGTGCTTGATCATATGACGCTGTACACCATACGGTACATATACAAGGACAAACAAAGTACCACTCTGTGTGATGCTCGGGCCAGGAAGTGGCGACAAATGAAAAGGAAATCAATACTGCGGCTTCCACCAGACAAAGAATCCCACGATTTGAAAGTCAAGAGAGTGAACTATCAAACCTACGTGTTGCTCAACTACGAAAAACCTGATGCGCCACCGTCTCCTTTATCTCATGGCTGGCATCTCGAGGAAGGCATGTGTCTTCCATTGAGGTACATTCACCCAGCACTCCCAGAAAAACTAACTCAGGCTTTGGAAAGCAGCCCAACTATGGATGATCCAGTCAAGTCTGGGTCCGAGACGGACGATTCGGACAGTGAATAACAATTTAAATCTATCCAACACAAACAAACTGTTATAACAACTATTGTCATTTTCAACCCTACCGTATATGCTACTTGTGCAATGTGTATCACTGCTTGTAAATGTAATGTCATGTCACTGTAAATATAATAAAACAAAATAGAGAAAGATAAATTCTTTCTTACTGATTGCAAATGAAAACCTTGAACATTGTGTCAAATAAAAGACGTTGCAATAGATACAATGTACAGTAGCCATAACTGCTTATCTAACGGGCGAGAGGCAGCCATCTTGGCTCGTTACCTGCTCAAAAAGTCATTCATAGTAACAGTAAGGTTATAAATGAAAACACTAGTCATGTAAAACTGTATTTAGACGCCAGCGATGAATCTATGGTATGCACAATTATGAACACTAGGACGTGCCCGTACGTGGGTGCCCATTCCTTGGTGCGGCCCGCGTGCCCGTACTATATATATATCTAAAATTATATCCCCCCCCCCTCTATTTACATGAAATGGTTTGGTCCATTCGCAAAGCCAAAGCGAACGGCTTGCGAGTACGGTGACAACCCCCCCCCCCCCCCTCTATTTACATGAAATGGTTTGGTCCAAAGCGAACGGCTTGCGAGTACGGTGACAATCCCCCCCCCCCCTCTATTTACATGAAATGGTTTGGTCCAAAGCGAACGGCTTGCGAGTACGGTGACAATCCCCCCCCCCCCCCCCTCTATTTACATGAAATGGTTTGGTTCAAAGCGAACGGCTTGCGGAGTTTGGTAAAGAAATCGCCATAGCTCGGTAACTACTTCTCCGATTAATATGAAACCTTGAAAAGGCACATCCTCGGGTCCCCAGCAATATACCTGGCAAGTTTCAAGTATATCGGACCGGTAGTTGTCGAGAAACAGCGGTCACAGACAAACACACAGACACACAGACATTCACACAGAGATTACTGGAATTATAGATAGATATACAATACATGGTTTTTTGCAGTGGCCATCTTGGATTTTGGTCAACATTAATCATTTAATATCATTTTAAGTCACAATATCACTTGACTGATGTAAGATGCAAGATCTGGGCCCAGAAAAACCCACATATGGACACCCAATATGTATATGTAGCATTCACGTAGGCGGAAATATGCCCGATTTCGCGGTTTTGGCGGACATCTTGGATTTTGTCCTCTGGCCGAGTTAGCCCGCATTTTAAAAAAAGATACCCAAGCTTATTTTTTTATATATATTTTTATCTTTCAAAATCAACCTTCAAACCTTGATCACGGGAAAATGGTCACGAACTCTATTGGGAGCTCCCCTACTAATGGAGGGGTGGAATGAATGTAAATTTAACGCATGTAGTGAGAAAGAATTGTAAGAGATTGAATATTTTTTTGAAGTGGATTGAGTTGAAGAGGGAATTGAAAAAAGCCTTTTAAATAGGAAGAAAAACAGCGTGTTTTAATATACCACTGAATAAAACACTGCAGGGGAAAGTTTAAAAATATTGTTACGAATTTGGTAGAGCAATATGTAGAGCAGAGTAGATCTGAGTAGGTAACATGCTTCGACTGTCGCGATAGGGCATCTACCTGTAATAAGTCATGTGTAGGCGTTTTGTCGGCTAAGATGTACGATTGTGAATCTACCAGGAGATTCGTGTGTTAATTAGTGTAGGGAATAATGAGTAGAGCCCTTGTATGTCTCACCTGGTCGCCAAACCTTTGTCCATTTTGGCACTGCACACCACTTAAACATTAGTTAGGACCTTTAGTACAACACTAAATGACGCCTTCCCCCCTGACATGACTTAGGCAGAAATCAGGCTACAACACCGCCACAATTGGCCGCCACCATTTTCGCCTCCGAGAGGCCTACCCACCTCGCATAGCACGTGCTATAACACAAGGACCACAGAGTAGGGGACGAGAGTTGGAGTGACGCAGTGGGCATGCACAGGGGCGAGTCGGTGGAGGCTCTGATTGGCAGAGCAGTGCACCAATGGTGACGTCACCGGTGAGAGATATTAACGAGGGCCGGATGCCATTTCGAGACCAGAGTGAGGAGTGCAGATCTGATCAGGAGTTCGTTTTGAGGTGCGATCCTGACAGTCGAGTTCAACACGAGTTGAGTGGAGAGAACGCCAGGCAGTTCGTTTGAGGTGCGTACGGGCAGAGTTGGCAGTTGATCCAGAGCAGTTGGATTCCTGGCAGTTCGCAGTTCAGCGCAGTTGATCCCGAGCAGTTGGATTCCTGGCAGTGCAGTGCAGAGCCCGAGTCCATTTTGAGCAGTTGGGTTTGAGACACGGCAAGACTTTGGGTCCGGTCGACCTCTTGTGGAGCCGCTGGCCTGAGTGGGACGAATGGGGCTAGGAGCGAGGCCTTGAGGGACTTGGAGCGAAGGACCTCGTGGTGTGTGGTCGGGGCCGAATGGAGCCGCGTGTTGGACAGCAGCCAAGGAAGATGACAAGACAAGCTAAGCCGAGCTCCGCGTGTACATTTTACAAGACGTGTTTCTTTCTTTAATTCATCTCTCTCGTCTCGTGTTTGATATCTGGTGTGTGTGGGATCCCAATTTAGTTACCTTCGGTTTATCGTCACATTTTCCTGTTCCTGCCTGTTATTCAATAAACCCTTATATTATTTTTAGCCGCGTCGCTGACGCTGCTCATAGAGTGCCCTCTGTTGTTGTTTTTGTTCTTCTTCTTGTTCTTGCAGAGAAGACAAAACCTCAAAGCTCCACACAATCTGGGAACCATAGCTCCACCCATTCTGGGAGAGGCTTCATATAAACAAATATCCACCATTTTATTAACTCGCATAGCTTTGAGGCCTGTTTTGTAGGCCCGTGGTGTCTTGCTCTCTCACACAGTTTTATTTCAAATCAAATTCGATATATCATTTCATTTTTCACAGTCGCTAACATAGTTTTAGACTCGGTTGAAAAAAAACGGGAAGAAAATCCGATGAAAGTTGCCCTTTATAGAACGAAATGAATTCTCAAAGGCCTGTAACTTCAAGTCCATTGAGATATTTTTTTTTTAAATCGCGGCATGGTCAGTCATACACCGCCCGAAATAACAGACGGGAAAATGCCGAGATATATTAAAAATTCGTCCATTTGATGACAATCGTCACGATGAAATATTTAATTTATATGTCGTCACAATAATGTGGAGAGAGGAGCATAGCTTCGTTCACGTGTCGCTACACACGGGAAATTGCCAAGATATATATTTTTTAATTCGCGGCATGGTCGCGGCATGGTCATGGCATGGAAAAATAACATCAAGTAATCGAATCAATAGGAATGTCCTGTGCCTATAACATCGACGTTATAGGCACAGCTGCATCTAGGCATTGTGTAACATCAACGTGGATTTTGTTTTAATTAAAACTTTTTGCTCTTGTTTTGCATATTGTTGCGGATATGAGGACTGTTTTTTTTTATTGTGTGCTTTATTATTATTATTATTGGTTATTCTGCGCCTCCTGCCTCCGGAGCTGTGTAAAGGTCAAAAGGGCGTCCCATAATTAGTCCACAAGCATACACGTCAGCCAATCATAGAATACCCCTGTTCGATAGTTATATCTTATTCTGTGTTTTAGGGTAAGGCTGTGTCTCCCATTAATAGAAGTACTCCATTGCACCAAGTGAAAGAGATAGATTCCCTTCATTACCATTCCCAAAACCTCCATTCCCCCTTTTCGTCAATTGCCAACTGCATTTTGGGCAGTTTTCCCTTCATCCGCCATTGACCACGAGGCAGGGTTGGGGAAGAAAGGCGGGTCCCCACCTCGTCATAGAAGGGAGGAATGAACCAGCCCTTGCCGACCAACCCAGAACGAGGGGTTGGCTTTAGAGGGCGGAGAGAGAATGTTTTGGGGAGGTTCACAAAGGGTCAAGGGTGGGGCTTATATAACCCGAGGCAGAGGCCCCCGGAGAGAGTCGAGGAGGGAGGAGATCAGAAGACAGAAAGGCCTTGAGTTGGACTAAGCAAGAGAGGAAGTTGTTGGACTGGGTGGGACTAAGAAAGAGAGAGAAAGAGTCCTGAAACTTGTGAGGGAAGGAGAGAGAACCCGTCACACCAACCCCCCACCAGCCGCGTTGGCTCCACCAAGCGTTCACCTCCACCAAGGCTCCACCAAGCTCCACGTTGGCTCCACCAAGCGTTCACCTCCACCAAGGCTCCAACAAGTGTTCACCTCCACCAAGCTCCACGTTGGCTCCACCAAGCGTTCACCTCCACCAAGGCCCCACCAAGCTCCGCGTTGGCTCCACCAAGCGTTCACCTCCACCAATGCTCCACCAAGCTCCGCATTGGCTCCACCACGCGTTCACCTCCAACAAGGCTCCACCAAGCTCTGCATTGGCTCCACCAAGCTTTCACCTCCAGCCATCCACCTCCTGCGATTCCTGTCATCATTCCCCGCGTGAGTCTGTCTTTTGTTTGTTCTGTCCTGGGTTAATTAAGACTGTAGGTAAGCTAGTATTTTCACTGTGTCACCTGCGTCTTATGTGCTGTAAGTAAACGTGACTGCTTTCTTTTTGCTTATGTGTGTAAATAGTAAATAAATTTAGTAGTATTTCCAAACCTTTCTTTGCCTTCGTCTGCCTCTTTGCATTCGTCGTTTTAGTCTTTTCCCTCATTGAGCAGCCGCGGTGCGATCCGGCCAACGTTTGGGTGGAATCGGGTTCTAATCAGGGAATAACTGTTCGGTCGCGGTAATACCAACCGCTCGGAAAAAAAAAACCTTTAACCGCGTCCGCAACAATTGGTGTCGAGGAGTGGGATACGAGGCCCGAAGCGCGCTTAACGCGCTCAAAATTACAAGCAGCTGGAAATTTGTTCTGTGTTGTTGTAAAGGAAAACCCGAATTTTGAAATCGCACCATGGCTGGTCAAGGCGATCGGATGTCGGTGGGTGAGCTAGAGATAGACAGGGTGGAATCGACCCAGGACCTCGGGGAAATGTATATGGAGGATGTGGTTGAGGGGGTAACAGACATGCAAAATGGCGCTCTCGCGCACGAGGTATCAGGCGCGCAAAATGGCGCCTTTGTGCACGCGGTTACAGCGGCACCAAATCTAGCCACGCCCGTGACCGTAGCAGCGCCGCTGGGGAATTCGGACCTTTTTATGTTACAAATGGGAGCCCTTATGGACAGGCTAGAAGCAAAAATGGATGCTCAGGGTGAGCGAATGGGACAAATGGGGAACCGGATGGATGCTCAGGGTGAGCGATTGGAGGGCCAAATGGGGGTAATGAGGGACGAATTGAGGGCTGATAGTGAGCGATTGGGGGGAGAAATGGGGGGCAAAATGGGAGAAATGGGGGGCAAAATGGGAGAAATGGGGGAACGGCTAGAAGCTAAATTTGAGGGGTTAGACAACGGGATAAAAGAGGTAAAGAATGGGTTAACGGGGGTGGAAAATAGAATGGCTGCCCAGGAGAATCAGTTAGAGGGGGTGAAAAATGGGTTAATGGGGTTAGAAAATAGGATGGAAGACAAATTGCGGGAAATAGGGGAGCAATCCACCTGGGAAATCGAACAGATGGGGAACCAGATGGAGGAGATGAAGGAGGGGATATGACGAGGTGTAAGTGAGGAGGTCTCGGGGGTACGCGAGGAGGTAAAGCGAAGCGAAAAGCGTATCGAGAAAGAGGTGAGGAATAATACGGCTAGGTTACAGGGGGGCATAGAGGGTCTGACGAAGGGAGTAGAACAGCTGACAGTGGTACAAAAGGAACTAGTGGACCAGGTGGAAAAGAACACGGCAATAATCGGGGGGTTAAAAGTGACACAAAAAGACATTAAGAACGAATTAATAGCGACACAAAAGGAATGTCAGATGGTACATGAGGCGTTGACGAAGAAGTTGGAGGAGCTGACAGAAGTAATGGAGACAAAGGACAGAGAGGTAAGGACGCACATAGAAACGGTTAAAGTGGCGTTAGAGGAAGAGATAGAGGGGGCGCACAGGGAGATGAAGGAGGTAAAGGAAAAATTAGAGGAGGTGGAAGAAGGGGTGAGTGAAATTAAGAAGAGACGAAGGGAAACTAAAAAGGAAATAAAGGAGGAGGTGATGGAATTGGTACAAGGTCTGTGCTCGAATCGTGATGAGGTGCTCACTAACCAAATAAAGAGTTTGCAGTTGGCAAAGGAGGTGCGGAGACGAGGTGCCAAGGTGAGTGGCAATATACGAGGAAATGTACATGATGTGAGGGGAGCTTCAGTCGGATTGGGGATTGGTTTGGATCCGGGTGTTCCTGAAAGGCCGTTGGTGAAGTGTGCGACAGGTCTGGTGTGCGAAAGAGGAGGCGAGCGAGAATGTCCGACTCTGGGGTGTGTGAGGAAAAAGTACGCGCCAAGGAGTGAGTGTGCTGTCGAGAGTGAGTTGGTCGAAGCGCGTGTGCGAGGGGGTACATGGAAGCACGGTGTGGTAAGTGTTATGGAGGAAGTAACGAAAGAGTGTGCGCAAGAGGATGCACGAGAAAGGTGTGTAACGGACAGGTGCATGGGGAAAGAGTGCGCTGTCAAGAGTAAGGGGGAACGCACGCCTGTGGTGAGTGTTACAGAGGGTGTAACGGGAGAGTGTGCGCAAGAGTGTGCACGAGAAAGGTGTGTAACGGACAGGTGCATGAGGAAAGAGTGCGCTGTCGAGAGTAAGGGTGAGTGCGCGACCGAGAGTGGAGGTGAGAGTAGTGAGAGTGGCACGGAGCGTGAGTTAGTTGTGACAGGTGAGCGAGGATGTACACCTGGCATGGAAGGATGCACACCTGGAATGGTAGAGCGTGTGTGGGAATGCACACTTGAGTTGGTCGTGAGGCATGTGGTTGGGTGTGCGAGTGAGAGCACACCTGTGATTGTCACAGAGGAGGTGACCGAGGAAGGGGCGCGAAGAGGTGTGTTGGTGAGGTGTGCGAGCGATGAATGTGTGCCAAGGTGTTCGGTGGTCAGGTGTGTGACCAAGTCTGTGAGCGGAATGAGTGTACCTGGGTGTGTAAGAGAAGGTGCAATGACCAAGGACAGGGAAACGGCTGGATGTATGAGCAAGAAAGGGGTAACGTATGCGTGTAAGCATGCAGGTGAGGCATCGACGGTAACCGGGTTAGCGGTTAGAGCGACTTATAGCCGAATCGGGCCCTCGGTGCACGTCGGGCAGCTTCGCGTGCCGCGAGAACCAGCGGGGATCCGAGCCACGGCGGGTTTGAAAGGACCGCCGTATGTGATCCACGCTGGGCCGCGTTTCGAACGGCCGCGTCCGTGCTCCGCTAGGCGGAACGGGCAGCCCGATAGGAAGGGTCGTCATGGCGACCACTTTTTGTTGAGACGTTCCGGCAGGTCGAGATCGGGACATTGGATGGCTCCATGCCGAGGTGGTGCGTGGGATCTCGGCCCGGGTAAGCCCCCGTCCCTGCCCCGAATGCGGGACGCATCCAGCCGCCGGCACCAAAGAACCCGCGTTCATTGCTCGGCTGTACGAAGCCGGGCTGTTGACGTGAATTGGCGCACCGAGAGGATCTAATAAGTAGACGGGTGATGAGGTTAGTGTTTTGGACCCAAAATTAGAAAAAGGCAAAATTTGATGATTGGTACGGTGATTGGCAGATGATTGGCAAAATTTTTGATTGGTTGATATTTGGTGAGCAAAATTGATAGTGGGACCTCCCCGATGTGGTGGGATGGCAATCCACCATCCCTCACAGACGGGGGGCAAAGGAGCACTAGATTATGGGGTTGATGGCAGTGAAAACTAGCCCGGGTGGGTTAGGATATTGTGTGTAGGGATCTAGCGAAGATGACCTTAGGTGACGTTAAGGTTAGGTAGTGACAAGGATACCTGTAGTGGGGACGCAGGTAGATTAGTGTGGATTATAATGACGTGGTATGTGCTTAGCTTAAAGGGAAGACGGGGAGCACTAAGTTAGCAGGGCAACAGGTAGTTCAGATGATGCCGTGTGAGTGTTGGAGGAGTATTCAGAAGTGTATTGTGAAAAGTGTGTGAGGAACAGGTGTGACTGAACAGGTGTGATTGCACAGGTGTGCAACTGAACAGGTGAATGGAGCAGTGTATGAGGGAGTGATAGTGATGAGTCGTGCTGACCAAATGGTCCAGGGAGAAGGAGGGTGCAGGTGGCACCAGGTGTGATTGCACCGGTGTGCAACAACAGGTATGAGGAACAGGTGTATGTGGCTATGTGGAATAAATGGTAGTGTGGAATATCTGGAGTATTGGAATGGATGGTCGTGGAGTGAGTATGGGTGAAACAATGGAGTGGAGTGGATGGTGCGGAGGTGTGAATGGGGGAAGAGTGGACCCCCATCACGGATACCCGGGGCGGGTAGTGTAAGTGTTAGGTAGAGGGTATAGGTAAATTCTGGTTGGATATTGGCATCTGTGGTGCGGGTGGAAGAATGGTGATTGGATGGGTGCATTAGTGTTGTGGAAATGGCTGGGCGTGCAGCCTGTTAGTGTGTGTAGTTGGATTTGGCACTCCACCACTGTGAGGATGTCGGCCAGGTGAGGCCGCAGGTGGGCTCTGGGAGCCGGTAGTTGTGGATGGGGCCCGAGGATCCGGAGGACGGACCCGGGTAGCCCAGTGCCAGAGGGCACCAAGGGGTGACAGAGCCAGGAGGGGCCTTCCCCAGTTAGATAGGTTAGGGTGAGGAGCAGGTAAGCTCGGGAGGCAACTGCAGTGTTGGAGGTGTGCAGGTGGGTAGACCTGCTGGGAGAGCTACACGTCACAGCCCAGAAATTGTGCAAGGGCACCGGGAGATGAATCGGGGGAGTGAGACCCCAAATTGATGAAGCACCACAGTTTGGTCAATGGGAATTGGTTTTTAGAACCCATAGTGTAAGTTGGCCAATGGATTGGCAGGGAGAGACCCCGGGTAGTGTTAAGTGTGTTAATGTCATTTAGAGGATAGTTAGGATTAGGAAGTCTCCTCGCACCATCTGCATCCACTCACCTGAGGTGACAGGTACTCCACACCATGCCATGTTTTGATTATTTTTTACTGTGCAAATGTTTGGAATGTGAGACGCATCATGACGTGGGTGTGACATTGTGCTTGATGTACCATCTCTTCCTCCTTATGAGGATTGATGACGAATTGGGTGATGGCAAATTTTGGATAGAGGAATTGTGGTGACGAATTTGGTATAGAGGAAATATGGGGAGACGTGACAGTAGCGACGGATTGGTAATGTGTAGATTTTGTACATATGGGGTAAGGGCAAGGGTAGTGTAGGTGACAGGGGGGTGACGTACGGTAGGGACAAGCTTTCTCACTTCGCTCTCCGTACGCATTTCGCCTTGCATTGCCTTATTGATGTGTACCCTTGTGACCTTACCCCTCGCTCATTTGTCTCTTTTGTCTCCCACATGACCTGTGCGCCATTGGGCGCCGAGGGGAGCGTGCGTGAGGCGGCCATTGTGCGCCCGGCACTCTCAGAACCAGCTGTCTGCATCGATGCACCACATTATGGACCACATGTCTGTGGCCGAGCACCACTTATGGACCCCATGGGTTGGGGCATGGCCCCTCTGCTGGAACCGGCCATGAGGGCCCAAAATCTTGCTGGCGGACCTTGGCCACAGGGCACCGATGCCCCACAGGTGAACCACACGTAGTCGGCCCTGTGGGCCATAAATAAAGAAAATAAAATGGACACGTTGGGCACACTTTATTGCAAATAGGCCGCCAGTAAGAAAATGAGAGAGAATGACAACAACTGGAAGACATAATAATAGCCAGCAGAGGGAGCCGAAGAGCAAGAGATCACCTGCAGGGTTAGGGGTTGTTGGTTTTATTTTCTTGAACAATGGTGACTGCACCGATTGGTGCTTGGGTGTGTATTGGTGTGTTTTTGGGTGCTTTAATGGTGCATTGATGCAGAGCAGACTGTCTTCCCCCCCAGAAAGAACAATTACAGGTCCTGGGTTAGTCTTGTAAATAAAAGCAGAGTCATTGTAAATAATGCTCCCCACCGTCAATGTATAGTTTGAAGACCATTCCGCAATTCGGTTAACTGTGGGCGTAAGTCTGTTAGGCAGGGTGCAATGGAGCACCGGGACACATTTATTTATGTTTTAAAAACTGTCGCACTCAGGGTCAGGTTAAAAGTAGAGGGAACTACACCTACGTGTCACACTAAATAAAAGTTGTAGGCCCGGGATGTGCCTAAGAGGAGGAGGGTGCTGTATTGCGGATATGAGGACTGTTTTTTTTGATTGTGTGCTTTATTATTATTATTATTGGTTATTCTGCGCCTCCTGCCTCCGGAGCTGTGTAAAGGTCAAAAGGGCGTCCCATAATTAGTCCACAAGCATACACGTCAGCCAATCATAGAATACCCCTGTTCGATAGTTATATCTTATTCTGTGTTTTAGGGTAAGGCTGTGTCTCCCATTAATAGAAGTACTCCATTGCACCAAGTGAAAGAGATAGATTCCCTTCATTCCCATTCCCAAAACCTCCATTCCCCCTTTTCGTCAATTGCCAACTGCATTTTGGGCGGTTTTCCCTTCATCCGCCATTGACCACGAGGCAGGGTTGGGGAAGAAAGGCGGGTCCCCACCTCGTCATAGAGGGGAGGAGTGAACCAGCCCTTGCCGACCAACCCAGAATGAGGGGTTGGCTTTAGAGGGCGGAGAGAGAACGTTTTGAGGAGGTACGCAAAGGGTCAAAGGTGGGGCTTATATAACCCGAGGCAGAGGCCCCCGGAGAGAGTCGAGGAGGGAGGAGATCAGAAGACAGAAAGGCCTTGAGTTGGACTAAGAAGGAGAGGAAGTTGTTGGACTGGGTGGGACTAAGAAAGAGAGAGAAAGAGTCCTGAAACTTGTGAGGGAAGGAGAGAGAACCCGTCACACCAACCCCCCACCAGCCGCGTTGGCTCCACCAAGCGTTCACCTCCACCAAGCTCCGCGTTGGCTCCACCAAGCGTTCACCTCCACCAAGGCTCCACCAAGCTCCGCGTTGGCTCCACCAAGCGTTCACCTCCACCAAGCTCCACGTTGGCTCCACCAAGCGTTCACCTCCACCAAGGCCCCACCAAGCTCCGCGTTGGCTCCACCAAGCGTTCACCTCCAGCCATCCACCTCCTGCGATTCCTGTCATCATTCCCCGCGTGAGTCTGTCTTTTGTTTGTTCTGTCCTGGGTTAATTAAGACTGTAGGTAAGCTAGTATTTTCACTGTGTCACCTGCGTCTTATGTGCTGTAAATAAACGTGACTGCTTTCTTTTTGCTTATGTGTGTAAATAGTAAATAAATTTAGTAGTATTTCCAAACCTTTCTTTGCCTTCGTCTTCCTCTTTGCATTCGTCGTTTTAGTCTTTTCCCTCATTGAGCAGCCGCGGTGCGATCCGGCCAACGTTTGGGTGGAATCGGGTTCTAATCGGGGAATAACTGTTCGGTCGCGGTAATACCAACCGCTCGGTAAAATAACATCTTTAACCGCGTCCACAACAATATAATACCTGAGCTTCCGCCTCAGAGTTAAAGCCTTCGTGATCGGCATCCGTGATCACCAGATATTAATTTCCGCGGTTGCGCGACAATATTTAAATAAAACCGTGAAGAACAGTCTTATATTCACAAAAATACCAACGGGGAGAGGGAGCCTAGAGGGACAACCACGATACACGTGAACAGGGGAAAAGGTGGAAGGCAAGGAGATAATGGGGGTGGGGTGAGACAGCGCACGTGGACAGAAGCACACGATGGGACAACTTCACACGTGGAGAATGGGAAATAAATGTTGCTGTTGGTTTTTTTTTTGTTTTGGTTTTTTTTTGGGGGGGGGGGGGGGGGTTAAAACGTTAGATAAAGAGTGGATGTTCGAGGAAGTTTGGGGGAGAAGGGAAAATCGAAGAACCTAGCAAAAACAGCGAAGAACGAAACAAACTTCAACGGGGGACCGGGGAAGCCTGAGGCAAGGCCGCACACGCGGCAAACAGAATCGATTAATTTATGAAAGATTAACACCGAGAAACTTCCTTGGGACACACTATACGTTCACACACCGAAAGATAAATACAGTTTCGACAAAATACAATTGTGAACAATGACTTAACTTCGAAAACGTGGAGAACGTGTACAGCTTCGAAAATCTGTGCTGTCGCCGTCAAGATCTCACGAGATCTCCCCAATCTCATGAGGTCGTGACTAAGAAACCAAGTAAAGTTATTATAATTCTTATTATATTTTATTTAATCCATTGCTGCAGACAGCTACATATAACTGTAAGTTTCTGAGATGACAGGGTTATGCGTGTTGAACCTGCAAAGTTCAACTTCCAGCAAAGTGGAGACTCCTTGGTGCATGTGTGTGAGACAATTGCAGTGAGAGGAAAATAAAAACAGGTTTTATATGTACGTGTGTATTAAAAAAGAGAACCAACTCTGACCCTGAACGTGACAATCGCGACATGATGATGATGTCGTATGCATAAATTATACTAACACATCACCTTCAAACTAGGATAGCATCCATGTGCTACTCAGGTCTTTGAAGACAGAGATTTTTGGTCACAAATACATGGAAATAGAGCGGCCGATGCAGCTTACGCCCTTATTATGGGCACATCAGGATAAAGTTCTGGTCAATCATTTAGTTGTGACCATGCTTCACAGCTCAAAGGTGAGTGTGGCTGTTTCTTTAGTAGACTGTCAGTCTAAATGTGGTGATCAAGCTGGATACGTTTACCGTTTCGCTGGATACGTGATCAAATTGGATAAGATAATAACTCACAAAAAATTCCAAACAGAGTAAAGAAAATAACATGTGTAACTTTTCTGTGATTAACATAAGCATTATATCCTTGGCAGGTCATCGGTGAAATGGAGAGCTTCTTGGAATGGCTCAAGTCCCAAGGCCTGAGAGCAGAAACAGCACGAGCAGTGATTGATAAGCTTGGAATTGAGAATCAGAAGGTTATTCGAGCTTGTACTGAGTCGGATGCATTGCGGACCGAACTCCTATCTCTCTCCAAAGATAAATTACAATTTGCAATGTATGCTGACTTCTGTAAATTTGTGAATTCTTTTTCGAAGCCACAAGATGTCCTGATTGCAGGTTCTTCTCTTTTGGGAAGTATTTTCGTCAACTTGGAGAATGTTATTCTGGAACTTTCCAGTTTCTGTGAAAAGATTTTCAGATCCCAAAATGTGCAACGGGACAACGTTTCTGGTTTCTCTGGAATCGGGTTCAGTGATGTCAGCAGCCTCCACTCTCAGGATGATGGATCAAGACCCATGTCTGGTATGTGACTTTTGATTATGACATCGCATGTCATCAAATATCTTGATGTTCCACCATTGTTTTTTTTTCTTTTAACTTGTATAATCTCTTTTGGTGCAGTTTTGTATTGTCTAATATGAATGTATTTTTGATGGAGGGTCCAAGGTAAATTTGAGCTCACCTGGAACATATTTCCGGGGAGTTTATGGGATGGTGCGTCGTCAACCTCTTCTTCTCCTTCACTTGCAACTTCTTCTCCACAACTGCTGATGGGATTGTGACCAAACCTGGCTAAGATTATGTTTTGTGTGTTCGAACTCAAGTTTTTTCACGGCATTATAAAAAAATCGAGGTTTCAGGGTGCAGCAAAAAATGTAATTTGAGGCACATTTTAAACATTTTTTAAAATGTAGCCTTGGACATGCAATCAGCATTGGGGGACACGTGAAATATCAACCTTTTTCGTTGACTTCTGCTTCATGTCCCAGGATTTAACATCACCGGTCAAAATGGAAAGGAAACCCTCAATTTGATTTTGGGTCTTTCCTGGTGGAATGTGTTGCCATCTTTCAACTTTGCTTTTGTTGTGAAGCATAGGGATTTGCGATGGCGTGCCATGCTTTGCTCTTGTAGTTTTAGTACCTCTCTTTCGCCATGGATGGGCTCAACATTATTGTTGTTGTTGTTGTATATCCCTGGATAGTTCTCTTGAACAGGCCCACTGCACGGAGACATCCAATCACTATCCCAGGAGTGACCCAGGGATCCCCCACATCGAATATGATGTGCCCCACCATCTCTTATCCTTGTTTAAACTATGAAATTCATCGTATAATTCTTTATATCTTAGAAATATTTTGTTGAACAATGTGAACGTTAAAAAAAACTTTCGTTTGAAAACAAACTCCAACCCACTCGTTAATAAAACAAACAAAATGTGGAAATTGCTTTTTTCCAAAAACAATTTGGTCTTCTAAAGAAAAAATTATTATTAAATTTTGCAATGTTTATTTAGACCTAAATCAAGGTTTGAGTTGTGATCAACTAAATTTCAGGAACTGCAGTTTGGAGATCGACCACCTATGTGCAGTATTGAGTAAAATATCTTATCTTCTCTTATCCACCATCTCTTATCTTATCTTATTCACCATCTCTTATCTTCTCTTAAACACCATCTATCTTCTCTTATCCAACATCTCTTATCTTCTCTTTTCCACCATCTCTGTTCTTCTCTTATCCACCATCTCTGATCTTCTCTTATCCACCATCTCTTATTTTCTCTTGACCACCATCTTTGATTTTCTCTTGTCCACCATCTGATCTTCTCTTATCCACCATCTCTTATCTTCTCATTCACCATCTCTTATCTTCTCTTTTCCACCATCTCTTATCTTCTCTTTTCCACCATCTCTTATCTTCTCTTATCCACCATCTCTTATCTTCTCTTACCCACCATCTCTTATCTTCTCTTATCCACCCGCTCTTATCCACCATCTCTTATCTTCTCTTATCCACCATCTCTTATCTTCTCTTAACCAACATCTCTTCTCTTCTCTTATCCAACATCTCTTATCTTCTCTCTTTTTTTTTTTTTTTTTTTTTTTTTTGTATACAAGATCGAGGCTCGTGAAAGAGCGAACATTAATCACACAGAAAGACAAACCGACACATAAAACATATAACATAGGGAGCGGTAGACAAGATGGGGAGAGAGGGGGAAGGACACAAACACAACATTTGAGAGCAGGGACCGAGAGACATGGAGACATCGAGAGATCTGAGAGAGGGCGAGGGCTTTGGGGGGGGGGGGGCGTGGGAAGGGGGCAGTGGGGGAGGTATAAAACATATGGACACTGCCAGGACTTCCAGGAAAGAAGTTGGAATTTAAAACAAGGTGGATCTGGGGTGAATTAGCGGGGGTAGAAAAGATCAAGGTTTTGGATGCGGGAAGATAAGAGATGGTGGTGAACAGCTGTTTTAAAGACCTGGAGGGAGGAGTGGGATTGAAGGGAGTGAGGGAGTTTGTTCCAGAGGCGGGAGAAAAGAGGAATGAAAGAGTGAAGGTGAGCGGAGAGCCGAGATTTCGGCAGTTTAACCATCAGAGGGTTGCTGGCAGATCTTGTGCGACCTGTAGGAATATTTGGGGGACAGAGCACAGAGACAGCTGGGGGTGCAAGGCCGGAGAGGAGTCGGTAGAAGACAGAAAGACCACCTACCTGCCTGCGGTGAGTGAGTGAAAGGCCCTCAGAGATAGCTTCATCGCGGGAGATTCCAATAATTCTGAAAGCTTTGGTTTCAACAGCGTGAAGCCGAGCTAGGTGTGAGGCAGGAGCACCGGGCCATAGGGGAGAACAGTATTCCATTGAGCTGCGGATGAAAGCCTTGTATGTGGTGAGGAGCTCAGGTGTGCCGAGGAAGGACTTCGCACGACGGAGGATGCCCAGTCGGCAACTGGCTTTGGAGGCCAGCTTGGAAATGTGGTTTTCCCAAGAAAGATCATGGCAGATAGTGAGACCCAAAATCTTGAGCGACAGAACTTCTTGGAGGGGATTGTTGAGAAAGTAGATGGGAGGGTTGTCCAGTCGATCTTTTCGGAGAGACATAGTAAGAGTGTGAGATTTGTCAGGATTGAAAGACATGTTCCACTTGTTTGACCAGTCTGTGATTTTGTCCAGGTCTTCAGAGAGTGAGGAGGCAGCAGACTGCCGATCTGATGGAAGAGGAATGGAGCGGCAGAGAGTGGAGTCATCAGCAAAGAGATAGAGAGGATTTTCGAGAGAGTCAGAGAGATCATTGATGAAGACCAGAAAAAGCACGGGGCCCAGAACACTGCCTTGGGGAACTCCAGCCTGAACAGGAAGAGGAGATGAGAGAAACCCATTCAGGGCCACACGTTGACGACGACTAGAGAGGAAGTCCGCCAGCCATGCGTGGAGATTTCCATGGATACCAAAGGAGGAGAGTTTGGTGAGCAGAGCTGGGTGCCAGACCGTGTCGAAGGCACGTGATATGTCGAGGGAGACAGCTCTAATTTCCTGTTTGGCATTGAGGACCTCCATCCATTGTTGAGACAGCAGAAGCAGCATGTCCAGAGTAGAGTGACCTGGTCTGAAACCAAATTGATGATCAGAGATCAAGCCATTGGAGAAGAGGAAAGATTTCATATCAGAAGCAATGATGGATTCCATGACTTTGCTGATAATTGGGAGAAGGCTGATTGGTCTGTAGTTGCTAGGATCTGTTTTTGCACCTTTTTTGTGCAAAGCGGTGATGTTGGCTGATTTCCAAGCAGATGGCAGTTGACCTTGAGCAAAAGAGAGGGTGAAGAGAACAGAGAGAGGGTGAGATAGAGCAGCAGAGCAGGATTTTAGGACCCGTGGGCTGATGCCGTCGGGTCCAGTTGCAGAATCAGAGTCGACGGTTGACAGAAACTTTTCCACCTTGTCAGGAGGAAAGGACACGGAGTCCAGGAGCAGCAGGGTATGACTGGGTATGGTGGGTACGGAGAGGGATGGGTTTGGGACACAAGATTTAGAGGCAAACACAGAGTTGAGGCATTCAGCTTTTTCACGTGCGGAGTCAGCTGTGTAGCCGTTTGAGGTAAGGGAGGGGATGGAGGGGGAACAAACACCAGAAACGGATTTGACCAGACGCCACCAGGATTTGGAAGAGGGAGACAGATAAGAGAGTTCGGTCTTGAGAACGGAGAGATATTGTTTCCTGGCTCTCCTGAGGGTGGACACACACTTGTTTCGGGCTTTGTGAAAGGAAATGAGATTTCCTTCCGTTGGATTTGCTTTCCAGGAGACGAAGGCAAGGGAGAAGCACGGGGCCAGACCGTGTCGAAGGCACGTCATATGTCGAAGGCAGCGAGCAAGAGAGCCTCTTATCCAACATCTCTTATCTTCTGTTACCCACCATCTCTTATCTTCTCTTATCTACCTTCTCTCATCTTCTCTTATCCACCATCTCTTATCTTCTCTTTTCCAACATCTCTTATCTTCTCTTTTCCAACATCTCTTATCTTCTCTTTTCCAACATCTCTTATCTTCTCTTATCCAACATCTCTTATCTTCTCTTATCCAACATATCTTAGCCTCCCCCATCCAAAACGATGATCTTTTCTACCCCGTTAAACAACCCAAAATCCACTTTTTCAAATTCCATTTTTCTTAACTGAAAGTCCAAATAGTGTCCATTTGTTTTATACCACTTGCCACCCCCCTCTCCCTTCCACAGATCTCCCGATTTCCTGCTCTTCTGTTGTTGTGCTTCCCTGTCTCTCCCCCTCTTGTCTCCCACTCCCTCTATTGTATGTTTTATGTGTTTCTGTTTATGTTTTGTGTCTTATGTGTTAGCTCTTACACGAGGCTCGACTCTGTATTTTCAAATGGTAACAATGTGTTGGCTCGAGTGAGGAACATCGTTTGTTTCACCTTTCAAGCAACCACTGCTGATGAATGTTGGAGAATGCTAATCGATGATATGCAGAATCTGTTTGTAATTATATCTCAAATAAACAGCTCAGTTCTTTGTTGCGGATTTGTTGCGGAAACCAATTTGTTGCGGACCTCGAGCCCGTCGACATACAGAGGGAGGTTAAACCCTTTTCCCCCTTGGGCCTTCGAGTCCACGACCCACTTTACACTCGTGGGGTGGATTGCGGAGCAATTCCAGCTGCCACCCCCATAGCGAGCTTGCGGAAGGGTATCGGGTCGAATCCCCACGTACCTTCTATACACACGCTGCCATGAAGACAGGTGCTGGACCTCGCACGGGTCACGTTGGTCTGATACGCCCGAGCGGTTTGCGTGTCACGTGACCCGTGTGCCGTTAATTCTTATTGAACCCGATGGAGCGGGTTTATTCGTACAGTGCGAAGCCAATGGTGGGAAATGACGTGAACAGCCAAATGGATGCGAAAGAACACAGGTTTATTATACAATTTATACAAATGATCAGGGCAAAGAGACACAGAGCAGAAACGTATCGTCCTTAATCCCTGGACAAGTGCCCACTCACTCACGCGGGGAAAAGGATGAAGAAGGACGACTCGCTCCAAGCACCGTCGTTGGTGCTGTTCGCCCCGATCAGCTCGTTCGGCGTGTCCCTGGGATGTTCGCGGCACATGCAGTGAGTTCAGGCAAGGAGATCGTTGGCGTCTGTGGCCCCGGGAGAGATCGTCCTCGCAAGCGCTGTTAACAGGCAGCAGAGCGCAGGGCAGGGAGAGTTCGTGCTTTCTCTTTTGACACACCTCTCTACGACCGAGGTAGTTTAGCATGGAGGAGATTGTTCAGGGGCAGCGAGCAAGAGAGCCCGTTCACAGAGAGAGCTGGGGGCAGAGAGAGTTTGGGGGCCCGGGGCAGGGTCTTATAGCGCCTTCCCAGAGTCTTACCCAAATGTTCCAAGCCCCTCCCCCAGCTGCCGTTGTTAGTCACCCCCCCTTGAGCGTTCATTGGCTGCCTGCCGCTTACTGGCCACTCCCCTGCAGCTCCTCCCTTGGGCCTTCTAGGCTTGTTCTGGGCAAAGGACATGGCATTCTAGCCCAATTGAGGCCTACACTTACTGGCCTGCTCAACGCATACTAACACAGGAAAGGAGACTATGCTTACATTTAAGAGGAAATAAATGAACTAAAGCGAGGCTACATGTTGTGGTGCAACTACCTACGAGGGGGGTCATCCTTTATTCGCAAAACTGCAACACTACCCACCTCTCTCACCAGACTCTTCCCGAGTCGACCCCAACAGTGGAACGACCGGTAGAGCCTGGCATGCAAATTTACCATTACTTTTACATGTGACACATAGGTGTAATCCCCCTAGCATTTATTCTGACCCATGTGTGCGACATTTTTAACACTAGATATGTCCCCCCTAATGCGTTGAGCAGCTACTCTAACAGACTCACACCCACAACTATCTGGGTATTTTCGGAATTTTCAAATTAAACACATAGCCAGTGGGCAACATTCTTATGTTTACAAGCACATATATTTACAATACTACGACCCAGGACCTGGATTTAAGGAAAGAATTGGAGGAAAGAAAATCAAACACTTTATATGGCACTTGCTGCTTGCATCTTGCATCTTGCATCTTGCATCTTCCGTGTGCAGCTAACAAAACGGGCTGGCCCTGACCGGTATACAGGCCATATGAAGCATCAGGGCCATCTAAATCTTCATGTCTTCGCACTTGGCACACAATAGCACACAATTTCCTTTTATTTTTCATTGCCAAGCAGGGCCACTCTCACGTGGTCCAACTGCGTGGCGTCAGTGCCACTCAAACAGTGGTCCGAAGGTGCAAGATGATTTGCAGCAAGATGCTGCACCGCAGAGGTGCGAGCCACAAGGCCTGTGGTCCACAAGTGCAGCAAAGGTGCAGCAAGGTGGGTTTGGCAGCAAAGTGCTGCACAGGTCGGCCGCACAGGTGTAACATGGCAGAGTGGATGCTGCAGAGTTCGGCCTCCAAAATGGTCCTGGGGTGGGGAGGGAAGACAAGGCACAACAAGCAAAGCGAAAGGCACGCGGTAGCGCACGCAAAACAAGGTGACCTTGCACCACCATACCTGGTGCGGTGCAAGGGATGCGGAAGAGCGAGCGGAGCAAGCTCGTCCCTAACCGTCCGTACCCCCCACCGTTGGCTACACTACCCTAGCCCCCCTTGTATTTACAATTCGTCTCTACGTCTTGTCTCCCATATCCCCCTCTATACCAAATTCGTCTCCAAATCCCTCCCAGGAAGGAAGGGATGGAACAAAGCAATGTCTCACTTACGTCATGATGCGTCTTACTTCCAAACAGCTTACAGAGCTCTGGTGTGAAGCTCATCCTCCTCGGTGACTGGCTGTGGATGGTGCGAAGGGATATCTCATCCTAACTACACTAATAACATTACTCATTTAAACTACCCGGGGTCGTACCCTGCCAATCGGCCTCTTTAAACTATGTGGTTCTAAGAACCCGAATTTCCACTGCCCACACTGTGTTGCCCTCCGAATTTGGGTCTCACCCCAAAAACTTTCTCGCTGTGCCCTCGCACAATTTCGGGACTGAGTCATGTGGCTCTACCAGCAGCTCTACCTACCTGCGCACCTCTGCCACTGAAGCCGCCTCCCGAGCTTGCCTGCTATTCACGACTACTCTAACCGGGGAAGGCCCTCCCTGGCACTTACCCCCTATCTGCCCACCTCAGCATCGGGTAACCCGGGTCCTTCCCTTGGATCCTCGGGCCCCACTCACACACTATCCTAACCGGCTCCAAGAGCCTACCTGCAGCCTTACCTGGCCGACAAGCTACCAGTGACGGAGTGCCCCAATAACCACACGCACTAATTAAGCCACACGCCTAGCCATTCCACAGTCTACTGCACCCTACAAAACACTACTTTCTACTACCCGCACCACAGGTGTCAATATCCATGCAATTTACCTCTGCCCGCTACCTGGCTTTACACTACCCCCCCCCCTCCCCGGGCTTTCGTGAATGGGTTCCACTCCCCCCCCCATTCAATCCTCCGCACCATGCATTCCACACCAAGCATTCCACACCTTTTATCTCGCACACACCTCTTATTCTTACACCTCAACACTATTCCATCCACACTACTACACAACTCCGTTTATTCTCACTCACAATTCCTCAAACACACAGCATCATCTACCTAATTAATTTCCCCTAAAACTCGTGCTTCCCTCGTCAGCCCTTTACACTATGCACACCCTTTTCTTTAACACCCACCTAAACTCTCTATGTCCCCTCTACAGTTCAGGTGTCACTAATTAATTATTGTCCCTAAAGTCGCTCTAAATCCCTATCATTATCCTAGCCCTCCCTCGGCTAGCTTCGGTGCCCCATGGAGGCAACCATTGCTGGCCCCTCCATGTGCCTAATACTGCCATCCCCCTAAATTAATGCTCATGCCCCCCCCCCACCCCGTGTGAGGAATGGTCAGTACCACCCCCCACATGGGGTGCAATACTCTCACAGTCCTCTAAACTACGAGCCCCTCCATGTGGAGTTACGTTGTCACGGCTCAGCCTCGAAGGGCCGAGCGTTCCATGCCGGTGGTTGGTCGCCTGTATATGGTGTCCGTCTGGCATTGACGAGCCGAGGGGGGAGGGATTGATGGGCCCAAGTGCCGGGCTCCATTCCTGCGCGGGGCCTCGCGGTCCCATGCACGATGACCCAACCGGCCACCATCCGAGCACCTCACCCAATAAGGTGCATGGCTCCGAAACTGTAAACCACCCCTTGATCCCGGCCAACCGCCCTTGCAACCATACAGCGCCAACCATATGGTACGGGGGCCGGAGGCACGAATTGCACGCCGGTCATTGTGAGACCGATGCAGCACCGATCCCCTCCGGTCCCTGCGGCACGCAACTCACTGGGGGCTCATGTATGCCACCCGTCCCACTAAGCGCTACCCCGGTCAGTGTCGATGCTTGAGCCGCATCCTCACCACTCGCGACCCACTCCGCACTCGCACACCCTGGCGCACATGCACCCCTCACACACTCTGCTATCACACACTCTGATGCACACTCTTCCCACACACACTCCAGTGCACACACTTCCCATTCACACTCCGGTGCACACTTCCCACACACACTCTGGTGTGCACTCTTCTTTCACACACTTGGCCATCGCACACTCCAGTGCACACTTTTCTTCTACACACTCGGCCATCGCACACTCCGGTGCACACTCTTCCGTTACACACTCCGGTGTGCATTCTCGCTCACACTCTGGTGGGCACTCCCGCTCCTCGCACTCTGGTACGCACTCTCTCTCACACTCCGTACCATCCTCTCGCTCCACGCACTCCGGTACGCTCTCCCTCTCACACCGCACAATGGGCCCTTCGTGAACGCCTGGGTCTCGCCTCTCTCCCAAGCTCGCCGAGCACCCGTTCACGCCAAACACATTCCCGCCATTAGCGCCACTCACCTCAGGGCTCTCCTTCCCCTGCTTCTCCACCAGCACCTGCAAACTTTTTGTGGGGTTACCAAGCACGGCATCACGGTGCAAACACGAACTTGGCGCGGATTCCATCTCTTCTTTCCGTGACTCCTTCTCTGTCTCTCCCGTCTCTTCAACCCCAATTGTTTCTTCTTCTAACACGACAATCGTCGGCGCCTCTAGAATTTCCTTTTCCAACTCGACCTTCGCCGGCGCCCCCAAAATTTCCTTTCCCAATTCGACGATCGTCAGCGCCTCCACACCCCGCGTCACTACTCCCATAGCCCCAGTCAATTTGGCTGTGCTCCGCTTTAACTCGCCCCCACGCACTCGTCATATCGCTTCACCCCTTCACGTACCACCGCGACCTTCTCGCTCATCTTACGCCCTATCTCCTCCTCTGCCTTTTTCATATCCCTCTTTGATGCTGCCCTCATCCTTTGCCTATCGCACCTGGCTTCGTCCCTCTGGGTATCCATTTTGTTTTCCAACCCATCCTTCATTTCCTTCATGTCTCTTCTTGATTTGTCCCTCCTGGGTATCCAATTTTTCCCTCATTTTATTCATTTCTTCACCCATATATGCCCTGAGTTGCACCATAAAAAGGCCCATATCCATTGGCACTGTGGGCTCGGCTTCTGCCGCCACGTGCGAGGCGCTGCCATTTTCTTCCCCTACTGCCGCACCCTCATCAATTTCCTCCCCTACCAACTCTTCCTGCTGGTCCTGGGCCATTCGTTTTTCCTAATTTATTATTCCCACCGGCATTTGGTCGCCTTGGCCAGCCATTGTACGAATTTAGTTTGATTTTAAATACTATATTTCGTCCACTCGTAATTTTGAGCACGTGAAGCGCACTCTAGGTCCAAATATCCCACTCCCGGACACCAATTTGTTGCGGGTCTCGAGCCCGTCGATGTACAGAGGGGGGTTAAACCCTTTTCCCTCTCGGGCCTTCGAGTCCACTAGGCCGCGACCCACTTCACACTCGTGGGGCGGATTGCGGAGCAATTCCAGCCGCCACCCCCGTCGTGAGCATGCGGAAGGGTATCCGGTCGAATCCCCACGTACCTTCTATACACACGCCGCCACGAGAACGGGGACTGGGCTCTCCTTAGATATATATGCAATGTCCGCTCGCGGTCCACGATACACGCTCGTTGCCTGCCAGGGTTTCCCGCCACGACACGTGTCCACTCCTGGAGCTGGACCTCAACGCCCTACTGTCTGACGGGACCTTCTTTTCCTTCCAGCCATTCCTTCCTGCCATTCCCTGTCGTGTAAGTCTGTTTGTTTGTCCGGGGTTATAATATAAGACTGTTTTAAGGCTTGCCCTGTGTATCTGCTTCTTCCTCTTCCTGTACAGTCTTACCTTTCGTTTCTTCTTCATTTCATGTGCATAATTAATAAATATCTGGTATTCCTTTACTTTGGTTTCTTCTTCCCCACGATCTCTTTAGTCCTTTCCCGATTGAGTACCTGTGGCACGATTTGGCCAACCGCTATAGTCGGGTTTAGTCTTTTGTTAACGGCCTGAGTCGTGGCTTGCTTCGCTCGGCGTGTCCATTACAGCCGCAGCTCGGGTGGGGCTCATTTCCTCGCTTACCGGAAGGCGCTGGTACTTAGGTCATAGGAATAATTGGCCTACTACCCTATTCAGCACTGACCGGAAGTGACGTCATAGCTCCAGGACTCGGGCGGCCAGTGTGATAGACGAGGGGATTAACCCCCCCCCCCCCCCCGGTAAGGGGAGTGCAGAAACCGAGAACCGTAACAATATTTATGGATGTGCATTGAGAGTGCATACCGCATTTGGCACCGCCAATCCATTTGGCACCAAAAGGAAACACGTTTGTAAAAGAGCAAGAACCCTGCGTCCAGAACAATTGAAGTCAGGAGTGAGAATCGAATCTGGGACGCTATCAGCGCCACCCCAAAAATTATAAGGAGTGTCGGGTGAAATTCTGCTTCAAATAATTATACAGGTATGTCAAGCCAAGGTGAGCAGGACCTGGTGGGCTAACTTTAGGAGGATATGGAGGAGCTAATGGCACAGGAAGCTGTATATGAATGTAACATTGTGGGAGAAGGACCATGAGGGGCAGCAGTAGAAGTGCCAAAAGTGATCGAGGACCCAACCCTCCACTTACCCTCCCCCCCCCCCCCTCCCCACAACCAGCCCCTAATGGCACGTTATAGTGGGTCGCCATTGCCATCGCACTCTGGCAGCGACCAGGTGATGTTGTGGATTCGTCAACTAATGGCACAGATGACGATGAAAATGGAGGATGGACAAGGTTGCTGACATAAGGCATGACATGCATGTGGGGCAGGCAGAGGTAAAGGCTGATATGAAGGCTATGGGCAATGAGATAGCCGCAACGCTCGAGGCTGTGTGGGAAGAGGCGAGGAAGCATGTGGATGGCATCCGGAACGAGATGGGGGCAGGTGAAGCTAGAATGATGGAGGAGACAAATGGGGTAAAAGAAGAGGTGAATGGACTTAAACAGGGAAAAAAGGACTTGTGGAGGGGAAAAAAGAACTACGAGCAAATCAGAAGAAATACAGAATCTCAGGGCAGCTCATAAGGGCAAGTAAGAAAGAATGTAAAATGTGACATGATGACGTAACACAGAAGATAGAAGAAATGGGATGAACGATCGAGACAAAAGAATGGAAAATGAAAGAGAATGGAAGACATTAAAGTAATCTTAGAATAAGAACTAAAAGGGGAAAAGCGGAAAATAATAAAGATAGAAAAATGAAAAGGATAAAAGCAAAGAAGAATGATTAGAGACAAGTGAGAGGACAAAGAATGTTGAGGAGTAGAGCGTGGAATGTGTAGAAACAATGTGTAAGGATCGGGATAATGCATGACAGGTGCAGGTGGAGAGGATGTGAGCGATCAAAGCGGATCACGACGAGGTGTGGCTGTGTAAGCTGGAGTTAATGCATGATGTGAAAGGGTGCATGCCGAGCTGAGGTAGAATAAAGAACCCGGAATTTTTTGAGTGCCGAGCCTGAGTGTAACGGAGTGTATGCCACGAACGTGCAGAGTGGAGTGCATGAACGAGCGAGAGTACGGGTCATGTACCGATTCAGTCGAGGGTAACCGTTACCTTGACTGAGGGGAGGGGTGAGGTTACCGAGCAGGAAATATTTTAAATGCTGGGATGTTCTGGTCCTGTGCGAGGGAGATTAAAAAGAACAGGTTTGTAATCCGTACCGGTCCAAAGAGGTCAGATTTCGAGGCATATTGTCACTGTGTGTTAACGGTCTGTGCCAGCAAAACGTCCGAATGCAGATGATTGAAAAAAAAATTCCCAAGGAATGGTGTGCGGCTGAGTGTGCGTGGCACAAATGGCAAATTCAGCTGCGGGATCTCCGCGGAAAGGCTCATATGTAAAGTAGTGTGTAAACTGTCATGGGGTGACCCATGTGTGTGAATGGAGTGAGATTGACTGTGGAGTGGATCGTGTGAATAAATGGTGTGCGAGAGATCATGAGATTGTCGGGGTGTGTACGTTGTGTGCGCTGGTCCGCGAGGCGATTTGGGGATGTACCGGATGTACCACGGTGCGGGAAGGGGCGTGGTGAAGGTTACGGAGCTGCGCGTATGTGTGTGACGTCTGTGGAGGTTCCACAGCATGAGCAGTGGATGTGGAGAACACGTCCGGGTTCCCCGAAGGAAATCCGCCAAATGTGAGTGCGAACATTTAAATGAAATGGCAGGTTATGGATGTGCTGCCGAACTTTCCCACAGGGGGAATTACATGCGATAGAATATTTAGTGCGGATGCGGATTAAAAGCTGGAACACCAGAGCAGAGCAATAGCTGCTGTTTGAACGCGCTGGGCACCCGAGCAAAAGCTGCCTACCTGTTTATGCCATGGGAGGATCACCTGCCGAGATAAATTGTGTTGCCATGTTTGGCGGTCTCAATCGGTGTCAGTCGTTGCTTACCATCCCGTTAGGCCGCAAACCTATCCACGGCACGGCGACCTGCGGGTCCAGAGGTCGGGGAGAGTCTGAGAAGTCCCACTCGTGACGCACCCCAAACCCAAAACCCCGAGTCTGCAACAATATTTTCACTCTATCTGCTGCTTCGGAGTCAAACAAAATTGCAAATCATTCCAAACCAGAGAGTTGCTGTTGATAATGACATTATAAAGGACACAAACAACAGGCACAAATAACTAATGTGACGTGTTGGATTGAGTGATGTAATAGACACTGTTCAACGTCAGTAAATTCCAGGATTTTTTAAAGATGAATTTTACAATGTTTATTTTATTTATTTTGAATTAAATACTTGAACACTGTTGAACACAAATCGCCTTCTTGTTACTTCCACTAACCTTCAGGTTGGCATGCTTCAATAGTGCTTAACATCCGGAATTTTTATTTATGACAATATTTAACTTCATTTTTAACTTGCTTGAAACGTAGTTCCTGGGAGCTTATGCGGTGGTGCATCGTCAGTCCGTCCATCCATCCATCACTCCGAAAAAACTTGCAACTTCTCCGCAACCGCTGATTGGATTGTGACCAAACTTGGCACAAATTATATTTGTTAGGTTATGACTACAGTTTGTTGATGGCATTTAAAAAAGTCGGTGTCTAAGGGGGTCTACCGAGGATCAAATTGGATCCAGTTTGACCCCCCCCCCCCCCCCCACCCTTCCCAAAATAGGAATTGGATTTTCCTCTGAAATTACACACTATTTCGATGAAACTTGACCACAACCTTCATCACTTGGGATGTACCAATGTTTGTTCACAGCACTAAGAAAATCGAAGTCTAAGGGACTCAACAGGGGGTGGGGGTGGGGCATTTGGGTCCTGGTTTGACCCCCCAAAATAGATATATGCTTTCTTCTCTGAAACTACACACACAATTTTGATGACACTTGACCACAACCTTCGCCACCCGTGCTGTACAAAAGTTTGTTCACCATATTTTAAAAAATCTGCCCCTTTGAGGTTCTATGGGGGGGGGGGGGCAGGGGCTGCCCTCCAAAATAGGTATTTGCTTTCTTCTCAGAAACTACACATCCAATTCCAATGAAACTTGACAACAACATTCCGTTCATTGCCTATGATGTGCCAACGTTTTCTCCTGGCATTTAAAAAATCAGGGTCAAAGGTAGTCTATGGGGGGGGGGGGGGGGGAGGCGGGGGTCGGGGGAGGTGGGTTCGGAAGCGTGGGAGGTTGCTCCTCAAAATAGTTTTTTTTTCTTTTTGTTTAAAGTCTTGTGATTATGTTAGTATGATTGCACATGCTGCCCTGTCTTCCAGCATCCATTGAAATTGGTTAAAAATGCCATGATACGGTTTAAAATACCTATAGTCAGTGTAGTGTACTGCTTTATTCTACCAGGTGAGCACCCAGAGGTATTGTTCCGATGGTTATTTTTAAAGTGAATTATAAATTCCATGATGTAACATGTTCTATGAACTCTCAAGATGGTTCTCAATCCCATTTCCCTGCAAAGGACTGACGCTGATTTGTACACAGGTGATGTCTATCCTGTAAATGTGGAAGGCAAACAACACAACAACGATTTATCTGTCACAGATGATTCAAAATGTGCTTCTGCAAAGAAAGGTTCAGATGATATTCACATGACAAATGGAAGTGCCTCCTGTTTTGCAACTGGTGAGTGGAAATGTAAAAAATTAACATACTGTCGTGTGGTTTGGCTCAGTTAAGACCGAGCGTCACCACGGATGAATCAAACAATGAGGCATCCAAGTCAATGGCGGATTTGCAATACACGAGCAGGAGGAAGGGGTAGGGGAAAGGAAGAAGCGGCGAGATTACCTGACACGATCTCGCTGGCAGTCTTCAACCTGCAGGAAAATAAATCAAGCGAACGAAAACCTAATTCAATGCACAAAAAGAAACACATTCATTGAACGGAACCCGAGAACAATGGACGAGTCAGTAAATAAATGTCCTTAATTGGGATCCCACACACAGCACTTACACAACAGCACAGGGGAAGGAATTAAATAAAAGAATCATCGCGTTATGTTCTGTGGTGCGTCCTATCTGTCTCTGGATGTGTAACATCCGTCGTCCAATGCGGCTCTGGTTGGCGCGAAGAAAGGCCTCGATGCGCCCCCGTTTGCGCGCTGCTGGGCCCACGCCTGCCCGTGCGCGGCAGGCTTCGCGTCCGCGCACGAAGCGGGCGAGCGGGCGTGCAACCCGCCTCCGCAGCCGTGCAACGTCCTCCTCGGGTTCGGCACGGCCCTCCGATGCACCCAACGTTCATGGCGAGTGAGTCGCAGATGAAGGGACCAAACGAGGAGGGCGAGGGAGGAAGGAAGGTCTGGGAAGGCAGAAGCCAAAGCGAGAAGAAAGGTCGAGACGGAGGTCCGGGCAGAATGGATCCAGGAACGAGAAGGGAAAATGTTGGCACACATACGTTCACCACCAAAGCCTGGACTGAAGTGACAAAATGTCCGCCGCTCCAAGTCTCTTGTTCGGCGTGCTCTGACGTCAGCCGGGCCTCTCCCAAATTCTCTAGTCCCCTCCCACCAGTCGTGCGACCCAACCACCAACCCCTCACTGTCCATCCATCGCGCGGTGGGTGTGACCTTAGCCTGCCTTGTACGATGTTCCATTGCCATGGTGGCACACTGGGCGGCCGCCTCCTGCTTGTTGTCCCCCGTCGCACCGCGTAGCGAAAGGGGGACTATGGTTTTCCCCTCCGTCCGTGTGTCCTTCCTTCCGTCCGTCCGTCCGCGCGGGCTTGCGTGCGTGTGGGTGGGTGTTCATGCATGTGTAAGCGAAGGACTGCCTTCGAATTTGGTGTGTGGGTGCAACCCACGTCAAAATCCAAGATGGCCGCCGCCATGTATGTCTGATGCCATGTATGTCTGAACCTTTTGAGCTGAATATCTTGAAAAATAAGCGAAGTACCAACTTCTAATCTGTTGGGTGGGTGTATCTAGGCACAAGCAAGAACGCTGTTGAAAAATTGGGTCGCCACATCAAAATCAAAGATGGCCGCCGCCATGTATGTCAACCTTGTGAGATGAATATCTTGAAAAATAAGCGAAGTACCAACTTCTAATTTGGTGTGTGGGTGTATCTCGGCATAACGAAGAAAGCTATTGAAAATTGGGTCACCACGTCAAAATCCAAGATGGCCGCCACCATATATATGTCTGAAATTTGTGAGCGAAATATTTTGAAAAATAAGCGAAGTACCAACTTCTAATCTGGTGTGTGGGTGTATCTAGGCACAAGCAAGAACACTGTTTAAAATTGGGTCGCCACGTCAAAATCCAAGATGGCCGCCGCCATGTATGTCTGAATATTGTGAGATGAATATCTTGAAAAATAAGCGAAGTCCCAACTTCTAATTTGGTGTGTCGGTGTATCTCTGCATAAGGAAGAAAGCTGTTGAAAATTGCGTCGCCACGTCAAAATCCAAGATGGCCGCCGCCATGTATGTCTGAAGCTTGTGAGATGAATATCTTGAAAAATAAGCAAAGTACCAACTTCTAATCTGGTGTGTCGGTGTATCTCGGCATAAGGAAGAAGGCTATTGAAAATTGGGTCGCCACGTCAAAATCCAAGATGGCCGCCACCATATATATGTCTGAAACTTGTGAGCGAAATATCTCGAAAAATAAGCGAAGTACCAACTTCTAATCTGGTGTGTGGGTGTATCTCGGCACAAGCAAGAACGCTGTTTAAAATTGGGTCGCCACGTCAAAATCCAAGATGGCCGCCGCCATGTATGTCTGAACCTTGTGAGATGAATATCTTTAAAAAGAAGCGAAGTACCAACTTCGAAATTGGTGTGGGTGTATCTCGGCATGAGGAAGAAAGCTATTGAAAATTGGGTCGCCACGTCAAAATCCAAGATGGCCGCCACCATATATATGTCTGAACCTTGAGTGAAATATCTTGAAAAATAATTGAAGTACTAACTTCTAATCTGGTGGTTGGTTGTATGTAGGCACACGGAATAACGCTATTGAAAATTTGGTCGCCACGTCAAAATCCAAGATGGCCGCCCTCATGTATGTCTGAACCTTGTGAGCAAAATATCATATCATAGAATGTTTTCTGCGTCTTCCACTTTGTCAACTCGCATCACTTCACCGATGGGGGACCTAGTCGTCTCGCTTGTCTTTCCGGTTTGTTTTATCGTCAGTCATTGTATGGTGGGGGGGGGGGGGGGGGGGGGGGGATGGGGGAATTTAATCAATGTGGTGCACTAAGGGCCTATCTAATGTCTATGGGGTGTATTGCCATAAGGGACACAGGTATGCTCACAGAGGGAACGACACACAATGGAGTTAGCATATTCCCTACAACTACTTAACATGCCCCTCTCCCTCGTGGCGGGGACGAAGATACACTTAATCCGACATACGGGCTACAGGTCCTCTACTTATTTACATCGAGGTGGTTCTAGCTACCCACGACAGACGAAGCATGATACCTACACAGATCTACCTAGATCTAGATATTCCCGAACCCCTAAATTCATAACGCAGCGCCCCCTACCCCCTCCCCCCTGGAGCCATAGCCCCTGCAAGGTACACTGCAGGCGCTACCATTCCAGTCTTAGCACTTACCGTCTCACACTCAATTAGCCTCTGAAATAAAGCAGGAGGGCTGTGGGAAGTAAGCCAAATCTACCTACCTATGCTCCTTAACATGTTATCCCCCTTAATCATTAGAATTTGTTGTTCCTGCGGAGGGAGGAAACAAACAACAACATGCAAAAACTAACTTCACCACAAAACTTAACCTTATCCAAACCTTCAAAAATTCGTAAACTCGAATAAAACATTTGTACAAACCCCTTCCTACAGACCGCGTCCCCTTGTGGATGCCACAAGATGCAACATTACTTGCGGGCCATCCCAATGTACCTCTAAATTTCCACGGGCCCTGTCCTGGTGATACAGGTGAGTGACATACCTTGGTGGATTTCGCCCACATTCATTCAACACAAATCCCATAACCATTCATTCCCATTCCAAAAATCGTTACAACACTAAATCACGACCAAGCACTTATTTCACCCCCCCCCCCCCCGCCCTGCAGAACCATGGCATAGATGTCGTATCACATGTGTGCATTTCTCTCAACTAGGCAGCGGGGAGGAGGTACTGCACAATCATGATGGTGGGGGCGCTTCAGGCTGTGGTGCCCGCAGTCCCAAACACAAGTCACTTGGCTTACAAATTAATTGCACCCCCCACTCCCCTTTACCTCTTGATCCCGTGAAAGTTAAACAGCCCCTTTCCACCATTACCCCGCCGGTGGGGGTCTCCACACACCAGGCTCTGTTGCCTCCTGCTTCTGCACAGCACACGGGTCGCCGGGAGTCTCTTACCCCAGGGCACCCAAACAGACCCTCCACCGACGGCTCCAATTTCCAGATACCACTGGCTGCCAGGGGTAATTGCCGCAGAAGGGGGTCACAGTCATCACTCCTCACAGCTTGATCTGTACCTGCGGACACGCACACCTTCCCCACCCACAAAATTCCCAAAACACATTTCCTCCCCCGCTGCCATTCAATTCTCAACACATATTTCAGAGAAGATGGTACCAAAAAGATGTTACAAGAGTTGCCATGGCCTGCTTCATGTGAAATCCCATTCACATTTAACCAACACATTTCAATTATAAGTCACTCATATTTCTACTTCCAAACTCACGACCACATAAAAACATATCACCTCAACACATAAACAAACGCCACCCACAAGACCCTGTGATACACATTCCATCTCCCTCACCGGCCATGTCATCACTCTCACCCGACCCCTACTCCAGATTACATGTCCCCAATTCAATAAGCAAGTCCTGAAGCCTGGGACAGTAAACATAAAGGCCTTACCTCGACCTTGATGTGCAGGTAATTGCAGGTATTTACAGTTGGTCAGGTCCAAAAGTGCCATCCACAATCAAAAATCCTCCAAATTTATCATTGGGTCAATCAAGTTCCACCAAATTTTACTTTTGTCCCCACTGTACTGGCAGGTATGTGGATCCGCATCCAATGGTGAACTGTTCTAAACTACATGTGGCCACGACAGCTCCGCACCTCTACGTCCAAGGGTCATCGCGACAAGCTGAGCAGTCGAAACGCCAACATGGCCCATGAGTGTCCATAAGGGTGCACCCCACCATCCATCTTTTGCCCCCCCCCCTGCGAGGAAGACAGCTGCTCCAGCCCCAGCTGGCCAATGTGGTGAGCACCTGCTGCAAAAAACACAACCAGAACCACACTCACAACCTCGGCCCTGGGGGAGACGGTCACAGTGCGTGGCATCCACCCTCACATCACCTACGCCTCCCTCATCCCCCAGTCCACACAACTGCAGCTCCCAGTGCCCACCCACACTTGACCATGCCAAGGTCCAGCAGACAGCCATGCTACACCAAGAGACTCACCCAGAAGACATGGTCCACACACCTCGGACACCCATAGCACCACGTTGACACGCAGGCTACCCAACACCATCCCCCCCATAACACAGTGTCCAAAATATCGGCATAGCCAGTTGTAAGCTGTGTCTTGCTAATCTATCAATTTTATCACAGCCTCCAACACTTTGGTCTAACACACCGGGATCAATAATGGTGCCATTGATGTCAGTGACCACCACAGCCTCACAAAATTCACCCTTAAATTTGCATCTAACCCTCAGATTACCCATGCCAAACATTTTTCACATTTTACTAATCTCACCAAAGAAGGATGCTTTTCCAAACACATGCCAGCAGAGCTTGGCCCATATGCTCGGCACGTTAAACATTCCCAATTCAACACTCCCATGGCTCTCTTCACAAGCCGAAAGTCTACAAATAATAACGGAACATATGTGGAAGATCACTCTCACACCATCATGTTCCACAGATGCCCTCATCGTTGTCCAGTAGGCTATGTCCATGTGGTTCAACCCACGTCCATAGACCAGCACAGCATGGCAGGTCACCACATGCTGGCTGCCCCAGAGTTTCAGCGAGAGGGTGTCAGGCTCAATGCCCGGGCGGTCACCACATCAGGCCCAAGTTGGCCGTCCGCAATGCCACCACCAAGGCGCGATCCGCAACACCTCCCCCTAGTAGTCCTCTCAATATATGCCATCCCAGGCTTGCGAAACCACCTCTGACCCCCCCCCCCCTGCGGGAGGTCTTAACCCCCACCAGGGTCCGGTGACCCTATCGAGCTGAGCCACCCACTTGGGCGGCGCCCCGATTGACAAGGGACGCCACACTACACCAGACCCCCTTGTGGGGCCCAAGTCGTACCACGACACACATGGCTGGACCCCATGTCCAAATCCCCCCAGCCCAGCCCCCCTGCTGGCTGGCATTACAAAATTTTGAAAAGGGCAACTTTTCCCTGAGGCCATCCCCAATGACCTCTCCTCGTCCAAATTCCGCAGCCCGGGGACCAACTCCCCCCAAGGCTGCTCCAAATCCAACTCCCATTTAAATGTAATTTTCATTTTTCTTTTAAAAATTTTCACCACCTGTGCCAAAGCGCAGTTGCAGGTAACAACTCCTCCCTCAGGTTGTTCTGGCCCTCACTGCAACTGTTCCAAATTCCCTACAGGGACCAAATCATCTGAGGCTCGATCTCCCGACTCATCACCATCCAAATCCAGCTCGGAGCCAAAACACTCCCCTTGCTGTGTATGTAATTTCAGAGCCTCTTTTACCCAATTGTTGTGCATGGTGGGGGTTGCCTCGGTCCCTTCAATCTCCACCTCAAACCGACTCACGCCATCCTCCAAGCTCCTTTGGGCCTGGTCAAACTCCATGCTATTGTCCCAGGTATTCAGCTGCTGGGTCACATCATTTACATCCCCATCAATCATGTGCGGCCCCCACAGGCCTTCCCAAATAAATACCTGGTCCGGCTCCATTACCCCCCCCCCCCCTATTGTTACCCCGTCTTGCTCTGCACCTGTGCAGCAAGGATTCCAATCCATCCCCAGGTTGGGGTGTTGTGGCATCCACCCGGCCCCGACAACCCTCCAGGCCTCCATGTGGGAAACATTCCCCATTAAAATTTTCACATTCCCCATTAAAATTTTCACATTCCCCATTAAAATTTTCACATTCCCCATTAAAATTTTCACATTCCCCATTAAAATTTTCACATTCCCCATTAAAATTTTCACATTCCCCATTAAAATTTTCACATTCCCCATTAAAATTTTCATTCCCCATTAAAATTTTCACATTCCCCATTAAAAATTTCACATTCCCCATTAAAATTTTCACATTCCCCATTAAAATTTTCACATTCCCCATTAAAATTTTCACATTCCCCATTAAAATTTTCACATTCCCCATTAAAATTTTCACATTCCCCATTAAAATTTTCACATTCCCCATTAAAATTTTCACATTCCCCATTCACTTGTATGCACTCCCCATTCACCTCCAAACATGGAGTCTCCCATTTTAATTTGATTTCAATTGCAATTCCCTGCTCCTGAGCCCCATGCACATCAGCATGGGCCGCAATCTCTTCCATTCCATTTATCAATTCCCCCTGTTCAGATTGAATATTGGCCACCCTTGGCTTCTCCTGTATTTCCTTCCCCTGTTCACTCATTCCCTTCAGTTCGTTACTCATTCGCTCACTCTGAGCATCCAGTTTAGCCAACCATCGTTCCTTACGCTCCTTCCGAGCATCCATTTTCTTTATCATTACCTTCATTCCCATCATCATTTGCTCAATTGCGGCCTGGAAAGACATTGGAGACGTCTCTGTAGCAGGGGAAGTTCCATCCCTGCTCTCCACCCCATCTACATCTGACTCACTTCCAAGGCTCTCTGCACCTTCCACCCTTTCTTCTTCCATATCATGTGCCTCTTCCATCCATGGGGAAGAGGTAGCTTTCTTGCGCGTATTTTGCCTCGGGAATCGATTTAAATTTAATGGCGCGCCTTTCGCATCACGCAAGCCCAATCGACTATTCCAATTTATCACCTCGACTATGAAAAAAAATTCTCAAAATTCTCTTCACTCTTGACACCAATTATACTGTCGCGCGAATGCCCTCAGTTAATACCGTGGGATCGCGGATGGCCAAACCGGCTTTAACTCCGAGGCGATGATCAATTGCAGACTTGACTATGCAAGCAAGGAAGGAAGAAGGAAGAGGAAGAAGCGGTGAAAGCTCTTTCCTGTAGCGATCTCACCGGCAGCTCCGATCCTGTAGGAAATGAACTCAAACGAACACGGCTGTAAAATTTATTATGCGGAACCCGAGAACAATGGAAGCGACGGAAGAAACTAAATCCTAAATCGGGATCCCGCACACCTCACTTCAACATCAGCACAGGGGAATGAATTAAATAAAAGAAACCGTTTTGTGCACGTTTGTTGATGTGAGCTTATCTGTGTCTGGCAGTGTAGCGTTGGGGCGATGCTCGAGCGCGTCGTCCGACGCAGCTCCTGTTGGCCCGAACTGCCCGGTCCATAGCATGTAGCTGCCCTCGGCGCGCCCGCTCGTCAGAGCTCCAACGCAGGCCCCGCTTGTCATTCGTCGTTCGCACACCAACGCAAGGCAGAGAATCGACGGCGTTCCTTCTCACCACCGTCTTTTGAACTGCTTGTTCCTCCACCAGGTCCGAAGCAAGAGAAGGCCCAACGCAAAGGGACAATGAGGAGCAAGAGGCCAAGGGAAGAGAAGCGAAGACCCAGCCAGCGAAGAGACAGCCAAGAGACAGCCACGAAGAAAAATGCCGGCGAGCCAGTCATTTTGTCACTCGCGGTGTGACGTCAGCCCTCTTCTCTCCCAACCAGTGCCTCATTTCTTTGTGGTCTTTCGCGCCTTCTGTCGTCACGGCGCTTGTCCTCCAACCAGCAACCTGCTTCTAAGTTGTCGATTTGCACCTTCTGCACTGAATGGCTGAGGTGTCAACGGTCGGTGGCCAATCAGTGTGCCGCCTCCTTCCACCTTCCTTTCACCAATCAGTGGCCAGACTCTTACCCCAACCAATCACACGTTCTCCTGGGTGTGGCTCCAGTCTGCCAGGCACAATGTTTGTCGCCCATGGTGGCGTACTGGGTGGCTGCTGCCTGTTGGCTCTTCCAAAGTCATTGTGGTGGTGGGGGAATTATTTAATGTGTGGTGCGCTAATGGACCTATCTAAAGTCTATGGGATGTATTGCCATAAGGGACACTGGGTTGCTCACAGAGGGAATGGCACACAAGGGAATTTTACCCATAATCCCTGTAAGGATTAGCATGCTCCGCCTCCTCATGGCGGGAACACAGCGACGCACTTACTCCGACATACGGCTAAACACAGAATTTATTACAGGTGAGGTTCCCTTTCACGACAGTCAGACACCTACCTATGCAGATCTACCTGAATCTAGATATTCCTCCACCCCGAATTCATAACAATACTATAGGGTTCAATCCCAATCCTGACTACCAGTTGTCGTGTGGTTTGGCTCAGTTAAGACCGAGCATCACCATGGATGAATAGAGCTTAACGAGGCGTGCGGGTCAATGGTGGATTTGCCATACACGCGCAGTAGGAAGGGGGGAAGAGGAAGAAGCGGCGAGATTTACCTGACACGATCTCGACGGCAGTCTTCAACCTGCAGGAATTTAAATCAATCGAACGAAAACCGAATTCAATGTACAAAAAAACACGTTTATTGAACGGAACACGAGAACAATGGACGCGCAGGTAAATAAATGTCCTAAATCCGGATCCCGCACACCTCACTTCAACAACAGCACAGGGGAATGAAATAAATAAAAGAATCGTCATGTTATGTTCTGTGGTGCATCTTATCTTTCTCTGGATGTGTAACAACCATTGTCGAACGCGGCTCCGGTTGGCAAAAAGAAAGGCCTCAATGCGCCCCCGTTCGCGAGCTGTGAGGCGCACGTCCGCCGGTGCGCGGCAGGCCTTACATCCCTGCGTGAAGGGAGCGGGCGTGCAACCCGCCTCTGCAGCTGTGCAACGTTTTCCTTGGGTTCGGCACGGCCCTCCGATGCACCCAACGTTTGTGGCGAGCGAGTCACAGATGAAGGGACCAAACGAGCAGGGCGAGCGCGGAAGGAAGGTGTCTGGCAGCAGCAGCCAAAGCAGCCAAAGCAGCAGCCAAAGCGAGAAGAAAGGTCGAGATGGAGGTCCCGGCAGGATGGATCCAGGAACGAGAACGGAAAATGTTGGCACACACACGTTAACCACCAAAGTCCAGACCGAAGTGACAAAATGTCCGCCGCTCAAAGTCTCTTGTTCGGCATGCTCTGACGTCAGCCGGGCCTCTCCACAATTCACGAGTCCCCTCCCACCAGTCGTGCGACCCTCCCACCAACCCCGCAGTGTCCATCCATCGCGCGGTGGGCGTGGCCTTAGCCTGCCTTGTATGATATTCCATCCCTATGGTGGCGTACTGCGCGGCCGCCTCCTGCTTGTCTTTGCGGTTTGTTTTATCATCAGTCATTGTGAGGGGGGGGGGTGGGAAGGGGGGGAGGATTTAATCAATGTGGTGCATAAAGGGCCTTTCTCATGTCTGGGGTGTATTGCTATGAGGGACACAGGTATGTTCAGTTCACAGAGGGAACGACAGATAATGGAGTTCACATATTCCCTACAACTACTTAACCTGCTCCGCACCCTCGTGGCGGGGACACAGATACACTTAATCCGACATCCGGGCTTCAGGTCCTTTACTTATTTACATCGAGGTGGTTCTAGCTACCCACGACAGACGAAGCATGATACCTGCACAGATCTACCTAGATCTAGATATTCCCCAACCCCTAAATTCATAACAATACATATGATCTTTTGTGTTGAGAAAATATCGAATTTTCGGAAAAGTGTTAAATATTTTGCATTTTGATTTTGACAAAAAAAAGAAAATTGTGTTCCTTCTTTCTGTAGAACAATCCAGAAGTAATATGGGACAAATATGGTTCAGTCGCAGTTTGACAGTGAGTAAGAAGCCTTTTTTGAAGAAACAATCACGAAAGCAAGACTCACTTCCTATAAAATACAAGTCTGGGCCTCGCAACACCAAGATTAATGTTAAATTAAACAAACACAAAAAGGTTGTAGAAAGGCGGCTGCATTATAAGTGTAATGTGTGCAGAATGGATTTTGCCTCGACACGTAACATCAAAATACACATGAGGATCCACACTGGAAAACATCCGCACAAGTGCTTTGCCTGTGATAAAGGTTTCTTGACAAAAATCAATTTGAAGAAACATATGAGGATTTATACAGGAGAGCGACCGCACAAGTGCTCGATATGTGATAAGGGTTTCTCTCGAAAAGGCCATTGGAAATTACATATGAGGATCCATACAGGAGAGCGACCACACAAATGCTCGATATGTGATAAGGGTTTCCTTCAAAAAGGCCATTTGAGATCACATGTGATGATCCATACAGGAGAGCGACCTTACAAATGCTCGATATGTGACACAGGTTTCTCTCAAAAAGGCAGATTGAAATTACATATGAGGATCCATACAGGAGAGCGACCGCACAAATGCTCGATATGTGATAAAGGTTTCCATCAAAACAGCAAATTGAAATTACATTTGAGGATCCATACAGGAGAGCAACCACACAAATGCTCGATATGTGACACAGGTTTCTCTCAAAAAGGCAGTTTGAAATTACATATGAGGATCCATACAGGAGAGCGACCACACAAATGCTCGATATGTGATAAGGGTTTCCTTCAAAAAGGCCATTTGAGATCACATGTGATGATCCATACAGGAGAGCGACCTTACAAATGCTCGATATGTGACACAGGTTTCTCTCGAAAAGACATGTTGAAATTACATATGATGAACCATACAGGAGAGCGACCTTACAAATGCTCGAAATGTGATAAAGGTTTCCTTCAAAAAGGCCATTTGAGATCACATGTGGTGATCCATACAGGAGAGCGACCTTACAAATGCTCGATATGTGACACAGGTTTCTCTCAAAAAGGCAGTTTGAAATTACATATGAGGATCCATACAGGAGAGCGACCACACAAATGCTCGATATGTGATAAAGATTTCTCTCACAAAGGTAATTTGAAATTACATATGAGGATCCATACACGAGAACGACCGCACAAATGCTCGATATGTGATAAAGGTTTCTCTCAAACAGGCAGTTTGAAATTACATATGAGGCTCCATACAGGAGAGCGACCTTACAAGTGCTCAATATGTGATGAAGGTTTCTCTCAGAAAGGTAGTTTGAAATTGCATATGAGGATCCATACAGGGGAGAAACCATACACATGCTTGATATGTGATAAAGGTTTCTCTCATAGCGGCAATTTGAAATCACATATGAGGATCCATACTGGAGAGCAAACTTACAAATGCTCAAAACAACAACAACAACAACAGGCACTTTAAGGCCATTTTCCCTGCGAGGGCAGGGGTTAGCCTTGCGGGCCCCATGACAATCTTCTCCATTTTGCCCTATTTTCTGCATCTCCCCTTGTTAACCCCCTTGCCTGCATTTCTTCTTCCACCACCTTTAGCCAAGTCTTTCTCGGTCTTTCCCATCCGCTACTTCCTTCTCCATTCATTTTCACCATTCTTCTCAACCAGTGACTTTCATCCTTCCTCAACACATGACCAAACCATCTCAACCTGATTCTCTTCACAGCATCCATCACAGTCTCTATTCCCATCATCTTTAGGAATTCATCATTTGTCTTCCTCTCTCTCAATGATACTCCACACATCCACCAAACCGTTCGAATTTCCACCCTTTGCAGCCTTTGTTGCTGCTCTACGTTCATTACCCATGTCTCCCTCCCATAAATCATAACACTTCTCACACATGCAGCATACATCTTTCCCTTCAGCTTCAACGACACTCCCCTCCTTGTCAGCACGCCACTCAGTTCCCGAAACTTCTTCCATGCACATCTCACTCCAGCAACCGTTGCCGAGTCTGATCCACCTTCTCCATTCAACATGTGTCCTCGGTAGCAAAATGTTTTCACACCTTCCAGCTTCACACCGTCTCCAACATCCAACTCAACATTTCCTCCATCTGCAGCTCTGCCTGTGCACACCTTACACTTGAATGTAGCTGCCACACTGGTTAATGACTCAGACCACTACATTTTTGATGAACCCACTATGCGAACATTGTACATTGAATGGAGTTCATTCCGACACCCTTCCTGCACACAGCACACAGCCACTTCCCAGTTTTTTCCACCTCACCACATGCTTTATCACTTGTCATTACCTTCGTTTTTCAGATATTCACTTTCAGACCTTTTGTCTCCATACATTCCTTCCACTTGTTCATCTTCTTCTTCAGTCCATCCATACTTTCCGCAATCAACACCAGATCATCTGCATACAACAACCCCCACGGTAAATCATCCTTTACATTCCGAGCCAGCAGCTCCATCACAGCTACAAATAGTAGTGGACTTAGTACTGACCCATAATGCACTCCCACCTTCACCTCAAACTCACCACTGTCCCCATCCTTCATCCTTACAGCTGTGCGCACTCTCTCGTACATTGCCATCACTACTTTGATCAACCATTCTAAACTTCCTTAATTCCCATGTCACTACTTCACATGGAACCCTATTGAATATTTTTTCCAGATCAACAAACCCAAGAAACAACTTCTTCCTCTTCTCCCTTTACTTCTTCTGAAACTGCCTTACAATAAAAAGCACGTCTGTCGTTCCTCTTCCTGGCATAAATCCAAACTGCATTTCGTCGATCTTCACTTTCTTCTTTATCCTCCTCTCCAACACCCTTTCCAATACCTTCATTCCATGCTCCAATAACTTTATTGCTCGATACGAGCCATCATCCAGAGGGTCACCTTCCCCTTGTATACCTTCCAGAGGGTCACCTTCCCCTTGACAAGGGTACTCAGTGCCCAATCCACTGGAATGTGGCCTTATTTCACCACCAGATTACAGATCTCTGTCATTCTCGTCACACCCCAATTTCCCGCTGCCTTCAACACATCTCCCACAACTCCCGTCGGCCCTCCTGCTTTTCTACTCTTCATTGCTTTTATCGCTCCCTCAACTTCCTTCTCAGTTAACTTCTCTGCCTGTCCTAAATCTGGGCTAATCTGTATGTTGCCATCCCATTCATTCTCTGCATTTGTAATTCTATGTTGTCATCCTAAAACCTTACAAATGCTCAATATGTGATAAAGGTTTCTCTCATAGCAGACATTTGAAATCACATATGAGGATCCATACAGGAGAGCGACCCCCACAAATGCTCGATATGTGAGAAAGGTTTCTCTCAAAATGGCAGTTTGAAATTGCATTTGAAGATCCATACAGGAGAGCTGAAATCTGAAATACCAGGATATGAAAAATGATGTGAAGTGGATTTCGAAATTGTAGAAACCTGAAATTGTACCTGTGATAGCTGGAGCAACAGGGAAGGGATCCAGATGATCAAGAAAACCCTAACTGAGTACTTAAAAAGCATTCTGGGGAATATTTCGAGAAACAAGCTCCAGGTGGAATCTGTCAGACGTTCCATATGGATTCTAAAAGGAGCCCTTAGAACAAAGCTATGAGAATGAAGTTTCTCAAACTGGTTCATGAATGATGATCCTTTTCCGAAAAAGGAGGTGGAGATTTTGAATCCTGGGAGAACTGCCTCCCACCTCCTAAAACCCACCTTTTGAGATAATAACCAACTAGAGCATCATGACAAATATTTTATTTGTGACAAGGATTTTATTTCCAAACGGAGCTTGAACCTCCATAGTGCAACCCACACTGTTGTGCTCACATAAAAAGTGCGCTGACTGTGAGAAAAGTTTTGCTGATAAAATTTGTTAAATTCACATAGCATTACCCATACCGGTTGTGCGTGCCCCCCTTGTAAGCGATCCTCAGCAGAAGGCAAGGTATTCAGTGAATCAGTAAGGAGAAAGTTATCATGAAAGTGTATAGCCCTTTGGGCATCTACCTTGAAAGCACAACTCCTCAGAGTACCGTCTGTAACCCCTGGCAACCAGCCAGTACCCCATATCCCCTGATGAAAGCCATACGTCTGGCTGTCACCAGAATGTCCACAACAATGACTGCAAATTGCTGCAAAAAGACAGCAATGCTAACCTCAAAATGCTAACCTCAAAATGCTCCAGTTTAAAGAAAATTACAGCTTATAAAAAAAATGTAAAATTTATCAATGTGGTTCTCCAAATTCTCATAATGGAGAATTGTTGAAAATTTGATGTCAATAACTCAAATGGTAACATAACTTAATCTCTCAATCTGATCTTGGATCTCATTATGCTTCCTTCAGGGTCTTCCTTTGGTTGCCAGTTTGTAATTCCTGTCTCTGTCCTTGCCATGTATCCAGCCAAGTTCCATTTGAGTTTTTTGATTTGACCAGTGTTTAGGAATTTTATTTTCTGTCTGATTTGGTTGGTTTTCTTGTCCCTTTTTGGTTATGCCCAGATGGCATCTTTCCATGGCAGTTTGGACATCAATTGTTGCTCTATCTTTGCTGTAGTCCATGTTTGATTGACATGTCTGATGTGGGGAGAACACCCTTGTTGTAAAATTGTTTATCAGAAGAAAACTCCTGCCTATATTTTTTGTGAAACTTGAATTTGTGAAAGGTTTCATAATAAAGAGAGGTCATCAAAGCACAATTGCTCTGTCTGTGTTATTACCCTGTGCTCGCAAAGCGAAAAACGGGTTTAAGCAATTTATTGGTTGTGTATGTGTGCCGTATGTGTTCCGTGTGCCATACATGTGCCGTCTGCATTTAAAAAAAATCATTTTCTCAGCAAACGTTGGTGCGATTGACATGAAATTTTACCGTAGGAGCGCCTCTGCCTGTAGATGTTTTTGCTGATAATTATGACGTCATAGTTCACGTGGTATGGACTCCATCTTGGAAAATCGATAAACCTATATCTCCCAAACCGCTTCATGGAAAAAATTGAAACATGGCTCATTGTCAAGTACACCCCATTAGGAATAAGATATGTTAATGATGATGTCATCGGTGCCTCCATTATGACATCATAATTCGACAAGTACACGCTTGATCTGATCAATATGAAAAAAAAATTGCCTCTGCAACTGTTAGTCCAATGAAACGAAATTTTCAGAATATGAGCGGCTCCTCCTGTAGAATTGTTCTAATGATAATTATCACGTCATTGGTCACATGGTACAGGCGCCATCTTTGAAAAATCGAAAAATGTTGCACCTCTATATCTCCAAAACCACTCCATGGAAAAAATTGAAATGTAGCTCAATGTCAAGCACTCCCCTTGGGGAATAAGATATGTTAATGATGATGCCATCGTTGCCTTCATAATGACGTCATAATTTGACAAGTACAACGCTTGATTCAATAAGTATTTTTTTCTTTTTTTCTTAGCAACTGTTGGTCCGATGGACATGAAAAATATATCCGAAACCTTTACATGAATGGAAAACAAGAAAGAGCAATCAGAGATCGCAGACCCTCGCCAGGATGTGTTTATGTTTTTTTTTAAGGCTTTTGTGTCGAAACAAATATGGCGCCCGAGACACGTCACCGATAACATCATCATTTTTTTTTTCTCCACTAATTTATCCCCAGATGACGCTCAATAAATTTCATCTTGATTGGATGAAGTTCTGTACTTGTCGAATTATGACGTCATAATGGAGCAACCGACGTCCACACGCAAATCCGATCAATGCAAATCTTTAACTAATTGATCAACTACCTATGGGAAATATCGTTTGATAAAAGTGACATCAGTCACTGGTCTGGCAGCCATATTGGATAAAAAAACCCTTAAAAAATGGAAGAGTTGGCTTGCACTAAGTCCTTCTCAAGACTGCGCAGGGTAAGTATTCCATGAATACCATCTAGTGAATATGTAATGGCACATTATGATCAATTTATCAGTTAGCGGAGAGTTTGGAGTTGTCTATATCCCCAAAAGTAATCCTGATCAGACCGAGAGTTGATCATCAAACCAGTTGAAAGCCTTGCATAGCATTTACCATCATGGCATGACTGCACTTCATGCCATCACTGATTGCTGCCAAGTTTAAATTACAAGTTTAAGTTATCTGTAAACAGTTTCAATGCATGGTTTAACAGGAAGTCCTGGAAAATAGGATTAAGTTTTTTAGTCGTCGGGGCTTGTTTTCACTGGGTCGGTCTCAACCAGTGTTGGAGAAGGCGAGTGTTCGTAAAGATATTCAGGATCTGCATGATAGATACGTCACAGTTCCAGTGGATAAAGCTGCTAATAATTTTGTGGAGGTTTTATAAAGGGAGTTCGGCTTCGATATGGTTACCTTCACTGGTATAGTAAATAGCACATGTTCCTTGTCATAAGTCGCTCCAGGATATTATCTCTGAACATCAGGAAGTTTTAGTTAATAATTTCAGCATTAAATGTAAAGGTCAATATTTGTATTCCTCGGCTTTTCTGGATCCCAAAGTTTCATAAGAACCCGTACAAGTAGAGGTTTATAGCTGGTCCCAGGCAATGCACCATCAAACAGTTATCGGTTATAGTTAACTCAGGATTATAAGTTGTTTGGGAACAGTTCAGGAAATATTGTTTGGCAATTGAGAATAATTCTGGTGTTAACACTTTCTGGAAAATTAATTATACTTTGGAGTTCTTAGATAGGATTTGATGCCTCAATATCAAGTCAGTTGAGGTTTTTGATTTTTCAACTTTATATACAAATTTGGATTTAGCACTAGTAAGGGATTCACTCTTCAAAGTAATTGACAAGGTTTTAGCTCTTTTAATACGTTTTTATGTGTCAGGTTTGAAAGAACATTCTTTTCGAAAAATAATACTCAAGTTTTCATTGTTTTGAAAAGCAGAAGTTTAAGGATGCTATTAATTTTATTTTATTTTATACTTTTGTGTCCTTTTGTGGGATAATGTTTCGACAGATTAAGGGTATTCCCATGGGTGGGAATTGCAGCCGAGACAGGTCCAGATTTGAGAAAAATTGAATGTTGTAGGCATTTCATGTTAAAAGTGGGAAAACAAGTTTTTTTAGGATAATTTGAGGGTGCTAAATTCAAAAACATTGTTTGCCAGGCTGAATTTTGAGATTTTAACCCTCAGATTTGAAAAAAAAAATAGCCGCAATTTTTCATCTTTTTTGCCTTATTGTTACGGGGTCCTCCCCTATTTACCTGGTCTCGGTGACCTCCGACCCTCGAGGGGAGCCCCGACAGAGAAACCTGTTATCCTTGGGGAAATCAATCAGATCATTAAGGAGACCACACCAAGGTTTATGAACGAACAAGGATATATTCACAGTCCCAAACACATAAAGGGTGAATACATCAATCCACAATTACAGTCACAGTATTTGAGGTGGTACCACCTTATATATATCCCTCTAACCCAACTCACGGCACTCCCCCCCAATGTCTCTGGACTCCTCCAAGGTGACGTCGAGTCACTCCGGCGATCGTCGGATCAATGGCCGCTCAAAGTCAATTGAGGCTTGGACGAGTGAAACAACCCTGAGATCACGTGATCCAGTTCCCGCACAATGGCGGTGGTATGGGCGCTTTCCCAAGACACTCCAAACATGCACGTACACCGTGCAGCCGCAAACCGCACCGTCCGCACTGGTATGGGCGTGGTGGTATGGGCGCTTTCCCAAGATGCTCCAAACATGCACGTACACCGTGCAGCCGTAAACTGCACCGTCTCCTTCAAAGGCCGCTGGCGCGCACACACGTCCTTGGCAACCCACGGAGGAAGGCGAACCCAGCAGATGCGGCAACCTTATTCTGCGAACGCCGCGCAACGCGCGCGAGTCCCAATGGCGGCGGGCTTGTATTTGCGGTGAACTTATGCGACGAGGGTTCAACCGAATCCGATGTCGACGTCGATCTGACACGCAGATGTGAACAGTCCCAGCGATCACACCGCTGAAGGCAGGACTTCCTTTAGGCTCAACCGCACCGTCTCCTTCGACAATGCTCGCTCCAGAGCGTCAACCACCTCCTTTTCTTCGCTCCACCTCTTCCGGTTCACGATCCGATTTCCGGCCACATTTTACCAAGGGCGCTTTTAAATCGTTTACTCACAACAACCCTTTCCCTTAAGTCACAATAAGCCTACTATCGATAACACCTCGAACCAGCAACAACACTCATCACCACAATCATTAAGGCCGAGTCCGTAACACTTATAACTCGAAGCTCATATAACTAAACATTATTGAAATTTTAAAATGGTGACAATACTGATGTTTTTGATACCAATAATTCCAAATATGTTGTCACCTAAGTTGTATTTAGTTTGGTTTATCTGGCATCTTGAATTCCAAGATGGCCGCCATTATTCACCTAATGAATTAATCAGCCCATAGGCAACAATAACACTTATGTTTAAAATGATGACAATACCCATGTCTGTAAAACCAATGTTCCCCCTCCTCCCCTCCCCCCCCCAAAAAGAATCTTCCGCATAAGTTGTAACCTGTTTGGTTTGCCTGCCATCTTGAATTCAAAGTTTTATGATAAATTAGTATGACGTGAAATCATTCTTCAAAGTACATACATTAATTAAGCACTTGCTGCCTGTTAAAGTAGATTCCAGCGATCCTGGCAGATGAAGGTGCATTTGAACGTGTCCATTTGGTGAAATTTGGGGTACCGCGGTATGATTTGGTTTGAACTTTAGCAATGCTTCAGAGAGATCATCGGTTGATTGCTATGTGTCAATGATAATTAAAATCTACCCATTGTCCATCAAATCAAAACGTAACCTACACCAGAATGGTATCTTGCACCTGGTACCCGGGATCTAGCTGCAAAGTAGCTGAATTTTACTTTAGCAGTGCTTTACCTGTGCAATACCCCTCATTTACCGACATGGAGTTTCAGATACAAAAGATTAATATTGGAAACAGTTGTTCCGGAAAACCAACACCTTGCTTTGTTCTGTAGTACACTCGGGTGTTTTGTATTACTATTTCTTGAAATAAGCACACAAAATCATTATTAATATTGTTCCTCCTTTCTGTCCATCCACTCATTGCTTTGGTATTCATTCTTACTCTGAGTAAGCCCTGGTCTCTTCTGTTTCTGCATTCTTCTTGGCCATATGCACATACGCATCCTCCAGTGCAAGGTAGATTCCCTATCCTACAGCCACAGTTGTTGCTTTGACAGGTTGTGGTGCAGCTGCATGTGACAATCTCACGGCACATCTTAGGAATAGGTGGAAGTGTCATTAACTTTGACACCAAGTGCCCATCGGCATGTGTCCAACCTGTGTCAGTTACTTGGGGGAGTGCTGGCGTAGAGATGTTTGCTTGCTTCCATATTAAGGCCTGATAATGTGCACGTCTAATGTGTAGTTTCACTGCATCAGATGTTGGTGGAAGTGCTTCCTGCGAACGACCCTTGCAGAAAAGCATGACACGTGCCTTGTCACAGGTGTCAACATTATCAGGCAGCTTGTACAAGCAGCATACAAACTTCTCCGCAGCTTTGATTACATCCTCCGTGGCATCTCCTGTACCTAGGTCTGTCAAAAGTCGACTGTCTTTCTGGAATACTTTCCAGGCTGCCTTCTTACTGTGGCTCGCAATCTGTGACACACTGTCACAGCCCGCAATGGCGTGAAATGAGAGCAAGGCTTCCCCCTGACTAGAGGGTAGTCCCTGGTTGATATTGTGGATGGGAATGTATTTAGGCTTCTTCGAAGTCCCTGCCTTCATCCACAGCTGAGCTGAGTGCATTGCATCTTCTCAAAATGTGCAGTTAGCAAGACAAGCACATCAGTGTCACGTGCTGAAACCACAACTGTTTCGGCATTGGTGTGAATGCAATGCAGAATAAGGCATGTATCCACCTCCCCATGTGTAGCCTGTAGGAGTGATATGTCCATCCCAGGATATGAAGATTTCAAATCTGTTATCTCCTTGAATCCTCCAGCCACTACAAGTGTTTTGGATACAAGAGAAGAAGCATGTGCCATGAGCTGCTCAGAAAGAAACTCTGCCAAATTTGCTTTATTCTCTCCAAGTGACAGAAAGTTGGACCATTTGTCCGGTAGAGGAACAGATTCATTTTCTATTACCCTGCGTATGGGCCGAATGCCACGTGTTCGTTTCATTCTAGTGCCGGTCTTGATCGAATCCTGCTGGTATCTGTCAAAAGTTACATCAATCCTGTCAAACGCTGCACCCATGTCAAAAACTGACTTCACGAACACATCTGCATATTCACCAAAAGTAGTTACTCCGCGGGGCTTTCCAAGGGCCATCACTTGTGCTTGGCATTCGATCACTAAGCAAGTAGTTCCACTAAGCGTTACCTTTGCAGGGGTTGAGACATCTTGGGTCAACACATCTGCTAGAAGAGATTTATTGCCTGTGTGAAGACTTCCATTCATTGCAGCAAGTGAAATTGGCACAGGCAATTATCGTTCATGCTGTAGTCTCTGGTCTTGGTTTATGGGGCGTCCTGCCTTATAAGCTGTCACAAGTCGCTGTGGAATGTTTCTATCAGCTTTGATGGTTGTCTGCTTTGCTGTGGTTTGTTTGGAGTCGACAGCAAATAGCGACAAAAAGGTCTCTGCCTTGTTCCTATGCAATGGAGCATTGAAATCAGTATGCTGTGCATTATCAGGAGGCTCAATGAGACATTGCTCAACAAACTGGTCCAGCTGCCTTTGCCCAAGTTTCTCTGCATTAAGCAAAGAATTATTGATGCTCTCAGATGCCAGATCCTTGGTAGCGATATTCTGCAGTTCAGGAGAAGCCACGCCCTTGCTGAATACATTGAATCGCCGGCGTCTTTTTTTTTTTTTTTTTTGGATACAAGATCGAGGCGGTAGACAAGAGCTAACACTAATCACACAAAAAGTCAAACCGACACATAAAACACAAAAAATAAGGGGAGCGGTAGACAAGATGGGGAGACAGGGGGAACGACACAAACACAACATTTGAGAGCAGGAACATCGGGAGAAATGTGGGAGGGGGAGGGCTTGGGGGGAGGTGGGAGAGGTATAAAACATATGAACACTGCAAGGACTTCCAGGAAAGAAGTTGGAATTTCAAAAAAAATAAAATCTTCATCAAGATTGTCACGGTGTTTCCTGGATGGTTTGAGCTCATTGTGTGCATCGTCCTTGTCCAATTCAATCATCAGCATTCGGTGAGTTAGAGTTGATATGCAAATTCTCAAGTTAAACGACAGAGCCCATCTGCTTAATGCTGTGATTTTTCTGGTTATCCCCACAATGCCTCCACTCTTCTGCCCGATGCCATTCAGCCATTCTTGTCTGTGATCGGGATCCAACTGTTTTTTTTTTTTTTTTCTTTGTGTACAGGATCGAGCTACGTGAAAGAGCTAACGTTTATCACACAAAAAATCAAAACAGACACACACAGTTCACAATAAGGGGAGCTATATAATAAGGGGAGCGGTAGACAAGATTGGGAGAGAAGGGGAAGCACACAAACACAAAATTTGAGAGCAGGGACATCGGGAGATCTGTGGGAGGGAGAGGGCTTGGGGGAGGAGGCGGAGGAAGGGGGTGGGGGTGTGAGAAGTATAAAACACAAGGACACTGCAAGGATTTCCAGGAAAAAACTTGGTATTTCAAAAAAGTGGATCTGGGGTGTAATTAGCGGGAGTTGAAAGATGAAGGTTTTAGAATAGGGAAGATAAGAGATGGTGGTGAACAGCTGTTTTAAAGACCTGGAGGGAGTGGGACTGAAGACAGTGAGGGAGTTTGTTCCAGAGGCGGGAGAAGAGGAATGAAGGAGTGAAGGTGAGCAGAGAATGTTGCAGAGAGCAGAGAATTTGAACTTTCGGTCTGATTCCTTCACTGCAAAGTTTCCATTCTGGAATTCCTCAAAGACTTCTGGTGGAAGGCAGTTCATTTCTGTCAGGTAAAAGGTTCCCCATCGAAATAAATAAATCTTTATCGTCCCAATTTCAGGGAAATGATTATTTGGTGACACCGTAAGTTGACCATCATTAAAACATAAAACACAAAGGGAATAAGAACACAATATAAAAAGATATAAAATATAAAATAAATATAAAATATGGAAGATTGACTAAACAGCAAAATGTCTAGGAATTTGAATTTAGCATTTGAATTGCACATGGTACAAATGACCTTTTGAAAATGTTCTTCGTCATCCTCCTTGCACAAAAGCGTCTCCCTGATGGCAGTTTTTCAAAAAGTCCGTTCAAGAAATGACTTTCATCAGTACACACCTGCACCGCCTCCCTTTTCAATGAGTGTGATCTAGCATAATGAGTGTGATCATACCTGAAGAAGAAAGGGAGAATCCTTCGGAAGGCATTTATGTGCATGTCCCATATACCATCACGCTGTTGTTACGTGGTCCCCTCGGTGAATACCTGGTCTCGGTGACCCCCGGACCGTGAGAGGAACTTCGCCAGAAAGTTGTATTATATAGGCGCTTTCCCCACGCAATCCATATGAATTCCACCCAAGAGAAAACTGATGTTCAAGGATATATTTCAATGGTAATGACACCATACAATTTCAATGATACAACCACGGAGATTTTCCCCGAGCAATCAATAGCAAACAACCATCCACAATTCCCAATCCACAATCAATCCCCTATATGATTAAGATGGCCATCTTATATATGTGTGTTCACTTCGGTACTCACGACCCCCTTTTGGTCTCTGCTCCTCACAATGTCTCTGGGCCCCTCCTGACCAAGATTCTGGTCGGCATCGCCGCACTCGGGCGGTTGAACGAACCCCGGGTGGACGTTTTTCCACCGGGCAGGTATCGTACCAGGCAACGTGGCTGCAGCCCCTCGTGGCCACGCGAAGCGGGGTATGGTAGAGCAAGCCAAAAGCCCCACGCCGCTTGCAAGGCGCGTTAGGCCCCAACGTGCGACCCGCACGCGTCTGTTTAGACGGTGCCGCGAACAGTGCCAGACGCGGGGTCGATGCACGGCCCCACGTCAACTTGACGTCTCCACCGGGCAGGTACACGTCCCGGTAATTCCTCTCGCCAGACGGGCTTCGGAACGCCGCTTTTCCACGCAGCGCAAGGTCGATCCCACCTTTCGTCGGAGCGGGGCGAGGAAGAAGAATACTCGTCCTTTTTCTTCCTCGTGTCTTTTCCTCTTCCGTTTCCGGTCACTTCCGTTTCCGGACACTTTTTCAGAAGGGCTCCTGACCCTCCAACCACAACAACCCTTAATCTACTATGCATGGATAAGCAAAGACCTGAATGGGAATTCACATACATTCACATAAATATGTAACACTGTGCTCTGATAAACATCAAGAGGATGCTCACCATATCCATAAATTGCCACCAGAACAGTGCATTTGGATCGCTTTCCTGTAGTTTCATACCAAACGCATCCGTGCTGCCATAACCTATCTGTAGGTAGTATGTTCAGCAGCTCTGCAAAATCATAGTTGCTTGATGGCATAGTGCTCTGAAGTTTGTCTTTCAACTCTTGATCATGTTCATCTAAGTAACTAGAGTTGAGGAAGAAGTAGCTGCCACAGGGCCAGTAATATGATCTTGTGAACTTTGATAGCACGTGCATATGCTTTGCCACCAATGACATGCTGTGCTGCATTGGCTCCGAGAATTCCAGTTTCAATCCACACATCAGTTAAACCAGTCTTGCATGTGCTGCCCAATGACCCGAAGGAAGTTTATTGCAGTATGCAGTCCACCAAGGTGTGGTATGAGGATATTCTCATATTCTAATACTGACCACTTCAACTCCATTAACTTTGGAAATAAGGCTTCATCAACTGTTAGTACCACATATTTCTGCGCGCCCGGTGTTTATCCTGAGGCCACGCCTACCCCTCGGGGGTGGCCGCCGCCCACTTGGTGCGCGGAATGATGTCACCACGCCAGTGGGCTTTCGTGTCCGCCACAACACTTTATTTAAAAACGTGCCCTTGGTAGTCACCACACCATAAAAAGCCCTATAAAAATTAAAACTCACACTTTATTTCAAAACGTGCTCTTGGTAGTCACCACACAATAAAAAGCCCTATAAAAATTAAAACTCACACTTTATTTCAAAACGTGCTCTTGGTAGTCACCACAACATAAAAAGCACTATAAAAATTAAAACCCACACTTTATTTATAAACATGCTCTTGGTAGTCACCACTCCATAAAAAGCCCTATAAAAATTAACTCACTTTATTGTAAAACCTGCTGTTATGTGATTTTTTTTTTTGACGTTGCTAATTTATGCAACTTTCGGTCGGTTGGGAGTCCCAATATGGCGGCCGAGTAGCTTCATGAGCAAACACACTCATCGGCTGGTCGTTCCTCCATATCATGGCGCTGTGAGTGGATACCATGTCGGACCTGTCATCTGTGCTCTGCCTGCGATTGACCTTATTGAGTGTCTTCGATTCAATACATTTTAAATCCTTTCCCTAATCGATTGGTGTATCAAATCAAGTAGCACAGCAACCTGTCATTTTTAAACGGATGATGAGCTACCGTATGCTTGTGTGATAAGCGATTGATGGATATAAAGTGAAGCGTTTCATATTATAGTGGTGGATCTGGTTATTGAACATTTTAATAGCAAATATATTTCCCCTCAATCTCAGGTCCCTGGTCACGTGCCCAGTGTGCCCATTGGTTAATCCGCCATTGGGGATGAGGTTAGTATTAATAGGAAAAGCATGTTTAGTAAAATAATAACTACCTTTAATGTATACGAATGCAACCATAACCACAATAAAAATTGTATAATTCCTAATGTTAATACTTACCGATACTATTTAGCAAATCTAAACTCTATTATATTGCACTGTCACAAAACACCCCCCATTAGTAAATGGACCAACCCATGATCATGGCGGAACATTGCGGTTTTTTAAACCAGAACACCTGTCCCAAGGTGAAGCAAAACTACTCCAGCGATGTTGAAAAGGGAAACACAGCTCAACGAGAATGGCATTCGTTAGAGAGATTACCTGCACCAGGTGAACACCTTATGTTTTGTTAAGTCGGACACTGAAAGGTTGAATCTAGATTCGACTTGAACCAAAATCTAATCGCTTGTTCTTGTCGCTTAGCACTCAACTCATAGTTTTGTCATAATTCGTCCACAACTTTATGAGATATCGTGCTATAATATATCGTTTTTGGCCCGATCTATCATTGGTGAAGAATCGTTTACAAAATTAAAAAATTATCCGACCCGGATTCGGATTCGGACCTTCACCCAAATTTTATCGGTTCTTCCTTGTCACACACACAACTTGTCCACCAAATTTCGTCCGAATCTGTCCACAATTATTTGAGATATCGTACTATATTATCGTTTTTGGCCTTGTCTTTCAATGGTGAAAAATCACTTTAAAAATTTTCAGACCCAGATCCGGATTCGGATTCGGATCTTCACCAAAATGGAATATTTTCGTCCTTGTCACACGACAAACCTCTGCACCAAATTTCGTCCGAATCTGTCCACAATTTTGTGAGATATTCTGTCCACAATTTTAACAAACAGACAAACAGGGGTGAAAACAAAACCTCCTTGATGATCCACCTTCGGTTGTGGAGGTAACAAAAGGTGAAAAGGGTCGAACATCACCCGAAATTAACTTTGTTCATTACACAAGCAGAAGAATCGCAAAAGGGTCTTCGGTCTGTCTAATTTGTGTGTTCAGTCACCAAGCAGCTTGCTATCGCTTGCCAAGCCAGCCGTTCCTTACCAACGGTTTTGATGAAGTGCTTGATTGTGTGCTTAAACCACTTGGCGAGCACTCGAAAATAAACTTTTTGTTCTTCCACGAGCCTCGTCCATGTGAACAAAAACAAATAAATAAACAAGAAAGACGTTGTGCAGAGCACAATACTTGATAAAATCCACCCCCAAACCCACCCCAAAAAATTTGCCATTGAGACATCAAATTGTTCATTTCATTGAGATTAAAGTTGAGAATCTTAATCATAGCTCATTGAATTTCAGATGAAAATTGATGATTTTGAGAGTTTGACCTTTAACCTTTTTACCTTAAAATAGTTTGTCTCCCAATTCAGTGAGGCACTTTGCAATTGCTCTTTAATGTTCAGGTTAATCGGATGAAAATTGATGAATTTTTAGACAAATTGATGATTTTAGAAGTTTGACCTACAGTTGACATTTGACCTTTTAACCTTAAAAAATAGTTGATTCCCCAATTCGATGATTAAATATGCAAATGCTGTTCAACGTTTATGGCAATCAGATGAAAATTGACTCTTTTAGAAAGTCGACCTCAAGATGACCTTTGACCTAAAAAAAAACAAAAACAATGGGCTTGTCAGTTGTGACTACCTCTACGACTTGGGAAAGTTTCCTGACAATCAGGGTAGAATTATAACTTGTGGGCAATTGACATAAAAACAGACAAACAAGAAATCTGTCGTGCATGGAACGATACTTGCGAAATCCCTAAAATAGGTTGTTGTCCTTTGGCCGATGTTGACCTTTTGGCTTATGTTGACGTCAAAAATAATTCGTGGCTGAATTCATTGTCCTGATATGCAAATCCTCTTTAAATTTCAAGTGAATCGGATGAAAATTGAGGATTTTTATAAATCTGCCAAAATTGTTGACCTTTGGCCTATCCTGACGTTTTGACCTCAAAATTAATAGGTTTGCTTTTCCTTATGGCCAACTCTATGATTTGGTAAGGTTTTCTAAAGATCGGTGGTTTGTGCCCAGGGCCCCAAAAAATGTTAATCCACCTCTGCCTGACTGACCACTCACTGACTGACTGACTCACTCACTGTGACTCACTCACTCACTGTGAATCACTCACTCACTGACTAAGTGACATCCTCACTCACACAACGACTCATACTCTCTGACTGTCTCTCTCACACCCACTCACTCACTCACGTACATACACATTGGCTCACACTGACTCACTCAACTCAATGACTGAGTCACACAATGCACTCACTGTCTGCCTCACTGACCCACTCACTCACAGCCTCACACTCACTCACTGACTGACTCCCTCATTGATTGACTGACTCACGCTGACTGTCTCACTTACACCCACTCACTCAATGACTCACTCAATTCACACTGACTGACTCTCACTCACACACACTCACACTCTCACTTACCTTCACTCACTTACCTACGGATGGACACTGCTTGATTGATACGTTTACCGGACTAAGGTCCAGGGCCCGTATTCATAAACGTACTTAAGTCTAAGTTCAACACTTAAAGTCACGTGAAAAAGTAAGTACACCCCATGTAAAGTTTTGACTTTTTCAACATATTTCAACATACAGCTATTTGATCTTCATTTCAACAATATTGATAGATAAAGGTGATATAATACAACAAATATCATGAAACATTTACATTTTGTAGCCCATTGTATAATTTAAATAAACATAAATGCAAATTTCGCATGTGGAAAAAGTAAGTACACCCCTACATTTATCACTACTTCAAATAGCTAAAATTAGAATCAGGTGCACCAGCTCAGGTGCAAATGATTAGAACATCGTTAGAGAGGATCTTGGAGGAACCTGTCTTATTTAAACCTCAGACATTTAGTTTGGTTTGCTCTTTGTTGTTGAAGTGTGCGGCGTCAACATGCCTAGATCAAAAGAGCTCTCTGAGGCCTTCAGAGAGAAGGTTATAGATGCCGTCGAGTCTGGGAAGGGATTTAAAAAGATCTCCAAACAATTTGAAATCAATCATTCGACTGTCCGGATGATCATCTACAAGTGGAGAAGATTCCAATCAACTGCCAACTTGTTCAGGCCAGGCCGCCCCAGCAAGATCAGCCCGAGAGCAGACCGCAAGATGCTGAAAGAAGTCTCTAAGAACCCTAGAATGTCATCACGGGACCTACAGGTAGCTCTTGCCACTGTTGATGTCAAAGTGCACGAGTCTACCATTAGAAAGAGGCTGCACAAATTTGATCTACATGGGAGGTGTGCCAGGAGAAAACATTTGCTGTCCAGAAAGAACATCAGGGCAAAAATAAAGTTTGCCAGTGAACACCTAGGCAAAGACCAACACTTCTGGAACAATGTGCTCTGGAAAGATGAGTCAAAGGTAGAGCTATTTGGCCACAGTACCAGAAGACATGTTTGGCGAAAACCAAAGACAGCATTTGACCACAAGAACCTGATACCAACTGTAAAGCATGGTGGTGGAAATATTATGGTTTGGGGCAGCTTTGCTGCATCAGGGCCTGGGCAGCTCACCATCATAGAATCCAATATGAATTGTTCATTGTACCAGAGGGTGCTTGAGGATAATGTGAGGCCATCTTTCGGAAAGTTGAAACTCAACCAAAGGTGGAACTTGCAACATGACAATGACCCGAAACATACCAGTAAATCCACCAAGGAATGGCTGAAAAGAAAGAAATGGAGGGTTCTGGAATGGCCAAGTCAAAACCCGGATGTTAATCCCATCAAGATGTTGTGGGGGGATTTGAAAGGAGCTGTGCATGCAAGAAACCCCTCAAACATTGCACAGCTGAAAGAATTCTGCATGGAGGAGTGGGCAAACATTTCTCCCAGTCGATGTCAGAGACTGGTAGACAGATACAAGAAACGCCTACTTGAGGTTGTTTCTGCCAAAGGGGTCAATACCACCTTTTAGAGCCAAGGGTGTACTTACTTTTTCCACATGCGAAATTTGCATTTATGTTTATTTAAATTATACAATGGACTACAAAATGTAAATGTTTCATGATATTTGTTATATTATATCACCTTTGTCTATCAATATTGTTGAAATGAAGATCAAATGAAGAATAAGAAGAAGAAGAAGATCAATGAAGAATGTTTCTGGTGTTTGTTCCCCCTCCATCCCCTCCCTCACCTCAAATGGCCACACGGCTGACTCCACACATGAAAAAGCTGAACGCCTCAACTCTGTGTTTGCCTCTAAATCTTGTGGCCCAAACCCATCCCTCTCTGTACCCACCGTACCCAGTCGTACCCAGCTGCTCCTGGACTATGTGTCCTTTCCTCCTGAAAAGGTGGAAAAGTTTGTCAACCCTCGACTCTTATTCTGCAACTGGACCTGACGGCATCAGCCCACGGGTCCTAAAATCTTGTTCTTCCGCTCTTTCACTCCCTCTCTGTTCTCCTCACCCTCTCTTTTGCTCAAGGTCATCTGCCATCTGCTTGCAAATCTGCCAACATCCTCGCTTTGCACAAAAAGGTGCAAAAACAGATCCCAGCAACTACAGACCAATCAGCCTTCTCCTAATTATCAGCAAAGTCATGGAATCCATCATTGCTTCAGATATGAAATCTTTCCTCTTCTCCAATGGCTTGATCTCTGATCATCAATTTGGTTTCAGACCTGGTCACTCTACTCTGGACATGCTACTTCTGCTTTCTCAACAATGCATGGAGGTCCTCAATGCCAAATAGGAAAATAGAGCTGTCTCCCTTGACATTTCACGTGCCTTCGATACGGTCTGGCACCCCGCTCTGCTCACCAAACTCTCCTCTTTTGGTATCCATGGAAATCTCCATGCATGGCTGGCGGACTTCCTCTCTCGTCATAGTCAACCTGTGGCCCTGAATGGGTTTCTCTCATCTCCTCTTCCTGTTCAGGCTGGAGTTCCCCAAGGCAGTGTTCTGGGCCCTGTGCTTTTTCTGGTCTTCATCAATTATCTCTCTGACTCTCTTGAAAATCCTCTCTATCTCTTTGCTGATGACTCTACTCTCTGTCGCTCCATTCTTCATCCCTCAAATCGGCAGTCTGCAGCCTCCTCAATCTCTGCAGACCTGGACAAAATCACAGACTGGGCAAACAAGTGGAACATGTCTTTCAATCCTGACAAATCTCACACTCTTACGATGTCTCTCCGAAAAGACCGACTGGACAACCCTCCCATCCACTTTCTGAATAATCCTCTCCAAGAAGTTCTGTCACTCAAGCTTTTGGGTCTCACTATCTGCCATGATCTTTCCTGGGAAAACCACATTTCAAATCTGGCCTCCAAAGCCAGTCGCCGACTGGGCATCCTCTGTCGTGTGAAGTCCTTCCTTGGCACACCTGAGCTCCTCACCACATAAAAGGCTTTCATCCGCAGCTCAATGGAATACTGCTCTCCCCTCTGGGCTGGTGCTCCTGCCTCACACCTAGCTCGTCTTCACGCTGTTGAAACCAAAGCATTCAGAACCAGTGGAATCTCCCTCGATGAAGCTAACTCCAAGGGCCTCTCACTCACTCACCGCAGGCAGGTTGGTGGTCTTTCCGTCTTCTACCGACTCCTCTCTGGCCTTGCCCCCCCAGCTCTCTCTGGGCTATGTCCCGCAAATATTCCTACAGGTCGCACAAGATCTGCCTGCAACCCTCTTATGGTTAAACTGCCAAAATCAAGCCTCTCTGCTCACCTTCACTCCTTCATTCCTCTTTTCTCCTGCCTCTGAAACAAACTCCCTCACTCTCTTCAATCCCACTCCACCCTCCAGGTCTTTAAAACAGCTGTTCACCACCATCTCTTATCTTCCCCCATCCAAAACCTTGATCTTTTCTATCCCCGCTAATTTCACCCCAATTCCACTTTTTTGAAATACCAACTTCTGTCTTGGAAGTTCTTGGTGTCCTTGTGTTTTATACTTCTTTCACCCCCCCCCCCCCCTTCCCACGCCTCCTCCCCCCAAGCCCTCTCCCTCCCACACATCTCCCTGCTCTTAAATGTTGTGTGCTCTCAAGTGTTTGTGTGCCTCCCCTTCTCTCGTCTTCCGCTCCCTCTTTTTATATATTTTGTTTGTCTGGTTGATTTGTTTGTGAAGTAAATGTCAGCTCTTTTACGAGCCTCGATTCGTTATACAAAAAAAAAAAAAAAAAAAAAAAATTGATGTATGTTGAAAAAGTCAAAACTTTACATGGGGTGTACTTACTTATTCACGTGACTGTAAGTACCTCCTAAATTAGGTTTTAAGAACAAGTGGTATTCAATATGCTAGTTACCTAATGTATTACACTCAACTTCATGCCTATATTTCAGACACCTCCAGGTGTGTCTTAAATGAACGTAAGTTGGCCACACACTGTAAATTCTGTCCACTTTCGACCAGACAGCGAAGAGGAATGGCTGCATTGCTTCTGATAGCACAAGAACGGCTGGTTCCACGCCGTGCAATTCGTCGAGAACGAGTATTTCGTGACCGACTTCATCCGCTAGATGAGTCCGATGATGTCGAACTATACCAACGATACCTCCTTGACCGTCAAATGATTTTGGATGTTATTGATGTTATAGAAGACAATCTTGATCCATTGACATTGCAAAACCACGCATTGCCAAGGGAACTTAAGGTTTTGGCAGTTCTACGTTTCTATGCGACCGAAGCCTTTCAGCTGACAGCAGGAGATGCAGTGCATGTATCACAACCAACGATGAGTCGAGTTTGTCTCTCAAGTCACCCATGCATTGCTTCCTTTACTGCAGGCTGTCGTGAAATTTCCAAAGGATCGAGACATACCTACCATAGTTGAAGAGTTTCATGAAATTGCAAATTTCCCCGGTGTTCTTGGCCTAGTTAACGGGACACATGCTTGGATTTTAGGTCCCACCCAGCACGATTGGCGACATGTTAACCGGAAAAACTATTTTTCAATAAACACCAAAGTAGTGATGGATGCTAGATACCGATTCATCAATGTCATTGCCAAGTGGCCGGGAAGTACCCACGACTCAGTTATTCTGAGGGAAAGTGGACTTTCCACAATATACGAGGAACGGAATGGTGTTGATGTGCTATTAGGTGACAGTGGGTACCCCGTGCGACTATGGTTAATGACGCCATTTCTCAATCCAAATACGCCACAGCAATGTTGATGCAATAGAGCTCACCACAAAACAAGGTGTTTGGTGGAAAGAGGCATGGGACAGTGGAAAAGACGCTTTCATTGTCTTCACGTGATGTTGAGATACTCGCCACAAAAATCTTGTGAAATCATTGCAGTGTGTGCACTTCTTCACAATATTGCAATTCACAGAGCTTTGCCTGATTTTGATGAAGAGCCAATCGCACTGCGGCCGCAACCCGAAGATGACCCGGAAAATGTAATTGTTTTACCGGACAGGAACAATGGGGCTACAAGAAGAGATCAAATTGTCAATGCTCACTTCTGATAGATGTAAGTGAAATGAAAAGCATAAAACAAATTTAATAATGCTCATTCATGCATGTATTTCATATGTTCACCTTAGTCGTTACAGTATTAAATCAAAGATTAGTATAGACATGCGGAACCGGTACATCATTACTTCCATAGGTCGCCGGCATGAAATTTCCGGGATAAGCTAATTTTTGCTTCTTCAATTGCAATACCTCTATTTCTAACGACAGCTTGTCTTTTCCAATCGCAGTTTTTCAATTTCTAATGTTGCTCGAGCCTTCTCAAGAGACAAAAGATCTTTGTGCATCTCTGTGATATCTCCGGCTTCATCAGCTTTGCGCTTCGTTTTCTTTTCAGTTTCCTCGGCCAAAGGCGGGCATGGATTCGGCAAGCAATGTTGCAGGGGGTTTGCGGCTTCTTTTTGCTGTGAGACGTGTCATGGAGGCGTCACTGTTTGTTGATGGACTGTAAAACAAATACCTTGTCAACTCGACCATCATTATAGGACATTCCATGGTATATCATATAGCCTACATCATTCTACCACTGTACATATCACCAAATACGACAGCTACCTTGTATAAGTATACCTAATAAGGATATTGTAATTTCTGATAAGAGGACAATCGGAAAGTGGCAGCAACACACTCTAAAGTGAGTAAGGAAGAGGGGGTAGGGGGGTGATTTGTAGAATAAACAAATACTCACCGGTACTTTTGAATGGTGCTGGGTACAGTCGATTTCGAAGGAGCATCCCATGTCAAAGGAGCATCCGGTGACAAAGGAGCATCCCGTGACTTGGCATGGTCGGCATATCCTGCATCTTTTCTTGAACTGTCCACACCATCTTTTATACCGTGTACAGTTGGATTGTCTTCTCGTAGGATCGCGCCGACCTTCTGCGATATTAGGGACGGCTGTGCTGGTGCTGGTCCACCTCCTCTAAAAGGGAAAATGGTTTTGTAACAATAAAAAATTATTTTGCAATTAATGTAAAATCAACTACAATACAGAAACCAACTGAATATAAATGGCATGACAAGATTGAAACCATTCTCACCTGTTTCAGCAAGTTCTTTTCTGTACGCTCGGGATTCATCCTTCATAACTGAGCACATGTTCTGCCATTTTTTCGGGTAGTCCTTGTCACTCCTTACCACGGTAGGATTTCTTCTGTTCATGGCCTCGGTTATCTTAACCCATGCGTCTTGCTTCTTTCTGTTCGAAACGGCGGCAGAAAACTTCGATACGATGACACCAATATGCTTTTCATACTCTTTGCACAGCCGAAATTTTTCAGCATCAATGAAATTTTTCTTTCGCTTCGTGGACGTCGTGTTCCCTGCCATGATGAAGGGTGGAAAGAATGCCTCAGGTCTTCCTAGCGACTTAGAACAGCATTGAATAATAGCATTTGGTTTTGAACCCAGTTATGTAGTCCCGTCCTTATGTCATGGTACTCAGCCAAACCACAGAAACTGACACAATCGTGCAAGAAATGTGATCATTAACACCAGCAACGGCCAGTCAAAACGGTTAGGTGTTATGCCTATATTTAGGTGTCACACTGAGTGAGGTGTAACACTTAAGGTCATTTTTGAATACCGACATAAGTCTTCGTCCTAGGTAAGTGTCACACATGGAGTTTAAGTGTACTTAACATAAGAACGTTTATTAATATGGGCCCTGAACTTTCATTGGTGTGTTCATTAGAAACTTTTTAGTTCTTGCCAAATCGAAGATTTTTCAACTATTTTGGTTGATCTTGTGTGTTATTCTGAAAGAAATGAAGAAATTATTTGATTTTGGTAAAGATCTGGATCCGGATCTGGATCTGAGCATTTTAAAGAGATTCTTCACCATTGAGAGATCGGACAAAAACCGATATATAGCACGAGATGTGAGAAACCTGTGGACGGATCATAACAAAACTTGGTTCTTGAGTTGGAGAAGTGACAAGAACAAGCGATTCGGTTTTGGTTCAAGTGGGATCCACATCCGAGCTCTTTGTGTCTGATCTAACAAAACAGAAACTGTTTACCTGGTGCAGGTGTGCTCATAACCAAGTGCTGTTCTAGTTGAGCTATGTTTCGCTTTTCATTACCGCTCAGGTAGTTTGGTTACATCATCATCCTCGGTTGAGTTTGTTTCTGATTTTAAAAACCGCAACGTTCTGCCAGAGTCTGAGGGGGTCTGTGGGAGGTTGAGCGACTGTTGCTCCTGATCCATTCACGGGTTATTCCATTTTCTCATGAACCTTCTTTTGTCATTGTACAATATAATATAATGTGCATTTGGTAAACAACATCGATTTGTATTAACAATAGCAATTATTGAATTTTAATGTGATTATTGTTGTATTTGTATACATTCAATGAGTTATTCATTATTCGACTTAACCTGCTTTTTTACCAATACTAACATCACCCCTTCATTTTATAATAGTCTCGTCCAGTTAAACATCAGGGAATTTTTTTTTTTTATCGATTAATCACGTGACCATGCTTTCTTTCCTCGAGATGGATCATTCCCTTGGCGCTGTTTATCACCACTCACAAGATGATGTCATTGAAAGAAAGAAATGTGATCATTAACCCTAACCAGTCAAACGGTTAGGTGTTATGCCTATATTTAGGTGTCACACTCAGTGAGGTGTAACAATTAAGGTAATTTATGAATACCGACATATGTCTTAGTCCGAGGTAAGTGTCACACTTGGAGTTCAAGTGTACTTAACAAAATAACTTTTATGAATACGGGCCCTGGACTTTAGTGCAGTGAGCTTTTGTGATCGAGAATTGTCCATAGTTAAGTGAGTGAGTGAGGGAGTGAGGGAGGGATTGAGTATGAAAACACTTCAGTCATTATCGCTTGAACCAAACACACGATTTTGATGAAACTTGGACATGAGCTTCATATCTGATGTCTGATGAAGGTGAATTAATCACATCAAAATCTGCCCTCAATAAGGGGAATTACGGGGGTTTTGACCCCACAAAATAGGGATTTGTTCTCTTCTCCGAAACTACACACACAATTTTGAAAAACTTGATCACAACCTTCATCTCCCATGATGTACCAAAGTGTGTTCACAGCATTTAAAATATCAGAGTCTGAGAGGGTCTGTGGGGGGTTGAGCGACTGTTGCTCCTGATCCAGGTGAGCTTCAGGACCCGCGATCCTATTTTTTTTTAAGTTTCCATGGATTGACCCAATGGTTGATCGATCCAAAATGGAAATGACTGAATTATTTTGTCCAGCCTTTCATAATGTTCATTCGTCAGTTGTTTTTATCATAACATTGAATAAATTATTTGACGATGAAAGTGAGAACAACTCATTCACCTGACATGTTTCCACGTGACGCATCACTGTGTAATCAGTGTGTGTGTTTCATGTACAACACCTGGAAATATTAACCAAAAGTTTCTGCTTCGTTTGTGATGATCCGTGAACACTTCACTGGACAGAATTCATTTTGACAACTTTTACACAAAGATTCTCCACTTTTACAAACTATTAAAACTACAGTTCATGAGAAGAATAAAACAATGAATCAATGATCAGTAACATCGACTTGGATGTTAAGTTTTGCACAAACACCAAGTTCCTGATTCTTCACAATCTCAATTAATGACCTCATTCACCTGTAAAATGTTTGTTTTCGGCACAAAAAGAAGATTTCTCTCCCTCACTGGCTGGTTCCCCTACACTCCCGGATTACAACTTTGTGGATTTCATGTTATGAATTTTACAATTTATGAAAAAGGATTATAGTACTGGTTGGCTTGTATTTCTGGTCCATAATGTTTCTTCATCATAACAAAAGTAACTAGAACGGCGCCTGGTAGAGCACATACCGCCACCAAGCGGAACACCTTATGTTTTGTATCCACTGAAAGACAGGATCTGGATCCAGACCTGAATCAAAGTCGAATCGGTTTGTTATTGTCACCTAACCAACTCATTCAACAAGTTTTGTCATAATCCATTCACAAATTTGTGAAATATCGTGTTGCGCAGTATATCGTTTTTGGCCCCAACTCTCAATGATGTGGAATCAGTTAAAAAATTCTCTGTTCCAGATCTGGATTCGGCTCTTCACCAAATCGTATGAATTCGTCCGTGTCACACACCCGATGTGATGCCGATCTTCTTCTTCCTGATCGGCATCACAGTTAACTCAGAAACGTGATGAACGCCACATTCACCCACCAGCATATATATAAACCCCCTTCCTCTCCTGCCTCCCCCCTCCCCTCCCCTTGAGTTTTTTTGTACTATTTGTACCTCCAGTCAAGTTCCATTTGAGTTTCTTTGATTGTGACCAGTGTGTATGAATTTTGTTTTCGATCTAGTTTAGTTGTTTATCTTGTCCATTTTTGGTTATGCCCAGATGGGATGTTTCCATGGCAGTTTGAACAACGATTTTTACTCAATCTTTGCTGTAGGCCATGTTTCATTGCCATGTGTGATATGGGGAGAACACCACCACCAACAACAACAGGCATTTTAAGGCGATTTTCCCTGCAAGAGCGGGGGTTAGCCTTGCGGTCCCCATGACAATCTTCTCCATTTCCCCCTATATTCGGCATCTCCCCTTGTTAAACCCCTTGCCCGCATTTCTTCTTCCACCACCTTCAGCCAAGTCTGTCTCGGTCTTCCCTGTCCTCTACTTCCTTCTACATTTATTTCCATCACTCTTCTCAACCAGTCACTTTCATCCTTCCTCAACACATGACCAAACCATCTCAACCTGTTTCTCTTCACAGCATCCATCACAGGCTCTATTCCCATCATCTTTCACAATTCATCATTTGTCTTCCTCTCTCTGAACGATATCCAACATCCACCGAACCATTCACAGTTCCACCCGTTCCAGCCTTCATTGCTGCTCTACGTTCATTACCCATGTCTCGCTCCCATAAATCGTAACACTCCTCACACATGCAGCATTCACCTTTCCCTTCAGCTTCATCGACACTTCCCTCCTCATCAGCATGCCACTCAGTTCCCAATACTTCTTCCATGCACATCTCACTCCAGCAACCGTTGCCGAGTCTGATCCACCTACTCCATTCAGCATGTGTCCTCGGAAGCAAAATGTTTTCACACCTTCAAGCTTCATGCCGTCTCCAAGCTCCAACTGAACATTTCCTCCATCTGCAGCTCCCTCTGTGCACACATTACACTTGAATGTAGCTGCCACACTGGTTAATGACCCTCCCAGACCACTACATTTTTGATGAACCCACTCAGTGCACATTGTACATTGAATGGAGTTCACTCCAACATCCTTCCTACACACAGCACACGGTCACTTCCCAGTTCCTTCCACCTCACTGCATACTTTACCGCTTGCCATCACATTCGTTTTTCTGATATTCACTGTCAGACCTTTTGTCTCCATACATTCCTTCCACTTGTACTTCTTCTCCTTCAGTCCATCTATACTTTCCCAAATCAACACCAGATGATCTGCATACAACAACTCCGACGGTAAAACCTCCTTTATGTTCCGAGCCAGCACCTCCATCACAGCTACAAATAGAAGTGGACTTGGTACCGACGCCTGATGCACTCCCACCTTCACCTCAAACTCACAACTGTTCCCATCCTTCGTCCTTACAGCTGTGCGCGCTCTCTCGTACATTGCCATCACTACTCTGATCAACCATTCCTCCACTCCCAACTTCCTCAATGCCATGTCACTACTTCATGTGGAACCCGATCGAATCCTTTCTCCAGATCAACAAACCCAAGAAACAACTTCTTCCTCTTCTCCATGTACTTCTGCAACTGCCTTACAATAAAAAGCACATCTGTTGTTCCTCTTCCTGGCATAAATCCAAACTGCATTTCGTCGATCTTAACTTTCTTCCTTATCCTCCTCTCCAACACCCTTTCCAATACCTTCATTCCATGCTCCAATATATTTATCAATCGATACAAGCGACAGTGCACAGGGTCACCTTTCCCCTTGTGTAGAGGGACGAGGGTACTCAGTTCCCAATCCACTGGGATTCAGCCTTCTTTCACCACCAGATTACAGATCTCTATCATTCTCTTCACACCCCAACTTCCTGCTGCCTGCAACATATCTCCCACAACTCCCGTCTGCCCTCCCGCTTTTCCACTCTTTATTGCTTTTATCGTTTCCTCAACTTCCTTCTCAGTTGTCTTCTCTGCCGGTCCTAAAACTGGGTTACTCTCTATGTTGCCATCCCATTCATTCTCTGCATTCAACAGCATTTCCATATCTCTCTTCCATCTTCCCTTAATTCCATCTGGGTCCACAACGATTTGTCCCACTTCATCCTTCAAGCAACTCACCCCCATCACATCACACCTGTCTTTCGCTATCTGATTTGCAATCCTGAATACCGCTCTCTGATCCTCTCCCGAATCCAAGCATTCTCCGAACATTTTCCTACATGCCTCCTGCACCTTTGCTACCTCTTTCTTTGCAGCCTTCTTGGATGCCTTATAACTTTCATGCTCTGCCTTTTCTCCCCCACATACCCTTCACCTTCTGCCACTCCTTAAACTACTTCCTCTTCTCATCAATCCTCTTTCCAACTTCATCATCCCACCACCATGTTTCCCAGTGCCTCAGTGGTCCTTTTGTCCATCCACATACCTCACCAACGGCTCCCAACAGACTATCTTTCATTGACATCCAACCACTTTCAAGCTCAAGCACATCATCCTCGACCATACTCAGCCTCCCTTCTAAAGCTTCCCTCACTGTCACCTCTTTCAACCTCCACACCTTCATTCTCGGTTGGTGCTTCACCTGCTGAGCTCTCCTTGCACCTTTTACCCTTATGTCACAGACAAGGAAATGGTGCTGTGAAACAGCCTCCTCCCCCGGGATCACATTTGTGTCCCGGATGTGCCCCCTATCTTGCCTACGCACCATCAGGTAATCAACGGTTGTCGTCGACCCACCTGATGTGCATGTACTGAGCTTATTATCCTCTTTCTGGAACTGAGTATTACAAATCAACAAACCAGCTCCATCAGCAAACTCGAAAATCCTTTCACCTTTTCCATTCCTCACACCATATCCGGTTACCCCCATGAACCCCCTCAAAACCATCTATACACCTTCCCACATGTACATTTAGGTCTCCTCCTACCACAACAACTTCAACTTTCACGTTTTACATCAGCTTCTCTGTTGCACACCAGAACTTGTCCTTCTCTTCATAGCTCCGATCGACCTGCAGAGCATATCCCGAGATGACGTTCACCAAGAGCTTTCCAATCATCATTCTCACCATCATCAACCTTTCACTCACTCTTGTCACACTCACCACACTGTCTACAAACTCCTCAGAAAACAGGACACCAACACCATGGATGCCTTCCAGACACCCTTGCCACACAAACTTGTATTTCTGTCCCTGCCTACCCTTCACCATTCTCACACCACTTCCCTTCCATCTCGTCTCCTGCACACAACATATGTCCACTCATCTTCTGACCAATACTTCTCCCACTTCTCCTGATCTTCCTGTCATTGTCCCTACATTCCATGTCCCAAACCTCAGAAACCGATCTCCACGTTGGGCATCAGACATTTCGTTGTCATAAAGTGAGTGATTTCCACCCTTGCTTTGTTTGGGTTCCCCACCTTGATTTTTGACGAGAGGGGGTGAGGTCCCCCACGTGGTACTTCGGGCTGTACCCTGCCCATATGTAGTTGTAATTGTCATGGTTCCCTTTTTTGAGGCAATGTTTTATAGCCGGATGCCCTTGCTGACGCCACCCATTTTAGTCGCCTCTTATGACACGCAGGGATACGGTGTACCTATTCTAAACCTGGGTACACACCAGGAAAGATAAACAATGAACTTATGAAACTTTATTATAATGTTAACATTAATCATCGTCAGGAACAAGCAAATGATTTTATTGATTTGAACCAAAAAGAACCTGATCAGTTTGTGATGAAAGCTTATTTCACTAAATGTACAAAATGAACAGTTTCATCCCAAACCAGAAAGGCGGGTTTAACGGGTTCCATGAAGTTCGCCCTGAACACGTGCAGGACCCGCGAGTCCCCGAAACACGTCAACTCTCCCACCTCGCAATCCAAGAAGAACCCAAACCGTTCAGGAACCCCCGGCGCGGACAGGACGGTATATTCTTCGTCGTGATTTGCAAAGTATTTGTTATTACGTTTCTCTAAACACCAAGACTCGGGATTCTCTCCCAACTCGCTCCCTTTCCCCTTCCTCCCCATGGAGTTTAAACAGATTCCGATTGTGCACCAACCACTCGACCTGACATTAACCTCCCAGTAATGACGACCCGAGGAGAAACTCTCAGAGGAAACAACTTGTGGATAAAAATCAAAACGATCAGGATGTTCCGGGTACGGATTGTCGGTCCCGGTTTGAGTCGCCGCCCTGAGATCCCGGGAGATCTCGATCTCTGGATGTGCAGTGTTTGGGTCCAGACTCGGGGTCCGTCCATCTGCGGACACGACATGGGGTCATGGACATTGTTAGACATACGGACAGAAACAAACACAAACACATTAATCCCTTTTTATAAACTTTAAGAATCACATTTATCACAAAAAAACATTTATTACAATTGTTTTTACTTATTTACTTCACTTCCAACAACTTACATTATTTGTAATAAACCCGAAAACAAACCGCAATAGGGAAATTAGGAAATTGTAATAATTGAAAACAAAGGGAAATTTTAATACCTCTGCCACCAGCACCAGGTGCCACTTTGCCACCATACATTTACATAGAGCATTTATGCCTTCCCACAAGCCGCCCACGTGATGCCACGGCCATGTTCCCGATGTTAACCCCCCCCCCTATTTCCCCCCCCACAAGAAGTTGTATTTGTACCCCGAGTTTGAAGTTTGTAACTTAACAGATGTCGCCGTGCATGAGAAACAAAGGCAGACAGACAATGGCGTTAATGTATAGATGTATCTATTTGGAAGTGACGGGTCGTATCATGAAAGCAGATCACACAAAAAGGGGAAAATAAAATAGCACAACAAAGGTGAGGCATGGGGGGGGGGGGGGGGGGTTGCTGCCTTAGTTTGTCAATCAATTATATCTCCTCTTCAAAGGAAGGAAGTAAGATTGACTCAATCTGAGGAGGGAGCAGGGGTGTTCCACCCATTACCAAGCTGCTTGTAGAGTGCTCGCCAAGCAGCTTAAGCACTCACTCCACCAATGACGTTGAGATGCCACAATGTCCCACAATTTCCGAATAAAACAAATGAATTTTTTTTTTAATTGTTGTAACTGCTGCTGAGGTCAAATCCCTCATTACCATTTTTAAATTCGGTTCAGGTGAAGTGATTTTCGAGCTTTGCGGAAATCAAATAAAGGAACAAACACACTGGTGTTTATAAGCATTGTGATATATACAGGTGTACAGGGATTCGTAGGTATGAAGATCAGCTATATTATCATTCGCAGATATGAAGCTTTATTGTACAGAAACCGACATGTTCTGAGGCAAGGCATACTCGAGTTGAGCGAACAAAATAGGGAAATTAAGACCCCAAGCTGAGCGACTTGAACGTAGGATGACCAAAGGTAAGCCTGTTTGCGTAAATGATCGTAAAAAACACACCAAAACACCCAGTTTTCATTGATGAGAGCCTACCTGTTGAGATGGTCTTTAATCAGTAAACACAAGTTTGGACTATCCCCTCCTCCTGGTTGGACATCGTTCAATTAAACAAACTTTGTTTTGAAGAGCAGGACTCTTGCTTGAGATGGACGAAGTGACGGGCAAGACACAAACTCGTCCGAGAAGATGTTTATTGTAAAAACCAACTCGGGAACTCTAAAAAGCCCGTTTATCGGGCTGCATATATATCAAAACCAGAAAGCACAACCGAATCCGAAAGCCCCGCCTCTCAGGCGAGGCTCGCTTTGGCGGTCACGTGACCGAGAGGTGCAAAGGATTATAACCGCACGCGCGGCACACTTTGGTGGTCACGTGACCAGCCACCCCGGCGCCGTGGTTTGCCCGCCGGTTACGTCACCGGCTGGAGCAAGGAGATTCTGTTGCTGGTCTCGCTTGGGGGACCCATGGGTCGCTACACACGCCCCCCCAGAATGGACTTGATCCACGAAGGTCAACCTGAGGGGGGTCCGGATGACCCGACCGAAACAACCCCTGGCCAGTCGCGGGGGGGTGGGGGGGGGTCCGGTGTGGTGGCGGGGGGTTGGATGGGGGGTGCAGTGGACGGGGGGTGGCCGCGCCGCGGTGGGAGAGCCAGCCGTGGCGGCTGGCCGACGTCCATGTGGGCTGGCTTGAGGCGGTCCAGCGAAATCCGGTCTGCCCGGCCACCGATGTTGACGATGAAGGACTTGTTGTCCCGTCGTAGGACCCGGAAGGGTCCATCGTATGGTGGCCGGAGCGGCCCCCGGTGCCCGTCGTGGCACACGAAGACGTACTCCACTGTGCGGAGTGCTGGGGGGATGTAGGATTGGGGTCGCCGTGGCGGGACGTGGGCACCGGGGCGAAACGTCGGGCGGCCTCCTGGAAGTCCGTGCGCTGGCGCGCGGCGGACCAGGAGCTGGTGGCGTCGGGAATGAACTCGCCCGGTATGCGGAGGGCCTGGCCGTACACCAGCTTGGCGGTGGACGCCTAGAGGTCCTCTTTGGGAGCCGTGCGGAGGCCCAAAAGGACCCACGCGAGCCGGTCAGCCCAGCCGTCATCCTGGAGGCCGGCCATGAGTGCGGGGTTCATGGAGCAGTGGAACCGCTCGCACAACTCATTGGCCTGAGGGTGGTAGGCCGTGGTGTGGTGCAGGGTAACGCCCAACGTGCGGGCGACCATGCCCCAAAGTTCGGACGTGAACTGTGGGCGCTCAGCTCAGGAATGACGCTCAGTCCGACGTGATGTCCGCTGGTGCGCTGAAACGCGTGACCCAGGTGTCGATGAACGCCTGGGCCACGTCGGCGGTGGTGGTGGAGGCGAGCGGCATGGCCTCCGGCCACCTGGTGGTCCTGTCCACCATGGTAAGCAGGTGGGTGAACCCCCGCGATGGGGGAAGGGGACCCACCAGGTCCACGTGGACGTGGTCGAACCGTCGCTCGGGCAGGGTGAAGGGAGCCAGCGGAGCCTGGGTATGACGGTGGGCCTTGGCCCGCTGGCAGGGTGTGCAGGCGTTGGCCCAGTCACGGACGTCCCGTCGCAGCCCATGCCAGACAAAATGTGCCGCCACCAGCCTCTGGGACGCCTTCCGGCCCGGGTGAGAGAGGCTGTGGAGCGAAGCAAAAATGCGACGCCGCCAGGTGACCGGCACAACGGGGCGAGGTCGGCCTTGGGAGATGTCGCACAGCAGGACCGTGTCCGCGAAGGGGACGTCAGCCAAGCAGAGGCCCGTGTCCGCCACCCGGAGCACCTGCACCGTGCCGTCGGTGGCCTGGTCTGTTGCCATCAGGGCGAAATCGATGCCGAGGTGGACGGCGTTGGCGCCGGCTCGAGAAAGGCAGTCGGCCATGGCGTTGTCCTTCCCGGCGACGTGCCGGATGTCTGTGGTGTACTCCGACACGGCGGAGAGGTGGCGCTGCTGGTGGGCCGACCACGGCTCCGTGACCTTGGCCATTGCGAAAACCAACGGCTTGTGGTCGACAAAAGCCGTGAATGGGCGGCCCTCCAGGAGGTGGCGAAAATGGCGGACGGCCAGGTACAGCCAGAGGAGCTCGCAGTCGAAGGTGCTGTACTTCAACTCGTTGGGCAGGAGTTGCCGGCTGAAGAACGCAAGCGGCTGCCATGCTCCGTTTACCCATTGTTCATGGACCGCGCCCACGGCATAGTCGGAGGCGTCCGTGGTGAGGGCGATGGGAGCCTGGGGTACCGGGTGGGCCAGCAGTGTGGCGTTGGCGAGGGCCTGTTTTGCGCCGGGAAAAGCAGCGTCCATGTCCGTGGACCAGACAACGTCGCGTTTCGCTGGCTGGCCGCGGAGGGCGGCGTACAAGGGCCGCATGAGTTGCGCAGCTCGGGGCACGAAGCGGTGATAAAAGTTCACCATCCCGAAGAACTCCTGCAGCGCCTTGATGGAGCGGGGGCGCGGGAAAGCGGCGATGGCCTCGACTATGGCCGGTAGCGGCACGGCGCCGGTCCGGGTGATGCGGTGGCTCAAAAAGTCGATCGTCGCCGCACCAAAGTGGCATTTGGCCGGGTTGATGATCAATCCATGCTCGCTGAGGCGGCCGAACAGTGTCCAGAGGTGGAGGAGGTGCTCGGCTCTGGACGTGCTGGCGACGAGGATGTCGTCCAGGTAGGTGTAGAGGAACGGCAAGTTGCGCAGCACGCCGTCCATCAGGCGCTGGAATGCCTGTGCCACGTTTTTGAGGCCGAAGGGCATCCGGAGGAATTCAAAGAGGCCGAAAGGTGTAATAACGGCCGTCTTCGGGATGTCGGCCGGGCGGACGGGCACCTGGTGGTATCCCCGAATCAGGTCCACTTTTGAAAAAATGGTCCGCCCCGCCAACCGGGCGGAAAAATCCTGGATGTGCGGGACGGGGTACCTGTTGGGGGTAGTGGCGTCTTTAAGGCGGCGGTAGTCACCGCATGGCCGCCATCCACCCCCTGGCTTCGGGACGATGTGCAGCGGCAAGGCCCAGGCACTGTCGGAGCGTCACACGATGCCGAGGCACTCCAGCGTGGCGAACTCGGCCTTGGCGACGGCGAGTTTGGTGGGACCGAGATGGCGAGCCCGGGCGTACACCGGCGGGCCCGTAGTGGGGATGTGATGCTCGATGCCGTGACGCACCGCGATGGCCGAAAACGTCGGTCGCGTGAGGGCCGGGAACTCCGCGAGGAGACGTGCGAAGTCGTCTGCCAATGGGAGGATGCAGGAAAACACGGTGGGTGAGGAACAGCTCAAGGCGCATGCCAGGGAGCTGAAAGTTTCGGCGTTGATGAGACGCCGGCGTTTCACGTCGACCAGCAGCCCGTGGGCACACAGAAAATCGGCCCCGAGCAAAGCCATGGGAACGTCCGCCGTCACGAACTCCCAGTGAAAGAGCTGGCTGCCAAAGCGGAGGGCGACGGTGCGTGGGCCGAAGGTGTGGATGGCGGAGCCGTTGGCCGCAATTAAGGAGGGGCCGCAAACGGCGGCCCGCCTGTCCTCCGCCGAAGCGGGAATGACGCTCAGCTGGGCACCGGTGTCGCAGAGAAAGCGCCGCCCCGACGCTTGGTCCACAATGAATAGCAGGTTTCCGGAATGGCCGGCGTTCATTGCTGGTAGGGAACGCCGGCCCGCCCGTTTCCCGACTTGCTGAACTTGCACGGGGGTCGACATGATCGGGCCTGCCGCCCGAACCTGGCGTGGAAATAACACCAGGCCGGGTCCGGCGGGGGCTCCGGGCGATGCCGCTGCCAGTCGCGCCGGCCTGGCGGCCTCCGGGAAGGAAACTGCATCGCGGGTGCCGGGCGGGTGGGCGGGAGGGCTCCCAGCCGCCACCCCGACGAGCTGGCTCGCTGCTCCGGCTAGCTGGCTTACCGAATCGATCTTGTCGGCCTCCTTGGCGAGGTCGCGGGGGTTCCTCATGGTCGTGCCTGCCAGGGCAACCCATACCTGGGCCGGGAGCTGGCGAAGAAAAAGCTCCCGAAACAGGAAATCCGAGGGATGCTCGCTGAGCAACGCGAGCATGTAGTCCATGCGTTCAGATGGGCGCGTATCGCCGAGCTCAGGAAGGTCGAGCAGGCGTCATGTGCGCTCAGCCGGGGAGAGGGCGAAAGCGCCCAGAAGAAGTGCCTTGATGGCGTCGTACTTGCCGTCAGCGGGCGGGTTCTGGAGGAAGCTCAGGCAGCGGGCGGCGGTCGCGGAGCCAAGCACGGCGACCACGTAATGGTATCGCGTGGCGTCCTCCGTTATGCTACGCAGGGCGAACTGGGCGTCCACCTGCACGAACCAGACGGCGGCATGTGCTTCCCAGAAGGTGGGCAATTTGAAGGACACTGCGGTGTCCATCGCGTGTCGTAAATTCGGGGTCACCAGTGAAGAGCAGGGCTCTTGCTTGAGATGGACGAAGTGACGGGCAAGACACAAACTCATCTGAGAAGATGTTTCGTGTAAAAAACCAACTCGGGAACTCTAAAAAGCCCGTTTATCGGGCTGCATATATATCACAACCAGAAAGCACAACCAAAACCGAAAGCCCCGCCTCTCAGGTGAGGCGCGCTTTGGTGGTCACGTGACCGACAGGTGCAAAGGATTATAACCGCATGCGCGGCACGCTTTGGTGGTCACGTGACTGGCCACCCTGGCGCCTTGGTTTGCCCGCCGGTTACATCACCGGCTGGAGCAAGGAGATTCTGTTGCTGGTCTCGCTTGGGGGACCCATGGGTCGCTACAGTGTCTTGTGACACTTGACAAGAGGAAAAATCGAGTTGGAAAATAAATAAGTGGAATAGAGTGAAGTAAAATATAAAGAGGGAAATAAAACAGAAGAAAAATGAAAGAATGAAAAGGAGGAAATATGGCATTTTAAATAATATCTTTGAATGTAGGGAAGGAGAAGAACCCCACCCCCCACTTTTTCCCTTCACTTACAAAGATCTCTCAACTTGTTCTGATCCAGCTCAAACTTCTCTGGATGCTCCACTGGTCCTTCTGTGGAAATGATTAAAAATTAACAAAAATTATAAGATGTAAAATTCTCTTGTTTTTATGTTTTGAAGATTAAAAAAAATCTTTTTACCAAAAATCTAAAAATAACAAACATGGGGGAAGAGAAATGGAACCCCCATTTTGTATAAAAATAAAATATAATTTTTATTGATTCATGAAGATAATTTCACAACATTGTTCTTCCACTTCCCTCCCAAGTACTAAAATTGAGTGATCGATGATTCGTTTTCTCCACAAGATAGAATGAATCTTTCGTTCCTCACTGGAACCAGAGGAAGAACTCAAGTTCCTGTTAACTTAGAATCCAGAAGAAAACACAAACAACTGAATTGAAGATCATATCATTCTTGGAACACATGAATGATTCAAGGTACATGTGAATAATTCTAGGTACATGTGAATGATTCAAGGTACATGCGAATGATTCAAGGAACACGTCAATGATTCTAGGTACGGGTGAATGATTCTACGTACTTGTAAATGATTCGAGGAGCATGTGAATGATAAAGGAACACGTGAATGATTCTAGGTACACGTGAATGATTCAAGGAACACGTGAATGATTCAAGGTACACGTGAATGATTCAAGGAACATGTGAATGTACTTCTTTTTTCACAATCTCAACTCATGACCTCATTCACCTGTAAAATGTTTGTTCTCGGCACAAAATAAGATTTCTCTTCCTCACGGTCCGGTTCCCCTACAATCCCAGATTAGAACTTTGTGGACTTCATGTTATCCATTTTTCAATTCATGAAAAACGATTTAAATTCTGTTAGTTTTGTATTTCTGGTCCATAATGTTTCATCATAACAAAATTAACCAGAACGGCACCGGATAGAGCACGTAGCTCTGCCAGACTGAACAGTTTACGTTTTGTATACCACTGAAAGACAGGATCTGGATCCAGACCTGAACCAAAGTCGAATCGGCTTGTTATTGTCACCCAACCAACTCATTCACCAAGTTTTGTCATGACTCATTCACAACTTTTTGAAAAATCGAATGAATTCGTCCTTGTCACACACCCAACCTATCCACAACATTCCATCTGAATCGATCCCCAACTTTTTTAAATATCGTGATAGACAATATATCGTTTTTGGCCCCAACTTTCAATGATGAGTCAGTTAAAAATTCCCTGGATCTGAATTCGGATCTTCTCCAAAATCTTATGAATCCATCCTTGTCACACACCCAACCTATCCACAACATTCCATCTGAATCCATCCCCAACTTTTTAAAATATCCTGCTCACAGACAAACAGAAAAACAAGACAGAAACAAACAAATAGACATTGGTGAAAACAATCTCCATCCACCTTCAGAGGTGGAGGGAAGAAGTGGAATTGTAAGAAAGTTACTTCCTGGAAATTTATATTTCGGGAGTAGAACATATTGTTACGTTTGTGGGAATGTCAATCATTTAGGAGTCGTGTTGTTTAGGGTGTATTGCATAGAAATGCCAGTTCAGCTATGGATCCCCAAATAGGACCTTTTCGTATTTATTTTTCCTTTTTCTTAAGGTTTACCACATATCCACTCCCTTTACCTCACGTGATTTTGTCTGTTGGTGGTGGTGCAAAAAGCAGCTTAAGAAAGGATTCAACCCTTTTTCTTTCAAGCAAGAAAGTGTGGGAAAAAGCATAAGAGGAGGAAGAAGAGCGTCTCTTGGCAGTGCAGTAAAAAAAGGAACCTTGCTTGTGGTGTGAACGGCTTCATTGAGGTGTTGTTGTGAGGGACTCGATCTCTACGAACCTTCTGAAGGATTTAGTGTGCATGAAGCAGGTGGACAAAAAGGAAAATAGTATATTCTGTGGAAAAAGATGCTTCTTGGGTCTCTGAGGAAACCGAGAAATGCTTCATGCTGTGAATGGGTTCGGCATGTGCTACATGAAGGAATCGATCTCCATGAACTTCCTGAGGGATTTGTTGTGCTGTATGAAGGAGGTTGACGAAAGGAAAGGGATGAAAGGAAAAAGGAATTGCAGAGTGTGATGACTGGTCCATTCACATTTGTTCCTGCCAAGCCCCGCTCTGACGAACTTTGATGAACCGTTGTTCCCGCCAAGCCCCGCTCTGACGACCTTTGATGAACCTTTGTTCCTGTCAAGCCCCGCTCTGACGAACATTGATGAACCTTTGTTCCTGTCAAGCCCCGCTCTGACGAACGTTGATGAACCTTTGTTCCTGTCAAGCCCCGCTCTGACGAACGTTGATGAACCGTTGTTCCCACCAAGCCCCGCTCTGACTAACGTTGATGAACCTTTGTTCCCGCCAAGCCCCGCTCTGACGAACTTTGATGAACCTTTGTTCCTGTCAAGCCCCGCTCTGACGAACGTTGATGAACCTTTGTTCCCGCCAAGCCCCGCTATGACGAACATTGATGAACCGTTGTTCCCGCCAAGCCACGTTCTGACAAACGTTGATGAACCGTTGTTCCCACCAAGCCCCGCTCTGACGAACATTGATGAACCTTTGTTCCCGCCAAGCCCCGCTCTGACAAACGTTAGTAGTGTAATAATGTTGCTTCTGGGACACCTCCGTTTAACATGGGAAATCCCTATCTAATGTCATTTACCCCCTTGTCTTTTTCAAAAATCATAAACACCTCTATTTCTCCCACCCTCATCTTTATGAACCTTTTGTCTGTAGTACCTATCCTTAATGTTGTTCATTAGACCACTCAAACACTACAAATATTTGTTTTCTCTTATAGACCTATCATCCTTCTTCTACATATCATCTGGCAGATTAATCTTTGACCCACTCAAACATTGACCCATTCACTTCCATATTAATTCTTTCCCTCCCTCATTGCCCCTAAACACCTCTATTTCTCTCACCCTGTTCTTTACGATCCTTCTAACCTTTTGACATGTTATCCTTATTCATTAGACCACTTAAACAATGGTCCTTCTGACCTTATGGACCTTTTAACCTTTTACTCTTAATATCATCTGGTGAATATAACCCACTCAAACAACGACCCTACAAATATTTGTTTATGCGTGGGAAATAATTTAATTCTCCTACAACTCTCCTCACCGTCTAATACATTAACAAAAAATATGTTTGAGTTTGGTTCTTTATTAAGATATTTTAACTGAGCTAAGATAAAATGGTAAACCTCCCTCAATGTTCTTGTTTGAGCGCCTCCAGTGCCACACACTTTTTGGTAGGCTCTGCCCACCTTGTTAAGCTCCGTCCACTTTTTGGTAAACCCCGCCCACTTTTTGGTAAGCCACGCCCACTTTTTACTAAGCCCCGCCACTTTTTGTTAAGCCACGCCCACTTTTGCTATGCTCCGCCCACTTTTGCTAAGCTCCGCCCACTTTTGCTAAGTCCCACCCACTTTATAAACTCTTCCGCATTGTATCATTTCCAGGTAATACATTACATCATTTTCAGGGAATTTCCATCACATCATTTCCAGTTAAGACAGGCCCAGGGAATTTCCACAGGAAATGACACACACCCAGCCCTTCTTATAAAAGGCACCGACCACACAGGCTTTTTCAAACACGCTTTCTGCTTCACTTGAGAATGGACTACTATGCCGAAATGAAATGGGATAACTTTGCTATTCCTTGGAGTCCTACTACCTGTGTAGAACTCAACCTTCAGATTGATGAACTGGACTCGAACCTCTTATCAATGGAGGTAAGTTTGTTTATTTATTTATTTATTTATTTAATTTTTTTTTTTTTTTTTTTTTTAGATGAGACTCATGTAAGAGTTAACAAAGTTTATTTTAATATTCATAGAGCTTGATTTATACAAATAAAAATATTGTATTAAATTAATACATTGTTATTTTCTTTCACAGGAAATTGTATCTGAGATACGAAATGAAAATTCTGCTTTTAACACAACTTGGGATGAAGTTATTTTTTTGTTTGAAGACATTTTGAACAACCAAGACCCCCAGAACGAGTTCTACCTTGATGACCCAGCCAAAGAGTTATACCTTGGAGATCCACAAAATCCTGAAAAAGAGTTTTACCATGATGATACTTGTTGTGAGTTATCAAAACAAAACCCACTGAACAAGTTCTACCTTGATGAGCCAGAATACAAGTCATACATTGGAGACCCACAAATTTCTGAAAATTGGGCAAGGAGAGTTCTCCCTGATGGTCCGCAGTTATACTATGTGAGACACATCATAGAAACCCTAAAAAATTGGGAAAGGGAAGTTTTCCCTGATGGTCCGCAGTTATACTATGTGAGACTTATCACGGAAACCCCCAATATTTCTGAAAATTGTGGTTCTACCTTGGGGACTTGGAAAGATGGTTATATTTTTGGAGACTCGGAATGGGGGTTTTGTTTTGATGACGCGGAATGTGATACCTATCTTGGAGGCTCAACAGGAATGTGGTTATACCTTGGGAACTTGGAAAGTTGGTTTTATTTTGGAGACTCTACCTGTGGGGTCCATCTTGGAGACTCTTTGGATTCTAAAGCAATGAACAATGTTCTTTGTTTAATGACGCTTGATTTAAGCAATATCAAGAAAGTTCGAGGAAGAAAATGCTGGAAAATTCTTTGTTCCCATTTCTACTTCTTCAAACTTGAAAGCCTTGAAAGACAGAATTGGAAGAAGAGGAAAAAGAAAAAAAAGAAATACATATTTTTAAAAAAGAAGAAAAAAAAGATTATGTTAGGGTTTGGGTGGGATTTTGAATGTGAGGGTTAGGGATGGGGTTGGGTTAGGGATGGGGTTGGGTTAGGGTTGGGATTTTGAATGTGAAGGTTAGGGTTGGGGTTGGGTTAGGGATGGGGTTGGGTTAGGGTTGGGATTTTGAATGTGAGGGTTAGGGATGGGGTTGGGTTAGGGATGGGGTTGGGTTAGGGATGGGGTTGGGTTAGGGATGGGGTTGGGTTAGGGATTGGGTTGGGTTAGGGATGGGGTTGGGTTAGGAATGGGTTGGGTTAGGGATGGGGTTGGGTTAGGGATGGGTTTGGGTTAGGGATGGGTTTGGGTTAGGGATGGGTTTGGGTTAGGGATGGGGTTGGGTTAGGGTTTGTATATTATTATGACTCACTCACACATACACAAAAGTTAAGCCCCAACTGGAAAGTTGTGGGATTCTGTGTTTGGGGTTCACAGATTTAAAAACGTATCCCCATTATACACACACAAAAGTTAAGCCCCAACTAAAAAGTTGTGGGATTCTGTGTTTGGGGTTCACAGATTTAAAAACGTATCCCCATTATGCACACTCAAAAGTTAAGCCCCAACTGGAAAGTTGAGGGATTCTGTGTTTGGGGTTCACAGATTTAAAAACGTATCCCCATTATACACACACAAAAGTTAAGCCCCAACTGAAACGTTGTGGGATTCTGTGTTTGGGGTTCACAGATTTAAAAACGTATCCCCATTATACACACACAAAAGTTAAGCCCCAACTAAAAAGTTGTGGGATTCTGTGTTTGGGGTTCACAGATTTAAAAACGTATCCCCATTATACACACACAAAAGTTAAGCCCCAACTAAAAAGTTGTGGGATTCTGTGTTTGGGGTTCACAGATTTAAAAACGTATCCCCATTACATTTTATTTATTTATTTATTATTTTCAAGGGTATTAGCTGCTTACTTGTGTTTTTTGTAATTCTTGTGAGTAAAATGAACCCAAGATTTCTTCTCCATTTAAATCATATAATTTGTAGGTCCAAGGGACTGTATCCATTACATCAATGATTTTAAATAATTCATTAGTCCATTTTTGTGTATAACCTTTCTCAAAATGGCTTTTCCATTTGTATATCCTTACAATATCACCAACTTTGAACTTGGGCTTTCTCAAATTAATCTCCTTTTCATATTCTAATTTTGTAAATGTTTTTGATGGTTTTGATTTTGTTGATGAATGAACTGTATTATTGTAATTATCTACAATATCCTGAATTAAATACACCCATGTTTGAGAACCGAGTTGTGTGAATTTTTTATATAATTTCTCTTTCAAAGTACGATTAAAACGCTCAATAACAACTGCCTTTCCTTCATTAAAGGTGCTGTATAATTTAATACCTTTCCCCTTAAGAAATTTCATGAATATTTTGTTGTAGAACTCTGTTCCCTCATCGGTCCACAGTTTCTTTGGTTTTCTTTTATCCCTATCAAATATTAGCTTAAAGGCTAACATTAAAGTATCACCCCTTTTATTTTTTAAAGGGACAACCCAGGCAAATCTACTCCTCAAATCAATAACGGTTAAAGCATACCTGTATCCCTTATCATTATTTAGTTCGATTAAATCAGCGGACCATATGTGGTCAGTGTATTTAGAATAAACTTTCCTTCTTTTAAACTTTGTGATTATAGGTTTATGTAATTCATTAGCCAAAAGCTCCTCAGTCTTGATAACATCATTGGAGTTTAATAGTTTTTTGGGAAATAACCAAGACCAAGTTTCAATTTAGCACATCATTTTTTTTCACAAAAAACCTATCAACTTCTCTCTCAATGTAGGATTTCTTATCAAAGACAAATTAGACAACATTTCTCTGTCTGCTTCATGTTTTTCATCCAATGTAGTGGTATTCCCATAAGCAATATCATGCTTCATACACACTTTATCAACCCTATTTTTTGGTCTGGACCAAGGTTTAGGATTGTCAGCCTCATCTAATCTTTTATCCAAGTTTGTTCCTGGACCACAGAAAGAATACCCTGGAAAGTGTAATTCCCCTGGAATTCCAGTTGTTGTAAATTTACTTCCTGACAGAAACTTTTGTATGTCTCCTCCTCTTTTAGGAGAGATGAATTGGCACATTTTAGAGCCACATACTTGACATATTCCTTTTTGATAAACTCTATTATTTTTAGCTTTAACATAAGAGATATTTTTAGATTTAGTTTTCTTTTTACATTTGAGACAATAACTCATATTTATTTATCAGAAAAATTCCGACAGAGTATCAAAACCTTTTTGGTTTTCAACATATACATTTCAATCTTTATTTTTAAAACATAAAGAATCCTAAGGAATGCCTTCACTCTCTCCTCCATTTATTTACAAATAAAAACTAACTAAAGTCAATGACACCAACATCATCAATCACATAATCTTTTCCTTCTTCTTCTTCACCACTTTCTCGTTTAAATCTCCTCCCTGAAATTGAAGACATTGACGTTGTTATTTTTGAAACCATTATCTTCATAAGAGTTGTTAATTCTTTAATTTCCTCTTCGGTGCGTTGAGATTGATTTATTTGCTGTAATACACTCAATCTTTTACGAATCTCACTGATTTCCATCTTTTTATATTTTTCCTCCCTCTCTCTTTGCTCCCTTTCCTCCCTCTCCTCCTTCTCCTTTTTCTCCCTCTCCTCCTTCTTCTTTTTCTCTCTTTCCTCCTTCTCCCTTTTCTCTCTTTCCTCCTTCTCTTCTTCAACTCCTTCCTCATCCCTTGCTACCCTTGAGTTTGAACCCCAAAGAATATTATACATATACTCATCTGGATTTTGAGATATTCTTGTATCTATAATTATTTTTCTCATAATAGGATACCAATAAGATTTGTTGACGATTTCTAAAAGAGTTTTATATTTCATAACTTTGAGAAGTTCATTTTTATTTAATATTTTAAACAAGTCTCTATTTGTGGGTTTAACAATATCAGTATAAGGCCAGTTTTTAATGACAAAATTCCCATGTATATGCTCCAAATCATAAGGTATGTAATACCGAGCACCCTTTTCTTGTAGGTATCCTTGAATACAAAAATTATAATTCTCTTGTAGTCTTCTTCCTGCCATTTATGTATCAGAAATATATGTGAGATTAATATTATGACAGGTAATACCACCCCATCTTCCCACTACCAAATCGGTTTGTATTCCTCGGCTTTCTATCCTTATCTCATTACCTTCCTTCTTTGTCATGCGAACCATCGCTATACTATCATATATTTTTCTTTTCTTAAAATCACGTATTTGTTGTTTACTAATTGTACTTCCACATAAATCCTTATCCTCACCAAGTGGATAATATTCTTCTTTACGAGACTGATTTAAATCATGTAGGTCTTCTATGTTTATTGAAAAAGACCAATTATACCCTAAATCAGGCATATCATACCCCCATTTATTAATTCGCATATTAACTAAATGTCCTTCTTTATAAAATTCAATTGTAAGCAGGTAGTTAAATTCAATGAGGAAAGGTGTATGGTCAGTATAACCAGGTGTTGTGGTTGTAAATTTTACTTGTTTCACAAAACGTGCTGTTTTCTTTAAATATATATATTGTGATAAATCACTTAATCTAATTAAGTCATTCGCATCTGTAGGGTTTGGATAATTGATTAATTTATAAGTATTCTTCATATTAATATTTTTACTTACACTATATTTTTGTTGTTCAGCCTGTGCCTTTGTATAATAATTTGATAAATCAATATCCTGAGTGGATTTTCCAAAGATAGAACCATCTTTTCCAACATAAGTCATTTATATTAGATTAAAAATGATATCATAAAAATTTTCATTATTGTTGAGTTGAAATAATACATATAAACATAATTGACCACAACATTTAGAATTAATTTCTTGAACTTGAAATGTTTGATAAACACCATTCTATAAGAATTGTATTACTTCAACAGGTGGTGGCATACCATAACTATCAAAATAATATTTATCCTGACTATTATGAATACAAACCCAATGAGAACCATTCTGTGTGTCTAAATTCATAATAATATTCTTTGTATTCTTATTTATATGTATTAATTCATCTCTCATACAAATAACCACATTATCAATTTTTAGTGTTTTACAATACTTAGCTAGTTCTATATTTGACGTTGTATTCTTTCCAAATTGTTTAAACCATTTATCCATTTATTTATGAGAAAGATACAATCCATTACCCCGTTTAGTTAGTTTAACACCCGCTTGAGTGATAGAGGAAAGCATATCTCCAACCAACAATCTAGCTTTATCAGGTAGACTTTCAAGTTTTTGAGCAAAATCTACAATTACACCACTTCCACTAATTTGTTTCTCCAACTCCTTGTTATGTCTTTCCAATTCTTTTTGAGCTTTTAGTTGTGCCTTCCTTTCGTTAGCAGTTTTTACCGCTGCTGAAATACCACCAGTCAATGCTCCCGCCGCACTTAAACCAGCAAATAAAGGAATTAGAAACGGGAGAAATCCTCCTCTTGACTCGTCTATTGAATATTTCTTTAACATAGGTTTCGTCATTTTAATTTTAAGTGATCCAACATCATTTAGTGTTTTTACTTGTGTGTGTGTGAGTAAAACATCAATTCTTACAGCTCCTTTTCTTTGAATTGTATTAACATTAATAATACAAGGCTTTTGATTTTGAATACAAGATGTTAATTTATTAAGATTGATTTGATTAACATATACCCCAACCATTTATTTATGAGAAAAAACCTATGTGATATTAATCATAACACCATTATCTGTATTAATCTGTAATTCTGTTTCCTCCAAAAGCAAACAATATGCATTAACCTCTTCACTCTCCCCTCTTTCAATGTATAGAGAAGTATCCACTCGATTAGACTTTATAGTTTCCTTTTGAGAACTCAGGTCAATTGCGTAGATTGTATAAAGTTTTTGAAACGCAACCATATCCAAAATAGGATCATTATTACCATTACTTTCACACACCTTTTGGTAGGACTTGTAGGCTTCCGCATAATCATTTTTTTCCCAATCAATTTCCAATCTATCTCGCGGATAAAATGTGCCATCAAGAGAAACCCGAAGTTGTTTCACCTTAGCATTATCACTCAGCGCATTATTCTTATTAGTACCGTCCTCTCCATCTGGTTTTTTAAAAATGAGCCAGAGGTATCGTGGCTTTCCTTGAAGAACACCCAAATTCCAAGTGTAGGTAGTGTGTTCCAGTTTAACGTGTTGACATCTTCTTTTAAGGTATGATACATTTAGCGGTTTCTTTGAGTTAAGTCTTCTATTTAACATCTCTTCCGTTTTAAGATTAGGAGTATATTCACTGATATACCAACACAAATCATTAATAACAAATTTATTATTTTCTCCAAAAGCATTTTCATCCCCAAAAAGCAATCTATTTACATTATCATTCCTTTGTAGTTGAAATCTAATTTTAAGCCCATACAAAACTTTATCATAATCACAAAATCCAAATATACCTTTCAGAGGTACTGCTACGCTAAAACTATTCTCAGCTTTTGCGTCATCATTATACATTGACTTCCTTTGACTATAACCAGGGTCTGCGTTTGTACCCGTTGACATATCAGGAATAAAATCTTCAACAGCTCCCTTACCCATTCTATCACTAAACGAATATAGTGTAAATTTCATCATTTCAGATGTAGCAGAGACATAATCAACCGCTTCAACCTCTTGTTTTCCAATATACAGGCGGACACTGTCAAACATTTTCCAGAAGAAATCATTTACGAGTGTAGCATTAGTATTATTCGCAGCCTTAGTGAATTTAAATTTACACAGCAAGAAACTATCAGCTATATTCAAGTAAGTTTGTTGATTATTTATTTCAAAACTTTTTGTTCCGTTTGAATTCCAGTCTGTTCCTGTTATAGCATTTACCTTAAAATAGTCTTCCTTTTTAGTGGAGTTTGAAATGATAATTGTATCATCCAAATCATAGATACTATCAATCGCTTCCATACTTGTATTTATATAGCATTAAAATTGTTGAAACCCTGACCCAAGTATTTTAATGATTTTTTGTCGTTCTTGTGAAGATAGTTGAGTTTTACCTTTTTTTATTTCTTTGATTGCTTGTAATTTATGAGACTCCTTTTGAGCATCTTTTATACTCTTTATAGCACCCGCAACGGAGCCCACGGCAGAAGCAGTTGAACCAATTAGGTCTTTATGTTTAAGGATGGTTGAACCAATACCCATTAGAGTATCAATTATCCCATCTCCTTTATTTCGAAATTGATGACCTACACCTCGTTGTCTCTTAGGTTTATAGTATCCTCTACCCACATACCTTGTATAGTCTGGTGAAAGGAACATGCCCTCCCCTGTAATTATTTTATATTTTCCCAACTCGTGTTTTCTCACAATAACCATTATTTATTTATTGAAAAACTTCACGTAGGTGAATTCTGATGGATATAATTTCATCATTAAAGGATATCATACGATTATCTTGGTCGGTTATCCTAAAATTTACTCTGTATATGGTTTTTCCTGACACAGGTAAATAGACAAGATTTTTTGGTTCCATATTAAATTTATAACCAATCGGGGTTGAGTATGCACTGAATGAAAATATTGTATTTGTTCTTATTCCATCGTTATAAGCACCATCAATCAAATCACAATGAATTAATACTGAATTTATACCGGAGGATATTTGGATAACATTATCACTGTAAAACGTCCCGTTATTTTCAATCTTTTTTGAAGAGAAACCCAATAGCTCTCTAAACGAATTTTCAATCGTGAAATCAACTTTATAATTATTTTTTAAGTTTAATAGTTGATTTTGAAGTGTGTTTTTGAATATCTATTACAATATTTTTTGGTTCATCACCTTTTTCTTTCATAAGGCGAGAGACTTCTGAAGATATTTGAGAAATCTCGTAAGCTCCAGGTGAAACGGTTATAGTTTTATATCCACTTCCTGGATTATAACTAAACTTGTTGTTTTTCTCTGTGATATTAAAAAGGGTATTGTAAGTTTCCATTGACAACAAAGATGCCTCATATGAGGTAAGGGGGTCAAGTTGTAGTGGGTAAGGGAATGAAGCTGTGTAATCGCTCGTTGTGAAATTAAAACTAAGAATTGTGCTTCTCATCTTATTTAATATCTAATAAAATATCTTTGTATTGACATTTATTAATTATTTTCATGTTCATCAACTGATCTAAAATGGCTGAGGATTCATTAAAACAATTGTTGTTTCCAGCCTTCTTACTACCTAACAACAATAATAGCCTATTAACTAATTGTGATGGGTCATTTGGAAGAAAACTAACACCCGAACCAAGCTTACTTAAAGCATCAATAATATGTTTCTCCTTCTCATTCTTCTTACTTTTACCAGCAACAGAAACTCCATAATCAAGTGCATTTAGCAACTCAATATATACCCTATCTTCCTCTCTTTCCATATCAAGTGGTTCCTCAAAATATTTTGAACCGCTGAATCCGGGGTTTGTTAGAAGAAATATTAGTCTTGGAGTTAATTTAACATTTGGTTGAGTAGAACTCAAGAACATCAATTCCTCATTAACTATCAATACCTTTTCTTCCACAAGATGAAACACTGCTGGTTCTTCTGTTGGAATGAGACCTGCTCTGGTTTTTGAACCCGCCGAATATTCATTGTTTTGAAGAGCTTCCACAACATAATTAGGGGGTTGATTTACCTCCTCAAGTTTCCGAAATAATCCCTTGTCATCATATTCTAATTCACCAAGTTCTTGTTTTGTTATCTGACTAAAATCTTTGAGCATTTGAAGTTTTTTCGGAGTAAATTCTACCGTGGGAACTGTAGGTGAGTGTTGAGTTTTCAAAAGTGGTTTAAAGAATTTCTCTTGTTTTCTTTCAAAGGCTTCTTCACCAGTTAGTTTCTGTCTCCGTTTCTTCTTTATCTCTTCCTGTTGTTTAACAACTTTTGAAACTAATTGTTGATGTTCCTTAAACTTTCTTTCTCTTTCTTCGGTATTCATTTTCTGTATTTATTTATTGAAAAATATCATTTAGTATCTCATCTTGTTTCACAACAATATATTTATATTTTCCAATCGTGTGTTTCATATAATTTTCAAATTCTTTTTTACTACATAACGTAGAGCAATTATCTCTCCAAAAATTATTTACATCTATTGAATTTAACTTAAATAAAATAAAAGTATTGGCATTGTTTCTTATTGAGCGTCGAGGGAGTTGAAAATATGATTGACTAAGATATATACAATTACAAGAAGAATGTCTCCCTCTTGTATAGTAGCTATCCATTACTGTTTGGTTTCTCTCATTAACACAATCATCAAAGATGACGAGGTTCTTTTTTGATTTATCTAAATCTTGAGGTGAAGGTATATCATCCGTATTATCACTGAGAATACAAGTTATGGGTTTCGATTTTGATTTCTGTGTATCACAAAATAATTGTATTATATCTTCAATATTATAATCATTCAGTTTGTTTTGAAGTTTAAATAAACCGATAATGTCTTCCTTTTTAAGACCTGCATTAAAACCCTGTGAGAGTAGTTGATACTCGGGTTGAAAACTTGACTTTGTAAAAATTATTAAATTATCATAATCTAAAAAATTAGGACCAAGGAGCATCTTTAAAAGTAAACAGGTTTTCCCACATCCGCTTGAACCAACTATTAGACATCTCAATGAATTTGGAATGTTTTTATGGTTATTAAATTTTATCTTATTTTCCCAAACGGGTAAAAAATCATTCATTTATATATTTGGAAAACAAGTCATCCAACTTTTTTTGAGCTATTTTAGAAACTCTATATTTTATCCTGAGTTCGGGTTTAATTTCAAAATAATTCATTATTTTATTTATGTAGTATCTTGTATTAACATTTCCATTAAAATTATTTTGAATAATAAATATCATTAAACCCTTATACATTTCCTCAATACAAAGTCTCTTTCCTTGTAAGAAATGGTGTATTATCACCATAATGCTTAACATTCATCTCTCTTATTAATCTTGTAAAGTAATTCATTTTTGGTTCTAATTTAAAAGAGTTATATGTTTTTTTATATTTCTTATTATCATCAATTAGAATATAATCACAGAATAAACATTGTTTATATGAATCCTCATCATTAAGCCCCACTCTATCACAAGCCGGACAATTCTCTAATTTATCATATGGAGAGTCTGGAAATTCTAAATATCCTTCAGAACTTATCATATTTATGTGGTAAATTTTTACTTAAACTAAACGCAAGTTTATTCATTAATAAATACAATGTTTCAAAGCACAAAAGACAAATTTCAATCAATCTCTACTTCGGTGGAAGATATAGAAAAATATGTCAAAGATGTTAAATTGAACAAAGATAAATATGGAAATTTTTGGGTAAAACCAGTTATGGAAAATAACATGAGCCCCTCTATTTCATTTAAAGGAAGAGCTCTAACTATACCTGGAAAGACATCCATTAAAGTAAATCTAACAAAAGTTTCTCCTCTACTCCTGGCAATTTATTCAAAGCTTGAAAAAGTGATTGACCACGATACTTTGAAAAAGAATGATAAGACCATTAATAATTCTAGAGGAGACATTTGTATTTTCTTTAATAATCCAAAGGGTGTAGATCTAAGTAAAATGAATGATGTTAATATTTCTGGTGAAATGTCATTTCGTTCTATGATAGTTAGAGATTATTTAAAGATAACTTTTGATATAAAAATAGTAGAGATTGAATCTGTTAATGAAAGAAAGTATATAGATATTGATGGTAATATTTTTCTTGCTAATTAAATATGAGTCAATACAGCAGTGAAGATTTTACTATTTCATTGAACTTGGACGATGGTGATGATAGTATTTCATTGAACACAGATTATAGTTATGATACTAATAGTTTGTGCTCAAATGATAGTTATGAGAGTAGCTTTATTGATGACTCTGAGTATGATTCTGAGTATTCATGTGATAGTTATGACTTAGATGATTCTGAGTGAAAAAGTGTTTTAGTTTAAGCACAGCGATATATATAAAACGGAGCTGTAAAGCTCAAAAGTGTTTTATTTTAAGCACAGTGATATATATAAAACACCACGTTTTCTCACGCTATAAATATGGTTTATTGTGATACTTGCGAGAAGGAAGTAAAATATTATAAACAACATATTCTCACCGCAAAACATACATACAACATTTTTAACAAACTTTCCCCTCTTCCACCTGAAACAAAACACTGTTCTACATGTAATAAAAATATCCTCAAGAAAGGCTTCAAAATACATCTTAAAACAAATCTACATTTATCAAATTTTATCACAACTAAAAACTCTGATGGAGCATTCAAAGGACATATTAAAATAAGAGTCTTTAACTTCAAACCTCCTGAACCAGAGTCTATAGTTGATGCTGTAGAAATAGTTAAACCTGCTGTTCAAACGTTGATTGAAAAAACACTAAAGGAAATGAAACCACTTAAATTTTATATGGGAGTAAAATTAGAAATGACAAAGGACGAAGGAGTTACAGATACACCATACATGAGAACTGAGCCACACTTTATATCTTCATATCAAGATTTTAAAACATCAGGAGTCTATGATGAACTTATTAAACAAGAGCAAGATGTGGATAATTCAATCGTCGGAAGTGGATTCAATATAGGAAAAATTATTTACATAGACATTCATATTCTTAAATCAGATCCTCTAAAAGCTTCTTCTTACATTGATTTACCCAGTGTTATCAAAAATAGAAAAGCAGTTATCAATATCAAAAATAAAGACAATAAATGTTTTCTCTGGTCTATTTTAGCACACTTACATCCTCCACATTTTCATGATGAAAGAGTATCTCATTATAAAAAATATGAGAATACATTAAATACGAAAGATCTAAAGTTTCCAATGACTTTAAATGATATTCCTAAATTTGAAAAGATGAATAATTTATCAGTTAATGTTTATGGTCTAACAGAAACAAACAACATTCAGGTTTTAAAGCTTTCTGACAATTGTAAACAAACTCATATTAATCTTCTATATTTTAATTCAGACGAAAATTCACATTATACATACATCAAAGATATTGCTAAATTAATAAAACCACAAGTCTGTAAGAGAACAAATAAAATATATATTTGTTTGCGTTGTCTTAACTTCTTCAATTCACAAGAAAGATTAGATAAACATTCAAATTATTGTGGTGAACATAAATCAACAGTAATCAATATGCCTAAAGAAGGCTCAAAGATCACATTCAAAGATGAAAATAAAAAGATCAAACATCCATTTGTTATATATGCTGATTTTGAAAGTATTTTAGAAAAAATTGATACTGCTTCTCCAGATCCAAAAGAATCATACACAAATAAATATCAAAAACATACTCCTTGTGGTTTTTGTTATTATATCAAATCATCCGTTGGTGATAAATATAACAAGTTAGAGATGTATAGAGGCTCAAATACCCCAGAGGAGTTTGTGAAACGACTAGAAAAAGACTGTGTTCGATTAACCAAGATAATGAGAGAAACCAATAAACCAATGTCCTTAACAAGTAAAGAAAAAAGGGATTTTATAAAAAACAATGTCTGTCATATTTGTGAGGAGAAAATTGGTAAAGGTCTAAAGGTTAGAGACCATTGTCATCTCACTGGTAAATATAGAGGTCCGGCTCATCAAAGTTGTAATATTAATTATCAACTCCCCTCTTTCATTCCTGTCTTTCTTCATAACAACGCTCATTATGATACACATCTATTTATCAAGGAACTCTCAAAGACTTCTGGAAGTATCTCAGCAATTCCAAACACGGATCAGAAATACATTTCATTCACAAAAACAATTCACACATCTCCTATTACTCATATCAGATTTCTTGATACATTTAAATTCATGGCAAGTCCATTGGTTAACTTGGTTCAAAATCTAAAAGAGTTTCCATGTCTTTCAGAGTATTTTTTAGATAAAGATTTTCTAACACAAAAGGGAATTTACCCCTATGACTATATGGACTCATTTGAGAGATTCAATGAAACACAACTTCCTTCAAAAGAAAATTTCTATAACAAATTAAACAACAGTAATATATCTGATAAAGATTATGTACACGCACAAAATGTTTGGGAAAAATATAACATCAAGAATCTTGGCGAGTATCACGATTTGTATCTCAAAACTGATGTGCTTTTATTGGCCGATGTATTTGAAGCCTTTAGATCTGTTTGTCGCACTGGATATGGATTGGATCCTGCTCACTACTACACAGCACCTGGATTGGCCTGGAGTGCGATGTTGAAAATGACAAAACAAGATTTGGATTTGATAACCGATGTTGATATGCTTTTGATGATTGAAAAGGCAAAAAGAGGTGGAATTTCACAAGTCTGCTCGAGTAGATATGCAAAAGCAAATAACAAATATCTTCCAAATTATGATCCAACGAAAGAGAGTTCTTACTTGATGTACTATGACGCGAACAACCTGTATGGCTGGGCAATGTCTCAGGCTCTTCCTTATGGAAAACTTAGATGGGTAAAGGAAAAAGACTACAAAAACGTTTTACAAGATGTATGTATCTCTACACAAAAAGAATTGGATGAAGAAAAAGTTGGTTATTATTTTGAAATTGATTTAAAATATCCAGAGGAACTCCATAACCTACACAAAGATCTCCCATTTGCTTGTGAGAAAGAAAGTCCAAAGAAAGAATGGTTGAGTGATTATCAACGATCGTTTGATATAGGTGAATCAACAGAAAAATTACTTACTACATTATATAACAAGAAAAATTATGTTCTACACCAAAGAAATTTGCGACAATATTTATCAAAAGGTCTAAGAGTAGAGAAGATCCATAGGGTTCTAAAGTTCAATCAAAGTCATTGGTTAAAGGGGTACATTGATTTTAATACACAAAGAAGAACAGAGTCAAAAACAGATTTTGAGAAAGACTTTTATAAATTGATGAATAATGCGGTCTTTGGTAAGACTATGGAGAATGTGAGGAAAAGACAAAATATCAGACTATCAACATCTTGGGAACAAGCATCAAAATTAATTAATAGACCGAGTTTTACTCGAGCTGAGGTCTTTACTGAGAACTTTTGTGCGATCCATTTGATTAAAGAGAGTATTGAAATGAACAAACCTATTTATATTGGAACAACAATTCTTGATTTATCAAAGTCATTAATGTATGATTACTTTTATAATAACTTGAGGAAGAAATATCAAAATGATGTTAATCTACTTTATATGGATACAGATAGTTTTATTTTGAAAATTAATACCAACGATGTTTATTCAGACATGAAAAGAGACATTAATATCTATGACACGAGTAATTACAGTCCAGAGAGTGAGTTGTTCTCTTCTAAAAATAAAAAGGTGATTGGAAAGTTCAAGGATGAATTAGGAGGAAATGTTATGAGTGAATTTGTGGGATTGAGGTCAAAGGCTTATGCTTATAAATACATTGTGAATAACGTTGAAAAGACTGATAAGAAGTTAAAAGGTGTAAAGAAAAATGTTATTAAAGAAACAATAAACTTTAAGGATTATTATAACTGTTTAACAACAAAGAAAGAAGAGTTTAGAAAGATTAATGGAATAAGAAGTTATAAACATCAATTATATTCAGAAGAGATAAATAAGAAAGCATTGGGGGCTTTTGATGATAAGAGGTTTATTTTAGAAAATGGAATTGATAGTCTCCCGTATGGTTATATAAGTATATAAGTGATAAGATATATATATATAAGTGATAAGATATATATAAGTGATAAGATATATATAAGTGATAAGTTAAAAAGGGGGGGGGGGGGGGTGGGGATTTTAACGGGCTACCGCCGCCTTTTTTACTATTATATAAATGATAGAACCAAGTATCAACCAGACTAAAGAGTGGAGGTGTAATCAACCTTGGTATATAAATGGAAAACATAATGAATGTGAAAAATATCAAATAGGTATAATTGAAAAGGCAACTGGTAAAAAAGTTCACAAAACAAATAAGAGAATTAATTTAAATACCAGTGAATTGGGTGGAAAAGATGGAAATATTTTTGAGTGGACGGAAAACTTTGATGGTTGTCAGGAAAATATATACTTTAATTTAAAAATGGTATGTGGCACTGGAGGCGCTCAAACAAGAACATTGAGGGAGGTTTACCATTTTATCTTAGCTCAGTTAAAATATCTTAATAAAGAACCAAACTCAAACATATTTTTTGTTAATGTATTAGACGGTGAGGAGAGTTGTAGGAGAATTTAATTATTTCCCACGCATAAACAAATATTTGTAGGGTCGTTGTTTGAGTGGGTTATATTCACCAGATGATATTAAGAGTAAAAGGTTAAAAGGTCCATAAGGTCAGAAGGACCATTGTTTAAGTGGTCTAATGAATAAGGATAACATGTCAAAAGGTTAGAAGGTTCGTAAAGAACAGGGTGAGAGAAATAGAGGTGTTTAGGGGCAATGAGGGAGGGAAAGAATTAATATGGAAGTGAATGGGTCAATGTTTGAGTGGGTCAAAGATTAATCTGCCAGATGATATGTAGAAGAAGGATGATAGGTCTATAAGAGAAAACAAATATTTGTAGTGTTTGAGTGGTCTAATGAACAACATTAAGGATAGGTACTACAGACAAAAGGTTCATAAAGATGAGGGTGGGAGAAATAGAGGTGTTTATGATTTTTGAAAAAGACAAGGGGGTAAATGACATTAGATAGGGATTTCCCATGTTAAACGGAGGTGTCCCAGAAGCAACATTATTACACTACTAACGTTGATGAACCTTTGTTCCCATCAAGCCCCGCTCTGACGAACGTTGATGATCCTTTGTTCCTGCCAAGCCCCGCTCTGACGAACGTTGATGAACCTGCTCTTCAAACAGGCCTGAACCCCATTCCATTCCCATCCTCATATCCTGTTTTATTTCAATTCCCTGCAAATATTATCTTACTATAATTCACCAAATGTCTGTCCATCTGTCCGTCCGTCTGTCTGTCTGTCTTTTCTCCCGTACCGCAAAAACGGCTGAACTGATTGCAACGAAATTTTGGGTGGGTAATCCTGAGACCCATTGGAGTAAAATCTGCTGTATTGTTTTTCCAATTTCAGGTTTGGACTCCCACCTAACGTTATTTTCCCGGGTACCACAAAAATGGCTGCACCGATCGCAACGATTTTTTGTGTGTATCCCTGGAACCCATGCAGCAAAATTGGCATAATGCAAATCTTCCAATTACAGGTTTGGTCTCCAGCCTAACCTTATTTCCACACACCTCTGGATATGCTTCCTTTTCTTTCGACCTTACTGGTTGTGATGTGAAACGCAATCGGTGGATAACTCATAACACCCAGGAACATATCGTGCTTGCCGACTCTGTTCACATCACTTTGGGGTACACTTGACATAATTATAATTCATGGACTGGCGTGTGTATGTGTGTTTGTGTGTGTTTGTGTGTGTGTGTGTGTGTGTGTGTGTGTGTGTATATATGTGTGTCTTGTGTGTGTGTGTGTGTGCGTGTGTGTGTGTGTGTGTGTGTGTGTGTGTGTGTGTGTGTGTGTCTGTGCGTGCGTGTGTCATTAGTGTTTGTGTGTGTATATGTGTTTGTCATGCTACTCCTCCTGCAGTTCTGGGTCAATCACACCCAGACTTGTAACCATAGGTGTAGTTTGGCTTCTCTATTTGGGGGAGGGGGGGGGGCAAGGGCTTAATCTTATTATAATAGAGTAAATGTATATGGTTATGTCGGTTTGTTTGTATGTATGTATATATGCATGTTTGTTTGTATGTATGTATGTTTATATGCGACCAAAATGTCTCCTTCTTCGTCAAATATAATGACCACCCTCTTAATTTACGGTTAGACTGCTGAGACCCATCAGAACTTTGACGACCCTTTAAGTCCCCTGAGACGCTTAAGAACACCAATACCCTTTAAGACCCAAAATACCTTGAAGACCCCCAAAGAACCTTAAATACTCCGAGGAACCAAAAGACCCTTAAGACCCAAAAGCCCCTGAAGACGCTGAAGTCCCAAAAGACCCCAAAGACACCAAAATGGTCAAAGATGCCTATCCCGCTGAAACGACGTGTGGTGAGGCTCGCGGAGTCACACTCACACAAATTTTCAAACCGAGTGAAACTGAGTTTTCTCACCGAGTCACACTAGTTTTATAAATTTGCTTCCCTTCCCTGGGTTAGATAGAGTGTTGTGTGTGTGTGTGATGTTGTGTCGGCCTTTCTTATTGGATGTATGTGGCCTGTGTTAATCGTTTCAGTCTGTCATTATTAATTAATTAAGTTAGTCATACTTATAAGATTTGCTTATTGTATTGTTTTGCATTCTGTGAACTAAATTGATTGTATTTCATGTTGTTTGATTGACATTTTTCGGAATGGGTTGCATGCTCCCCTGAGCTGCCTGTGTGGCAGTTTAAACTCTGGAGCCTCTACTCCTTGCATAAAGCCAAAAGTTCAAGCTTCCAAAAACTGCTCGGCCAGCTTGCGGGATTCGGCCTGGCGGGTTGGAGGTAGGACTTAGGGTCGCTAAAATAAGTCACCCTACAACACACTTAGTCTGGAGTGATATTTGGGACTCTGGTCCTCATCCCCGAAGCCCGTAACAATATTTTAGTTCCTCATTCGCTTCATCACTGATTTATCCAATCACAATACTTTGATTTCCTGACTCCATGCTGGAATTCCAACCTAGTTCTTTGATTTATCAAAAGTTGAGAGTTCATATAACACGATACTCCACGCAATGTTCAAGTATTGTACACGACACCTTTCCTATGCCATCTCCAGGCACTGCATGACGTCATTATCGGGCACTGAAGGGGGCTCGGCAATGACGCACACTGAAAGGGAGTACTCAGTTTTCACTCTGGTTGTTTTCTTGTTTTCTTTCTTTCTTTCTTTCTTTCTTGTTTGTCCGGGCGATATCTCAGCCATCCTTTGAGCTAGGAAGCTGAAATTTCGGCACAGTAGTGAGCAAGTCCTTTGTCAAAAACTCAATTTTTTGTTTTTTGATTAATCAATTAATTGATGTTATTTAATTATTAGCGATTAATTAAGTACTTATACATTTCCTTTCTCTTCTAGCCATTATCTCAGGAACCTTTTGAGTTAGGAAGCCGATATTTGGACATGCCAATGACCAAGCGATTTGGCTGTAAAGGCTATTTTCGATGTATTGATTAATCAATTAATCGATTAATTATTTAATTATTCAATTAATGACTAATTTATGATTATTATTATTATTATTTAGTTACAGATTCGGATGAAATGGTGGTGGTTTATGTATTCTATTAGCCAATTGATTAACTATTTAAATTTTGTATGATTATTATTTATTTATTTTAATTATTAATCATTTATTTATTTTCTTTCTCATCTGGCCAATATCTCAGGCACCTTTTGAGCTAGGAAGCTGATATTTGGACATGACAATGACCAAGTAAATTTGTCTGTAAAGGGTAGTTTTGATATATTGATGAATAAATTAATCTAATAATTATGTATTGATTCATAAATTAATTATTAAAAATTTTTCTTAATGACATTGAATTAAATTTCTAAAAGTTATATCTTCGGATGAAGCACTAGTGGTTTAGTTATGCTATTAGCCAATTGATTAAGAAAATATTTTATGACAATCTTTTGTTGATTTTAATTTTGCAATTAATCAATCAAATATTGTGCCCCTCTCCCTCCAAATACAGTCTCTATGAGCTGCACAGTGGTATTTCCAAGGTGGCTGAGGCACCCTGGCAATGCCGCGCTTGAGGATATTTAATTATTTGGCATGGGTGAGGTGTACTTTGAATGTGTCTGTACTTGTTTACTTCAATTTTAATAAAATAATGATTTTAAAGATCATGTAAAAAGTTTAGCACAACTACACTGTACTAAGACGATGAACCACAGTTGAGGAGATGGAGGCTTTCTTGATCACCATAGAACACAGACAGCGTCAATCGGCATCTTTCAGAAGGATATCGGTGGCCTCTTCTTCACCCTCTGACATGGCACTCCCTCTCATCATCATCATCAGCGATATTGATCTTTGCATGGCTGATGACCCCATAATGATCATTTCCGTGGATGGGTTTCACAAAGTACACTTATGCAGTACTGTGCCGACACTATTTATTTATTTGGCATGGGGGTGGTGTACTTTAAATGTATCTGCACTTGTTTAGATTTTGCGAAAAATATTTTTTTAATCTTCATAAAAATAAGAGAATTTCACATCTTGTAATTTTTGTTCATCTTTAATCATTTCCACAGAAGAGCCAGTGGAGCATCCAGAGGGTTGAGCTGGATCAGAACAATTGTGAAATCTGTGTAAGTGAAGGGAAACGGAGATGGGTTCTTCTTCTTCCCTGCATTTACAGATTATTAAAAATTCCATATTTCCTCCTTTTTATTCTTTCCCTTTTCTTCTATTTTATTTCCCTCTTTATAGAACGGCTTCAGGGTATCGAAGAAAATAAATCTCTTGCTAGATGTCGACATATATCATGGTGCTTGGAGGTATTATGAAGGTGATTTGTGTTATTGTGTTCAAGTATATAATTAATTCAATTTGAATAAAGGTTTAAAGGTGTATAAATGAATTGATTCCGGCTTTTTACCGCCGTTTTACCGAGTGTATATTACATCACCCTGTCTAACCCGCTACATTAGTTATTTATGCCTGTTATTTGTGTGATTTTTAACTTCTTTGAAAACAGCAGGTTTTCTGTTTGACATGATTTTCACTTTTATTTCATTGCCAGACAGGTAGACAGAATAATAATATTGTCTCGCTCCGCTCTGCACATGTGCGATTGGGACGAATTTAAAACCAAAGCACCTGCAAAACTAAAGACTGGTCTTCTGATTAGTGTTCAAAATATCACGTTTAATTTAAATAAGTAGTTCCTCGATCATAAACGGTTGATGATGAACTGATCAGACGGACAGGCGAACCGACATTAATCAATTCCCTAACCCCGCTTTTCACATCATGTGCGCGGGGTAATTAAAACTACTCACAACCAACACTGTTTTGTCCATAGCACTGTAGAAGAAGAAAATTAATTTGCGTACATAATTTGTGTAAATCAAGTAGATTTCCCTGAGCCTCGACCATGCCATTGAAAATACGTGAAGTTAATGAATATATATATATATATATATATATTGTTACGCAACCGCGATTAACACCACAGTTGCGGATGGCCGATGACGAGGCTTTAACTCCCGAGGCGAAAACTCAATGGCGGATTCCAAATCAAACACAAGGTTAAACGCGCGCAATGGCGGACACAGCAAAGCTCCGCAGCCTTTCCTATTAAAATCAACACCCAGGAAACTGCGTTCAGATATATACAGAAAATAATATAAGGATTTATTATTGAAAAGTAATAACAGTGAAAAAGCACGCGCCGGTAATACTAATAACTCCAATAAGCCTAACTTGGGATCCCACACACAACAGATACCAAACACGATACGAGGGAGATGAATACGAAAATAACACGTCTTTTAGTTTTATGCAAAGTGTATTCGCGGGTACGGCCTTATCTCGTCCTTGTCGTCTTGGTGGCCGCCATCCAACACCCAGCTCCTTTCGTCCCACGGCACGCCTCGCTCCAAGTTCCACGGCCCCGAGCACCACCAGGCCTCGTCGGTTCAACGGCACACCCACACCACGAGCTCCCTTGCTCCAAAGGTCCCACGCCTGCTGCACAAAGCAAACGAACTCCACTTGACTCGGGACAGGAAGGACTCCTTTGAACTCCACTCGACTCGACTCTCTGCGGGAGTACTGGCAGCCAACTGCCAAGTGCCAAGTGCCAACTGCCAACTGCCAACTGCCAACTGCTCAGTGCCAACTGCCAGGTCCAACTCTCCAGGTCCAACTCCCAGGTCCAAGTCCAACTCTACAGTGCCCAAAAAGGCGTCCGACTGTCGATAATATCTCTGGCCGATGACGTCACATTGGCGCACTCCTCAGCCAATAAAAAGCCTCCCAACTCGCCGGCTCGCCCAGGTCACTACCTCTGCGGCATCACTCCACTCTCCCGTCCCCGACCCCCGCGGTCCTTGTGTTATAACACGTGCCAGGCGAGGTTTGTAGGCCTTGGAGGTGTAAACGGTGGCGGCCAATTGTGGCGGTGGTTTTGGCCTGGTTTCCTGTCCGTTTGTTCCGAAGTCATTGTCAGGGAAAGGAATTATTTAATGTTGCGCTAAGGACCTAACTAATGTTTATGTGGTTTGAAGTGCCATAATGGACAAAGGTTTGACTACTAGGTGAAACTCACAGGGGCGTTACCTTTAATCCCTCACTATTTAACACTCGAATCTCCAGGTAGATCCACAATCATACATATTACCCCGACAAACGCCTAAACATCAAGAACTTATTACATGTATAGTCCCTGTCACGACAGTCGAATACCTACCTATACAGATCTACCTAGCTCTAGATGTTGCTCTACCAAAATTCATAACACAGCCCCCCCCCCCCCCTGGAACCGTAGCTCCTGCAAGGTTCACCGCAGGCGCTACCATTCCAGCCTTAACACTTACTGTCACATACTTAATTAACCTATGAAATAAATCAGGAAGGGCTGTGGGAAGTGAGTCGGACTACCTACCTACACTTCCTTAACATGCTAAACCCCTTAACCATCATGCAAGTATGTACATTGATCTTCATTCCATCGCTCCTGTGGAGGGAGGAAACAAACAACACGCAACACTAACTTAACCACAAAACTTAACCATAACCAGAAAATTCCAAAAACTCTATAAACATTTGTACCGACCCCAATCTACAGACCGCGTCCCCCGGTGGATGCCACAAGACACAACCTTACCGGCGGGGCCATCCCCAATGCATCCCCCTAAATTTCCACGGGCCCTGTCCAGATGTTACAGGTGAGTGACATGGCTCGGTGGATTTCGCCCACATTCGTACAACACAAACCCCTTAACCACTCATTCTCATTCCATAGGTCATCAAGGCATTTCAAAAATCAATAAAGTTCTTCTCAATACACCCCCCCTGCAGGACCATGGCATTGATGTCATTCGCATGTGTGTGCATTCCTCAACTAGGCAGCGGGGAGGTACCGCACAAAAAGATGGTGGGGGCGCATCAGGCTGTGGTGCCCGCAGTCCCAAAAACAAGTCAACCGACTTACAAGTTCATTGCCCCCCCCCCCCTTACCTCTTGGCCCCGTGACAGCCCAACAGCCCCTTTCCGCCGTTACCTCGCCGGTGAGGGTCTCCACACACACCAGGCTCCTTTGCCTCCTGCTTCTGCGCAGCAACACGGGTCGCCGGGGGACTTCCTCACCCCGCGGCGCCCAACCAGACCCTCCACCGACAAGCTCCAATTTCCAGTTACCACCGGCTGCCAGGGGTAATTGCCGCAGAGGGGGGCCCGCAGGCATCGCTCCTCAGAGCTTGCTCTGTATCTGCGGACACACACACCTTCCCCACCCACAAGACCCCAAAACACACTTCCTCCCCCGCTGCCATTCAATTCTCCACACAACTCAGCACAATTCAGTACAATTCCATATATGGTGTAAAAGGTGTTACAAGGCTTGCCATGGCCTGCTACATGTGAAATCCCCCAGTTCACATTTAAACCATCACACCTTTCCAAAAGCACAATTATCACCCCTCATTATCTCCAATAATCATCACTCACTCTCCAGGTTCCACTCTCACGACCACATCAAAACACATAACCACAACACAAAAACATACGCCACCCACAAGACACTGCGTGGCTCCCATTCCATCCCCTCACCGGCCATGTCATCACTCTCACCCGCCTCCCAACTCCCAAATTACATGTCCCCAATTTCCAAAGCAAGTCCTGAAGCCTGGGACAGTACTCCTTAAAACACTCACCTCAAGTGCAGGTAGTTGCAGGTTGGTCGGGTTCAAAGCGCAATCCACCCTTCACAATCCCAAAATTTCACATCGGGCCTACCAAATACTTCCAAATTTCTATTTTGTCCCCATTACCCTGGCAGGTATGTGGATCCGCATCCAACGGTGATCATCACTACACAACTACCTGTGGCCACGACAGCTCTGCACCTCTACCATGCAAGGGTCATCGGGACAAGGTGAGCAGTCAAAACGCCAACATGGCCCATGAGTGTCCATAAGGGTGCGACCCACCATCCATCCTTCGGCCCCCCTGCGAGGAACACAGCTGCATCAGCCCCAGCTGGCCAATGTGGTGAGCACTTGCTGCCACAACACACACTACCGCACACACAACCTCGGCCCTGGGGGGCACGGTCGCAGTGCGTGGCATCCCTACAGCCACGTCCCCTGCACCTCCCCATCATCCCCCAGTCCGACTACAGAACTGCAGCCCCCCCAGTGCTCACCCACACTTGACCACACCAAGGTCCAGTCAACAGCCATGCTCCACCAGGAAAACCCATCCAGAAGACATGGTCCACACACCTCGGACACGCACAGCACCACGTTGACCCAAAGACCACACAACTACGTCCCCATAACCCCGCTTCCCAAATATCAGCACAGTTGCCCCCGCAACCAGTTGAAAGCTGTCTTGCTACCCTATTAATTTTATCACAGCCTCCAACACTTTGGTCTGCACACCTGGATCAATAATGGCGTCACTGTACAGTGTCCACCATGACATTTCAAAATCCACCCTTAAATTTGCATCTAACCCACAGATTACCCATGCCAAACATTTGTCACATTTCACTAACCTCACCAAAGAAAGATGCTTTGCCATACACATGCCAGCTGAGCATGGCCCATATGCTCGGCTCGTTACACATCTCCCGATTCACATCCCCATGGCTCTCTTCCCAACCCGAGAGTCCATAAATCACAACGGAGCATCTGTGGAAGGTCACTCACACCATCACATTCCACAGATGCCCCAATGGTTGTCCGGCAGGCTATCTCTATCCCTGTCCATTCGGTTTGACCCGCGTCCATAGACCAACCACCATGCCAGGTCCCCACATGCTGGTTGTCCCAGAGTCTATGGAGGAGGGTGCCAGGCCGCATGCCCGGGGGGTCACCACATCAGTCCCAAGCTGGCCATCTGTGGTGCCACCACCAAAGCGCGACCCACAACACCTCCCCCTAGTGGTCCTCAATAAATGCCAACCCAGTCTTGAGAAACCACCTCGGACCCCTCTGGAGGTCTTAACCCCCACCAGGGTCCGGTGACCCTGCCGGCCTGAGCCACCGGCTCGGACAGCGCCCCGACGGACAAGGGACACCACACTCCACCAGACCCCCGTGGGACCCAGGTCGTACCGCGACACCCAAGGCTGGACCCCACGTCTAAATCTCGATATCACAGCCCCCCAGCTGGCTGGCATACCCAAATTTTGAAAGGGGCAACTTTTGCCCGAGGCCATCACCCATGACCTCCCCATGTCCAGATCCCGCAGCCCGGGGACCAATCCCAACCATGGCTGCTCCAAATCAAGTTCCCATTGTAATTAAATTTTCTTTTACAAATTTTTATTCCCACTGCCAAACCGCAGCTGCAGGGAACAACCTCTACCACCGGTTGTTCTGCCCCTCCCTGCAGTTGATCCAAATTCCCTAAAGGGACCGAATCTCCAGAAGCTCTATCTCCCGATCCTCCAAGATCCAAATCCAGCCCGGAGCCAACACACTCCCCCAACTGGTTGTCCAATTTTGGAGCCTCTGTTTCCAAATAGCAGTGTACGGTGAGCGTCCCCTCGGTCATTCCAACCACCTCCTTGGACCAACTCACCTCTTCCCCCAGACTCCTTTGGGCCTGAACAAGCTCTACCTCCAAGGGACTGTCACAGGTCTCCAGCCGCTGGATCAAATCATCCTCATCATTTCCACAAATCATTCCTGGCCCCGCTAGGCTTTGATCAGTATCCCCAATAAATACTCGGTCCGGCTCCATTGCATGGACCCCCAAAAACTCTACCCCCTTTTGCTCCGCACCACCGCCCTGGTGCTGTACAATTCCAAATTCATCCCCCGGTTGGGGTGTTGTGACATCCACATGGTCCCGATAAACAACCAGGCCAGAATGTGGGAAACATTCCCTTTTTAATCCATTAATTTGGTCACTCATGTCCTTCAGTCCTTCCCTCCATTCATTCCCCTGCGACTCCATTTTATTTTCCATCCCTTCAATTTTATTTTCCAACCCTTCAATTTGTTCCTCCAATCGATCACTCATTCCCTTCATTCCTTCCCTGCATTCCTTCCCCTGGGACTCCATTTTTCTTTCCATTCCTCCCATCTCCTTACTCATTTTATTTTCCAGCCCATCAATTTTATTTTTCAATTCCCGACTGGCTCACTCACTGTTCTTTTCCATTCCTTCCATTTTCCTAAGCAATTGACCCAACATCTGGTCGGTTGTCGGGGCCGTTCCTACTGCTCCCGACTCCCCGGTGGGGGGGGGGGGGGGGTAAGTTGGTGCTCGGGACGAGGGAGGTTCCAAGGCTAACCTCTGCATCACATTCCCCTATTTCCGGCTCACTCCCAATGCTGACGGAGGCCTCGCTGCGTACTTCCATCTCGTCAATCTCCGACATCCGCTATCCGGAAGATTGTTTCCCGCGCACGTATTTATTTTAATAATTCCTGAAACACAATTTAAATTTGACGAAGACGCGATATCGCGCTCTGTTTGCCCAATTGATTATTAAATTTCTCCGCCTCGACTATAAAAATCTTGCGTTCTAACGTCGGGTGCAATGCACGCCCGACCGTGTCGATGTCTCGCCGCGGACAAAAAAATTTGTCCGACGGGTTCGAATCCTACACTCCTGACACCACTTTGTTACGCAACCGCGATTAACACCACAGTTGCGGATGGCCGATGACGAGGCTTTAACTCCCGAGGCGAAAACTCAATGGCGGATTCCAAATCAAACACAAGGTTAAACGCGCGCAATGGCGGACACAGCAAAGCTCCGCAGCCTTTCCTATTAAAATCAACACCCAGGAAACTGCGTTCAGATATATACAGAAAATAATATAAGGATTTATTATTGAAAAGTAATAACAGTGAAAAAGCACGCGCCGGTAATCTATCTATAATTCCACTAATCTCTGTCTGTGTGTGTGTGTGTATGCGACCGCTGTTTCTCGACAACTACCGGTCCGATATACTTGAAACTTGCCAGGTATATTGCTGGGGACCCGAGGATGTGCCTTTTCAAGGTTTCATATTAATCGGACAAGTAGTTACCGAGCTATGTCCAAAAAACGATTCAACCAATCAGAGAGCAGCGAGTTATCACGTGTGCCGAACGTGGCGAACAGACTCTGCCTCGGATGGCACATTTGAGAGCGTATTCATTTATTTCACGTTGGCAAACTATGTTGCCGCTATGTTGGCGTTAAACTATGTTTTAAAACTAATTAAAACTACTTTGCGATTCATCGTAACTGCGATTCGTAACTGCCGTTCGCTTTGGCTTTGCGAATGGACCAAACCATTTCATGTAAATAGAGGGGGGGGGATTGTCACCGCACTCGCAAGCCGTTCGCTTTGGCTTTGCGAATGGACCAAACCATTTCATGTAAATAGAGGGGGGGGATATAATTTTAGATATATATATAGTACGGGCATGCCCTAGTACTAATAACTCCAATAAGCCTAACTTGGGATCCCACACACAACAGATACCAAACACGATACGAGGGAGATGAATACGAAAATAACACGTCTTTTAGTTTTATGCAAAGTGTATTCGCGGGTACGGCCTTATCTCGTCCTTGTCGTCTTGGTGGCCGCCGTCCAACACCCGGCTCCTTTCGTCCCACGGCACGCCTCGCTCCAAGTTCCACGGCCCCGAGCACCACCAGGCCTCGTCGGTTCAACGGCACACCCACACCACGAGCTCCCTTGCTCCAAAGGTCCCACGCAGGGCTGCACAAAGCAAACGAACTCCACTTGACTCGGGACAGGAAGGACTCCTTTGAACTCCACTCGACTCGACTCTCTGCGGGAGTGCTGGCAGCCAACTGCCAAGTGCCAACTGCTAACTGCCAACTGCTCAGTGCTCAGTGCCAACTGCCAGGTCCAACTCTCCAGGTCCAACTCCCAGGTCCAAGTCCAACTCTACAGTGCCCAAAAAGGCGTCTGACCGTCGATAATATCTCTTGCCGATGACGTCACATTGGCGCACTCCTCAGCCAATAAAAAGCCTCCCAACTCGCCGGCTCGCCCAGGTCACGCCCTCTGCGGCATCACTCCACTCTCCCGTCCCCGACCCCCGCGGTCCTTGTGTTATAACACGTGCCAGGCGAGGTTTGTAGGCCTTGGAGGTGTAAACGGTGGCGGCCAATTGTGGCGGTGGTTTTGGCCTGGTTTCCTGTCCGTTTGTTCCAAAGTCATTGTCAGGGAAAGGAATTATTTAATGTTGCGCTAAGGACCTAACTAATGTTTATGTGGTTTGGAGTGCCATAATGGACAAAGGTTTGACTACTAGGTGAAACTCACAGGGGCGTTACCTTTAATCCCTCACTATTTAACACTCGAATCTCCAGGTAGATCCACAATCATACATATTACCCCGACAAACGCCTAAACATCAAGAACTTATTACATGTAGAGTCCCTGTCACGACAGTCGAATAACTACCTATACAGATCTACCTAGCTCTAGATGTTGCTCTACCAAAATTCATAACAATATTAATTGGTGTTAACTGCATTCTATGAAATATATAACAATTCTTTGGACTCGCATTAGAGGCAGGTATTCAACTCAAGTTGTGATGCCTATCTTGTTTTATAACCACGCAGCAAAGTAAGCTCTATTAATAAATAGAGAGATAAAGTCCTTTGTTAGCCTGATATTGCTTAAATAGTATACTTTTATATGATACGACTTTTCATACGACACCTACAGTGACGTGAAAAAGTAAGTACACCCATGTAAAGTTTTGACCTTTTCAACATATTTCAACATGAACCAATTTGATCTTAATGTCAACGATATTTATAGATAAAGGTGATATAATATAACAAATATCATGAAACATTTACATGTTGTAGTCCATTGTATAATTTAAATAAATATAAATGCAAATATCGCATGTGGCAAAAGTAAGTACACCCCTACATTTATCACTACTTCAAATACCTAAAATTAGAATCAGGTGCACCAGCTCAGGTGCAAATGATTAGAACATCGTTAGAGAGGATCTTGGAGGAACCTGTCTTATTTAAACCTCAGATATTTCGTTTGGTTTGCTCTTTGTTGTTGAAGTGTGCGGCGTCACCATGCCAAGATCAAAAGAGCTCACTGAGGCCTTCAGAAAGAAGGTTAGAGAAGCCCACGAGTCTAGGAAGGGATTTAAAAAGATCTCCAAACAATTTGAAATCAATCATTCGACTGTCCGGAAGATCATCTACATGTGGAGAAGATTCCAAGCAACTGCCAACTTGTTCAGGCCAGGCCGCCCCAGCAAGTTCAGCCCGAGAGCAGACCGCAAGATGCTGAAAGAAGTCTCTAAGAACCCGAGAATGTCATCACGGGACCTACAGGTAGCTCTTGCCACTGTTGATGTCAAAGTGCACGAGTTTACCATTAGAAAGAGGCTGCACAAATTTGATCTACATGGGAAGTGTGCCAGGAGGAAACCTTTGCTGTCCAGAAAGAACATCAGGGCAAGACTAAAGGTTGCAAAAAGAACACCTCGGCAAAGACCAGCACTTCTGGAACAATGTGCTCTGGACAGATGAGTCAAAGGTAGAGCTATTTGGCCACAGTACCAGAAGACATGTTTGGTGAAAACCAAAGATAGCATTTGACCACAAGAACCTGATACCAACTGTGTAGCATGGTGGTGGAAATATTATGGTTTGGGGCAGCTTTGCTGCATTAGGGCCTGGGCAGCTCACCATCATAGAATCCACTCTGAATTCTTCATTGTACCAGAGGGTGCTTGAGGATAATGTGAGGCCATCTGTCGGAGAGTTGAAGCTCAACCGAAGGTGGACCTTGCAACATGACAATGGCCCTAAACATACCAGTAAATCCCCCAATGGATGGCTGAAAATAAAGAAATGGAGGGTTCTGGAATGGCCAAGTCAAAGCCTGGATCTAAATCCCATCGAGATGTTGTGGGGGGATTTGAAACGAGCTGTGCATGCAAGAAACCCCTCAAACATCGCACAGCTGAAAGAATTCTGCATGGAGGAGTGGGCCAAAATTTCGCCCAGTCGATGTCAGAGACTGGTAGACAGTTACAAGAAATGCGACGTATGTGACGTATGTGAGAATATGTTCCCTATCATGAATGATGGTCGATACCGTTGACCGTGGCAGCCCTAAGGCATAGACCTTGCCGTGAATCGGTAAATATCAACAGAGGGCGCTCTACCGCAAAGCATGATGGGATCGAAAAGGGGGCAAAGGTAAACACAAACCCAGAAGAGGAAGCGTCTGTCTACGATCGATGCTGTGTTTACGGAAAGGAAGATGGCTAATGTGAAAGAAATTCAGTGTTTTTTGGCATTAAAATCCAGCGATTTAAAGAAATATTTGAGGGAAAGGGGGGTTCGCATTGGAGAAGAGAAACAACCTGCTTATGCAAGAATAGTTCCTGAATGTTAAATCCTCGATCGTCCATACAAATATCGCCGGGCTGGAACTTGTCTACAATGTTCGTCATCTTTACAATTTTTTTGTCCGACGTGTTTCCTCCTGTAGGTTTGGAAATGTATGAAATTGTTCCACAGGGTGTAATACCTACAAGGCACTTGAGAGTAGGTCTTGACATATTGGCTGTACACTTGCGAACAAAACTTGGGAGACGGTGCTTTTAGTGGGGTACCATAGTGAAAATATCGTTACACGGTGGACAAAAGCACCATTTTTTCACCAAAGCATCTCAATGGTATACCTTCTAGAAAAAAAGTAAGCTCCAAAAAAATGATGATGGGAAGTGTAATATCTGACGTCATTATGACATCATCAGCTAATTATTATGTAATCATATATTTAAAAAAAATCAATTACTTAGAAAAAAGTGTCAAGTGCATTTTAACATCAAAGTATATGTTTCCGAGGTCAAGGATTTCAATGCACTTTTCATTTTTTTATTTTAGACAATCTTTAAAAGATGTATGATGTCATTATGATGTCATAAGCGAATTATTTCGCAATCATAATTAAAAAATGAATTAGTTAGAACTAGGCTATTAAGTGTATTTTGACATCGAAATATATGTTTCCAAGGTCACGGAATTCACTGCAATTGTCATTTTTCTTCTTAGACAATGTTTAAAAGATTTATGACATCATTCTGACGTCATCCAGCAAAAAAAAAAACTATTAGATTCGTCCACACAAATTCGTTTGATTAGTTAACATCCACATATCGAGAGTTCATAATAATCTTCCCATTGAATTACAGAATTTAAAACACCACCAGAGGTTTTTTTTTCCAGTAATTTAGACTGAGCTATTATTAGTTACACTTCATCATTATGTCGTTAGCTGGTTTAATAAAGCGGTAAATGACACAAAATTATATATGTTGCATCACATGTATATGCACATACATTATACAAATACTCGTGATTCTGTCCCATTTTGTAGCAGTGATTCCTGAGATGCGAAAGAATATTAGCATATCGGCCTACATGTTGTTTCTTCTATCATTATTTTTATTACCTTGTTAAAAACACATAGTGACAGCTCCCCCTTCCTCACGTGGCTGGCAAGGATTGCATATCTCGGAGGTGGACGGAAACCCAACGGCAGTAGTTGTAGTGGTTCAGTGCAAAAACTAGAAACATGAGACTTTGAAGAGACTCAACATAGAGAAGAAAGTCTTTCTCTTTGTGCGCACAAATGAATATCATGATCAAGATCTCTGTTCGCAGCACTATGTCGCAGTCCTGGAAAGTCGGACTCTTCTTTGCCATAGCCAGTCTCCAGGCCTCAAATGTCTCACTGTCACTGGACACAGCAGCTTGCTCATATCCTTCTTGTTGTAACCGTGATAGAGCTAAGGCAGTCACTTGATGGGCATGTCGTGTCCGTGTCACATGAGCGGCATTGATGAAAGAGTTAGCTGTACCAGATGTTGCTACACCTGAATCAGTTGGAGCTACAGTCCAGCCACTCTGATCTAGGAAATCTCCCAGTGCATTCCACAAGGCCTTCTCCAAATGGAACCCACCAAACATGATCAGGAATTCATTTTCACCATGAGTTGCAAGCCAGGTCCATTGAATATACTTGCAGTTCGCAAAAATTGGACAGTCACACATGAGTACTGTAATCTGGCCAGGGTTGAGGAACTCTGTGATGGACTTCAATATGTTCATGGCGTGCTTGATCATGGCTGGTGAGTCTGCCTTCTCTTGAAATAGTGGTAGAAGAGCAATCAAGGCAGGGGGATCGAGCGGAGGTGATTGCTGAGATGCATGATAGGCAGCCCATGAGATAGTGTCTCCCTTCTCACTTGCATTTCCATCGAGAAGCTTGGAAGCATGCTGAATCCATTTCTCCTCCTTTTCTTTTGCTTCTTCAAGCCTCCCATGTACAGGTGTCATGATGACCTGTGGTACACTGGTATTTGATGCTTTCAGATGTACTGATTGAATTATGCTAAACGAATCTAGAAGGTGAGGTTTCTCATTTGGATTTGCAGGAAGAAAGCAAGTTGCCACCCGAACACGTCCGAGATTATCTTGTGTAGGAAATTGGATGACACTTATACCACTTCCATGGAACGATCCTTTGGCTGTAGTGGAAGAGGGATTATGGTCGATGTTATCCAGTGCACCAACAGTGAAGAGACCTTTCCTGAGAATAGATGGGCATACAATTTGGTCAGCAGTGAATTGGTCACACATTGCAGATGACAATTTATTCTCCAGTTGCAGAACCCGGCTGTATGAGATGCTCAACCCGAGTTTAGCCAGTTGATCACTGAGTGTTCTGTTCCTTGTCAATGTGTGGATATTCAAGCCAATGTATACTGGAAGTGGAGGTTTGCTCTCAGGAGACTGTCGTTTGGGAGTAGCCAGTTTCGTGCACCTTTTCTTTGAATTGTGGAGGAACAACTGGGCGATTGTTTGAGAAGCCTGTGTGTCATTAACATCGCTCTTCAAGTTTGGTCCATAAAGGATCATTGATGACAGGAGTGTAAGACTGGGAAGCATTGTCTGGCAAATAGGGGGGAAACTGCCAGGAAACTTGAAATGTGTTTCTCCAAACATTTCTTCTCTGCATATTTTTGCTACTTTTGCAAAAATTTCCGCTTCTGATTGATAGTCATGTTCATGCAGAGCATCTTTCAGCATTTGTTGCATGCCTTCTGGAAATACAAGAACAATGTTCTTGCCATCTGTCTGTTCTTGCACACCGGTGTCAGCAAAGTGCTCAAGAAGCCTGCTTTTCAACCGGCTCTTGTTAATTGACACATCATGCCCAAGATTTTGAAGACAGCATTCATACATCTCATGAAGATCTGAAAACTTGAACAGGTATGTCCCATCCTCAACGGCAAACTCAACATAAGACACCAACTCCACAAACGCTCTGGCATCTGCTCGTTCTCTTTCCGTGTTGGAAGAAACACCTTCACGGCGATGAGCCCGATGTCTGTTTCTGTATCGTGTTAAACAGTTCAGGTGGTGCTTGGCTTCTAGGCCGATTAAATCACCCCCTGTTATTTTGTACAAGAGTTGGTCATCCTGCATATCAGTTGCCATCTTTCTGAGGGACTGATCAGCGCCAAATGTTTGGAAGTTGTGTAATTTTTGGTCGCCTGTTTTTTCACAGAAGATGCACACACACTTGGCATCAAATACCGACTGCCGCTTTGACCGTCGCATCTCAAGAGCTTCGGCTTCATGTTTTCTTTTCTTCATTACTTGTCTGTTGAGTTTGGAATTGTTGAATTTCTGATGGCAAGAACGATGCCATGAGGCATTATTTTTCACAAAAGTTTCTACTGTTCCTTCTGTTACATATTCTACATCAACTGGCAGTGCATTTATTTTTCTGAACTCCTCAACATTTCCCAGGAATGCAGCGTATACTTCTCTGGCATTACGTTTAAATCCTTTCTGTGGACAAGATAGTTTTTCCGGTGTAGTTTTCTTGCAGATTATGCAAGCACTCCAATCCATGATGACCTGAAATTGAAAGGAAATAGTCCACATAAGCATAAAAAGTACAATATCCAAACCAATATTATACGTTCCAATGCTGTAATTTGATAGAAAATTCATAAATACTTTTATTGGTTTCTTGCATTTCTAAATTTGAATAGCTGACTAAGATCGCGTATATTCCAGGGAAGGTATTGTTTGAACATGGTCTTAAATCACATTTGAGACCGGGCACCCTTGCATTTATCCCCAAATTCTTATGTTTTATTTCATTTGTTTTGTTTTATTAGGTTTACTTTCCATGAAATGGAGAGTAACCTATTATTACTGCTAGAGTTTTTCTTATTATTATTCTTCTGCCCTATTTTGCACCTCCGAAAACTTCATAATTAATGTTCTGAGCGACCGCTGGTCGGATCAACAGGAAATTTTCATCAAATGATCGCCTCGGCTCCTAGAATTTTGTAATGCTAATTATGATGTCATAGGTCACGTGGAATGGGCGCCATCCTGTAAAACAAATTAAAATTTTCCCCTCTGTATCTCCGAAACGGCTCAATAGAAAAACTTGAGGAATGGCTCATTCTAAAGAACTCTTCAATGGGAACAAAAGACATGTGTATCGAGTATATTAAAAATGCTCACGTTAAGTGGTTAGAATTCGTCAAACAAAAGATTTTCTCCCCCGAAAATGGGATTTTTTTCACAGATGCTTAGTTAAACAAAACTCATACTGCAAAAAATTTCGAAGTCATACATCACATGGTTCGGCCGCCATCTTGTTTTCATGAAAAATACACAAAAACCCCTTTTTCTCCGCAACGGCTGAACTGATCGAGCCCAATCTTGGCATGCGTATTCGCATACCCATGACGAACAAAAAAGTCAATGAGCACGACGTCATCCGACACATGGTTTCAGAGGTATGATGTTTTAAAGCTCAAACTAGAAATGGTATCTCTTCCATAATTTGTAGAGATATCGAGGGGAACCTTTAAACAAATGTTCCTCATGGGGGGATGTTTCAATATTACGGGAGACGTTTTGACAAGTCACATGGTTTGGCCACAATAAATAATGGAAGTTACATTTTAAAAAGCTTGTAACTCTTGAACCACTGCATGGATCGCCTTGCATTTTTAATGCAATGTATATCTCATCAATCGGAAGATGTGTGCTAAATTTCAAGATGATTGGATGTATGGTCTGGAAACTAGAAGTTGTTATTGCCTGAAGAAGAAGAACCACAACACTTTTTTTGGACCAGGCCGTGTGACATAACCACCTCACGAGCTAAGGGTAGCTCGAAATTAAATTATCTTCGGATTTGGCAGTCGCTAGAGGGTGTTAACATTCGAATGCAACAAATCTGGGCAAATTGTGATGAAGTTTCGTAAAACTACACGATATTGTCATTTACATTGGAAAATAACATTGTAAAACTCTCCGCCGCCTCGGCTTATTTCTCGCTCTGAAGTTCATCCTGTCTTCAACTTTAAGGAGAAAGAGAGGTATCTGCAAGCAATGGTGACCTTTATTTGGTGGAAATCCGATGAGAAATGATGAAGTTATTCAAAATCTAACATTTTAAATGGATCGCATTTCCAAAGTGAATTCTTCCTCAGGTAAAATATCCATGCGTGCAGGCAGACCTTGCGGCGTCAATTTTGCTCCGATTTCAAATCGGATTTCGATTGTCGTATTGCCTCGGATGAGTTAACAAAATACCACAACAAATTTGGTGACAATCATGAAAATTTTGACCAAGTTGGATCGACGGGATACTTCATTCTTACGCTGACATATGGCACGGGCCACGGATGATGTCATGCCATGGCATGACGTTCTTCCATGGGTGGTAGATATCGTTAATTAAACGAAAATATTTTTTAAAATGGATGGGGTGGGGGGATGTGTGTGTGTGTGTGTGTGTGTTTGTGTGGAGGGGTGTGCGTGTGGGGGGAGGGGTGTGGGGGTGTTTGTGTGTGTGTGTGTGTGTATATGTGTGTGTGTGTATGTGTGTGTGTGTGTGTGTGTGTATGTGTGTGTGTTTGGGGTGGGGTGTGTGTGGGGGGGGGGGGGGAGTGGGGGTCTGGGGATGTGTGTATGTGTGTGTGTGTGTGTGTGTGTGTGTGTGTGTGTGTGTGTGTGTATGCATGTGAGGATGTGTTTGTGTGTGTCCGTGGATGTGTGGATGTGCGTGTGTGTGGATGTGTGTGGGGGGGGGGGGATATGTGTGTATGTTGGGAGGGGGGGTTGGCGTGTGCATGTGGAGGAGGGGGGGTTAGATGTGTGTGTGTGTGTGTGTGTATGTGTGGAGGGGTGTGTGTGTGTGTGTGTGTGTGTATGTGTGGAGGGGTGTGCGTGTGGTGAGAGGGGGAATGTGTGTGTGTGTGTGTGTGTGTGTGTGTGTGTGTGTGTGTGTGTGTGTGTGTGTGTGTGTGTACGTGTGGATGTGTGTGTGTGTGGATGTCTGTGTGTTTGTGTGGGTGGATATGTGTGTTTGTGTGGGTGGGAGGGGGTGGATATGTGTGTGTGTGTGTGGGGGGGGGGGGTTGGGGTGTGCGTATGGAGGGGTGGGCAGATGTGTGTGTGTGGGTGTGGGTGTGGGGGGTGGATATGTGTGTATGTGGGGGGGGGGGTTGTACGTGTGGAGGAGGGGGGGTTGGATGTGTGTGTGTGTGTGTGTGTATGTGTGTGGGGGGATGTGTGTGTGTGTGTGTGTGTGTGTGTATGTGTGTGGGGGGATGTGTGTGTGTGGATGTGTGTGTGGGTGTGGGGGGGGGGAGGATATGTGTGTGTGGGGTGCGGATGGGGTATGCATGTTGCAGAGGGGGGGTTGGATATGTGTGTGTGTGTGTGTATGTGTATGTGTGGAGGGGTGTGTGTATGTGTGGAGGCGTGTGTATGTGTGTGTGTGTGTGTTGGGGGTGGGGGCTGGAGGGATGTGTGTATGTGTGTGTGTGTGTGTGTGTGTGTGTGTGTGGATGTGTGGATGTGCGTGTGTGTGGATGTGTGTGTGTGTGGATGTGTGTGTGTGTGGACCTGTGTGTTTGTGGGTGTGTGTGGGTGGGGGTGAATATGTGTGTATGTGGGTGGGGGGGGGGGGGTTGTGTGTGCGTGTGGAGGAGGAGGGGTTGGATGTGTGGATGTGCGTGTCGATGTCTGTGTGTGTGTGTGGGGGGGGGGGTGGATATGTGTGGGTGTGTGGGGGGGTGGATATGTGTGTGTGTGGAGGTTTGAGGAGGTTGGGGTATGCGTGTGGAGGAGGGAGGGTTCGGTGTGTGTGTGTGTGTGTGTGTGTGTGTGTGTGTGTGTGTGTGGAGGGGTGTGTGTGTGTATGGGTGGAGGGGTGTGCTGGTGGGGGGGGGAGGGGGATTGTGTGTGTGTGTGTGTGTGTGTGTGTGTGTGTGCGTGTGTGTGGATGTGCGTGTGTGTGGATGTCTGTGTGTGAGTGTGTGTGTGGGTGGGGGGTGGGGGGTGGATATGTGTGTGTGTGTGTGGGTGGGGGGGGTTGGGGTGTGCGTATGGAGGGGAGGCAGATGTGTGTGTGTGTGTGTGTGTGTGTGTGTGTGTGTGGAGGTGGGGTGTGTGTGTGTATGTGTGGAGGGGTGTTTGTGTGTGGGTGTGGGGGGGGGGGGTTGGGTGGATATGTGGGGGTGTGTGGGGGGGTGGGTGGATATGTGTGTATGTGGGGGGGGGTGCATGTGAAGGAGGGGGGGTTGGATGTGTGTGTGTGTGTGTGTGTGTGTGTATGTGTATGTGTGGAGGGGTGTGCATGTGGGGGAGGGGGGATGTGTGTGTGTGTGTGTGTGTGTGTTTGTGTGAAGGGGGGGGGGATGTGTGTGAAGGGTGTGTGTGTGTGTGTGTGTGTGTGTGTTTATCAGGGTTGTATCCAAGGGGGTTGTGTCAAAGCATGTCCAATGAAAGTGGGGTTGTATCAAAAGTGGGGTTGTATCAAAAGTGGGGTTGTATCAAAAGTGGGGTTGTATCAAAAGTGAGTGCGAGTAAACCGGTCATCACTGCCAGCAGTTTTAAAGTGGCAGTTCTATTTTATTTTATTTTTTTGCACATTTGAGTAATGACATCACTGCAACATAGTGAGCTTAAAAGGCTTATATATCAATTACCTGTTTCTTGAAATATTAAATTAATGACTCAAAATCTCGGCACAGTACTTCACAACCTTATGTTATACATTAATTTGCGCTAATATCTTGTTAGTCTATTGTGACGTCATTATGACGTCATTAAATACACTTCCCGTCATCAGATTTTTTGGAGCTTACCCTCTTTTTGATCCTTATACATGGGCAAAGCTTTGGTGAAAAAATTGTGCTTTTGTCCACAGTGTAACGGACCTTGGCATTTTTGTTAATAAGGTACCTCAATATTTGTCCTAATCCAAAGCGAAATGCTATTGCCCCTTTCCGATCCCATGATGCATTGCGGTTCCAATTCGCGATAAGGTCTATGCGCTATCACCGATACCTTTTCACCTTTTTCATACCTTTTAATCAGATTTAACTTATCTTCCATCGTAACCACATTACGCTTGAAAACACTAGGATTATCCTTCTTAGGACCCATGGCTAACACAGACACAGTAAAGGAATACTGTACATCGCCTCTGTTTTGAATGAGAACCAGCAGTTGCGCGTACGTACAGTATACTGTACGTACATTTTAATATATTTTTAATGTGCTTTTTATTGTATTTTAAATTGTTTTTTAGGTTCTTTTATTGTTAATTTATGTGCTATTTTATTTATTTTAAATATATTTTTAAGGGAATTTTTTTTTCACGTCCGTAGGAGTGACGGAAAGTCACACATAATGACGTTCGCTGAACTGAAATTTACTCTAGAAGAGTGGCGTGAAGTCGGATTTGACGTAGGTCGAAATGGCGTAAAACGGGGTATGACTGTACTCACCTTTCAACTCCCAAACCATTTTAGTCACAGCAGATGTTACATCCCTCTACACTAATATTCCACATTCAGAAGGCCTGTTTGCATGCCCCAAAGCACTAGATACACGACAAGTCCCAATACCACCTTCTCAAGACCTTATGCGCCTATTAGAACTGACACTCAAACTGAATGATTTCCAATTCAACGGATGACATTACATTCAATCTCAAGGTACCGCTATGGGTACCCCTGTTGCACCATCGTACGCCAACATCTTCATGGGAATGATAGAGGCCAAGATCTATGCACACAATTCCAAAATGAATTAAATTTGATTCATCAGACCATCAAGTTTACATTCGACAGCTTACAGTCCGAAGTTCACCTTCGAGACACATCACTCACACTTCAAAATAACAGACTCGAAACAGAACTATACACCAAACCAACAGACACTCACTCTTACCTTCTCCCTTCTTCATCTCATCCTAAACATACAATTGCAAGCATACCATACAGTCAAGCACTCAGAGTAAGACGCATTTGCTCAACAAAAATGGCAGAAGAAACTTCTCTCTGCCAATTAGAAACACACTTCATTGCAAGAAACTATGACCCTCATTCTGTGAAAGAAGCAATAAACCAAGCAAAATGCATACCGAGAGCAGACCTTCTGACTTACAAACCCAAACCTGCAACTAACCGTGTCCCACTGGTAACCACCTACTCTCATATCTCATCCCAATTGCCAAGTATTCTGAATAAGGCCCTTCCTCTCCTCCATCAATCAGAAACACTCGGCACCACATTTCCTCAACCTCCACGAACATCATTTCAACGTGGTCGGACATTCAGGGACCTCTTGGTAAAAGCAAAGCACCCACAGCCCCACAACAAAGAAACTAGGATCCCTGGCTTCTATAAATGCACAGCAAACAAATGTATTATTCACAAGCATTTACTAGAAGGAAACAAATTTTGTAGTTCCAGCACTGGACAAAAATTCCCCTTCACCTCCTATATGAACTGCAAATATACATGGGTCATATACTTATTCACTTTCCAAAACTGCACCAAACAATATGTTGGAAAAACTGAGAATACACTCTAAACACGATTTAATAACACCTGGTCAGAAATCAATAACTTCCACACCAGTCAGGGCAAATATCTACCTTACACAATACACTGTAATCAAACGGATCACTCTATAAATGACATTCAAATCTCTGCCATTGAATCAATTACAAATCGATCACACACCACGATTCTGAAACGTGAGTCCTTTTGGATACATAAACTTCGGACAAAAATCCCTCATGGCATAAATTTTGATGATTAAAGCATGTTTCAACATCAACCCAATCAAATCATTAACCGTAGCCCATTCATTCACTCACTCATTCATTCATTCTACCTTTATGTGTCATTTATATAAATATATAAATATATTATATGAATATAAATGGTATATGAATATATGCTTGTGTGTTTATGTATGTATGTATATATATATTTGTATATGCACGTGCACAAACTGTAAAGTGAACGATAACTGCAAGCTGTGCTTCACTTCCGCTGAACTTGGGGACGGTGAGTCAGCTTTAGTGTGGCTCATCTTTTTATATGCATTTTCTACACATATCACACATCTTACACACAGTTCACAATATTTACTTGTCTAATTAACATGCCTGTTGTTTCTGTAGACTAAGAAGACCTTTGTTGGTCGAAAGCTTGTCGAGAATTAAAGATCGACCGTCCTGAAGCGACGTCCGCATCTGATTTAATCTCCCGATTATATATATGTTTTTACTAGCTTGGCGCGGCTCGCTGCGCTCGCCTCACCAAGCGTCGTTACTGAGGAATGGGTTTATTTTAGCTGAGGATAATGACTGTACCTGAGTTGCTGTGTTGTCATGATTGACACCAATCATAATACAAACAATTATTTTGCACAAATGTATTTGTTGTGTTTGTGAAATTACATTTTTATAGGCAATTTAGGTTGAAGATTTAGGTTGAATGTTTTTTTTTTTTAAGAAAGCACCCCTCAGCACATACATAGGGGAGGGGTAGGTGCAGACTGGGAAAACCACATTTCAAATCTGGCCTCCAAAGCCAGTCGCCGACTCGACATCCTCCGTCGTGCGAAGTCCTTCCTTGGCACACCTGAGCTCCTCACCACAAACAAGGCTTTCATCCGCAGCTCAATGGAATACTGCTCTCCGCTCTGGGCTGGTGCTCCTGCCTCACACCTAGCATGTCTTCACGCTGTTGAAACCAAAGCGGTCAGAAAGAATCATTGGAATCTCTCGCGATGAAGCTAACTCCGTGGGCCTTTCACTCACTCACCACAGGCAGGTTGGTGGTCTTTCCGTCTTCTACCGACTCCTCTCCGGCCTTGCTCCCCCAGCTCTCTCTTGGCTCTGTCCCCCAAGTAATCATACAGGTCGCACAAGATCTGTCTGCAACCCTCTTATGGTTAAACTGCCAAATCAAGACTCTCTGCCCACCTTCACTCCTTCTTCCCTCTTTTCTCCCGCCTCTGGAACAAACTCCCTCACTCTATTCAATCCCACTCCTCCCTCCAGGTCTTTAAAACAGCTGTTCACCACCATCTCTTATCTTCCCCCATCCAAAACCTTGATCTTTTCTACCCCCGCTAATTTCATCCCAAATCCACTTTTTTGAAATACCAGCTTCTTTCCTGGAAATCCTTGGTGTCCTTGCGTTTTCTACTTCTCCCACCCCCCCCCCCCCCCCACTTCCCACGCCTCCTCCCCCAAGCCCACTCCCTCCCACACATCTCCCGATGTCCCTGCTCTCAAAAGTTGTGTTTGTGTGCTTCCCCTTCTCTCCTCATCTTGTCTACCGCTCCCTCTTCTTATATATTTTGTTTGTCTGTTTGATTTTTTTTGTGTGATAAATGTTAGCTCTTTCACGAGCTTCGATTCCGTATACAAAAAAAAAAATTACACGTCAACACTACATAATTAAAAACGCCTCACAGCCATAAAACAGGTAATAAAAACACCTCACCACCACGAAATTAAAAACACCTCACCACCACAAAATTGAAAACACCTCACAGCCATAAAACACGTAATAAAACACCTCACCCCCACGAAATTGAAAACTTCTCAGTCATGAAACATGTAATAAAAAACACCTCAGCCATAAAACACGTAATAAAAACACCTCACAGCCACGTCATTTAAAAACACCTCACCACCAAGTAATTCAAAACACCTCACCACCACGTAATTCAAAACACCTCACCACCACATAATTATAAATACCTCACCACCACGTAAATCAAAACACCTCACCACCATGTAAATCAAAACACCTCACCACCATGTGATTTAAAAACACCTCATCACAATGTGATTTATAAACACCTCACCACCACATAATTCAAAATACCTCACCACCACGTGATTCAAAACCACCACAACGTTATTAAAAACACTTCACAACCACGGAAACAAAAGTTTGAGGGAGTACTTAAGTGTCAACACAGACACTACCCAGATGTGTAGTGTAGATATAAAGATAAATGACTGCACCCGAGTTGCCGTTTTGTCATGGTTTAAACCAATCATAATTCAAACAATTATTTTGCACAAATGTATTTGTAATATACGTGATATCACATTTTATAAACAATTGAAGTTGAAAAAAAAAACTTCCCCAAAAAAATTCGAAAAAAAATAAAATAAATAAATTGGAAAAATTTTCAAAAGAAAATACCCTTGGGACATACCGACGGGAGAGATATGTGCATACCAGAAGTTTGGTACGATTTCACAAAAGTTTGAGAAAGTAGTTCAGTGACAAGACAACACAACACAGGACAGACGCTGCACATATGTATGTAGATATATATATATATATATATATATATATATATATATATATATATATATATATATATATATATATATATATATATATATATATATACATATACATATATATATATATATATATATATATATATATACATATATATATATATATATATATATATATATATATATATATATATATTTTTTTTTTTTTTTTGAACGGCAAACAACAACAACAACAACAACAACAGATGGACAAATGAATGTGACGGGAAGCTTTTAGCCTTGTAGGAGCAAAGCGGGCCTTGTCTGCCTTGCAAGGCGGGCCAGAAGCGGAGGTTATTTCATGGAGAATCTATATCTTAAATAAATATACAAGTAGGGAGTGGGTTTAAGCGGTAAAATTAGAATAAGCTTTCTTTCCTTCAAGTTCCAGTGACTATTCGAGGTGCACTCAAAGTATGACGTAAAAAACATCATGGGCACTAAGTTTGACATTTTTGTGTATATCTTTTTTAAAGTGAAAACAATTCGACAAGTTGAGGATTATAAATATTTTTAGATGATTAAAACATGATTGGGTAAAAAACATCAGGATGTGCTGATAATGCGTTGGACACCAACGCAGTCTCACCTTTCAGCAGGTCCTTGGAACCCTGAAAAGGAAGAAACAAAGAATGAGATCAAGATATTTGAATGAATGAATGTTTCTTTTTATTTATTAGATACTAGAGAGCTCACAGAACACGATACCCCATGTAGTGTTATCTTACACACTTCAATTTGTAATAAAATAATGATTTTAAAGATCGCCAAAAATCCATGAGGTTGAGTGTAACTGAAACAGTCTTATACACCACCCTTTTGCATTTCAATAAGACGATGTTGAGTTGCAGTTTAGGAGATTGAGGCTTTATTATTTATTAATCATCATAGAACACAGCATTGCCATATGGTGGCTTCTTCTTCACCCCCGATTCTGAACCCTCTCACTTGCCACGCCCTCTCGTGCTGCACAGCAATATATAGCATGGGTAGTCGAAGTATTATGAAGGCAATTATAGTTCTACAGTGTTCAAGCATACAATTCAATATAAACAAAAGTATAAAGACGTATAGGTTAGAATAGCATTTATCAGGGACCTGCCAGAGTAAGTAGTTTTGTTACACGTGACATTGAGGAGGCAGCACATGTCATTTGTGCTTTCAACATGCTTTCCTTTTGGGTGTGTGCAGTTGAGTTGGGAAATTGGTATGAGTGACGGGTAAGAGGGGCCATGGCAGCTAAGTACGTGAACCAGGTGGAAAGGGCGATGCGATAAATGTGATGCGATTGCGTGGGAATAAAGATCATCCATCACTGGTTATTGTGTTTTATTGTGATTGTTAGTGTGTATGCAGGATCTACATTGCAGGTCATTGCAGGCAGATTGGTCGGATATGTCAGCCACGGGGTGGAGGACCCCAAGCGACAATTGAAGGCCGTGGAAGGCCAGTGGGTGTCCCCCTCCAGCAGCGTTATGCAGCGAAGGGAGCTGTTGTGGTGTTGGAGTGGGGAGGGGTGAGTGGAGGGGATGAGGGGCTGAGGGGATGGGAGGCATGGACAGGGAATGCAGTTTACCTCGTGTGGGACTTTGTTTGTGCTGAAACACCCACACAATGCGACATCCCACCACCGCAGTATAGGAATTACCCCCTGCAGGTAATCGAGATGCCATGGCCTTGCAGCGAATAAGTAGAAATGGTTATTGTTGTTGTGTATAAGGTAATGTACCACTCGGACCTGTGAGACTCGATTTGTACTATGCAGGGCAGGTAGCTCGTGAAATTGGCCAGGCCGATTCTAAATTGGGAATTTGGGTTCAGCTAACTGCTGGAACAAGTGACATCCACGTGGGAGATGGTCATTTACAGACTTGGCATTTAATATGAAATATTTTTTTTGTGGGGGTGAACTTACTTTTCAAGATGTCTTAGAACCAAAAGTTAATTGGAATTATGTTGAAATTATTCTAGATTTTGTTAATGTGACCTTTAAAAGAAACAAAAACCACATTTGACATTTCGAAACAAATAAATTGATCCTTGAAAGTGATGTAAACTGATATCGAACTCAATTCATGGACAATACTGTGTTAAACTTCTGTACGTTTTCCAGAAGTATCTCTTTATTTTGCACATTAGCCAAAATTTTTTTTAACAAAAACAAAAGTTAAATTACAACTGGGATTACGGACACTAAAATTACAGTTCAGTACTTCGTGTAACCCCCACGAGCATTCAGGAGAGCACGTACACGTTGAGGCATGCTGTTCACGAGATTTGCCAAGGTTTGGACAGGAATTGCTTGCCATGCAGTGACAATAGCCTGCTGCAATTCACGCACAGAGGTCGGCTGCTGGTCCAAGTGGTCGATTTGACAAGTTAATTCTGCCCACAAGTTCTCTTTCGGATTCATATCCGGGGACATGGCAGGCCACTCCATATGCTCTACACCACGGTCAGCAAGAAAGTGTTGGATCATGCGAGCATGATGAGGCCGTGCATTGTCATCTTGGAAGACAAAGTTTCTTCGAAAGGCTGCATGAGCAAATGGAAGCAATGTTTCTTCCAGAATGGCCCTGTACTTGAACTGGTTCAGGTTTCCATTCAGAACAACCAGGTCAGTTTTGCCCCCTGCATGAAAAGCAGCCCAAACGGTCACCCCACCACCTCCAGCTTGGACTCTTGGCACTATACAATCTTTGTTGTAGGCTTCATGCACTTGTCTGTGCACTCGGATGCGGCCATCTTGACGATAGACCAGAAATCTAGACTCGTGACTGAAGATCACGTGATTCCAGTGTCCTGGCTGCCATTGACGGTGCTCTCTGGCCCACTGCAATCGGCGCTGGCAGTGTTGTCTGGTCAGGCGTGGCTTTCTCAGGGGACCCCTGGCAAGATAGCCTGCTTGAACCAGTCGTTGGTTTACTAGCCTTCTGGATACAGGCACATTTGTCAGTTGCAGCCACTCAGCCCTAAGCCGATTCGCTGACTTGGTACGGCCATTGCGGACTAACCGGTGCAGCTGGCGATCATCCCTCATTGTGGTTCTGCGGGGACGTCCTGGCCTCGGTATTGGAGTAGGGACACCCCTCTGAGCATTTCGTTTCAGGATCTTTGACACCTGACCTTGAGTGATGCCACACTGCCGAGCAATAGCACGCTCTTTCATGCCGTAATTTCGTGAAGCCACCACTCCATGACAAACAGCATTGTCGAGTTGACGGACCATCTCCAGAGGAAGCGGCAATAACTTTTGGAGATGTGCAGCAGTTGTTTTCCACTAATACATAATGCAACAACCCTTGTATACCCGACTGTGAAGCCGATCGTCAAATGCACCTGTCTGTACATTTTGCCATGCCACCTGTGATATAATCCTGTTGTTGACTTCTTGCTGCGACAAACAATCAGTGACATGGTTCTTTTAACAAATAAATCACCAAAGTGTAAAAGAAACTCACCAGATTGATATACTGAGTTAAGAAAGTAAACCCAAGTCAAGAAAAAAAAATATTCCATATTAAATGCCAAGTCTGTAGATGTGTTTGACTTGGTTAAGTTATACTATGATTAAGGTAGGCCTGTTTCTATGGCTTTTTTTTTTTGCCATTACTCAACCCGCTCTCCGTATACCATCTTCAACAGATAGTGGAGGATCGAAACCTTGATGAATTTCTGTATGGAATTTTTGTTCATAACTGCTTTGCATTTTATTGAAACAAAGGGGGTGGAACATTAAGAAGAGTCGTTAAGGTGAACTCCTACCAGACAGAGCCTTATTCAGCAAGTTAATTAGGTGTGTGACTAAGAGCTGCAAGAAACTTGGATTCCTGACGGAGAACCTTGGCAGGAGCCTAACGTTCTGGGAAGGGGGCTGTGGTACGTGTTAGGGGGAGATCCATAGCTCGACTGTGGTAAGCGTAACATGATCCATTAGTTTCGAGTAGATTAGATTGCCATGTATTAGGGACGTCAGAGTAAGTCGTGATGTTACAAAACGTTGTGGATGGATTCAGACGAAATTTGGCAGAGATATAGTGTATGTAACAAGGACGAAATGATTAGATTTTGGTGAAGATCCGGATTCGGATCCGGCTAGTAGAATATTTCAAGTGATTCTTCACCATTGGGAGATAGGGCCAAAAACGATACATAGCAGGATATCTCAAAACGTTATGGACGGATTTGGACGAAACTTGGTGGACCAGTTGTATGACAAGAAAGAATCGATTCGATTTTGGTGAAGATCTTAATATGGATTCAGATACGAGAATTGTTTACCTTTTTGGTGATTCTTCAGCATTGAGAGATCGGGTGAAAAGCGATATACAACATATTTGAAAAATGTTATGGACGAGTTACGACTAAACTTTGTGGATGAGTTGGTTATGTGACAAGAACAAGCCGATTTGATTTTGGTTAAGATGCGAATCCAGATCCGGCCGATCAGTGTGTTACAAAATATAAACTGTTCAGCCTGGCGAAGGTATGCTCTCTACCAAGTGCTGTTCTAGTTTATATAATTAATTAACTTATTAATTGTTGCTTGCTTCATTTTGTTTGCAGAGTTAGTAAGCTCACTCCTAAAATTTTTGTTATCGTACATCCCATCACAAGACAACCATTACTTATTAGAAGAGACATAATGGCGTGAGTGAGCACCTCCCAGAGCTGAATTCTCCTTTTTTTAAATGGGAAGGGGTGGGAGCATCACCCTTTTGCAAGAACTTCCATTCACTGGTGATTCCCACCTCAGTTTCCTTTTCCTCGTCCAGAAGCTGCTGTAGCTGGGATACAATGCTCTGCATTGACTCTGATACAACAGGATAATTTTCATTCAAAATACCCTGCACAGAATAAAGAAACAACAGTAGTGAAGAATCGTGAACATGAGGGGAGAGGGTTGTGTGTGTCTGGGTAGAGGGGGAGGAAGGGGGAGATGAGGTGGTGTAACTGCATCCTTCTGCTTTAATAAAACACCTTTTTACATTTCTGAAAATTCTGTGATTATTTATCTTTATTTATCCTTTATTAATCTTCAAGTTAGAGGTTCAAGTATCTCAGCGCCGAGAACATTCTTCCTTATTCCCAAACAAACGTATTTTGGTGGTCTTTAGCCATTAGCACGTTGATGTAAAATTAACAACCTCACCTTTTTATCAGTTGGTCACCTGTAAAAGCTAATTCATTCCCCTTCACGGTTTCTACAGGTGAATGATTAACAACAGCGCATAATAAATAATTCTTACTGGACACTCATTCCCAGAAATCTCACATATGTGAGGAATATTTTGCTCCCATGACAAAACAACGTTACCTGTTGCACAGGTAAAAAAAAGTAAATTATACGTACCCGGCATTGCATTTACTCACTCTGCGACCATCACCAGCTGGCACTACATGCCACGATACACATTTATACAGAGAATTTATGCACCTCTACCGCCCCCCCCCCCCCCCCACACCCTTGAATGAGTCCGTGGCCACATAACCTATGTTACCCCCCAGACAAAGTTGTATTTGTACCCAGAGTAAAGTATAAAAGTGTTTATAGCTGGAGTAGCTGGCATTGCTCAAGCGATAAGGAAACATTGTATTTAAAATGAGGGCAAATATAATGGAAAAGCAATTACATCCAAATCAGAATCCATCACAAATGTCAAATCATCATTTTACCTTTTCACTGAATATATTCTGGTGAATGCGCCGTTCATCACGTTTCTGAGTTAAGTATGACGATGTTCAGGAAGACGAAGAAGCCTTACCACCAACTTCGACCGCTTCCGGAATTGCTTTGTAATTTGTGTTCAAACGTCTGGTGATTGTTTCGTATTTATTTATGCGAATGTGTACCTGTATATAACTGTCATTGATCAAAAAGGCTTTGCCACGAATCGAGCGATTTTCTTTTTTTTAGCCAAAGAAATTAACTCTTTTTTTGGCCTAAAACACTCCCAGGTACTCACTGATGAACCTCTGAAAGTTTTACGAAGATCCGTTCAGCCATCTCTGAGAAAAATGGCGACACACACACGGACCAACGGCTCTCTTATACAGTAGATTAAATGGATACAAACAATAACGATTTTTTTTTTCACCGATATACTCACCATTCGTTCGGCATAAGCAATCTCCACAGCAACAATGTTGTGATGCTGATGTGCTCCAACCATGCACGCAACGCATATCAAGCTCCCATCATCCTCACAGTGGTATATAATTGGCTTTCCGTGCTCAAAGCACAATGGGCATGTTTCATCGTAACTATCTCCCACATCATAAAAGGAAGAAGCCATCTCCTTGTGGTTAGAGAAGAATCAGAGAAGAGTGTGAAGCAGAGTCGAATTGAAACCTGCAAATAGAGATTGAAAATTAGAAAAAGGAAAGGAAAGAAAAAGCAAAAGTATATTAACTCTTAGATGCAGGCATCAAAAATCCTACATAAACGCAGCCATTAGGCCTCAGAGACCCAACGGATGTATTAGTGGAATGGTTATTTTTTTTTTTATATATATTTTTTTCTTTCATATCCTTTTTCAATCCAAGTCGATGCTCATGGATGTATATTTGCTCAGAAAACCTGAACCATTGATCCTATTATTTGGAAGAATCCCATACAAGTAATGAAACCTTTCTTTTTTTAAGAATTTTTTTTTTTGCTCTTTGTTCTTCAACTTTTTTTTTCTCTCAAAAGTTGCGGCTCATGGAGGAGTATTTTCTCAAAAAATATGATTCACTGATCCTTTTATTTCGAATGTATATGACCGCAACTGTCAAAAATCCTACTGCAATGCAGCCATTGGGCCGAGGAAGCCCCACAAATGTATTTGTGTATTGTTTTTGTTTGTTTTTTTAATAGATTTTTTTTTCTTTCATGTCGTTTTTCAATCCAAGTCGATGCACATGGATGTGTATTTGTTCAGAAAATGTGAATCATTGATCCTATTATTTGGAAGAATCCCATACAAGTAATGAATAATTATTTCTTTTGCAAAAAAAACAACAATTTGGGGCGGGGGGGGGGGGGTTCAACTGTTTTTTCTCCAAAAAGATGAGGCTCATGGAGGAGTATTTGCTCAAAAAAAATACGATTCACTGACCCTTTTATTTAGATTGTATATGTCAACAACATTGTCAAACATCGTACACCAATGCAGTCCTGGGAGGCCCGGACATTTTATTTACTTATTATGATTATGTGTAATGTGTAATTTGTAATGGGTAATTTGTAATGTGTTATGTGTAATGTGTTATGAATGAAGGTTTTACCTCGCATCTGAATGAAATACTCATATATATTTATTCCATCAAATTATTTATATCTAAGTTATAGGAGCATACAAGAAGGCTCATGCAAAGCAAAAAAATTATATAACATGGATGTAACACAAGAAAAATTATGAGGCGCCTCTAATGCCCCAGGCCTGCATTAGTGATATAAATGAAGAATGAAGCTTTTCCCCATGAACCTGAATTAAAATTTTCATATTTTTGTCACTGAATTATTTGTAACCAAGTTATTAGAGCATATAATGAGGCTCATATCAAGAAAATAATGATATAACATAGTAGTACAACATCATTTATGCTGGGCGTCAAAGGCCCCAGGCCTGCATTAATGTCGGATCTTTGGGTTATAAGTGAAGAATGAAGATTTTCGCACGAGCCTGAATGAATTTTTTATTTTAATGTCACTGAATTTTGTGTAACAACATGAAAGTCCGTGAAAATGAGGCTCATTTCAAAAAAACAAACATTGTACAACATAGTTTTTGCAACAACAACAACAAAAACCTTGTGGGCCTCCGAGGACCAATCACTGCATCCAAGGGTTAAAATAAAAGAACATTTAGATTTGAAATAATCATTCAGGGTACAAAATGAAAAACTACAAACTGGATAAGAAGCCAATCAGAAGATGCGCTCCAAACTAATCACAAACACAGGGAACAGAACAGAGTGCCAGGTTTCTCATGGCAATGTACTTGTGTCGACAAACACAGAAACAGAGATTATAATGAGATTTCATGAGGGAAACATCTGATCTATGACTGAATGAGAGTTTGAGTAAAACGAAGCTCTAAAGGTACACCTGGTATCATCACATTGGTACAATGGACATTTCAACCCGACATGCAGGGGGGTGGAGATTGAATGTGTGAAAGAGTTTTCTTATCTTGGTTGTGTCATTGTCTCGACATAAAATAAAATGGATAATTTGACGACAGAAGGCAATAAACGATTAGATTAGAATAATTCAATACGAAATCTGAAAATGATCTCAGATGGGCGACATTTGTGTACATTGGTGCTGTGTGGACCAGAGAGAGCACTATTAACATTTGGTCCCTCTGTGGGAGCAGCGTGGCTGTACATGGCATTCAGGAACAGGACAAGACATGTGTGTACTGTCGAGGAAGAATTAAATGTCCTCTCCTGGTTGACTAATAAAGGTTTATTACTCGGAAAGATCACTTCGACTTGGTTACAGTAAAATAAATACGAACCAACACACAGGAATGAACAACAGCACACAGCCAAGCACCTCTGAATTTTCAGCATTCAAACACATCTTTATAAAGGGAATAGAGAAAAAGAAATAAGGAGAGGGGGGGGGGGATCATGGGTTCTGGGATACTCAAAGGAGAGGGTGGAGAAGAGGGATAGGGGATTGGAGAGGCTCAGGGACACGATGACATCATGCATGTTTTTCTTTCCATGATGGCCGCCAAACCATGTGACCAATGACGTTTTCGTGGTCATCTTTTAATCGCCATGCCTAGTCAATGACACACGTAACGTTTCAGGTCAATTGATTTAGCGGTTTGGGAGAAGGTTTTTTTTAAGGGTTTTAGGTTAAATCCAATATGGATGCCAAACCCATGTGACCTATGATGTCATAAATTTAATATTTCAATACAAATGTGTCATAGATCATGTGCATGCAATTTCAGATTTTTAGGATAAGAAATTTGATGAAAACATTTTTTGCTGGTATACCACTTCACCGATAATGTCATCATTATCATGCTTTTGTTCCCCATTGGGAGTACTTGACAAAGTGGCAAGTTTCAAATTTTTTACATTGGCCAGTTTCCGAGGATTTTAAACCAAATTTATTTGGGTTTGTTCCAAGATGGCTGCCATACTACGTGACTTATAAAATCACAATTATCATAAAAACATTCTGCATGAGTGTCAATCCTCCCCTAAAGGTTTAGTCTCAATCAGACATGTGGTTGCTGAGAAAAACGAGGTTTACCCTGTACAGACAGATTGACGGACAACCAGAAAATATAACGCCTCCGCTCCCACCTTCTGGGCAGAGGCATCAAAATGTCCAGATGCCGGTATAGAACAGAGCTTCTCTCAAGGGGTGTTAATGATAAAAAGTCTCCCAATCTTCCCCATCTCAGACTCCCTGGCACCAGAAGGCCTTCATTTAACAAAAGTGTTCTCCGAACTTATTTATTCAGGCTTATATATATATATATATATATATATATATATATATATATATATGTCGGTCACTGAGTTTGTTGTTGTACAAACCTCTGTTATAAGCTTAAGTATAACTGTTATTTTGTAGTTAATAAGAGATGTTTGCTTCACCATTTATATTTCAAATGAGAATGCTCGCTTTCTCATACGTGCTGAATTCAAGCCTGTTATTCTCATCCTTGCTTTGAACATGTTTACAATCTAACCGGGTCAGGAATGTAACTAAATCAAAGGCCGGATACTCCGACTTGTGAAATACAACCTCCGGCCATGTTTGAGAAACGTCTGCTCCGCCAGATAAGACTCTTAAGCTCCACTCCCTCGGAGCCACAGGAAGGGATGCCGGGAGGGGGGATTAAGCCGCTGATTTCCTTTGTTCAAACTCACTTTCAGCGGAGATCTTGTGGATAATGCTTTCTTATATAAACGAACCTCTGTCCGTCTATTGACCAGGAGGGCTGACGAGGCACGCTGCCCGTTTGTGCAGTATATGTCGGCTCTTCCCGCAGCTGCGTACCTGATGGATCAATAAAAACTCTTGTTACTCCTTCTTTGTGGTGGAAACCTGATTTCCCCTCCCGACATATACTGAGGAACGGGCTTCTTTTAGCTGAGGCGAATGACTGTACCTGAGTTGCTGTGTTATCATGATTTACACCAATCATAATACAAACAATTACTTTGCACAAATGTATTTGTTGTGTTTGTGATATTACATTTTTATAGGCAATTTAGGTTGAAAATTTAGGTTGAATCTTTTTTTTTCAATAACCCCTCAGCACACAAATAGAGGAGGGGTAGGTGCAGACTGGAAGTTTGCGACGACTACACCTCACCACCATGTAATTCAAAACACCTCACCACCACGTAATTCAAAACACCTCACCACCAGGTAATTCAAAACACCTCACCACCATAAAACACGTAATAAAAACACACCACCACAAAATTAAAAAGACCTCACCACCACGAAATTGAAAACACCTCATAGCCATCAAGCACGTAATAAAAACACCTCACAGCCATAAAACACGTAATAAAAACACCTCACCACAACGAAATTAAAAACACCTCACAGCCATAAAACACGTAATAAAAACACCTCACAGCCATAAAACACGTAATAAAAACACCTCACCACAACGAAATTAAAAACACCTCACAGCCATAAAACACGTAATAAAAACACCTCACCATCACGAAAATAAAATACCTCACAGCCATAAAACACGTAATAAAAACACCTCACAGCCATAAAACACGTAATAAAAACACCTCACCATCACGAAAATAAAATACCTCACAGCCATAAAACACGTAATAAAAACACCTCACAGCCATAAAACACGTAATAAAAACACCTCACCACCACAAAATTAAAAACACCTCACAGCCATAAAACACGTAATAAAAACACCTCACCACCACGAAATTAAAAACACCTCACAGCCATAAAACACGTAATAAAAACACCTCACCACCACGAAATTAAAAACACCTCAGCCATAAAACACGTAATAAAAACACCACACAGCCATAAAACACGTAATAAAAACACCTCACCATCACAAAATTAAAAACACCTCACAGCCATAAAACACGTAATAAAAACACCTCACAGCCATAAAACACGTAATAAAAACACCTCACCACCACGAAATTAAAAACACCTCACAGCCCCGAAATTAAAAACACCTCACCACCACGTCATTTAAAAACACCTCACCACCAAGTAATTCAAAACACCTCACCACCACATAATTCAAAACACCTCATTACCAACTAATTCAAAACACCTCACCACCACCTAATTAAAAACACCTCACCACCACGTAATTATAAATACCTCACCACCACATAATTCAAAACACCTCACCACCATGTGATATTAAAACACCTCACCACCACGTCATTTAAAAACACCTCACCACCACATAATTCAAAATACCTCACCACCACGTGATTCAAAAGAACCACAACGTTATTAAAATCACTTCACAACCACGGAAACAAAAGTTTGAGGGAGGCGTTAAGTGACAACACAGACACTGCCCAGATGTGTAGTTATATAGATAAATGACTGTACCCGAGTTGCCATTTTGTCATTGTTTAAACCAATCATAATTCAAACAATTATTTTGCACAAATGTATTTGTAATATACGTGATATCACATTTGATAAACAATTGAAGTTGGGAAAAAAAAAATTCTCAAAAAAATTCCAAAAGAATTTTTTTTTTTAATTGCTATTTAAAAATATATATATACCCTTAGGACATACCGACGGGAGAGATATGTGCATACCAGAAGTTTGGTACGATTTCACAAAACTTTGAGAAAGTAGTTCAGTGACACAACACAGGACAGGACAGATGCTGCACATATATATATCTTACTATAATTCACCAAATGTTCGTCTGCCTGTCTGTCTGTCTGTCTGCCTGTCTGTCTGTCTGCCTGTCTGTCTGTCCATTCGAAGGTACCATAAAAACTGCTGAACCGATCGCAACGATATTTTGGGTGGATACTCCTGAGATCTCCAGGAGTAAAATAGGCTATTTAGTCTTCCCAATTTCAGCTTTAGTCTCCAGCATTCTCAGGTTTGGACTCCCGCATAACATTCGTGTTCACATAACATTCATTGCGATGATGTTTTCATTGTGACGATGTTGTTTTCCCGGGTGCCGCACAAACGGCTGCACCGATCGCTGCACAACTGCACCAATCGGAATCGGTGACCTCGGACAAAGACCTTTTATAAGGACACGGGTTGAATCCCTACTTGAGAGAATTCTAATCCATTTCAACTGAAGGAAACACGTATCGGCAGTACATAAGACATAGCGATTGTGAACATGATTATCGATCACGATTCACGATTACGATCACCACAATCATAGTGTATCGATCACTGTGGGACATTTGGTGAATTATAGTAAGATGCTGTTTAGATTTTGATGATTTGCGTGTGATGATTTAACGGATGTTTATATGAATTGTTTAAAATTCAAAAGCCTTCAATTTCTGATATTTTACCTTTTCATTTGGGCCTCCCAATTGAAGCCCCACCCATAGGGACCCAAAGTACCCTTTTTCCAATTTTTTCCCCAATTTTCCAGTTTTTACAAACACAATGGAATAACATTTACTGATATGAACAGTGATGTGGCTTTTATTGAAATTTTACAAATACTGTTTAGATTTTGATGAGAATTACAAACCTGCCACAAATGCAGAGGTGGACAGATTACGGCAATGCGCGGATTTGATAATATCCCAATACAACCATCATTCAATCGCAATGTTTAATCGTTAATCGTGTTTATCATTTTGTTAAAGTATCAATGGATGATCGAATTGAGTGAATACAAGTCCGATTTTGAATTCGTAATTGTATTTACCCACCCGTACGGAACTTCACATGATGATTTAAATATTTGTTTATGTCATGAATGTTAAAAGTTTATTATATTAATGTGTATTTGTGATAGGAGTTATGCTGTTTGGAATGAAAAAAGAGAAATCGAGTTCAAGTGAATGACGAAATGCAGTGACGGTTTTACGTTCTAAACGTGAAATTCGTGGTTCACCAAATGCAGATTCGCCATTGACTGGGAATGGAACACACGTACCTGTTTGTTTGCGAACAGGTACGTTTTTCATGGAAGTCCTTCACGAACTTGCTGTCCATGTCTGACATGTGACTGAAGGTGCTACAGGAATGTGGAATTTATTGTTTTCATACAATTTCATACTACAGGAGCATTCACCGTTTCTGCATTGTCTGTTTGCTTATGGCCTCCCACCCATGCGTAGCACGTGTACCTCACTAGTATAAAATAATTCACCAAATGTCGGTCTGTCTGTCCGTTCAAAGGTACCACAAAAACGGCTCAACCGATCGCAACAATTTTTTTTGGGTGAGTAATCTTGGGATGCCCTGGAGTAAAATAGTCTATATTGTTTTTCCAATTTTCCCAAACACGATGGAATATATTTACCGATTTGAACAGTGATGTGGCTTTTATTGAAATTCTACAAATACTGTTTCGATTTTGATGAGAATTAGGAACCTGCAGTGAATCCGGAAGTGGACAGATTACGCAATGTGCAGGTTTGATAATATCCCAAATGCAACCATCATTCAATCGTAATCTTAAATCGTTAAACGTTAATCGTGTTAATCATTTTGTTAAAGTTTCAATTGATGATTTGAATTGAGTGAATACAATTACGATTTTGAATTTGTAATTGTGTTCACCCAACCGTATGGGACTTCACATGAGGATTTAAATATTTGTTTATGTCACGAATGTTGTTAAAAGTTTATTTTTTATGTTGTTATTAAATTTGTGATTGAAGTTTTGCTGTTTGGAATGAAAAAAGAGATATCGAGTTCAAGTGAATGACGGATGCCGTGATGGTTTCTACTTTCTAAATGTGAATTCGCGGATCACCATATGCAGATTCGCCATTGACTGGGCATGGAACAAACCTACCTCTTTGTTTGCAAATGGGTACGTTTTTCACGGAAGTCCTTCACGAACTTGCTGTCCATGTCTAACGTGCACATGAAGGTGCTACAGTAATGTGGAATTTATTGGTTTCATGCTTTAGAATTTGCCGTTTCTGCATTATCTGTTTGCTTCTGCCCCCCCCCCCCCCCCACCCTTGTGTAGCACGGGTACCTCACTAGTATATGAAATACATGTATAGTAAATCCTAACCAATTCTTTATATGAGTGTAGCCCAGGTAACAGCTGTCATGGCTTTGCAGCTGCTTTCTTTATCCAACAGCGAGAGATTTTAAATGCAATTGGCTTTGTGAGACAGGCAGTTTTGAACACAATTCTTTTGGATACTGCTTGTTCAATCAACAGTTTTCATAGGTAGTTAAATTTACACTTCCACAGTAAATTAAACAGATTAAAGGAAGGATGATGCAATCAAAAAGGTTTGAGGATCACTGATACAGACAGGATGTGTGTACGTTAAACAGACTAAAGGAAGGATGATGTAATAAAAAGGTTCGAGGATCACTGATATAGACAGGATGTGATGCTTGCCATGTTGGATTATCAAAATGAAACACTTGCTTTTAATAGGAATAGAGAATCACAAAACAGAGGGTTTGTGGGTAATAGTTGAACTACTGGGTGTAAATAAACATGGATAAAGATTATTGTCAAATGGAGTAACGAAGATCAGGGTTCAGTGAGAAATTCATCAACTCGGTTATCTGCACAAGCTGGAGGTTCATGGAAGAGCATGGTGATGAAGGGTAGAAGGACAACATAGTGACAATGGGACAATGTTTGGACACAAACAAAGGGAATTAGCAAACAAAAAGTGGAAGAGAGGAGGTGAGGAAACAGTAACCTGCAAACAAGATGGTTGGATTATGTATAATTAATAAGGGGATGGGGGAGGAATGAAGAATGAGGTCAGGGTTGGGGATGGCATAGATTAATTTTCTGTGAAAAGGTGTCATTAGATCGTTGAAAAGCAGGTTCTTTATTCTGCTATAGTCATCAGACCGTCCCGGTTGCGCCCTTCGAATCCGGCGAGTCGTGTCAAAAGGACCGTGATTGTCACGCATTTCAAAGACCCTGCCGGATCCTCATGTCTGAAGCTGCATTACTGTGCAGGTGGGGGTCTCTAAATAAGGCGAGAGTTGCGATAACAGGGGATCATTGGACAGACCTTACCAGGGCCAAGCAAACGATGGTCTCGGCATGTGATAAAATCATATCTAGCATCAATCTGCTTTTAACAGGATCTGATAAACCACAAAATGAAACTGTCGGATGATTAATAAGTACATCGAATAAGTACACAAATAAGAATATTAATCATATACTCGTATATATTGCATATAAATATATATATATATTTATATAAATATATATATTGTTGCGAATATGGAATTTGGCCTCCATATCCGCTTGTAAATATTCCCCTATTTTCTCCAATACTCCCCAACTTTCCCCAATCCCCCATTCCCTAGTCCCATTGCATGTAAATAACAATCAGTAGAGCCGACCTTCCCCTTATTCCCCCATTAAATGTCGTGCCCAGGTCCACCGCACCACACGTAGACAACTTTCGGACATCTTCCTAGTTATTCTTATTCTATGTCAGTTAAGGCCTCGTCTCCATTAATTATGACTCTTCGTTGCACCAGAATGTGATTATATGGCATCAGTAGTGAGTTTAGGACCTTTCCCATACCTCCTTCCATCTTCTTCCCCAACAATTACAACAACAACAGAGGAGATGGCGGCGGAGCGGGGGAGGATGCGTCCTCACACCGGCTCGATTAGCGCCATAGACCATGCGCTCCACGGGGTTACCACGAAGGGGCTCCTTGTCAGCTCCTCGTCAAGGGCGGAGCCTGGTAAACCCCCCCGCACGCACCCAATGAGAAGCAACGTGCCGATTCCACGAGGCGGAGCTAACGAGCCGAGGGCGTGTCACTCCCCGCCGGATATACGCAGCCCCGCGCCGGATGTGACGAGAGATGCGCACCCAGCTTGGAGAAGGAAAGCCACCTGCGAGCGCTGAGTCAGATGCGCCTCAGCTTGGAGAAAGAACGTCGCCTTCCGAGCGCTGTGACCTCCCTGCATCTCTGGACCGGACCGAGTCGATTCTGCCTTGAGCCAAGAGTGCACCTTGAGCCATCGATACCCGTTGTCCTTTTCATCAACCCCCGTGTGAGTCAGCCTTTTGTCCCGTTTATCTGTCGTCTGTTGGGGTTAATATAAGAGTGTGTCTAAGTGCTTGTCTTTCTATGCTGTCCCTCTTGTAGTTGTAATCTAACCTTCCGCCTTAATATAACCTCCTCCGGAGGTCTTGAGAACTGAACCCCTGGTGTCGTATTGTGTTATTGTGATCCAGCCGGGTGTCTTCTTTTTCTTATTGAGCCAGCATCGCGCGACTTCGTCAACGTCGAGTATAGTCGGGTAATTTGTGCGGACACGACGGCCATTCCGCTCGGCCCACTTTAACATCAAAGTCGTGTCTGTAACAATTGGTGTCGGGAGTGAGATTCGAGGCCCGACCAAATTTTGAAAAAAAAACGAATAGAGGAAAAAAAAAAAATTTGGTCAAAATTTGGAGCGGCCGAAATTTGTTTTGTTTTACGAAACTCGAATTTTGCAAGTCGCGCTATGGCGGATCAAGACGGCTGGGGTCCGGTAGGGGAGAGTGAAGCAGGGTCGGTCCAGGACCAAATTGAGACACGTGAGGAGAGCGAAACAGCGGGGGTAGCAGACGCGCGAAATGGCGCCTCGCACATAGCTACGGCGGCCGCACCCGCTGCACAAGTGGGAGGGATGGCCCAGATGCAGGTCCTCATGGAGCAATTTATGGCGCAAATGCAGGCGTCCCTCAAACTGCAGAGTAACCAATTGGGGAACCGGATGGATGCTCAGGGTGAGCGATTGGAGGGCCAAATGGGGGTAATGGGAAACCAAATGGGGGTAATGAGGGACGAAGCGAGGGGTACCGGTGAGAAGTTAGACAATAATTTTGAGGAGTTAGACAAGAAAATTGAGAAGTTAGACAATAATTTTGAGGAGTTAGACAAGAAAATTGGGAAGTTAGACAATAATTTTGAGGAGTTAGACAAGAAAATTGGGAAGTTAGACAATAATTTTGAGGGGTTAGACAACGGGATAAAAGAAGTGAAAAATGGGTTAATGGGGGTAGAAAATAGAATGGCTGCCCAGGAGAATCAGATAGAGGGAGTGAAAAATGGGTTAGAGGGGTTAGAAAACAGTATGGAAGGCAAATTGAGGGACATGAGGGACCAAGCGGAAAGGGAAGTTAAACAAATGGAGCAGCAGATAGAGGGGGTCAGAATGGGGGTAGAAACCAAACTGGATGCTCACAGGGAGGAAATGGAGCAGATGAGGGTGGCATCTGGGCAGGAGATGCAAGTGATGGGAGAGGAGATCAGAAGAGGAGTGAGTGAGGAGGTCGGAGGAGTGCGCGAGGAGGTGAGGCACTGTAAGGAGCGCATGGAGAAAGAGGTGAGAAAGGGGACTGTAAAATTGCAAGGTGGTATAGAGGAGTTGACGCTGGGAGTAGAACAACTGACAGTGGGACAAAAGGAGTTGGGGGACCAGGTAAAGAAGAACACAGCGGTAATAGAGGGTTTAAAATCGACACAGAAAGAGATGAAAAAGGACGTAGGGGTAATTAAAAAAGAGTGCCAGACGGTACATGAGGACCTGACGAGGAAAATGGACAAGGTGGTAGAGGTAATGGAGGTTAAAGAGCGGGAGGTGCGGGAGCACATAGAAAAAAATAAAGTGGAGTTAGAGGAAGAACTTAAAGGGGCGCACGAAGAGATGAAGGAGATGAAGCAAAAATTAGAAGAAGTGGAAGAAGGGGTGAGCGAAATTAAGAAGCGACGGAGAGAGGATAAGAAAGAGATAAAGGAGGAAGTAAAAGAATTGGTCCAAAGTCTGTGTTCGGATCGTGATGATGTGCTCATTAACCGGATGAGGGATTCGCAGGTGATGGAGGAGAAGCGAAGAGAAAGAGGACCCGGTGTAAGTGGTGACCAATATGGTCGTGCGTATGATGCGCCAGGGGATTTAAGGAGCTTGGGGGTCGAGATGGACCCGGGTGTTCGTGAGAGGCCGTTGGTGAAGTGTGCGACAGGTCTGGTGTGCGAAAAAGGAGGTGTGCGAGAAAATCCGACTCTGGGGTGTGTGAGGAAAAAGTGCGTGCCAAGGAGTGAGTGTGCTGGCGAGAGTGAGTCGGTCGTAGCGCGTGTGCGAGGGAGCACGTGGAAGCGCGGTGTGGTGAGTGTTACAGAGGGTGTAACGGGAGAGTGTGCGCGAGAAAGGTGTGTGACGGACAGGTGCATGAGGAAAGAGTGCGCTGTCAGAAGTAAGGAAGAGTGTCCACCTGTGGTGAGTGTTACAGAGGGTGTAACGGGAGAGTGTGCGCGAGAAAGGTGTGTGACGGACAGGTGCATGAGGAAAGAGTGCGCTGTCAGAAGTAAGGAAGAGTGTCCACCTGTGGTGAGTGTTACAGAGGGTGTAACGGGAGAGTGTGCGCGAGAAAGGTGTGTGACAGACAGGTGCATGGGGAAAGAGTGTGCTGTCAAGAGTAAGGGTGAGTGCGCTGTCAGGAATGGAGGTGAAAGTAGTGAGAGTGACATGGAGCGTGAGTTAGTTGTGACAGGTGAGCGAGGATGTACACCTGGGATGGAAGGATGCACACCTGGAATGGTAGAGCGTGAGTGGGAATGCACGCTGGAGTTGGTGGTGAGGCACGTGGTTGGGTGTGCGAATGAGAGCACACCTGTGATTGTCACAGAGGAGGTGACTGAGGAGGGGGCGCGAAGAGGTGTTTTGGTGAGGTGTGCGAGCAACGAATGTGTGCCAAAGTGTTCGGTGGTCAGGTGTGTGACCAAGGCTGTGAGTGGAATGGGTGTGCCTGGGTGTGTAAGGAAAGGTACGAGGAGCATGAGCACGGCTGGATGTGTGAGCAAGGAACGGGCTTCGGGGTGTAAGCATGCAGGTGAAGCATCGACATTAAACGGGTTAGAGGTTAGAGCGACTTTTAGCCGAAGCAGGCCCTCGGTGCGTGCCGGGCCTCGCTTTGAACGGCCGCGTCCGTGCTCCACTAGGCGGAGCGGGCAGCCCGATAGGAAGGGTCGTTATGGCGACCACGTTTTGTTGAGACGTGCCGGCAGGTCGAGATCGGGACATTGGATGGCTCCACGCCGAGGTGGTGCGTGGGATCTCGGCCCGGGTAAGCCCCCGTCCCTGTCCCGAATGCCGGACGCATCCAGCCGCTGGCACAAAACAACCAGCATCCATTGCTTGGCTTTACGAAGCCGGGCTTTGGACAGGGATTGGCGCACCGAGAGGTATTAGTGAGTCGACTGGGTGATGAGGTTAGTGTTTTGGACCCAAAATTAGAGAAAAACAAAATTTGACGATTGGCAAGGGATTGGCAGTAGTGATTGGCAGATGATGGGTAATGATTGGCAAAGGATTGGCAGAGTGATGATTGGTAATGGTACAGTGATTGGCAGATGATTGGCAAATTTTTAATTTGTTGGATTTGGACGAGCGAAATTGGTAGTGAGAGACCCCCGATGTGGTGGGATGGCAAATCCACCATCCCTCACAGGTGGGGCAAAGGAGCTATAGTTTATGGGGTGTATGGCAGTGAAAACTAGCCCGGGTGGGTTAGGATATTGTGTGTAGGGATCTAGCGAAGATGACAGTAGGTAACGTTAAGGTTAGTTAGTGACTGATACCTGTAGTGGGGACGCAGGTAGATTAGTGTGGATTATAATGACGAGGGAGCGCAATAGTTAAAGGGACGACTGGGAAGCGCAAGTTTCAGAAGGGAGTAGTTAGCTGAGATGATGCTGTGTGTGTGAGGATTGAACAGGTGTGATTGCACAGGTGTGCAACTGGACAGGTGTGTGGAGTAGTGTATGAGTAGTGAGTGTTGTGGATCAGCGCGAATGCGCTTGGGGAGAGAAGGGTGCAGGTGGCACCAGGTGTGAGAGCACAGGTGTGCAAGTACAGGTGTGTGGAGAGAGTTGGAGTGAGTGGTACGGAGTGGTGTGCATGGTGCGAAGGTGTGGATGGGGGAAGAGTGGACCCCTTTCACGAGTACCCGGGGCGGGTAGTGTAAGTGTTAGGTAGAGGGTGCAGGTAAATTGTGGTTGGATATTGGCATTTGTGGTGCGGTTGCAGAATGGTGTTGTGAATGGGTGCATTAGTGTTGTGGAAATGGCTGGGCGTGTAGCCTGTTAGTGTGTGTAGTTGGTTGGGCACTCCACCACTGTGAGGATGTCGGCCAGGTGAGGCCACAGGTGGGCTCTGGGAGCCGGTAGTTGTGAGTGGGTGCCTGAGGATCCCGGGTGTGGATCGGGCAGCCCAGTGCCAGAGAGGGCACGGAGTGGGGAGAGCGCCAGAGGGCCTTCCCCAGGTAGATAGGTTAGGGTAAGGAGCAGGTAAGCTCGGAGGCAACTACAGTGGTGGAGGTGTGCAGGTGGGTAGACCCACTGGGAGAGGTACACGTCGCAGCCCAGAAATTGTACGAGGGCACCGGGAGATGAATCGGGGGAGTGAGACCCCAAATTGAAAAGCACCACAGTTTGGCCAATGGGAATTGGTTTTTTAGAACCCATAGTGTAAGAGGGCCAATGGTTTGGCCGGAGAAAGACCCCGGGTAGTGTAAAGTTGTTAAAGTCATTTAGGAAATAGTTAGGATTGATGAACCTGTCGCACCATACGCAGCCACTTACCTGTGGTGATGATGATGACTCCACACCTGTGTTTTCTTTGTTGTTGCAGGAGATGAATTGCTGTGTGGGTTGGTGAGACGCATCACGACGTGGATGAGACATTGGGGTGATTCCATCTCTCCCTCCTTAGGAGGGACTGATGATGAGTTGGAGATGGCAAATTATGATGTTGAGTTGGAGATGGCAAATTTTGATGAGAGTTGAAAATGGCAAATTTGATTGGTTAGGAGGGAGAGAAGACGAATTTGGTATATGGGAGGAACGGGGAAGACAGTAGGGATGTTTGTTGATTTGTAAAGTAGATGTTTATGGGTAGTGTTGTGTTTTGTGGATACAGTAAGGGGTAAGGGAGGGGCCATGTAGGTTACCTGGTGGGGGGGGGGGGCGTACGATAGGAACGTACCTGTCTCACCTGGTTCCCATGTGCCCCCAGGGTGCATCACCTTACATTGCGTGCACTTTTGCGCCCTTACCACCTTACTCACTTGTCTGCTTCTTTTGTCTCCCACCTCCGAGGATCTGGCTTTGGGGTAGAGAGAGAGGAGAGAGAGGTGCTGGCTGCGCAGTTGTGGGCCTGCACTTTCGCTGTTTGCTGCCGGGATCGATACACCATATGGACCGCAATGTTTGTGGCCACCCACAATGGACCGCAGTTCGTTTGCGGCCAAGCACCACCCGGGGATGGACCTATGGGTCAACGTGGCACCTATGCCATACAGGTGAACCACTAATAGTTAACACCACCAAGTGCACCACAAGAAGAGCAAGAGACACCTGCAGGGTTAGGGGTTGTCGAATTTATTTTTATTCCAATGAACAATGGTGACTGCACCGATTGGTGGTGGGGTGGTGCTGTTGATGCTCGGGAAGGGTGCTCTGCACGTTATTAAAGGCCGTCGGCCACAGAGCACTCGTGGGTTGGTGTATCGATGTTGGCAAGCGCGCTCTCTCTCTATGCATAACATCTGCATGTGTTCCTCCAAAAACAGGTCCTGGATCGTAGTGTAAATAGCAGCGTAGTCTTGTAAATAATGCTCCCTACCGGCTGTATGTTTAGTTTGAGAATTCTTTCCGGATTCGGTTATCCTGTGGGTGTGTTTCTGTGAGGAGAAGGGTGCAACGTCGCAGGGGGACATATTTACTCATTTGTGAATATCTGTAAAACTGTCGCACTCAGGGTAGAGTTAATAGTAGAGGGAACTACATTGCGTGCCACACTAAAGTAGGTAAAAATTTATCGGGTCGGGACGCCCCGATGGTAGAGAAGGGTGCAATGTTGCGAATATGGAATTTGGCCTCCATATCCGCTTGTAAATATTCCCCTATTTTCTCCAATACTCCCCAACTTTCCCCAATCCCCCATTCCCTAGTCCCATTGCATGTAAATAACAATCAGTAGAGCCGACCTTCCCCTTATTCCCCCATTAAATGTCGTGCCCAGGTCCACCGCACCACACGTAGACAACTTTCGGACATCTTCCTAGTTATTCTTATTCTATGTCAGTTAAGGCCTCGTCTCCATTAATTATGACTCTTCGTTGCACCAGAATGTGATTATATGGCATCAGTAGTGAGTTTAGGACCTTTCCCATACCTCCTTCCATCTTCTTCCCCAACAATTACAACAACAACAGAGGAGATGGCGGCGGAGCGGGGGAGGATGCGTCCTCACACCGGCTCGATTAGCGCCATAGACCATGCGCTCCACGGGGTTACCACGAAGGGGCTCCTTGTCAGCTCCTCGTCAAGGGCGGAGCCTGGTAAACCCCCCCCGCACGCACCCAATGAGAAGCAACGTGCCGATTCCACGAGGCGGAGCTAACGAGCCGAGGGCGTGTCACTCCCCGCCGGATATACGCGGCCCCGCGCCGGATGTGACGAGAGATGCGCACCCAGCTTGGAGAAGGAAAGCCACCTGCGAGCGCTGAGTCAGATGCGCCTCAGCTTGGAGAAAGAACGTCGCCTTCCGAGCGCTGTGACCTCCCTGCATCTCTGGACCGGACCGAGTCGATTCTGCCTTGAGCCAAGAGTGCACCTTGAGCCATCGATACCCGTTGTCCTTTTCATCAACCCCCGTGTGAGTCAGCCTTTTGTCCCGTTTATCTGTCGTCTGTTGGGGTTAATATAAGAGTGTGTCTAAGTGCTTGTCTTTCTATGCTGTCCCTCTTGTAGTTGTAATCTAACCTTCCGCCTTAATATAACCTCCTCCGGAGGTCTTGAGAACTGAACCCCTGGTGTCGTATTGTGTTATTGTGATCCAGCCGGGTGTCTTCTTTTTCTTATTGAGCCAGCATCGCGCGACTTCGTCAACGTCGAGTATAGTCGGGTAATTTGTGCGGACACGACGGCCATTCCGCTCGGCCCACTTTAACATCAAAGTCGTGTCTGTAACAATATATTTATATAAATATATATATATATATATATAAATATATATATATATATATATATCCAACCTAATCCATCAAAGACCGAAAGCACCCCTCGGAGACCGAAAGCACCCCTCGGAGACCGAAAGCACGCCCCGGAGACCGAAAACACGCCCCGGAGACCGAAAACACGCCCCGGAGACCGAAAACACGCCCCGGAGACCGAAAACACGCCCCGGAGACCGAAAACACCGCCCCCCCCCCCGAGACTGAAAACACCCCCCGGAGACCGGAAACACCCCCCGGAGACCGAAAACGCCCCCCGGAGACCGAAAACGCCCCCCAGAGACCGAAAACGCCCCCCAGAGACCGAAAACGCCCCCCGGAGACCGAAAACACGCCCCGGAGACTGAAAACACGCCCCGGAGAAAAAACACCGCCCCCCCGAGACTGAAAACACCCCCCGGAGACCGAAAACGCCCCCCGGAGACCGAAAACGCCCCTCGGAGACCGAAAACGCCCCCCGGAGACCGAAAACGCCCCCCCGGAGACCGAAAACGCCCCCCGGAGACCGAAAACGCCCCCCGGAAACCGAAAACGCCCCCCAGAGACCGAAAACGCCCCCCCCCCGAGACCGAAAATGCCCCCCGGAGACCGAAAACGCCCCCCGGAGACCGAAAACACCCCCAGAGACCGAAAACACCCCCAGAGACCGAAAACACCCCCCGGAGACCAAAAGACCCAAAAGGAGACCAAAAACACCCCCCGGAGACCAAAAACACCCCAAAGACCAAAAACACCCTGAAGACCACAAAGACCCCGGAGGTCCTGAAGAACCAAAACACCCCAAAGACCCAAAATACCCTTGAAGGCCCTGAGGCTTAAAAAGACCCTGAAGACCCAAATGGACCCAAAGTCCCAAAAGACCCCGAAGACCCCAAAGATCCTGAAGATCCTGAAGACCCAAAACACCCCAAATACCCAAAAGACCCAAAATACCCTTGAAGGCCCTGAGACTCAAAAAGACCCTGAAGACCCAAAACACCCCAAAGACCCAAAATACCCTTAAAGTCCCAGAGGATTCAAAAGACCCTGAAGACCCAAAACACTCCAAAGACCCAAAAGACCCTGAAGACTCCAAATACCCAAAATACCTTTAACCTTTGAGTACAGATGATGTCCAGTGCCGCAACCCACAAAAAAGTTTGTGTACGGATGACGTTACTATACGTCATCGACTATACCTATAAATAGATCGTCAGTACGTGGTTGCATTCCCATACGAAAATGCCAAATGAATCCCGTACCGGGGGTATTTTTATCAAAAAAAAAATCTCGTACTCAAAGGGTAAAATACCCCGAAGAACCAAAATACCCCAAAGACTCTTAAAGACCCAGAGGAAACAAAAGACCAGTAAGAGACAAAAGCCCCTGAAGATACCAAAGATCCAAAAGACCCCAAAGACCCAAAATACCCTTAAGGGCCCAGAGGATCCAAAAGACCCTGGAGATGAAATGGCCTTAAAGACCAAAAACACCATGAAGCTCCAAAAGACACCAAAATGGGCAAAGATGCCTATCCCTCTGAAACGACGTGTGGTGAGGTGCGACAGCGCGCCGAGTCACGCTAGTATATACAATGAAAATGCATGGGGGATGGGGGTGGAGGCTAAGGGGGCACATTTCGACATTTATGGATAATTAAGACTTAATATTTTAGTAGTACCAACACCAACAAAAAATCATCTCCGTTGCCTCCCCATCAAACCACCACCACAAATTGCCTGTGCACACGAAACCTTGTTGGCTTAACCGCGACCTTAACCATTCATACCACAAGTATTTTCACAAAGAGAGACTCGACAAGACTGGACAATGGAATTTTTCTGGGTGAGGCTTGCGTGGTCCGGTTCCCCAGGTCTTTGCAGCTCTCACTCATCTGATCTATCTCCACAGTGCATGCCACACAGAAAGGGTTGGGTCACATGTGAGTATTCTGGGGGGGGGGGGGGGGACCACAAAAGCAAGGATAAGATTCCAATGATGGACCAGCAAGAGGGGGATTCCAATCGACCGACGACCAGCAAGAGGGGGATTCAAAATCAACGGACGACCAAACTCAGACACTTTCGCACCTTTGATGGGGCTTTGCATGCCCTGTTGGCTTTTCGTCATGTCTGGATTTCTCACCATCTGGAACCTGCATGTCAGAATCGCTTCATAGCAGGGGCACCAGATTACACATTCATGCATCTCTGGTAAGGGATTTAAAGCAACTTTAGACAAATTAACGAAGGGCAAAAAGCCAATATGAAGATTAAGATTAATGAGGCAATTTTAGACAATACAAAATGGGGGAGTGACCTTTCACCCTGTCTAGACATATCCCAACACGTTAGTCCTCCGACACAAATAACACTCTTTATGCTAAACATTTAAGAATGAAATAACTACGCAATATTGTGTCCTCCTTTCTCAAAGGTCTGCTCCAGACCTGGGGGCAACATTGGGGCCCAGCTTCTGTGGAACTGTGAACAATTATATATTTAATTGGTGCCAAAACTCTTTCAATTACACAAATAAAATCTAAGGCCTCATTGTGCTGGAATCAACAGGTTGTATGATAAAACACATAAATAATAAAATAACAGTCCCTACTTCATCAGGTTCACTGTTTTTTTGTTGAAATTTTTGGAATATTCAGAGCATGAGGAATCCAAAAATTAATGTTTGCATTTGCATAGACACCTTTGCGAAAATAACACTCAGGACAGTGATGAAGATCTGTAAAAGCATATTCCTGAACGGTATAGACCTAGTAGATCCTGTGTATAGGACTTATAGTTCAATCTGACACTAACAACGCTGCTTTCTTGCTTTATAAACCCATACCTATAACTTCAAAGGACTTGCAATAACATGTATTATATGTAATACAGTTATATCACAAATATAAAGACAATGGTTTTCAATTACTTTTGCTTGTTGCTTTTCTATAATTCTGAGCACTATTTTGAGGCATTTATTGGATTCCTTGACCCAGAAAACATAGGATTAGCATATTAAATTACTTTTATAGGTTGACTAGAAGCCGAGATAGCGCAAAATATGTATTTTATGGCGGCCATTTTGAAAATCCAAAATCTGTGTCTGTGCAAATGCCAACATTGATTTTCGGATTCTCCATGCTCTGATGATTCCAAAAAATGTAAACGTTTGCTAATCTCCCAAATTTTTGAACGAAATTATATTTGTTAACATAGTGAATCTGACTAACTGATCCCTTCCCCAAACAGCCTTTGATTTCCATATTTGATTATGCAGTAGATTAGAAGTTACCACATTCACTTCTGCCTATTGAAACATATCGTGGATCACTATCTACAGGGTGATTGAAAAGTAAGTCACTATTTTAAAATATTTAGAGATTATTTATTTATTGCAATATTTTTCTCAAATTTTTATTATTTGTTCCTTAATGTATGAGAAGTTAACCTGTGTTGGTTTTTTTTCAGATTATGTTTTGTTTGAAATTCGGATATTTTAAAATATTTTAAAATAGGGAGTTACTTTTCAATCACCCTGTATATAATAATTCTGCAACTGCAGTGGACGGTGCCAGGCTGTCTGGCCCAAACCAGGGTTTGTTTGGACAGTTTGGGCTGGGAATTCAGGAAGCCTTGAGAAACCATTATTTTACTTCCAATGGAACGTGTGTGCAGATGTCTGCCTTCACCTGTACCCTACTTCTGGTCATTAAGTTGTTTTCCAGCTCTCCTGATTGGTTGACCTCTGGATAACATTGCAAAATGCCTCGAGTCTCCACCTTCCCCTTTTCCTGGAAAACTAGCCACAAAGCAGTTTCTTATCTTGTGCCTGTGAAACCCTTTGATTATGACCAGATGTTGTCCCACTTAACCCGAACCCATTCATCGTTTTGCTATAACAACCCTCTGATGCGAGCACAAGATCACAAAGAGGACTGTGCGTGGTTTTTCCTTGTCCTTTGTGTTGTTAAAATCGTTTCTCCATGCGCATGAATAAACGACTCAAACTCTGAACTTGAAGAACTTAATTACTTCGACACTTCCAATGCCATGCACTTTCCCATCTATTCCGAATCCGCGTGTATACATGGTTCATCCCTACTCCACATACCGGGAAACTTTTCTACTCATTCCCCTGCCATGCACATGCTTTACTGAACGGTTACTAAATACAGATGAAATTTCTGTAGAATGAAGAATTGACATTTTACGTTTCAGCACCAACCATAAAATACCCATCCCTTGCCGACGCATCAAAACCCAACCACAATGTGCACCCATAGCAACCCGAACTACACCGCACACACATCCACGCCACAATCTGAACCTGCCTCACCACCCACAGATCCACCCCACAAACCCAACCACAATGTGCACCCAAAGCAACCCGAACTACACCGCACACACATCCACGCCACAATCTGAACCTGCCTCACCACCCACAGATCCACCCCACAAACACAACCACAATGTGCACCCATAGCAACCCGAACTACACCGCACACACATCCACGCCACAATCTGAACCTGCCTCACTACCCACAGATCCACCCCACAAACCCAACCACAATGTGCACCCAGAGCAACCCGAACTACACCGCACACACATCCACGCCACAATGTGAACCTGCCTCACCACCCACAGATCCACCCCACAAACCCAACCACAATGTGCACCCATAGCAACCCGAACTACACCGCACACACATCCACGCCACAATCTGAACCTGCCTCACCACCCACAGGTCCTCACCACCCACAGATCCACCCCACAAACACAACCACAATGTGCACCCATAGCAACCCGAACTACACCGCACACACATCCACGCCACAATCTGAACCTGCCTCACCACCCACAGATCCACCCCACAAACTCGACCAAACCCCATGAACAATATCAAATGCATTCTTCAACTAGAACTACACTCGGTGGAGCGCATACCTCCTCCAGGCTGAACAGTTCACATTTTGCATCGCACTAAAACACAGGATCTGGATTCGGACCTGAAACCAAATATGATCAACTTGTTCTCGTTAACTACACAACTCATCCACCAAATTTGGTCATGACTTGTCCACAACGTTTTGAGATATCATGCTGTTGGTCGTTTTGGTCCCCTCTTTCAATGGGGAAGAATCACTTTTGAATTTTTTTTTTTAATCTCATAGGAGGATCCTCGCCAAAATCCAATCGTTTGTATTAGTTACACACCTAACCTGTCCAGAATGTTTCGATTCACAGGAGTTCGTGCCCCGAACATAACCCCCAACTAACATCCCCAACCACAGGCGTTCGTGCCCCGAACATCACCCCTAACTAACATCCCCAACCACAGGAGTTCGTTCCCCGAACATCACCCCTAACTAACATCCCCAACCACAGGAGTTGGTGCCCCGAACACAACCCCGAACTAACATCCCCAACCACAAGAGGTAGTGCCCCGAGATGTTCGTCCTTTGCCAGTGCTGTACCAGAACAACACATTTTGGTTATATTTACCCAGATTAGGGAGGAAACCCCGATCAGGGAGCACATGACAAATACAGCTACCAGATGTACATTGATTACTCACTCAAGGAACACGTGAACAAACAACTACCAGATGTACATTGGTTACTCACTTAGGGAACACGTGACCAACACAACTACCAGCTGTACATTGGTTACTCACTCAGGGAACAAGTGACCAACACAACTACCAGATGTACATTGGTTACTCACTCAGGGAACAAGTGACCAACACAACTACCAAATGTACATTGGTTACTCACTCAGGGAACACGTGACCAACACAACTACCAGCTGTACATTGGTTACTCACTCAGGGAACACGTGACCAACACAACTACCAGCTGTACATTGGTTACTCACTCAAGGAACAAGTGACCAACACAACGACCAAATGTACATTGGTTACTCACTCAGGGAACACGTGACCAACACAACTACCAAATGTACATTGGTTACTCACTCAGGGTACACGTGACCAACACAACTACCAGCTGTACATGGGTTACTCAATTAGGGAACACGTGACCAACAACCACTAGCTGTACATTGGTTACTCACTCAGGGAACAAGTGACTAACACAACTACCAGATGTACATTGGTTACTCACTCAGGGAACAAGTGACCAACACAACTACCAGCTGTACATTGGTTACTCGCCCAGGGAGCACGTGACCAACACAACTACCAGAGGGACATCGGTTACCCGCCCAGGGAGCACGTGACCAACAATCGGTTACCCGCCCTCACCACATCAGCTGAACCAATTTGTAATAGTTAAACACGTAAAGGTGCTGAGATTGCAATGGAGTTCTGAACAAGCATATTGTGAGATGGTGGAATGTCCTGGATTACGGGAATCATCTTTTGTGGAACACAATTTAATTCCTTTCTCTATCCATGTTCACATTGTAATGTTATCATGAACGAATAAATGGACGATCCTCGTGAAATGTTATCTTCACATTATACATTTATCTTTTTGGTTCTTCCTCGTCACCATCAAAAGACAATGAACCAGGATCGCTGTCGGTGATTCCTCTTCCTCCCTGAACCACACAACTTTTCCCGATCCCACTCTCTACACTCCACACCGAAGCACACGACCCTTCCCGATCGCATTCTCTACACCACACCGAAGCACACGACCCTTCCCGATCACACTCTCGACACCACACCGAAGCACAAGGATCTGCCGGATCGCACTCTCTACACTCCACACCGAAGCACACGATCTTTCCCGATCGCACTCTCTACACTCCACACCGAAGCACACTGTAGCGGCTACCGCTGGGTTTTCACAATCGCCTTGCACCTATCAAGGACGCGGAGCGATCACCATGCCGGGCTCGTCCAGGACGCCCGGGCAGGCCCGCGCTCAACTTGCCAGGCCTCGGTCGGGATGCCCAGGCATGCCCGGGCATGCCCGGGCAGGCTCGCCCTCAACTTGCCAGGCCGCAGCCAGGACGCTGGGCCACGCCGCACGCCCCCTCTCGCTTTTCCTGGGCAAACGCTCCGGGATAATATGTATATATATTGCTGCCCGATAAACGGGCTTTTCAGAGTGCCTGAGTGTTTGGTTTGATTAAAGCAACTCGGATGAATTCCAGCTTTTTGTCGCGTCCATTCTTCCGATCGACGTGGGAGCCCGAGCTCCTTCAACACGACCCTTCCCGATAGCACTCTCTACTCCACACCGAAGCACACGACTCTTCCCGATCGCACTCTCTCCACCACACCGAAGCACAAGGATCTTCCGGATCGCACTCTCTACACTCCACACCGAAGCACACGACCCTTCCCGATCGCACTCTACACCACACCGAAGAACACGACTCTTCCCGATCGCACTCTCTCCACCACACCGAAGCACAAGGATCTTCCGGATCGCACTCTCTACACTCCACACCGAAGCACACGACCCTTCCCGATTGCACTCTACACCACACCGAAGCACACGACCCTTCCCGATCGCACTCTACACCACACCGAAGCACACGACCCTTCCCGATCACACTCTCGACACCACACCGAAGCACACGATCCTTCCCGATCACACTCTCGACACCACACCGAAGCACACCACCCTTCCCGATCGCACTCTCTTCACCACACCGAAGCACAAGGATCTTCCGGATCGCACTCTCTACACTCCACACCGAAGCACACGACCCTTCCCGATCGCACTCTCTACGCCACACCGAAGCACACGACTCTTCCCGATCGCACTCTCTACACACTCCTTCATTACCAGAGTAAAACAAACAGGATCATTGTGCAACATTTCTCATTAATACCTTGATAATCCTTTAACCTTTAACCCAGGAACGAGTACGGACACGTTACCTCTCCTGCTGATGAAGATGAAGTTTGAGAAACGCGAAAAACCGCAAAGTAAGCTCATAGTCATAGGGAGGAGCTTGCTCCCGTGATGTCATAAACGTGATGACGCAGCTTCGCAGAACGAGAGCCTGATCTCCAGCACATTCCAGGCTCACATCACGTCACGTGGTTATTTTCATAACATCAGCGACATCTATCTATAATTCCAGTAATCTCTGTACGTTTGTACGTTTGTACGTTTGTACGTTTGTTTGTCTGTGACCGCTGCTTCTCGACAACCACGGGTCCGATATACTTTAAACTTGCCAGGTATATTGCTGGGGACCCGAGGATGTGCCTTTTCAAGGTTTGAAATTAATCGGACAAGTACTTACCGAGCTATGGCGATTTAGCCGTTCGCCGTTCGCTTTGGCGTTGCGAATGGACCAAACCATTGCATGTAAATAGAGGATGGGGTTTTGTGGTCGTTGCGAATGGACCAAACCATTCATGTAAATAGAGGGGGGGGTTCTGTGGTCGTTACTGCCACGTGGTTTCAAAGTTTTTTTTTGCTGTTGTTGTTTGCACGCATGTTTTTTTGCACCCACGTACGGGCACGCCCTAGGATGTTTACACACACACACCCCTACACAAATTTTTTTTTTTTTTTTTTTTGGCAAGGAACGGGCACCCACGTACGGGCACGTCCTAGCTTATATATAGTACGGGCATGCCCTAGTTGTTGTTAATTGTTATATGACCCGGTAAACTCGGACACACAAATTCACTCGGGGTTTCTCCATCTGGAATAATTTTGCTCTGGAGTCGCAAAAGGAAACTTTGGATTTGTAATCAGAATTTCACAAAACAAAGTCAACACCAAACTGTGGGAAAGGCAAGGAAAACGTGGTGATGGAGGTGAACACATTCCCCGGGTCAAGACTCAAGACCACACTCTTTGGTACATGTATCATGTATCAGGTGATCCCAACTTTTTACAATCTTACTCACCTTTAACTAGTGGGTTTAAAACACCAGTTATCATTGTGGGAAACTTCGATTTACATACAAACACGTCTTGTATTTTCTCACAAACCAACACGAACATCAGGATTCTCAGCCTGAAACGTCACGCCCCCTCCTGCCACGTCAGGTGCGCTCCCCAAGGGGCGTGGCCAACCCCAAAGCGACTGTTACTTTTCGGTGCTGGTTAACATTTCACCACCGGTTTCAATCATTCATCAAAACAAACATTATTCCCAAATCCCGATGCACGGCTTTCTCCGATCGGTGTTCGAGTTCAGAAAGTTAAATCGGACCCTGGGAGATCCGGGATTTCTGGGAGACTCATTCGGGAGAACGATCTTCAAAATGTGTTTCGGGTTCAACCCAGGACTGCTGGGTTCGAATCACGACCAAGGTATAAACTGCCGTCCAGGTGTTTCGCAGGCAGGTGATTCATCAATGTGTTCATCTTCGTCCCTCGGAACGACGTGAAGCGGGACGTCCTGTGTGCTAGCATTAGTTGTTGAACGTCAGAGATCCCACGGTGTACCTAACGAAGAGTAGGCAAGCTATCGCCGGCATCCTGAACAAATTACACATTCCTGCTGAAACCCACGAGGCACTCCTGCAAATAAGGTAAAGGTACGATGAGCATTTGTTCGATTATGGGGAACACGTGACACCAGAATAGTTCCACCGACGTATTACGTCATCGTACACAAACCAACGTGATAAAACGTCATCACGTCATGGAGTATTAAGGTGTGATTGAAAACCCGATCGACACCAGGTAACCCGGTTTGTAACGCGTGTCCAATCATTTCTGAATCGATTCCACGATGAAGTGAATCACGGTTAAAGACCATTGTTGGATACCTGGTTTAAACGTGGACACCAGACAATGGCTGAAGTGTAACCTGGAGTCCCGATTCCCTGTCCTTGTACAACTCCATAATGTTCGATCGAACGAACTCGATAATAATCGGTAAACGTGATCTTGTCCCCCAGGAGGAATGTCTTGGGGGTTGTCGGTGGAATCTTTAGCTCATTACAATTTACCTGGACCTTGATACAGTATTCGCTCGTTTATGAAGAACAACCGATCGATTTGAACACCTGAAAGCACCTGCACAGGTAAGAAAAGGGGATTGGTGTGAGGGAGATCAATGGGAATGTCATGTACTTCACCTGGAAATTTACCCTCATGGATAAAATGATCCTTCTTTACCGACGATCTTTAACATGTCCGGGTTCGAATCCAGATCGAGGTATAAACTGCCGTCCAGGTGTTTCACGGTGTGGGAATAATTTGTGTTCTCCGAAAATTAATTTCGAGTAATTGCGAAACACGTAAACAAAACCGAATACCTGTATCCATTATTATGAATGGTTAATTGTCCTGGAGAGATGATTTTACCTTCAAGTGAAATTACCTTCAGTACAAGAACTCCATGTTTTTAATAACCAAAAATACCTGTTCAGAGATTGTTCCAAAGAAGGTATTTTATCTCTCCTCAGGGAATGTGCTCATTCTGGGATATGATTACCTGGACTCCGCTTCGACCATTAAACAGCCTCCAACTTGGTGTCTCCTGCTGCAAAATGGATCCACACCTGCTTCGCATTTCTCAAATGTGCTTCTCACCTGAAATATGTTTCTCTCTCTCTTTTCCAGAGTAATTAATTTTCCTTTGTAGTGAAACTTTGTTTTTTTCCCAAATGTTGCTCGAGAATTCTCACCTTTGTGTAATTCCCTGCGATCTGATCGGGGGTCGAACAGAACTTCACACTTGTTACAGGTCAATGTTCCAAACCTTCTTCAAAATAAGAATATCTAGCAAGCGCTTTGGGTTCGAACACAAGGGTCTTCATGTAACTTGTCTTGTTGAACTTCTGTGTGCAGGTAAAAAAAAATCTCTGATGTTTCAACTCTGCAGTGAATCAATTTTACTCTGAACCTGATTGTATGTTTTTCCACAACAGGTAGGGTGACTCATCAATGTGTGTACCGTCCCTCGGATGCACTTTAAACAGGAATCTCGTCTGCCGACATGAGTTGGTGGACGTTAAAGATCCCACGGTTTCCTTCGGGAAGAGAAGGCGAACTATCGCCAGCATCCTGAACAAATTACAAATTCCTGACCTAACTTGTTGTTAACAAGTGGATTGAATGCTCTATCATGTCTACCAGCACTTCTGCTGTTACCATTGCGAATTTACGTGTCATGTTCGCTACTCACGGTCCACCAGATGTGTTGGTAAGCGATAATGGTTCGTGTTTCACATGTCAGGAATTTCAGGAATTCATGAGGTAGATTGGCATCAGACATGTCCGTTCTGCTCCGTTCAAACCCGCTTCTAACGGCCAGACAGAGCGTGCTGTACAGATCATCTAGCGAGGATTAAGGCATGTTACTCAAGGTTCGCTTCAAACGTGTTTGTCACGCATGTTGCGAGGGCATAGATCACGACCACATAGATCACGACCACATACCGTAACTGGAGTGCCCCCAGCAACATTACTTATGAAGCGAGACCTCAAAACTGCACTTTCTCTTGTTCATCCTAATGTCGGTGAAACAATTGCTGGCAACCGTCAGAGTCACAAGTTCTATCATGATCGCACAGCTGTGTTGCGAGACTTTGCTGTAAACGATCCAATTCATGTGTTAAACAATGGGGTGGAGCGAAATGGCTGCCAGGTGTAGATCTTAACAGGCAAAGCACCCGCGCTTTTTGTGTCGAGCTGAAGGATGGGCGTCTGGTTAGGAAACATATGGACCAAATCAAGCGGCGTTATATTGAGTTGGAGGAAAAATGCTAATCCTGCGGTTCATCCAGTTATTGTTCCGTTGTTCGAAAGAGCAACTGTTGTTTCCGAGCCTGCAACTAAAGCCGTCAGTGACGCGTCTCCACCCGAAGTACCTGTACCGGTGCCTGCCAACAGTCCGGTACATTTGTCCATGCCACCTGTACCTGTACCTGTTCCTGTAACAACTCTTCTGCGTACGTCCTCCCGCACATCACATCTCGACATCCAGACCAGTTGGATTTGAAATTAATGGGAGGGGGTGGGGGGTGGTGGAGATATTGTGATGTATGTGAGTCCGGTGTGCGCATGCGCGACACCAGGGACCAGGAACGTGGAGCTGAGTGCAATGCTGATAAAGCGGATATAAAGTTGATTGCCTTCATTGTTCTGATTGTTCGTGCTTCCAGACATCACAAGGTTGCAAGCCATTTGCATATTCGAACATGAGTTTGTAAAATGTTTGTTTTTTTGCCGACATTTTTGTGATTGTTTCGTCTGTTGATACTGTTGTGCTGGGCAGATTAGACATTTTGACTGCAACTGATTTAAAAAACGTTTAAAAATATTAGCCAATGCTGATTATGAAGTGGTAAATAATGACTTCATTGCACACGTCTGGATATGAAGTGGATTCAGAAATATAAATGTAACTGGATCATTGGTTTGCTGAAAACGCTGAAGTCATTCGCTGCCATGTTGGTAATCACCACAACATGAAAAGCCCTATAAAAATGAAAACTCACACTTTATTTAAAAACATGCTCTTGGTAGTCACCACACCATAAAAAGCCCAATAAAAATTAAAATTCAAACTTCATTTAAAAACATGCTCTTGGTAGTCACCACACCATAAAAAGCCCAATAAAAATTAAAATTCAAACTTTATTTAAAAACATGCTCCTGGTTGTCAGCACATCATAAAAATCCCTACAAAACTGAAGACTCACACTTTATTTTAAATCACTTCCCTCATCGATTGGTCTGTCAAATGAAGTAGCACTGCAACCTGTTATTTTTCATCAATTGACGAACTACCGTGGGCTTGTGTGATAAGTGATTTATGGATATTAAATTAAGCATTTCATATTATCGTGTTGGATCTGGTTATTGAACATTTTAATAGGATATATATTTCCCCTCAATCTCGGGGCCCTGGGCACGTGCCCAATGTGCCCATTGGGTAATCCGTCTCTGGGGATGAGGTTAGTATTAATAGAAAAAGCAGGTTTAGTAAAATAATAACTACGTTTCATGTATACAAATGCAACAATAACCCAAATAAAAATTGTATAACTCCTAATGTTAATGCGTATATACAGTCACGTGAAAAAGTAAGTACACCCCATGTAAAGTTTTGACTTTTTCAACATATTTCAACATACAGCTATTTGATCTTCATTTCAACAATATTGAAAGATAAAGGTGATATAATATAACAAATATCATGAAACATTTACATTTTGTAGTCCATTGTATAATTTAAATAAACATAAATGCAAATTTCGCATTTGGAAAAAGTAAGTACACCCTTGGCTCTAATAGGTGGTATTGCCCCCTTTGGCAGAAACAACCTCAAGTAGACGTTTCTTTTAACTGTCTACCAGTCTCTGACATCGACTGGGATAAATTTTTGCCCACACCTCCATGCAGAATTCTTTCAGCTGTGCGATGTTTGAGGGGTTTCTTGCATGCAAAGCTCGTTTCAAATCCCCCCACAACATCTCGATGGGATTTAGATCCGGGCTTTGACTTGGCCATTCCAGAACCCTCCATTTCTTTCTTTTCAGCCATTCCTTGGTGGATTTACTGGTATGTTTAGGGTCATTGTCATGTTGCAAGGTCCACCTTCGGTTGAGCTTCAACTTTCTGACAGATGGCCTCACATTATCCTCAAGCACCCTCTGGTACAATGAAGAATTCATAGTGGATTCTATGATGGTGAGCTGCCCAGGCCCTGATGCAGAAAAGCTGCCCCAAACCATAATATTTCCACCACCATGCTTTACAGTTGGTATCAGGTTCTTGTGGTCAAATGCTGTCTTTGGATTTCGCCAAACATGTCTTCTGGTACTGTGGCCAAATAGCTCTAACTTTGACTCATCTGTCCAGAGCACATTGTTCCAGAAGTGCTGGTCTTTGCCTAGGTGTTCATTGGCAAACTTTAGTCTTACCCTGATGTTCTCTCTGGACAGCAAAGGTTTCCTCCAGGCACACCTCCCATGTAGATCAAATTTGTGCAGCCTCTTTCTCATGGTAGACTCGTGCACTTTGAAATCAACAGTGGCAAGAGCTACCTGTAGGTCCCGTGATGACATTCTGGGGTTCTTCGAGACTTCTTTCAGCATCTTGCAGTCTGCTCTCGGGCTGAACTTGCTGGGGCGGCCTGGCCTAAACAAGTTGGCAGTTGTTTGGAATCTTCTCCACTTGTAGATACAAAACTAAATGTCAGGTTTACATAAGATAGGTTCCTCCAAGATCCTCTCCAATGATGTTCTTTTCATTTGCACCTGAGCTGGTGCACCTGATTCTAATTTTTGGTGTTTGAAGTAGTGATAAATGTAGGGGTGTACTTACTTTTTCCACATGCGAAATTTGCATTTATGATTATTTAAATTATACAATGGACTACAAAATGTAAATGTTTCATGATATTTGTTATATTATATCACCTTTATCTATCAATATTGTTGAAATGAAGACCAAATAGCTGTATTTTCAAATATGTTGAAAAAGTCACAATTTACATGTGGGTTACTTACTTTTTCATGTGGCTGTAGATATTGTTTGGCAAATCCACACTATATTATATTACACGATCACAAAACACCCCTCATTAGTAAATGGACCAACCCGTGATCATGGCGGAACGTTGCGGTTTTAAAACTCAGAACATCTGTCCCAATGTGACCCAAAACTACAGCAGCGTCGTTGAAAAGGGAAACACAACTCAGCATTCGGTAGGGAGCATACCTGCACCAGGTGAACACTGTACGTTTTGTTAGGTCGGACACTGAAAGGTCGAATCTCGATTCGACTTGAACTAAAATCTATTCGCTTGTTCTTGTCACTTAGCATCTCATAGTTTTGTCATAATTCGTCCACAACTTTTTGAGATATCGTGCTATAATATATTGTTGCGGATCTCTCGAAGCCCGTCGACATACAGAGGAAGCACTACATCCCTTTTCCCCCTCGGGTCTTCGAGTCCACGAGGCCGAGTCGCCACCCCCATAGCGAACTTGCGGAAGGGTGTCGGGACGACTCCACACGTACCCTTTCGGTATCCACGCTGCCAAGAGAACGGGGACTGGACCTCACACAAGCCACGCTAATCAAATACACCGAGCAGTTTGCGTATCACATGAATCGGCCGTTACTTTTATTGAACCCGATTCTGGCGGTTTTATTCATGTGATGCTGGGCCAATAGTGAAATGACGGGAACGATCAAATAGAAGGAAAAACTGGGTTTATTTACAACTATACAAGGATAAGAGACACAGAGCAAGCTTAACCAGTCTTAACTTATACCCGGACAAGGGCCCACTCACTCACGCGGGGGAAAAGAAGGAAGAATAAGTTCGCACACCAAACGTGCCTTGACACCGGTCGCTCCCGGTCAGCTCACCAGGCGTGGCCCTCGGGTGTTCACGGCACGTATGCTGGAAGCGCAGGCAGGGAGATCGGCCATCTGTGGCTCCGGAATGGATCGTCTCCACAAGCACGATTAACACAGCCACAGAGCGCAGGGCACAGGGAGAGTTCGGGTAAAGAGGGCTATAACAAGCAGGGGACTTCACTCATGCTGCGACAATGTCTCTTTCTCACTGCGCTCACAACGCTCTCAAAGCACGAACTCGGGCACGAACCAACTCTCAAGCTCTGTCTGTTACTCCGACACTGACTCTCACACGACTTTGATGTGGGGGGCTCTGGGCAGGGTCTTCTATGGCCCCTCTCCGGCCTTTCCCAAATGTTCCAAGCCCCTCCTCTCGCTACCGTTGTGAGCCACTCCCCTTGAGCTCCGATTGGCTGCTCGCTGATTACCGGCCACTCCCTGCAGCTCTTCCCTTCCAGAGGAGTCTGGGGCCAGACTTGTTCTAGGCCTAACACGTGGCATTCCAGCACAAAGAACACCTAACTCACTGGCCTGCTCAACGCAAACTAACACAGGAAAGGAGACTACGCTTACATTTAATAAGAAATAACTGAACTAAAGCGAGGCTATATGTTGTGGTGCATCTACCTACGAGGGGGGTTATCTTTATTCGCAAAACCGCAACAATATCATTTTTGGCCCGATCTATCATTGGTGAAGAATCGTTTACAAAATTATAAAATTATCCGACCCGGATTCTGATTCGGACCTTCACCAAAATTGAATCGGTTCTTCCTTGTCACACACACAACTTGTCCACCAAATTTCATCTGAATCTGTCCACAATTATTTGAGATATCGTGCTATATTATCGTTTTTGGTCTTGTCTTTCAATGGTGAAAAATCACTTTAAACTTTTCAGATCCGGATCTTCACCAAAATCCAATATTTTGGTCCTTGTCACACACCCAACCTCTGCAACAAATTTCTTCCGAATCTATCAACAATTGTGTGAGATATTCTTTTCACAAACAAACAGACAATAAGGGGTGAAAACAAAACCACCTTGATGATCCACCTTCGTTTGTGGAGGTAACAAAAGGTGAAAAGGGTTGAACATCACCCGAAATTAACTTTGTTCATTACATAAGCGGAGATCACAAAAGGGTCTTCGGTCTGTCCAGCTTGTGTGTTCATTACCAAGCAGCTTGCTGTCGCTTGCCAAGCCAGCCGTTCCTTACCAACGGTTTTGTTGAAGTGCTTGCTTTTGTGCTTAAGCCACTTGGCGGGCACACTGCAATAAAGTTTTTGTTCTTCCACGAGCCTCGTCTTTGTATCCAAAAACAAATAAATAAACAAGAAAGATGTCGAACAGAGCACAGTACTTCATATAATCCACCCCAAACCCCCAAAAAGGTTCCATTGAGACATCAAATTGTCCATTTCATTGATATTAAAGTTGACAATCATAATCTTCGCTCATTGATTTTCAGATGAAAATTTTATGATTTTAAAAGTTTGACTTTTAGCCTTTTGACCTTAAATAGTTTGTCTCCCAAATCAGTGAGGCACTTTGCAATTGCTCTTTAATGTTCATGAAATTAAATGAAAATTGAATTTTTTTTTAGACAAATTGATGATTTTAGAAGTTTGACCTACAGTTGACATTTGACCGTTTAACGTTAAAACATAGTTAATTCCCCAATTCGGTGATTCAATATGCAAATGCTGTTCAACTTTAATGGCAATCGGATGAAAATTGACTATTTTAGAAAGTTGACCTCAAGATGACCTTTGACCTAAAAAAAAATCAATAGGCTTCTCAGTTGTGACTACCTCTACAACTCGGTAAAGTTTCCTGACGATCAGGGTAGAATTGTAACTTGTGGGCAATTAACATAAAAACAGACAAATAAGAAACCTGTCGTGCACAGAACGATACTTGCGAAATCCCTAAAATAGGTTGTCATCCTTTAGCCGATGTTGACCTTTGGCCTATGTTGACCTTTTAGCCGACGTTGACGTCAAAAATAATAGGTGGCTTAATTCATTGTCCTGATATGCAAATCCTCTTTAAATTTCAAGTGAATCGGATGAAAATTGAGGATTTTTATAAATCTCCAAGCGATTCTGAAATCTCTGAAATCTCTGACACACTTTCAACAGCTCTCCCTACCTCTTCCTCCTCTTCCACATCTTACCCTACCCCCCCCCCCCTGTTCTGGACCCGATGCTCCCCCTTCCTCTTCATTAACGGTATGGACCTCAAACATCCGGGGCCTTCGCTCAAACTTGACTAATCTCTCCATACAGGTTGCTTCTGACAAACCAGATGTGATCTGCTTAACAGAAACTTTCCTCCTTCGTGATGTCTCTGATCTCCCAGGTTACTCCCTCCTCCAGTATGATAGACCTGAGCCTCGTCCTGGAGGTGGGGTTGCTATCTTTATAAAAAACTCTTCCTCACTCACCCTCCACTGCCCTCTCTCCACCTCACCCCCAGGAATACCTTTGGCTACGCCTTCCCCTTCGCTCCCACCTTTTGTTCATATGTGTGTTGTACCGTCCACCAAACAGTGATGACTCCATCTACATTTCACTGTCTGACAACATGGACCAACTTCTATCTACCCATCCCAACTCTCTCTTCCTCATATGTGGTGATTTCAATTGTCACCATGCTAGTTGGCTGGGTGTGGGTACCCCTCTCACCAGCCATGGCTCTTCAGCAAAGGACTTCTGCGGCTCACTGGGACTGACACAATCTGTCAATTTCCCGACCCGGATCTCAGTCAACGGAGCATCTTCTCTTTTGGACCTGGTTATGACTAACTTCCCTGAAAATGTCTGCTGCTCTTCTTCTGCTCCAATCGGCTCATCTGATCATGTGCTTGTCAAAGTGGACATCTCTCTGACCATTCTCAGAGAGCCTCCTCAGCATCGACGTGTCTGGCATTTCACTCAGGCCAACTGGCACAGTCTTCAAGCAGCCATCAATCATCTGGACTGGTCTCCCATCTCTACCGCCTCTGACATCAACTCATCCTGGGAATTCTTTCAAAGTAAATTGCTCTCTCTCATGCACAGATTTATCCCATCTCGTCTTCAGTTGTCATACCCTTCCTCCCGTCCATGGTACACGGAATCTTGTGGTGAGGCTGTTGCCCTGAAACAACTTGCTTTCATCTCCTGGAAAGCAAATCCAATGGAAGGAAATCTCATTTCCTTTCAAAAGCCCGAAACAAGTGCGTGTCCACCCTCAGGAGAGCCAGGAAAAAATATCTCACTGTTCTCAAGACCGAACTCTCTTATCTGTGTCCCTCTTCCAAATCCTGGTTGCTTCTGGTCAAATCTGTTTCTGGTGTTTGTTCCCCCTCCATCCCCTCCCTCACCTCAAACAGCTTAATGGCTGACTCCGCACATGAAAAAGCTGAATGCCTCAACTCTGTGTTTGCCTATAAATATTGTGTCCCAAACCCATCCCTCTCTGTACCCACCGTACCCAGTCGTACCCAGCTGCTCCTGGACTCTGTGTCCTTTCCTCCTGACAAGGTGGAAAAGTTTCTGTCAACCCTCGACTCTGATTCTGCAACTGGTCCTGACGGCATCAGCCCACGGGTCCTAAAATCATGTTCTTCCGCTCTTTCACTCCCTCTTTCTGTTCTCTTCACCCTCTCTTTTGCTCAAGGTCATCTGCCATCTGCTTGGAAATCAGCCAATATCACCGCTTTGCACAAAAAAGGTGCAAAAACAGATCCTAGCAACTACAGACCAATCAGCCTTCTCCCAATTATCAGCAAAGTCATGGATTCCATCATTGCTTCAGATATGAAATCTTTCCTCTTCTCCAATGGCTTGATCTCTGATCATCAATTTGGTTTCAGACCTGGTCACTCTACTCTGGACATGCTGCTTCTGCCTTCTCAACAATGGATGGAGGTCCTCAACACCAAACAGGAAATTAGAGCTGTCTCCCTTGACATTTCACGTGCCTTCGATATGGTCTGGCACCCTGCTCTGCTCACCAAACTCTCCTCCTTTGGTATCCATGGAAATCTCCACGCATGGCTGGCGGACTTCCTCTCTGGTCATAGTCAACGTGTGACCCTGAATGGGTTTCTCTCATCTCCTCTTCCTGTTCAGGCTGGAGTTCCCCAAGGTAGTGTTCTGGGGCCTGTGCTTTTTCTGGTCTTCATCAATGATCTCTCTGACTCTCTTGAAAATCCTCTCCATCTCTTTGCTGACGACTCTACTCTGTCGCTCCATTCCTCATCCCTCAGATCGGCAGTTTGCAGCCTCCTCACTCTCTGCAGACCTGGACAAAATCACAGACTGGGAAAACAAATGGAACATGTCTTTCAATCCCGATAAATCTCACACTCTTACGATGTCTCTCCGAAAAGACCGACTGGACAACCCTCCCATCCACTTTCTGAATAATCCTCTCCAAGAAGTTCTGTCACTCAAGCTTTTGGGTCTCACTGTTTGCCATGATCTTTCCTGGGAAAACCACATTTCAAATCTGGCCTCCAAAGCCAGTCGCCGACTGGGCATCCTCCGTCATGCGAAGTCCTTCCTTGGCACACCTGAGCTCCTCACCATATACAAGGCTTTCATCCAAAGCTCTATGGAATGCTGCTCTCCCCTCTGGTCTGGTGCTCCTGCCTCACACCTAGCTCGTCTTCACGCTGTTGAAACCAAAGCGTTCAGAATCATTGGAATCTCCCACGATGAAGCCAACTCCAAGGGCCTTTCACTCACTCACTGCAGGCAGGTTGGTGGTCTTTCCGTCTTCTACCGAATCCTCTCTGTCCTTGCTCCCCCAGCTCTCTCTGGGCTCTGTCCCCCAAATATTCCTACAGGTCGCACAAGATCTGCCTGCAAGATCTGCAAGACCCCCTCTTATGGTTAAACTGCCAAAATCAAGACTTTCTGCTCACCTTCACTCCTTCATTCCTCTTTTCTCCTGCCTCTGGAACAAACTCCCTCACTCTCTTCAATCCCACTCCACCCTCCAGGTCTTTAAAACAGCTGTTCACCACCATCTCTTATCCTCCCCCATCCAAAACCTTGATCTTTTCTACCACCGCTAATTTCGGTCCCTTTGTGTTTTATACCTCTCCCCCCCCCCCCCCCCTTCCCACGCCTCCTCCCCCCAAGCCCTCTGCCTCCCACACTTCTCCCTGCTCTCAAATGTTGTGGTTGTGTGCTTCCCCTTCTCTCCCCATCTTGTCTTCCGCTCCCTCTTTTTGTATATTTTGTTTGTCTGGTTGATTTGTTTGTGAAATAAATGTTAGCTCTTTCACGAGCCTCGATTCAGTATACATACAACAACAAAAAAAAAAAAAAAAAAAAAAATCTGCCAAAATTGTTGACCTTTGGCCTATCCTCACATTTTGACCTCAAAATCAATAGGTTTGTTTTTCCTAATGGCGAACTCTACGATTTGGTGAGGTTTCGTAAAGATCGGTGGTTTGTGCCCAGGACCCCAAAAAATGTTAATCCACCTCTGCCTGAATGACTGACTCACTCACATATACACTCACTCACTCACTCACTGACTAAGTGACACACTCACTCACACAACGACTCATACTCATTGACTGACTTAATCACATACTCTCTGACTGTCTGACTTACACCCACTTACTCACTCACATACATACTCATTGGCTCACACTGACTCACTCAACTCAATGGCTGACTCGCACAATGCACTCACTGTCTGCCTCAGTGACTCGCTCACTCACAGACTCACACTCACTCACTGACTGACTCCCTCAATGTCTGACTGACTCACTCTGACTGTGTCACTTACACCCACTCACTCACTCAATTCACACTGACTGACTCTCACTCACACACACTCACACACTCACTCACTTACTTACCTACCTTCACTCACTTACCTACGGATGGACACTGCTCGATCGATAAGTTTACCGGACTAAGGTCCAGGTGAGCTAAAAACGTGTTTGTTACCTGGTAAAAAGTAAGACAAGTTTTAGGAATCCTTTTTAACATAACACGAATGTTAGTACACGTGGTCATGGTGGGGAGTGACACATTTATTTTATATCAATAAATTATAAAAAACGGGGAATATCAATTAATTATGTTAATTATAAAAGGGGGAAATATCAATTAATTATCTCATCATTTCTCCGTCAAATTGAGTGTGACGTCACATAATGTTGGATATGATTTTACATTGATCATTTCACAGGGAATCACTAGATTATTGGAGTCGATGAAACTTGTGTTATAATGCAAATGTACAATGTATTATACAAATGTACAATGTACAATGTACAATGGAAGTATGCACGTCACGGACGTTGTTACGGATGTTAACTTGTTACATTACACATACACCGCCTAGTGGGTGATTATGGCATGCATGGTAATACGGTGGGTTGTACTTCCGGCGTCACTTCCGGGCTGGACGTGGGACATGACTTGCATGAACTGACATCGGCTCCATGTGCTTTTCCACAGGCGGCTGAAACAGTGATCGGTTCGGATCTTCTGAGGAAAAGGTTTGTTCGGAGTTTCTCATTTTATTATTAATACTGAGAAAGATATTCTGTAAAACGATCAATTGAAGTGATTCTTTATAATATTAATCGAGAGATTGGGCGAACATAATGATTATACATAGCACGAGAGGACAAAGAGATGTGGATGGATTATGGCGAAGCTTTGGGGATGAGATGGGGAGGTGAGAAGAAGAAAAATAAGCTGATTCGATTTAGGTTCAGGTCCGAATCCAGATCCGGTCGGTCAGTGGATATAAAACGTTTCCTGTTTATCCTGGCGGAGGTTTGTGCGATACCGAGTGACGTTCTACGTCGTTACTTGTGATACTAATCCTGGTGTTGGCTTCATGTTTAATGTGGCTGCTTTAGTTTAAGATGTTAGGGTCACGCCGTTAAAATAACACCAGGTGGTTTGACTCAGCGCGTCGTCCTTTTGAAGTCGGAAAAATGAGTACCAGCCTCCCGGAAACAGGGGGCACTGTATCAGCGACGCGCGAAACTGGAAGTGTTTTTTTATTTAGGGGAATAGGGCTTAGGTCTTGGTGACATAAATCATCAATTTTCAACATAGTATGGTGACCATGGTGCAGGAATTGTGCCTTTGACGATACAAGCATGGCATTTGGCAAACAGTCAGAGTATGTCCTAAGAAAGATATTTGGCGATAGGGCCATCGCAGATTTGTCCTTTTTTGAAAAATGGCCGCCATTGTTGTCACAGGACAATTCTGCGATGGCCCTAGAGCCATATATCTTCCTTAGGGCGTACTCTAACTGCGTGTCAACTCTCATGCTTGTATCATCAAAGGCACAATTCTCCCAAATATTTCACCTATCTGCCATACTAAAAATTGGGTACCATTTTTATTGGACACACCTGTGATGACTCCAATAGTCAGAATATGGAACTGTGTACCAAATACCATGCTTGCATGATTCAAACAGCAGTTTGTACAAAGTAATATACCATATATCATATACCATAATGTACCATATAAATTGCGGCCATTTTTCAAAATATTGTTGTCACAGGACAAATATATGATAACCCTATAGATAGGGGTCTTTAATTATGTGCCAAATGTCAAGCTTGTATGACCACAAAAACAGTTTATACACAGTGTCGTGGAAATAAATCAGGTCCACAACTTTGTCCCACAGGTTGGTTTAATTACAAATAGATCTCTGACATCATCCTGTATAAAATACAATCATGCAATAGATATCAGGATCTTGGCATCATATAGAAAGGACCGATAATAATAGTCAAAGCAAGCGAGTCTAGCATATAGGTGCAGGTACGTACCATTCAAGACTACAGGACTACATGTCATAGTAAATGTCACAGGAGTGGCTCTGCGTCGCGGATGTCCCAGGTCTTATAGACGCCCCTCAGTGGCTTAAGCAAGTATCACTCCTGGGTTCAACCTTGGTGTAATTTCACTACACACAGTAATCTACCAAATATATGTAAAATAAGCAATGGAGGCCATTTTGAAAAATGGTTGCCATTGTTGCCACAGGACAAATCTGCGATGGCCCTGCAGCCAAATATCTTCCTCAGGGCGTACTCTAACTGTGTGCCAACTGTAGAATAATAAATTAACTGCTTTTCTACTTCAGAAACTTCCAGAAACTCGTTATAGCAAAATCAATGTTTTATTCACTTTTGAAAGTTTTGCTGTATTTCACTAAATGTACGAATTAGATATTAATGACGTTGTTCTGCCGGTCGTGGCTGCAGCTCCTTCTGTAGGTCTTCGTTGAACCTCGTTCAGTTGTTAACCAGTCTCCAGTTGTTCACTCCTCTTCATTCACTCTCCCAGTCCACTCTGCTCTCTACTCGCAACTTTCTCTTGGTTTTAAAGCCCCAAACTCCTTTGATGTTGCGGAGTATGCAGGGTCACCCCCGAGGTTAATTCCCCTTGGGACATGAGAGCTTGCAAGCGTCTCTGGTTCTCTTGTTCAAAAACCTTATTTGGCTCTCGCTTGGCCAGCTAGTACTTATTTCTGTTCAAGAGGTCAAATACTCTGACCTGCTGAGGAAGAATTTGCAGCCTGTGCGCAGTGAACTGAACATAGGCTATTTTGCTACACAGATGGCGGTCCAAGAGCGTTACACATTTTGTCTGAAATTAACTCTCCCGCCCACCTGTTAACTCTAGTTCTATGCTCTTTACTCATTCGTAAAGTAAAACATATTCCACTTTACACACGATCACATTGAGATATATTCTAGCAATACTGTCAATATGAATATTTATTCCCTGACACAACTCTCGTGCTTGTATCATCAAAGTCACAATTCTCCCAAATATTTCACATATCTGCTGTACTAACAGATTCACTCGATGTATGTAATATATGTATGTATGTGTGTATTTATATACATATATTCTTGGGGAAAATGGCAGTAGCATAGAAAAGGCCCTTTTATATGGTATGTGCCATGTGGCAAACTATAGAAAAGGCCCCTTTATATGGTACTAGTGTGACTTGGCGCACTCCGCGAGCCTCACCACACGTTTCAGAGGGATAGGCATCTTTGACCATTTTGGTGTCTTTTGGGTCTTCATGGTGTTTTGGTTCTTCAGAGTATTTTGGTTCCTCTGGGCCTTTAAGGGTATTTTGGGGCTTTGGGGGTGTCTTGGGTCTTCGGGGTCTTTTGGGTCTTTGGTGTCGTCAGGGGCTTTTGGGTCTTGAGTCTTTTGTTTCCTCTGGGTCTCTAAGAGTCTTTGGGGTATTTTGGTTCTTTGGGGTATTTAAGGGTATTTTGGTTTGAAAGGGTCTTGAAGAGTCTTTGGGGTCTTCAAGGTTTTTTGGGTCTTCATGGTGTTTTGAGTCTTCGTGGTGTTTTGGGTCTTCGTGGTGTTTTGGGTCTTCGTGGTGTTTTGGGTCTTCGTGGTGTTTTGGGTCTTCATGGTGTTTTGGGTCTTCGTGGTGTTTTGGGTCTTCGGGGAGTTTTGGGTCTTCGGGGTGTTTTGGGTCTTCGCGGTGTTTTGGGTCTACGGGGTCTCAGCAGTCTAAACGTAATTGATAGGGTTAATTAAGAGGGTGTTGATTTTATTTGAAGAATAAGAAGAATATGTTTGCGTTGCATATAAACAAACATACAGAATGACATTACTACATAACCATATACGTTTGCTCTATGATTGATCTATATAATAATACCGTAAGGACTCGACTTTGTTATCCCTTTTGCGCCACACCCAGTGACCCGATGCCCACGGCACTAATGGATTTACGATCTACGAACCGCGCTCTTTGTTTATCACGTACAGCCACACTAAAAAAATCTGAATTAGTCGACTTTGGGGCCCAAAAGCATCCGATTAACTGCCGATACGATGCCATCTTATGACGCCATCGAATTGGCGTCTGCTGGGCGAAGGCGATGCCAGCCGTCCGCTGATTGGAAAGTCGAGTGGTGTGAACCAAATGGTCTTTTTATTCCCTTGAACATTTTAAATTATGATATATAAGGAAATGTCTTTATCGTCATTTTAATAAAGTTAAATGGAGTGACGTTGCGATACTCGGGGTGCGTTGCATAAATCCTCGTAACTCAGAGAGGTGTAGCAGGTGGCGAGACGTAAGGAAGCTTAAAGATAACGAGCTGAAAACAGACGAACAATATGTCAATCTCTTTCCACACCGAACGGAAATAAAAGTATGAGAGCGGGAAGGCATGGCCTGAGCACTTCGAGCAGCGAGGACTGATTGGACTTAACTTAAAGAGAAAAAATTGGAGCTCAACAGAAGAAGAAGATCCCATGAGCGCTCCCCTATGCCAACCATAATGGTACACTCTATCCATACACCACATCCTCCCTTCCGTGGATGTTCCACGGGTTTCGGCTAGTAATGAATATATGATATTGTTGTGGATTCGGGTCGGCGCTCCCCTTATCAAGGGGGGGTTAATCGCCTTGTCTTTTAAGCTGGCCGTCCCCCAATCCTGGAAGCTATGGCATCACTTCCGGTCGGAATCAGCTCAGGTCATTGGTCAATGAGGTCCCAAATACCTACGTACTATCTCGACCGTAAAGCGAGGAAATAACTCCCACCAGAGCCGCAGCGTTAATGGATACACCGAGCGAAGCGAGCCGTGACTCAGGCCATTAACAAAGACTAACCCGATCCTGAGCGGTTCCGAAATCGTGCCACAGGTACTCAATTGGGAAAAGACGCAAACAATCGAAAAAGAGGAAACCCAGAAAATAAGAAGAACAAAGAGTGGGTTTATTAATTATATACAAGAACCCAAAAGAAGAACGAAAGGAATACACAAGAGCAAAAGGACACAGGGCTAGCTTAACTATACAGTCTTACTTACAACCCCAGACAAACAGACAGATACTCACACGGGTAGGTAGCGGTAGGAGAGGAAGGTCCAAGCAGATGGTTCCAGGCGTTGAGGTCTGGCTCCAGGTGTCGATTCGTACCGTGGCGAAAACCCGGGCAGGCAGCTAGCGCGTATGGTTGGCGCGTACTCGGACCTTACATATGGTGGGGGGGGAAGTCCTTCAAGTCTGTATGCGCAGTTCCTATGAATTCATATGAATTAGGAATTCCCCAGCGCAGCTCGTTCCAATGCAGCTCTCTCCCAACGCAGCTGTCCGTGCCCTCTCTGTTAGCGCAGCTCTCCCACTCACTCTGCTCGTGAACTCCTTACTCAGCTTCTCTCCCTCCTCTCTTCTCTTTTCTCTCTGTCCTCTCTTCTCTTCTCTGTGAAAAGGTGCTGCGCTTGCGCTTATATAACGCGCTTGGAAAATCCATGTGCGCTTCAGTGAGCTTACCTCAGCTGCGATTGGTCAGCGAGGGCTCACCAGCTCCACCCTCAATGGCTCGTGGGCGAGGCCACACCTCTTCTCGTGGCTCCGCCCCTTCTTTCTTTGAGCCGACCGCATGTTCAATGGCGTTTGAATGCAGCGAAGGCTGCTAATAAAACCACGTGAGAGCATTGAGAGGGACAAGCCCCGTCTGTAGGTGGGCATGATGGAGTAGCTTGGAGAGAGAGAGGTTTGAATGTGATGAATGGGGCCTACCTTATTTGATTAATGCATCGCAGATTCAACTATTTGGAACACAGCCTTAACTAAACACAGACTAAAGAAATAACTGAAAGTTCCTATGGTGTCCTACGTGTTGCATATGGACTAACTATGGGTGCGACCTTATTAAATGCTGGGATATTTACAAGAGTTATTATTTACAAGTATTTACAAGTGAGGGGTTCTCAAAACCGCAACACTGCACCCTCCTTTCCTCCAGGTCCGTCCCAGGCCAAAACAACTTAAATCCGACCACGAACGATAGGACAAGGGAGGCCAATTCCCCCCTTGTCCTATCGTTCGTGGTCGGACACCCAGAATTTATGTAGAGAGGAAGCAAAAATAACAGAAGCCAAATATATTCTGAATCATATTTTACTTTATTTTACTTTACTTTTTATTTTATTTTGCACGACCTACAATGTTTCAGCAGAACAGGCCCAGGTGAGGCAAACTGGGAATCTGTTATCACAGGCCCTAACACCGTTAGTGTGAAGGGTGGGCCTGGTGACACGCTGCAAAATTACGAACGTCTGGCTCCATCTCAGTGAGGTAGAGACGCAGACCGCCCCTCTTGGTAATGTCAAGGCGGTTTCGATACTTGGTCAACAGCACCATCACGGCACTGAACCCTCTTTCAACGAGGTATGATGTGGGGAACGCCATCAGCAGCAGTCTGCCTCTGTCCACATTGTGGGGTATTCGCCCCGCTCCAGAATCCAGAATTTGCCATATTCATGCTGCGAGAATTTTGCCTTCGCAATCATCGTCCTTGTGGAGGTTGATAATTTCGTCCTGTAATTCGCGCTTCACATCTTGAATGTCACATTTGAATGGGTTGATTGCCCATGCTGGCACCGACAGTTCTAGCATGTCTCTGAAACGCTGCTCCATGTCTCCACAAATCTTCTCAAGGTGATTGCAATAAAGGAGCAGCTCTTTATCAGAAACAGCAGTTTCCTTTGCCAACCGGGGAAAGTGGTACATATCTCTGCGGCCGAGGGTTTCCCTGTGCAGAGTCACCTTGGTTACGAACGCGCCGATCACTTTCTTTGCTTTAATCAGCGTCATATGGTCACCCTGGAATTGTTTGATGACCATTCAGTATACTGAATATGTCCGTGAGGTAAGCCACATCATGCTCAAACGCATTCACTTTCTCCGATAGCTCCGTATCAATTTCCGACAGAAACTCGACCACTGTTGAGAAGAGGGCATGGAAACAGGTCAAACCTAATACCGACACGACATCAGCAAATATGTGATCATGAAAACCATGCGAAGGAGAAAAGAATGTGGTCATTGATTGGATGGCCAATTTGCCGAATGGCGCCGGGTAACCTGTTCAGACGACAGGAAGCCCAATGAGTGCTCCAAATCGCCGCTGCTCCTCTAAATCGCCAGTGCCCCCCAAATCATTGCCAGTGCCCCCCTACCGCCCGTGGACTCTCGAACGCCCCCCTGAAAGTTCCCAGCGCCTACTAGGGGGTGGTAGGGACCACTTTGAGAACCTATACTTTAGACCTTCACCAATTTTTTCCTCACAAATATGACAAACATTGTTTTTTCTAATTTCCCTTTTCTCTTCACTCGTCAAGGACATTGGTTTATTGGTTTCTCTCATTATCTTGGTTAATCAAACACAGTCTTTTTCTAGTCGTTTCACAAACTCCTCTGGGGTATTTGAGCCTCTATACTCCTCTAACTTGTTATATTTATTACCAACGGATGATTTGATATAATAACAAAAACCGCAAGGAGTATGTTTTTGATATTTATTTGTGTATGATTCTTTTGGATCTGGAGAAGCAGTATCTATTTTTTCTAGAATACTTTCGAAATCAGCATATATTACAAACGGATGTTTGATCGTTTTCTTTTCATCTTTGAATGTGATCTTTGAGCCTTCTTTAGGCATATTGATTACCGTTGATTTATGATCACCACAATAATTTGAATGTTTATCTAATCTTTCTTGTGAATTGAAGAAGTTAAGACAACGCAAACAAATATATATTTTATTTGTTCTTTTACATACTTGTGGTTTTATTAATTTAGCAATATTGTTACTGACCGCGGATAAGATGTTGTTTGCCGAGCGGAGGCCCCGCGGCCTTACAGTTACCCCAACTAACCCGATTCCTGAACTTTGGCCAGATCGCGCCACAGATATTCAATAGGGGAAAAGACAAAAGTGACACGGATGTGAAGAAGAAGAAGAAGAAGAGGAAAAAAAGGTTGAAAATACTACTAAATTGATTCCTACTACATACAGGCTCAAAAAAACCAAGCAGAAGGAAAGATAATAAAATAATATACAGAAGATTTTAGAGACACAGTGCAAATTCCTTATACAAGCTTAATTAAATCCCCAGGGACAAAACAAACAGAACAAACTCACTTACACAAAAAGGATGGAAAGGCAGGAGGTGGATGGCTGGAGGGAGAGGAAGGTCCAAGGGGTCCTGCAGCACGATCGGCGCGTTTAGTAGCCGCCGTTCCTTCGCGGCACTGCTCAAAACCGCTGTCCAGGCCCCAAGCGCTGTTGTTGCTGCTGTGGCCACCGCTGCTGCTGCTGTGGACGTCGCGCGCTTTTCCAGGACTACAACAGGCTTCTTGCTGTTAACTACTGCTCAGTCCAACTTTGACGAGCAAGGCGACGAATAGCAGGCTTTGTGCTTTCCGGGATGTCCTCTCTTTGGATGTTCTTTCTGGATCTCCTCTTTCTTGGTCCAAACACTCTTTCTCTCTCTCTTGGTCCAATCACTCCTCACCACCGACAACCACGTTGCAACCACTGACAACCCAACTTGCTTCTTGGACCAACCACTCAAAGCAACCACTGACAACCCCCTTGCTTCTTGCGCGCGCGCCTTTATAGCGCCTCCGGCGATCAAGCCGCCGGCCTTCAGGACACGCCCATCGGTGTGCTCACCTCGGCCCTGGTTGGTCGCGCGACCCTCTGGCTCCGCCCCTGATAACGACGGGCGGGCACGCCCGTCTTCCCCGACCCGAGCACATGTTCAATGGTGGTTTTGGAGGGGATGTAATTGGCAATCGAGGCTTGGCAATGAAAGTTTTGGGAGTGGGAATGGGGAATGAAAGGAATCTATCTATTTCACTTGGTGCAATGGAGTGTCATCTTGATGGAAGACAAGGCCTTACCCTAAGACACATAATAAAGATATAACTATCGAACAGGGGTATTCTTTGATTGGCTGACATGTTTGCTTTATGGACTAATTATGGGACACCCTTTGACCTTTACACTACGGAGGTATTTACAAGGAATCATTACATTTTACAGAGGGTGATATTTACAACAATTTACTATACAATACAACACAATAAAAAAACACAATCCTCGTATCCACAACACTGCACTTTCCTCCTCTTAGGCACGTCCCGGGCCTATAACTTTAACTTAGTGTGACACGTAGGTGTAGTTCCCTCTACTTTTAACCTGACCCTGAGTGCGACAGTTTTAAAACACAAATAAATATGTCCCGCTGCTCCATTGCACCCTACCTAACAGACTCACGCCCACAGCTAACCGAATTGCGGAATGGTCTTCAAACTATACACTGACGGTGGGGAGCATTATTTACAATGACGCTATTTTATTTACAAAACGTAACCCAGGACCTGTGATTGTTCTTTTGGGGGGGAGAGACAGTCTGCTCTGCATCAATGCACCATGAAAGCACCCAAAACGCACCAAAACACCCTCAAGCACCAATCGGTGCACAGTCATCATTGTTCATGAATAAAAATAACCAAACAACCCCTAACCCTGCAGGTGGTCTCTTGCTCTTCGGCTCCATCTGCTGGCTATTATTATTTTCCTGGTGTTGTCGTCTTCCTTTGCTGGCGGCCTATTTGCACTATTAAAATGCACCCAACGTGTCCATTTTTATTTATTTTATTTATGGCCCACAGGGCCGACTAGTGTGGTTCACCTGTGGGGCATCGGTGCCCTGTGATCAAGGTCCGCCAGCAAGATTCCGGGCCTTCATGGCCGGTTCCAGCAGAGGGGCCATGCCCCAACCCATGCGGTCCATAAGTGGTGCTCGGCCACAGACGTGTGGTCCATACGGTGGTGCATCGATGCAGACAGCTGTAGTTTCGAGAGGTTCGGGCGCACAATGGCCGACTCACGCACGCTCCCCTCGGCGCCCAGTGGCGCACAGGTCCTCATGTGGGAGACAAAGGGGGGGGGGGGGGAGACAGATGAGCGAGGGGTAAGGTCACAAGGGTACACATCAATAAGGCAATGGAGGGCGAAGTGCGTACGGAGAGCGAAGTGAGAAAGCTCGTCCCTCCTGTATGTCACCCCCCCTGTCACCTACACTACCCTTGCCCTTACCCCATATGTACAAAATCTACACATTTACAAATTCGTCACTACTGTCACGTCTTCCCCATATTTCCCCTACACCAAATTCGTTCCCACAATCCCTCTATCCAAAATTTGCCATCACCCAATTCATCATCAATCCTCATAAGGAGGAAGAGATGGAACAACAAAGCACAATGTCACATCCACGTCATGCTGCGTCTCACAATCAAAAACATTTGCACATAAAAATAACAAAACAACCTGGCATGGTGTGGAGGTACGTCATCTCAGGTGAGTGCATGTAGATGGTGCAAGGAGATTTTCATCCTAACTACTTTCTAAATGACATTAACACACTTTACACTACCCGGGGTCTTTCCTGGCCAATCCATTGGCCAACTTACAGTATGGGTTCTAAAAACCAATTCCCATTGACCAAACTGTGGTGCTTCTCAATTTGGGGTCTCACTCCCCCGATTCATCTCCTGGTGCCCTTGCACAATTTCTGGGCTGGGGCGTGTAGCTCTCCCAGCAGGTCTACCCACCTGCACACCTCCACCACTGTAGTTGCCACCCGAGCTTAACTTGCTCCTCACCCTAACATATCTAACTGGGGAAGGCCCCTCCTGGCTCTGTCACCCCTTGGTGCCCTCTGGCACTGGGCTACCCAGTCCGTCCTCCGGATCCTCGGGCCCCATCCACAACAACTCTACCGGCTCCCAGAGCCCACCTGCGGCCTCACCTGGCCGACATCCTCACAGTGGTGGAGTGCCCAAACCAACTACACACACTAACAGGCTACACGCCCAGCCATTTCCACAACACTAATGCACCCATCCAAATACCATTCTCTCACCTGCACCACAGATGCCAATATCCAACCACAATTTACCTATACCCTCTACCTAACACTTACACTACCCTCCCTGGGTATTTGTGATGGGGGTCCATCCTTCCCCCATTCACACCTTCGCACCATCCACTCCACTCCATAGTTTCCACCATACTCACTCCTCGACCATCCATTCCAATACTCCACATAGTCCACACTCCATGTATTCCACACTCCATGTATTTCACACGACCATTCTCCATACACCTGTTGTTGCACACCTGTGCAATCACACCTGGTGCCACCTGCACCCTCCTTCCTTCCTGGACCATTTGGTCAACACAACGCACAACCACCTTCTCTCACTCAAACACTGCTCCACACACCTGTCCAGTTGCACACCTGTGCAATCACCCCTTTTAACCACACACTTTTCACAATACACTTCTGAGTACACCTCCAACACTCACACGGCATCATCTAATCTACCTGTTGCCTGCTAACTTAGTGCTCCCCGTCTTCCCTTTAAACTAAGCACATACCACGTCATTATCATCCACTCTAATCTACCTGCGTTCCCTCGACAGGTACCATTGTCACTAACTAATCTTAACGTTACCTATTGTCATCTTCTAGGTCCCTACATTATATCCTAACCCACCCGGGCTAGTTTTCACTGCCATAAACCCCATAACCTAGTGCTCCTTTGCCCCATCTGTGAGAGATGGCAGAGTTGCCATCCCATTACATCGGGTATCTCTCACTACCAATTTAGCACATCAAATTTCAGCCAATCAGAAATTTGCCAATCACTACTCATCATCTGCCAATCATTACTGCCAATCATCACTCTGCCAATCCTTTGCCAATCATCAAATTTTGCTTTTTCTAATTTTGGGGCCAAAACACTATCCTCATCATCACAGTCTACTCACTAGTGCCTCTCGGTGCGCCAATTCACTTCTAAAGCCCGGCTTCGCACGGCCGAGCAATGAATGCGGGTTACTTGGTGCCAATGGCTGGATGCGTCCGACATTCGGTGCAGGGAAGGACGCTTACCCGGGCCGAGATCCCACGCACCACCTCGGCACGGAGCCATCCAATGGCCCGATCTCGACCTGCCGGAACGCCTCAACAAAAAGGGGTCGCCATGATGACCCTTCCTATCGGGCTGCCCGCTCCACCTAGTGGAGCACGGACGCGGCCATTCAAAGCGCGGGCCGGCGTGGATCCCGCACGGCGGTTCTTTCGAAACCGCTGTGGTTCGGATCCCCGCTGGTCCTCGCGGCACGCGAAACCCGCCACGCACCGAGGGCCTGTTTCGGCTAAACATCATTCTAACCGCTAACCCGGTTACCGTCGATGCTTCACCTGCGTGCTCACATGCATACGCTACCCCTTTCACCCTCACCGAGCTCGGTGCTCCAACGCCGCCCGTACACCCCGCATGCTTCGTTATTGCACTCGTTCTTTCGCTCACAGACTTGGTCACACACCTGACCACCGCACACCTTTGCACACACTCGTCGTTCGCACACCTCACCAACACACCTTCGCACCCCCTCCTCGGTCACCTCCTCTGTGACAATCACAGGTGTGCTCTCACTGGCACAGCCAATCACGTGCCTTACTACCAACTCCAGCGTGCATTCCCATATGCGCTCTACCATTCCAGGTGTGCATCCTTCCATTCCAGGTGTACATCCTCGCTCACCTGCCACAACCAACTCACGCTCCGTGTCACTCTCACTACTCTCACCTCCACACTTGGTCGCGCACTCACCCTTACTCTCGACAGCGCACTCTTTTCCCATGCACCCGTCCATTACACACCTTTCTCGCGCACACTCTCCCGTTACATCCTCTGTAACACTCACCACAGGCGTGCATTGTCCCTTACTTTTGACAGCACACTCTTTTCCCATGAACCCATCCGTTACACACCTTTCTCATGCATCCTCTTGCGCACCGTCTCTCGTTACTCCCTCCGTAACACTCACCACAGGTGTACACTCTCTTGTTACATCCTCTGTAACACTCCCCATCCCACGCTTCCATGTGCCCCCTCGCACACGCGCTACGACCAACTCACTCTCGACAGCACACTCACTCCTCGGCACGCACTTTTTCCTCACACACCCCAGAGTTGGACATTCTCGCACACCTCCTCCTTCGCACACCGTACCTGTCGCACACTTCACCAATGGCCTCTCACGAACACCCGGATCCAAATCAACCCCCAAGCCGACTGAAGCTTTCCTCACATCATATACATTTCCGCGTATATCGCCACTCACCTTGGCACCTCGTCTCCGCACCTCCTTCGCCACCTGCAAACTCTTTATTTGGTTAGCGAGCACATCATCATGATTTGAGCACCGACCTTGCACATATTCCATCACCTCCTCCTGTATTTCCCTCTTAGTTTCCGTCCGTCTCTTCTTAATTTCACTCACCCCTTCTTTCATGTTCGCTAATTTTTCCTTCACCTCTTTTATTTCCCGGTGCGTCTCCTCAATTTCGTCCTCTAAGGCTACCTTGACCGTTTCTATGTGCGTCCTCACCTCCTGGTCCTTCGTCTCCATTACTTCTGTCACCTCGTCCAAACTCGTTGTCAGTCCCTCACGTACCATCTGACATTGCCTCTTCGTCGCTGTCAAGTCGTCCTTGATGTCTCTTTGTGTCGCTTTTAACCCTCCTAGAACCGCAGTATTCCTTTGTACCTGCTCCGCTAACTCCGTCTGTCCCACCGTCAGCTGTTCCACCTCCTGCGTCAGAACTTCTATTCCCCCCTGTAACCTTGCCGTCCCATTTCTCACCTTTTTCTCCATACGCTTTTCACCTCGCTTTACCTCCTCGCGTACCCCCGAGACCTCCTCACTTACACCTCGTCGTATCTCCTCCTTCATCTCCTCCATCTTCTTAGTAGATGCCACCCTCATCTGTCCCAATTCATCCCTCTGAGCATCCAATTTGGTTTCTACCCCGATTTTCACCTCCTCTATCTGGTTCCCCATCCGTTTGATTTCCCGGGCGGATTGCTCCCCTACTTCCCGCAATTTGCCTTCCATCCTATCTTCTAGCCCCCTTAACCCATTTTTCACCCCCTCTATCTGATTCTCCTGGGCCGCCATTCTATTTTCCACCCCCGTTAACCCATGTTTCACCTCTTTAATCCCATTGTCTAACCCCTCAAATTTGCTGTCTATCTTCCCAATTTGGGCACTGGTACCCCTCGCTTCGTCTCTCATTGCCCCCAATTGGCCCTCCAATCGCTCACCCAATCGCTAAATTTGGCTCCCCATACTCATCTGTACAGCTGCCTGTAGCTGCGCAATGAGGGCCTGCATGTCAATCCCTCCCACTTGTGCAGCGGGCGCGGCCGCCGTAGCCATGTGCGAGGTGCCATTTTGCGCGCCCGTAACCTCGTGCGCGAGAGCGCCATTTTGCGCGCCTGAAACCTCCTCAACCACATTGCCATTTTTCTCTTCCTCCCTTTCCTCCACATACATTTCCCCGAGGTCCTGGGTCGATTCTACCCCGTCTATCTCTCCCACCGGCACCCCGTCGCCTTGACCAGCCATGGCACGATTTCAAAATTCGGGTTTTGTAAAACAAAACAAATTTCAGTAGCTCGTAATTTTGAGCACGTTAAACGCGCTTCGGGTCCGACCCCGCTCCCGACACCAATTGTTACCGCCAATAGTACAATTGGTGTTCCAAAATTTGGGTTAAATAAATTTAGTCCCAGGTCCGAATCCGACACTCCTGACACCAATTGTTACTGACCGCGGATAAGATGTTGTTTGCCGAGCGGAGGCCCCGCGGCCGTACAGTTACCCCAACTAACCCGGTTCCTGAACGTTGGCCAGATCGCGCCACAGATATTCAATAGGGGAAAAGACAAAAGCGACACGGATGTGAAGAAGAAGAAGAAGAGGGAAAAAAGGTTGAAAATACTACTAAATTGATTCCTACTATATACAGGCTCAAAAAAACCAAGGAGAAGGAAAGATAATAAAATAATATACAGAAGATTTTAGAGACACAGTTCAAATTCCTTATACAAGCTCAATTAAATCCCCAGGGACAAAACAAACAGAACAAACTCACGTACACAAAAAGGATGGAAAGGCAGGAGGTGGATGGCTGGAGGGAGAGGAAGGTCCAAGGGGTCCTGCAGCACGATCGGCGCGTTTAGCAGCCGCCGTTTCTTCGCGGCCCTGCTCAAAACCGCCGTCCAGGCCCCAAGCGCTGTTGTTGCTGCTGTGGCCGCCGCTGCTGCTGCTGTGGACGTCGCGCGCTTTTCCAGGACTACAACAGGCTTCTTGCTGTTAACTACTGCTCAGTCCAACTTTGACGAGCAAGGCGAAGAATAGCAGGCTTTGTGCTTTCCGGGATGTCCTCCCTTTGGATGTTCTTTCTGGATCTCCTCTTTCTTGGTCCAACCACTCTTTCTCTCTCTCTTGGTCCAATCACTCCTCACCACCGACAACCACGTTGCAACCACTGACAACCCAACTTGCTTCTTGGACCAACCACTCAACGCAACCACTGACAACCCCCTTGATTCTTGCGCGCGCGCCTTTATAGCGCCTCCGGCGATCAAGCCGCTGGACTTCAGGACACGCCCATCCGTGTGTTCACCTCGGCTCTGGTTGGTCGCGCGACCCTCTGGCTCCGCCCTTGAGGACGACGTGCAGGCACGCCCGTCTTCCCCGACCCGAGCACATGTTCAATGGTGGTTTTGGAGGGGATGTAATTGGCAATCGAGTCTTGGCAATGAATGTTTTGGGAGTGGGAATGGGGAATGAAAGGAATCTATCTATTTCACTTGGTGCAGTGGAGTGTCATCTTAATGGAAGACAAGGCCTTCCCCTAAGACACATAATAAAGATATAACTATCGAACAGGGGTATTCTATGATTGGCTGATGTGTATGCTTTATGGACTAATTATGGGACGCCCTTTGACCTTTACACTACGGAGGTATTTACAAGGAATCATTACATTTTACAGAGGGTGATATTTACAACAATTTACTATACAATACAACACAATAAAAAAACACAATCCTCGTATCCGCAACAATATCTTTGATGTATGTATAATGTGAATTTTCCTCTGAATTAAAATTTTGAAGATTAATATGAGTTTGTTTACAATTGTCAGAAAGCTTTAAAACCTGAATGTTGTTTGTTTCTGTTAGACCATAAACATTAACTGATAAATTATTCAACTTTTCAAATTTAGGAATATCATTTAAAGCCATAGGAAACTTTAGATCTTTCATATTTAATGTATTCTCATATTTTTTATAATGAGATACTCTTTCATCATGAAAATGTGGAGGATGTAAGTGTGCTAGAATAGACCAGAGAAAACATTTATTGTCTTTATTTTTGATATTGATAACTGCTTTTCTATTTTTGACAACACAAGGTAAATCAATGTAAGAAGAAGCTTTTAGAGGATCTGATTTAAGAATATGAATGTCTATGAAAATAATTTTTCCTACATTGAATCCACTTCCTACGATTGAATTATCCACATCTTGCTCTTGTTTAATAAGTTCATCATCGACTCCTGATGTTTTGAAATCTTGATATGAAGATATAAAGTGTGGCTCAGTTCTCATGTATGGTGTATCTATAACTCCTTCATCCTTTGAATATGAATGAATGAATGATCGTTTTAAGGCCATTTTTCCCCACGAGAGCGGGGGTTAGCCTTTGTCATTTCTAATTTTACTCCCATATAAAATTTAAGTGGTTTCATTTATTTTAGTGTTTTTTCAATCAATGTTTGAACAGCAGGTTTAACTATTTCTACAGCATCAACTATAGACTCTGGTTCAGGAGGTTTGAAGTTAAAGACTCTTTATTTTAATATGTCTTTTGAAAGCACCATCAGTATTTTTAATAGTAAACAATTTTGACAAGTGTTTGTTTGTTTTAAGATGGGCATTGAACCTCTTCTTTAGGATATCTCTATTACAGGGACTACAATGTTTTTTGTTCTTAGGAAGTGGTCATAATTGATTTAGAATGTTGTAAGTGTGTTTAACTGTGAGTATGTGTTTTCTATAATATTTTACTTCCTTTTCGCAAGTATCACAAAAGACCATATTTATAGGGTAAGAAAACAGAGTGTTTTATATATGTATATCACTGTGCTTAAACTAAAACACCTTTTCGAGCTTTTTCTGCTCGTTTTATATATATAACTTTACTTAAACTAAAACGCCTTTTTGGCTTGTTTTATATATATATAACTTTACCTAAACGAAAACACCTTTACATCTCCCAATCCATATCAGAACCAGGGTCATATTCAGAATCAATCTCACAATCAGACATCTGAGTCATCAATAAAACTACTATCATAACTATCATATTGACTCTGTGAATCAAAACTATCTTGAACCTAGACTCTCCGTATCACAGGAGCAGAGACTCTCCATCACAGAGGCTCTCAGTATATGAGGAAACTTCTGAGCAGGAACTATCACTCATTTAATTAGCAGGAAAAATATTCCCATCTATATCAATATACTTTCTTTCATTAACGGATTCAATCTCAACATTTTTAATATCAAAAGTTATCTTTAAATAATCTCTAACTGTCATAGAACGAAATGACATTTCACCAGAAATATTAACATCATTCATTTTACTAAGATCTGCACCCTTTGGATTATTAAAGTAAATACAAATTTCTCCACGAGTATTGTTGATGGTCTTATCATTTATTTTAAAAGCCCTACTCATATCGCGTCCGATCACTTTTTCAAGCTTTGAATAAATTGCCAGGAGTAGAGGAGAAACTTTTGTTAGATTTACTTTAATGGATGTCTTTCCAGGCATAGCTAGAGCTCTTCCTTTAAATGAAATAGAGGGGCTCATGTTATTTTCCATAACTGGTTTTACCCAAAAATTTCCATATTTATCTTTGTTCAATTTAACATCTTTGACATATTTTTCTATATCTTCCACCGAAGTAGAGATTGATTGAAATTTGTCTTTTGTACTTTGAAACATTGTATTTATTAACTAGTAAACTTGCTTTTAGTTTAAGTAAAGTTTTACGATATAAATATGATAAGTTCTGAAGGAGATTTCGAATTTCCAGACTCTCCATATGATAATTTAGAAATCTGCCGCCGTTGTGATAGAATAGGGCTTAATATTGAGGGTTCATATAAACAATGTATTTTCAGTGATTTAATTTTAATTAATGATAATAAAAAATATAAAATTATATAGAACTCTTTTAAATTAGAACCAAAAATGAATTACTTTACAAGATTAATAAGAGAGATGAATGTTAAGCATTATGATAATAATACACCATTTCTTACAAGGGAAGAGACTTTGTATTGAGGAAATGTATAAGGGTTTAATGATATTTATTATTCAAAATAATTTTAATGGAAATGTTAATACAAGATACTATACAAATAAAATAATGAATTATTTTGAAATTAAACCTGAACTCAAGATAAAATATAGAGTTTCTAAAATAGCTCAAAAAAAGTTAGATGACTCGTTTTCCAAATATATAAATGAATGATTTTTTACCCATTTGGGAAAATAAGATAAAATTTAATAACCATAAAAATATTCCAAATTCATTGAGATGTCTAATAGTTGGTTCAAGCGGCTGTGGAAAAACCTGTTTGCTTTTAAAGATGCCCCTTAGTCCTAATTTTTTAGATTATGATAATTTAATAATTTTTACGAAGTCAAGTTTTCAACCCGAGTATCAACTACTCTCACAGGGTTTTAATGCGGGTCTTAAAAAGGAAGACATTATAGGTTTATTTAAACTTAAAGACAAACGAAATGATTATAATATTGAAGATATAATACAATTATTTTGTGATGCACAGAAATCAAAACCGAAACCAAAACCCATAACTTGTATTCTCAGTGATAATACAGATGATATACCTTCACCCCAAGATTTAGATAAATCAAAAAAGAACCTCGTTATCTTTGATGATTGTGTTTATGAAAGAAACCAAACAGTAATGGACAGCTACTATACAAGAGGGAGACATTCTTCTTGTAATTGTATTTATCTTCGTCAGTCATATTTTCAACTCCCTCGACACTCAATAAGAAACAATGCCAATACTTTTATTTTATTTAAGTTAAATTCAATAGATGTAATTAATTTTTGGAGAGATAATTGCTCTCTGTTATGTAGTAAAAAAGAATTTGAAAATTATATGAAACGCACGATTGGAAAATATAAATATATTGTTGTGAAACAAGATGAGATACGAACTGATATTTTACACACATAAATGACAACTATTATTAATCTTGTGGGTAAATCTGCTTCAGGAAAGAACTTTCATAAATCTAAACTCTTGAATAGTAAAAATGAAAAGATTGTAAGTTTTTTTTTTAAACACCCTATGATTCGTTTTGTAGGTACTACAACCAGAGCAATGCGAACAGGAGAAGTAGAAGGGAAAGATTATTACTACATTTCAATGGAGGAACATATGCGATTGAGGAACGAAGGTCAAATATTTGAGGAGGTCTCTCTTGGTTCTACAAAATATTCACATTGTAAGAGTGAGTTAAATAAAGTAAAATCTAACGGTCTTGGGATTTTAGAAACTAATCCTGAAGGAATGAGAAATTATTAAACATTTGCGTGGTGATGGAGTTAAGATTTTATCATTCGGTTTTGATATCAATGAGGAGACTCAACGCAAACATATGAAAAGCAGAGATACAAGTATTAGTGAAGAAGAAATAACAACTCGTATTAATACCAATAAAGAATTTGATGAAATATTTAAAGAAAATGATTTATTTCAACACATTTACTATAATGACGAAGAAAAGGAAAATTTTCCCATTGACCTTTACAATTCATTAAATGATATTTTTCAATAAATAAATACAGAAAATGAATACCGAAGAAAGAGTAAGAACGTTTAAAGAACATCAAGAGTTGGTTTCAAAAGTTGTAAAGCAACAGGAAGAGATAAAGAAGAAAAGGAGACAGAAACCGACGGGTGAAGAAGCCTTTGAAAGAAAACAAGAAAATTTTTAAACCACTTTTAAAAACAAACAATTTCACCTACAGTTCCCACGGTAGAATTTACTCCAACAAAACTTCAAATTCTCAAAGATTTTAGTCAAATGACAGAGCAAGAACTTGGAGAATTAGAATATGATGATGAAGGATTATTTCGGAAACTTGAGGAGGTAAATCAACCCCATAATTATGTTGTGGAAGCTCTTCAAAACAATGAATATTCGGCGGGTTAAAAAACCATAGCAGGTCTCATTCCAACAGAAGAACCAGCACAGTTCCATCTTGTGAAAGAAAAGTTATTGATATTTAATGATAAATTGGTGTTCTTAAGTTCGGCTCAACCAATTGTTGAATTAACTCCAAGATTAATGTTTCTTCTGACAAACTCTGGATTCAGCGGTTCAAAATATTTTGAGGAACCACTTGATATGGAAAGAGAGGAAGATAGAGAGTATATTGAGTTTGTAAATGCACTTGATTATGGAGTTTCTGTTGCTGGTAAAAGTAAGAAGAATGAGAAGGAGAAACATATTATTGATGCTTCAAGTAAGCTTGGTTCGGGTGTTAGCTTTCTTCCAAATGACCCATCACAATTCGTTAATAGGCTATTATTGTTGTTAGGTAGTAAGAAGGCTGGAAACAACAATTGTTTTAATGAAACATCTGCCATTTTAGACCAGTTGATGAATATGAAAATAATTAATAAATGTCAATACAAAGATATTGTATTAGATATTAAATAAGATGAGAAGCACAATTCTTAGTTTTAATTTCACAACGAGTGATTGCACAGCATCATTCCCTTACCCACGACAACTTGACCCCACAAAAGAATATGAGGCATCTTTATTGTCGATGGAAACTTATAATACCTTGTTTAATATCACAGAGAAAAACAACAAGTTTCGTTATAATCCAGGAGGTGGATATAAAACTATAACCGTTTCACCTGGAGCTTACGAGATTTCTCAAATATATTCTGAAGTCTCTCGCCTTATGAAAGAACAAGGTGTTGTGATGCTCTCATAGTGATGAACCCAAAAATATTGTAATAGATATTCAAAAACACACTTCAAAATCAACTATTAAACTTAAAAATAATTATAAAGTTGATTTCACGATTGAAAAATCATTTGGAGAGCTATTGGGTTTCTCTTCAAAAAAGATTGAAACTAATGGGACTTTTTACAGTGATAGTCATTCAAATATCCTCCGGTATAAATTCAGTATTAATTCATTGTGATTTGATTGATGGTGCTTATAACGATGGAATAAGAACAAATACAATATTTTCATTCAGCGCATACTCAACCCCGATTGGTTATAAATTTAATATGGAACCAAAAAATCTTGTCTATTTACCTGTGTCAGGAAAAACCATATACAGAGTAAATTTTAGGATAACCGACCAAGATAATCGTGTGATATCCTTTAATGATGAAATTTTATCCATCAGAATTCACCTACGTGAAGTTTTTCAATAAATAAATAATGGTTATTGTGAGAAAACACGAGTTGGGAAAATATAAAATAATTACAGGGGATGGGATGTTCCTTTCACCATACTATAGGGATATTTTACGACATTAGTATATAACTAGCCGAAACCCGTGGAACATCCACGGAAGGGAGGATGTGGTGTATGGATAGAGTGTACCATTTTGGATGGCATAGGGGATTTGCTTGTCCGAGTAAGAGTTAGGAAGAAAGATGTGAATGAAGAGTGCGTATATGAACAACGTATTTATTGCAATCTACTTAAATGACAACGCTACGATATACTTTTGAAAAATGAATGGATTCGTAATAGGAATCGGCATAGCATCACTCTGGGATTGTCCACTCAGTGGACGGCTTGCTGTCGCCTTCGACTGTCCAATCAGCGGACGGCTTGCTTCGCCTTCACCCAGCAGACACCAATAAGATGGCGTTGTAAGATGGCATTGTATCGGCAGTTAATCGGATGCTTTTGGGCCCCAATGTCAGCTAATTCAGATTTTTCGAGTATGTCTGTACATGATAAACAAAGAGCGCGGTTCGTAGATCGTAAATCCATTAGTGCCGTGGGCATCGGGTCACTGGGTGTGGCGTCAAAGGGATAACAAAGTCGAGTCCTTACGCTATTATTATATAGACTAGGCAAAACCCGTGGAACATCCACGGAAGGGAGGATGTGGTGTATGGATAGAGTGTACCATTATGGATGGCATAGGGGAGCGCTCATGGGATCTTCTTCTTCCGTTAAGCTCCAATTTTTTCTCTTTAAGTTAAGTCCAATCAGTCCTCTCTGCTCGAAGTGCTCAGGCCATGCCTCCCCGCTCTCATACTTTTATTGCCGTTCGGTATAGAAAGGGATTGACATATCATTCGTCTGTTTCAGCTCGTTATCTTTAAGCTTCCTTACGTCTCGCCACCTGCTACACCTCTCTGAGTTACGAGGATTTATGCAACGCACCCCGAGTATCGCAATGTCACTCCATTTAACTTTATTAAAATGACGATAAAAACGTTTCCTTGTATATCCTAATTTAAAATGTTCAAGGGAATAAAAAGACCATTTGGTTCACACCACCCATGTTCACACCACTCGACTGTCCAACCAGCGGACGGCTCGCTTCGCCTTCGCCCAGCAGACGCCAATATGATGGCGTCGTAAGATGGCGTCGTATCGGCAGTTAATCGGATGCTTTTGGGCCCCAACGTCGGCTAATTCAGATTTTTCGAGTATGGCTGTACGAGTGTACGTGATAAACAAAGAGCGCGGTTCGTGGATCGTAAATCCATGAGTGCCGTGGGCATCGGGTCACTGGGTGCAGCGTAAAAGGGATAACAAAGTCGAGTCCTTACGCTATTATTATATAGATAGATGAACCAAAAAATTCAATGTCAGAAGAGAGTCACAAATTTTAATTCCCGAGGAGGACAACACTTTCTGTCTTCAAGAAATACACAGCAAGAAAACAATGACCCTTATCAAACCAAGGAGAGCATGGTACAATTCACAAAAACACACCAGGAAGATTTACAACAAATCCGAGATCAAAGTCCAGAGTGAAAATCCTGGTACAGTGGGGATACACAAAGAAATATCATATTAAACACCAGCATGCACAATGTACAGTTAATATACAGAATCAACCAGCCAAGTGAAGTATCCTGGCTATTTGGTCATTTGTTCTGATTTTTTATACAGTTTCAAGTGGGAGGAGCAAGTGGAGGGGGAAGGAGCGAAGAGAGGGGAGGAGAGCAGTCGGATTGGTTGGGCAAAGTTTGGGTGGGAGGGGACAAGTGGAGGGGGGAGGAGCGAAGACAGGGGAGGAGAGCAATAGGATTGGTTGAGCAAAGTTTGGGTGGGAGGGAGTAGGCGTCAAGGATGAGGTTGCCTCCTGCTGAGAGCAGGTTTGCATCCCAAATTCTTTCTGCTTTTCCATTGTCTCCTGCAAAACACCTGGAGCCCTGTCTCTCTAATCCCTTCAAGAACATCTGAAGGTCATTCTCAGTGAAGTGGACATATCTTTTACTCATTTTTGACACGTCAAGAACAAAGACCGCTTACTTTATTTCAAAGCACATTTTTTAACAACATTATCCTTAGTATTATACCATATTATGAATTAACACATGAGTAACATGGGTTTTTTGATAAGTCGTGTTAAAACTTCAAAATAAAACAGTCACTTCAATAGCTATGGCAATCCCCATCCTTTTTCAATCTGCAAACTCATCTTTTCCCTCATAAGTCAAATCCTACTACAATCCCACAAAAGATTTTACTGAGAAGCTGAGAGCCAGAGAGAGCTAGCCTACATGGATTTTATACTTTATTATTTCCGAACCGTTGTTCAGTTTAGCTTTGTTTTAAAACTCAACAACATTAAGTTGAGGATGGACTTCAGAACTACCATCCCCCAGAAGTCACGAAGGCAAAGGTGGGAGGGGACACACCCTACAAATATTTACATCTAATTTATTAAACAATGGTAGTTTGCTAGACCTCGAGCTGAAACGATTAAGCCTTCATAACCCAGCAAATCACCCCAAAGAACCCTGGTAGACATTGTGGCTACAGTTGTATTATTTAATTATTTACCAAGAAACAATATCTTTTCTCCAATAAGACAAACTCGATCCAACCTTACATTATTTGGAAAAACCCTATTTGTAATATTATTTCCCTCAGTCATTTATGACAATATGTGCTCCGCCATTGCCTCCACTAAGAATTTTTACTCTTCTCGAGCCACGATTCTGGGCAGTGCCAGAGATAACTTGCCAACTGCAGTAACTCCCAAATTCTGGATGGAAACCACAAAAGACACCTGCAAACTAGGAATGCAGGGTTGAGGCTCATATAAATTGCTTGCTTCATAAATTTACACTTCCACAATCACTCCTCTGGTCCTGTATCCAGGACCACAACATAGAAGTGTTCAATTTAGTCATCTGTCACAGGTTGACCCTGTTTTGAGGAACAATCATTCAGAATTTTAACCCTGCTTTCACAAATAATTCCTGTTCCCTTTTTTCCCTTCGGTCCTCAGGTTAAATTTTTCCAAATTCACCTGAGGATCCCTGTCCAATGGTTCTCCACGGACATACCTTCTTGTAGCCCGGGCAGATTTTTTAACAGGTGAACAAAGGTCTCCAATTTAGGCCATTTGCTTAGCCTATCGTCTGGCAGTATCCCTTATTTGTGATAGCAGTGCGTCCAATTGTTCTTTCGGTTTCCATGTCAGGAACCATCTAAATAGTGAGGGGAAGTATGAGAGTGTAACATCAAATGGAATCAATACAGATCAATCATGCACATCTCTCGGAAAGTCTCATTGCGACTTGGAGGTTTGGGAGATGTAGTTGCAAAGAATTTAGCAGTGAAGCATTTCGTAACTAGTGCCGGTATGCATTTGATCAGGCACAATACAATCAGAATCACAAAAAGAACGGTGCAAATGAATTTCAGTATAGAAGCACCCCAACCTCTTTTTGCGCATGCGCAAGATTGGAGGTGACGTCTATTCAAAGCTGTCCCTGCTCGCACGCTTTCGAAGTTAAGAAATCTTTCACAATTGTGTTTTTATTGAAACTGTATCTTTCCTGTACCTATTGGGGTGTCTTTTAATAGGATTCTCAGTGTTGGTTTTCATTCCTGTGTACAGAATTGTCGTTTCTTTCGTATCGCATATTCTGAGGCCTAGTGGGTAGTGGAGTAGGCCCACTGTTGTCCAACCTTGGCTTGAGGCTTTGCTTTTGTCTCAGCGATTCTTCGATCACGCTGAAATTACTTTCGGTCTCTGTTTTTCCCGGTCTTTTCACCCAATACTTCCTTGTTTTAAAATCTCCTCAAAAAAAATCAAAAAAATAAATAAATATTTTCCTTCGCCGTTCTTTCCGTTTTCGTTCTTATTTGTTCGTTTGTTCTTCGACCACGTTGTTTGTGATCACGTGATCACGTTGTTAAAAAAATGTTTCATCTGTCCCCTGAAGATATATATTCTGTCATATTCTATAACACCTTTTTCTTCTTCTTGTATAAAAGGATGCTTTCGACTTGCTCACCAAATCTATTCATTCAAAAAAAAAAATTCCATCTTTTATAGTGCATCTTTCATTCATTCCCTAAACTCTCCAGAACTCCACCCATCCTTCAGCGTCCTCAAACGTATTTTTGACTCGAATGTCTCAAGGAACTCATTTTGCAATAAATGTTCGTTTTCCAATAAACGTACACTTTTCAAAATCCAATCTCACCCCTCCCCTCCAAATCTTCCCCTTCACCCCTCCCCTTCAAAATTTCCCCATCACCCCTCCCCTCCAAATCTATCCCTTTGCCCCTCCCCTCTAAATCTACCCCCTTGCCCCTCCCCTCCAATTCATCCCCATCACCCATCTCTTTCAAATCTTCCCCCTTGCCCCATCCCTCCAAAACTTCCCCATCACCCATCCCTTTCAAATCTCCCCCATTGCCCCTTCCCTCCTAAACTCCCCCCACACCCCTCCCCTCCGAGACTCTCCCTCACTCCTCCCCTCCTAGACTCCCCTCTCACCCCTCCTCCTCAAAGCGTCCTCCCCGCTTCTTCACCCTTCCAACTTTCACCTGCATCTCCCCCAACCTTCTGCCTCGCTCTTCCCCCTCCTCAAATAACACCTCATTGTGGCTCACCCAATCACCATCAAACCTTTTGTCCGCCCCATCCTTCCCTTTCTCCGAGCTATTCTGAAATCTCTGACACACCTTCAACAGCTCTCCCTACCTCTTCCACCTCTTCCACATCTTACCCTACCCCTCCTCCCCCCTGTTCTGTATCTGATGCTCCCCCTTCCTCTTCATTAACGGTATGGACCTCAAACATCCGGGGTCTTCGTTCAAACTTAACTGATCTCTCCATACAGGTTGCTTCTGTCAAACCAGACGTGATCTGCTTAACAGAAACTTTCCTCCTTTATGATGTCTCTGATTCCATAGTATCTCTCCCGGGCTACTCCCTCCTCCGGTATGATAGACCTGAGCCTCGTCCTGGAGGCGGGGTTGCTATCTTTATCAAAAACTCTCTTCCTCACTCGCCCTGCACTGCACTCTCTCCACCTCACCCCCAGGAATACCTCTGGCTACGGCTTCCCCTTCGCTCCCACCTCTTGTTCATATGTGTGTTGTACCGTCCACCAAACAGTGATGACTCCATCTACATCTCGCTGTCTGATGATATGGACCAACTTCTATCTACTCATCCCAACTCTCTCTTCCTCATATGTGGTGATTTCAACTGTCATCATGCCAGTTGGCTGGGTGTGGGTACCTCTCTCACCAGCCATGGCTCCTCAGCAAAGGACTTCTGCGACTCACTGGGACTGACACAATCTGTCAATTTCCTGACCCGGATCTCAGTCAACGGAACATCTTCTCTTCTGGACTTGGTTATGACTAACTTCCCTGAAAATGTCTGCTGCTCTTCTTCTGCTCCGATCGGATCATCTGATCATGTCCTTGTTAAAGTGGACATCTCTCTGACCATCCTCAGGGAGCCTGCTCAGCGTCGACGAGTCTGGCATTTCACTCAGGCCAACTGGCAAGGTCTTCAAGCAGCCATCAATCATCTGGACTGGTCTCCCATCTCTAACACCTCTGACATCAACTCATCCTGGGAATTCTTCCAAAGTAAATTGCTCTCTCTCATGCACAGGTTTATCCCATCTCGTCTTCAGTTGTCATACCCTTCCTCCCGTCCATGGTACACGGATCTTGTGGTGAGGCTGTTGCCCAGAAACAACTTGCCTTCGTCTCCTGGAAAGCAAATCCAACGGAAGGAAATCTCATTTCCTTTCACAAGGCCCGAAACAAGTGTGTGTCCACCCTCAGGAGAGCCAGGAAACAATATCTCTCCGTTCTCAAGACCGAACTCTCTTATCTGTCTCCCTCTTCCAAATCCTGGTGGCGTCTGGTCAAATCCGTTTCTGGTGTTTGTTCCCCCTCCATCCCCTCCCTTACCTCAAACGGCTACACAGCTGACTCCGCACGTGAAAAAGCTGAATGCCTCAACTCTGTGTTTGCCTCTAAATCTTGTGTCCCAAACCCATCCCTCTCTGTACCCACCATACCCAGTCGTACCCTGCTGCTCCTGGACTCCGTGTCCTTTCCTCCTGACAAGGTGGAAAAGTTTCTGTCAACCCTCGACTCTGATTCTGCAACTGGACCCGACGGCATCAGCCCACGGGTCCTAAAATCCTGCTCTGCTGCTCTATCTCACCCTCTCTCTGTTCTCTTCACCCTCTCTTTTGCTCAAGGTCAACTGCCATCTGCTTGGAAATCAGCCAACATCACCGCTTTGCACAAAAAAGGTGCAAAAACAGATCCTAGCAACTACAGACCAATCAGACTTCTCCAAATTATCAGCAAAGTCATGGAATCCATCATTGCCTCGGATACGAAATCTTTCCTCTTCTCCAATGGCTTGATCTCTGATCATCAATTTGGTTTCAGACCAGGTCACTCTACTCTGGACATGCTGCTTCTGCTGTCTCAACAATGGATGGAGGTCCTCAATGCCAAACAGGAAATTAGAGCTGTCTCCCTCGACATATCACGTGCCTTCGACACGGTCTGGCACCCCGCTCTGCTCACCAAACTCTCCTCCTTTGGTATCCATGGAAATCTCCACGCATGGCTGGCGGACTTCCTCTCCAGTCGTCGTCAACGTGTGGCCCTGAATGGGTTTCTCTCATCTCCTCTTCCTGTTCAGGCTGGAGTTCCCCAAGGCAGTGTTCTGGGCCCCGTGCTTTTTCTGGTCTTCATCAATGATCTCTCTGACTCTCTCGAAAATCCTCTCTATCTCTTTGCTGATGACTGCACTCTCTGCCGCTCCATTCCTCATCCCTCAGATCGGCAGTCTGCTGCCTCCTCACTCTCTGAAGACCTGGACAAAATCACAGACTGGTCAAACAAGTGGAACATGTCTTTCAATCCTGACAAATCTCACACTCTTACTATGTCTCTCCGAAAAGATCAACTGGACAACCCTCCCATCTACTTTCTCAACAATCCTCTCCAAGAAGTTCTGTCGCTCAAGATTTTGGGTCTCACTATCTGCCATGATCTTTCTTGGGAAAACCACATTTCCAAGCTGGCCTCCAAAGCCAGTCGCCGACTGGGCATCCTCCGTCGTGCGAAGTCCTTCCTCGGCACACCTGAGCTCCTCACCACATACAAGGCTTTCATCCGCAGCTCAATGGAATACTGTTCTCCCCTATGGGCCGGTGCTCCTGCCTCACACCTAGCTCGGCTTCACGCTGTTGAAACCAAAGCTTTCAGAATTATTGGAATCTCCCGCGATGAAGCTATCTCTGAGGGCCTTTCACTCACTCATCGCAGGCAGGTAGGTGGTCTTTCTGTCTTCTACCGACTCCTCTATGGCCTTGCACCACAAGCTCTCTCTGTGCTCTGTCCCCCAAATATTCCTACAGGTCGCACAAGATCTGCCAGCAACCCTCTGATGGTTAATCTGCCGAAATCTCGGCTCTCTGCTCACCTTCACTCTTTCATTCCTCTTTTCTCCTGCCTCTGGAACAAACTCCCTCACTCCCTTCAATCCCTCTCCTCCCTCCAGGTCTTTAAAACAGCTGTTCACCACCATCTCTTATCTTCCCCCATCCAAAACCTTGATCTTTTCTACCCCCGCTAATTCACCCCAGATCCACCTTGTTTGAAATTCCAACTTCTTTCCTGGAAGTCCTGGCAGTGTCCATATGTTTTATACCTCTCCCACCGCCCCCTTCCCACGCCCCCCCCCCCAAAGCCCTCGCCCTCTCTCAGATCTCTCGATGTCTCCATGTCTCTCGGTCCCTGCTCTCAAATGTTGTGTTTGTGTCCTTCCCCCTCTCTCCCCATCTTGTCTACCGCTCCCTATGTTATATGTTTGATGTGTCGGTTTGTCTTTCTGTGTGATTAATGTTCGCTCTTTCACGAGCCTCGATCTTGTATACCAAAAAAAAAAAAAAAAAAAAAAAAATCCCTGTATTTCAGCCCCTTGGTCTGATTGTCCCCATCCTCAGTGTCAGAGTCAGTGTTGGCTTCCTGCACTTCCCTCTCAAACTTCTGTACATGAGTGCCTGGAGTTTCCAGTTGTGCCTTCAGGGCAAGAGCAGCAACCTCAACACTGGCTCTCACAGAGGTGATGGGGATGTCCTCTGCCTGGAATCTATTCGACAGAACTGAAAGTTCTTGCAACAAGTCCTGATACACTGCCAGATACAATGCAAATTTATGGGTTTTCAAGTCTTTGATGTGCCCCTTCATGGTGGCGGACACCGTTGCAGTTGTATCTTCTCTCTCACCAGAGCCCAGGTTGTCAAAAAGCATACGGTGGGTCTTGTAATCCCTGTCCAAAGCCTTTACAGCAAGCAGCCGGTGACCAATCCATCTGGTTCCACATGCTTTTGTTGGTTTAAGCACATGCTCATCAATTATGTCCGTAAGTTGTTCCATGTTCTTCCACTTTTTCGCTGATCTTTTGAACAGGTAGAACAACTGCCTCATGAGGTCATCAATCTGAAAAGACAGTGGTGGAAGACATGTTGAATAAAGATGTGTTTATGGCACTTGTGTCTTTATGGCACTTGTATGATTATTTACATTTTATCATCCATAACTATTGCTTCCTCTATGGCTTGGCATCCTGATTTATGTTTCTACTTATTTATATTTCAGGCAAATTCATCTGTCCACTATATTGACATCAGACAATGGGCTTCAATCAAAAACTGTCAGAGACACAATACTAGTGATTATTGACTAAGTATGACATGGCAACAGACTTACCACGGTATCAAAATATGAACCTGTGAATGCATCTTTGAGAGATAGTTCGAGTCTGTGTGCTACACAGTGCACCTTAATTAGCCATGGTGCTGGGGTCTGCAGACGCTTCAGAACACCAGAATCCTTGCCAAAATTGACAGAGGCACAATCGGCATCAGCTCCTATGCAGCAGTCTGTTCCGACATGCACTGAGAAAATGAAAGCCGACGAAGTCAGTTTGTTGTTTTCATCATTACTTTATTCATACTTTGGTCTCTATTATTATGCTTTTTTGACAAAAAGGGCACAGCAGCAACTGAAGAAAAAGGGCACTGCAACTCTCCGCCGTAGTGATCATGAAAAGTTCGGGGGTAGCACGGCAAATAGCTTGGGCACGCCAGCTTTTGCCGTCGATGCCGTCGATAATTTCGACCCCTGTTATCTCACATTCATTATTTTACAAATCTGTTGCCAAGATCTGTATTTTCCTCCTCTCCTTTTTTATTAATATCAACCATTTTCTCTCGCCAGTGGAATAGTCCGTTATTCATATAAATAATCATAAGAGTTCTGTAAAACATCTTCATTTTTTAAAACTTAGCCAATTATTTTAAACATGTTTTCCCAAAAAAATAACAAGTCACATTCTTTGTATATTGTCAACATTGTTCATCGTTTTAGTATCATCCAGAACTAAAAATATTTTTATAAACCATCAACTTGTAGATGCATTTATTTATATCCCATTAACCCAAGAACTCTCAATTGCTTGGTTTCTTTTAGTAATGCCATATATCCATATTTCTTTTCAAAATGTTCCTTACATACACATTAATCCCATTAGACCTCAAATAACCTACAATCAGAAAAATAAATTTGTGACATTTTAACAATGATTACAATATCATTGTACTTCTCATTGGTAACAGTGCATTCAAAGGAGAGATAGTAGCTATGGAACAGGTACATGTGTATGTAACAGGTGCATGCCTCCAGGGCACCGTTTCCTTCCCTTTTCATCCACCTTATAAAACATCAACACCATTCATTAAAAATAATATAAATATCACATAATTCCACTCTTCCTTCAGTGAGGCCAGTTTTCCATCTTGTTCAAGATTTGCATTTCATTCCATTAATTTGGAGCATTAATTCCATGAATTTATCATGACTTGTGATAAACATTGATCATTTGAACACAAATGGAACAAATTTAATCAAAAAAAACTTCCATTAACTTGACATTCTTTTCACAGCACAAAGTTCACTTGAACATCCTTTTACTTTTATCATTTTTACAAGAAAAATAACCTAGTTTCATCATCAAATTTTACAATTTTCGTATTTACACTTCTTTAACTAGTGAATACAAATGAAACCTGTATGTGGATGTCCCAAGTTATCAAAAATGTATGGTGTTTGCATGTAACATCGCGTTTTTATTTTATTTTAAGCTACGTAACAGCACGTCCAATAGTTCATACATTTTGTATTTTCCCTTCCTTTGAAAGATTTACCATTACATCTTTTTTTTTTTTTTTTTTTTTTGTATACAAGATCGAGGCTCGTGAAAGAGCGAACATTAATCACACAGAAAGACAAACAGACACACAAAACAAATAACATCGGGAGCGGTAGACAAGATGGGGAGAGAGGGGGAAGGACACAAACACATTTGAGAGCAGGGACCGAGAGACATGGAGACATCGAGAGAACTGTGGGAGGGAGAGGGCTTTGGGGGGAAGGCATGGGAAGGGGGGGGGGGGGTGGGAGAGGTATAAAACATATGGACACTGCCAAGACTTCCAGGAAAGAAGTTGGAATTTCAAACAAGGTGGATCTGGGGTGAATTAGCGGGGGTAGAAAAGATCAAGGTTTTGGATGGGGGAAGATAAGAGATGGTGGTGAACAGCTGTTTTTAAGACCTGGAGGGAGGAGTGTGATTGAAGTGAGTGTGGGAGTTTGTTCCAGAGGCGGGAGAAAAGAGGAATGAAAGAGTGAAGGTGAGCAGAGAGCCGAGATTTCGGCAGTTTAACCATCAGAGGGTGGCTGGCAGATCTTGTGCGACCTGTAGGAATATTTGGGGGACAGAGCAGAGAGAGATATCTCGTTTATATCCTTTATTATAACACAATATCATAACATATCTATTGTAATAAAACGTACCGTGCACTAATGATTGACCATTTTCATAACCCGTTGTTTTGTAAGGTCCAGGCCATCACTAGGTCGTAATTTTAACCACGCTTCTTCCTTGCTAGTGAAGAAGTTAACTGCTAGTCCTGCTAGTCCCAAACCTTCACTTCACTTCACTGCTTTTAACCATTTTAACCATGCTATTTTAACGCAAATATTTTCATTCACGAAATAAAATGAATTTTATGACTTTTCTCTTTTTAAAAAAAGTTTACAAAATGTCCCAAATCTGTATATTATTTTATACTGTGGTTACATTAAACCATATGTATGTTCATATCTTAATCCAATCAGAAAATTGTCAATTTACCCCGAGTATATGTCTGTACCCACATATGTCTGTATATTTTTTACAAAATCCAACTTCCATTAAACTGAAAAATGCTTTGGTAGACCCATGCAAGAGCCCTTACAAATTTTGAAAACTTTCCAAAGACATAACTTCCATTTCCTTTGAAATTTGTGACCACAAACCTTTCGTACTTACACAAAATCATAATAATACATAGTCCTTATCAATTTTGCCAATTTTCTGGGCTATTATTTTCCCATATCAGGGTAGTTGTCATTTTTTAAAGTCTGCTCATCAATATTCGCCTATTAATTTTCAGAACTACACACAATGTTAACATTTAGACCAACGTTTTTGTCCCACAATATATTATTCAGTGTTTTCCCCTCTGGTCTATCATTATTAACATTTCCAGCTCCCTTTTTTCTTCCTTGTAGTGGGGCAACTTAGCATAACAATTGTGCATTTTGTGAGGAAAGCACCAAATTTGGCACACTAGTAGACTATCATATTATGAAAAGATCCGGAGATTGGGCCATCTCAGATTCAGAGATTTGATTTTTGCAAGATTTCGATTCGATTGGGATCGAAGAGAACACCTTCGTCTTCTGTACAGTGAAGTTGCCAGCCCTGAATTATCTGGCTACATCTGGGTGCTTCATTGGGAGTGCAACCATGTCCCTCAGGTGAACAGGGACCCACCTGGCATAGTGTGTGTGGTCTAAGGCATGGAACCATGGGACCAGTTCCGTCAGGGCATCAAGGTATATCGTTAATGAAGCCTGCCGCAGAGAACGCACGTAGATCAGTACCAACATCTCTAGTTCCAGCATAGTTGGCCAGTACTGAAAGTTGGGAATGTCTTCTCCTCTCTGGTGACACCAGTCTTCGAACTCAGGCAGGTCTTCTGCATCATCAGCATATGTCATACAGTGGCGTTCATATGCACGGTGTTGCAGGATGTGCAGTGCCACTGCAGTGATTTGATGAGCTCTTCTTGTGCGGGTGACGTGGGCAGCTCACAGGAAGGAGTCGGCCGTCCCTGGCCTTCCAATCTCAGCTTGCAAATCTGCAAAATCTGCAAATCTTGCAAAAATCAAATCTCTGAATCTGAGATGGCCCAATATCCAGATCTTTTCATAATATGATGGTCTACTAGTGTGCCAAATTTGTTGCTTTTCTCACAAAATGCACAATTGTTATGCTATATTTAGCTTAGCTGCCGGACTATTGGTCAATTCTCCCCAAAATTTTACCCCAAGATTAATAGCAGATATTTTCCACATGCCAGATACCAACAACAACAACAACAACAACAACAACAACAACAACAACAACAACAACAACAACAACATGTATTTTAAGGCCATTTTCCCTGCTAGAGCGGGGGTTAGCCTTGCGATCCCCATGACAATCTTCTCCATTTTGCCCTATTTTCTGCATCTCTCCTTGTTAACCCCCTTGCCCACATTTCTTCTTCCACCATCTTTAGTCAAGTCTTTCTCGGTCTTCACCGTCCGTCCTCTACTTCAATCTACATTCATTTCCATCACTCTTCTCAACCAGTCACTTTCATCCTTCCTCAATGTATGACCAAACAATCTCAACCTGTTCCTCTTTACAGCATCAATCATAGGCTCTATTCCCATTCATCATTTGTCTTCCTCTCTCTCTCTCTCAATACTCCGCACGTCCACCGAACCATTCGCATTTCCGCCCTTTCCAGCCTTCGTTGCACACACGCACACATCCTCCCACATGCAGCTTACACCTTTCCCTTCAGCTTCATCCTTTGACTTCCATGTGAGAGTCATGTTATCATTAAATTTCATGTGACTTTCATAGCGTCCCATTAACTGGTAAATCAATTGTTCCGAAAATTGTCTTTCAGTTATATTCCCCATGAAGCCCCCCTAAACACACGTGTTAGTTCAATACAGGGTAAACCTTTTTGTTTTTCCAGAATTTTCAATTCAAATTTACTCTCTTCCTTCCTATGAAATATTTTGTGAAAATTTTATGGAAAGTCACTTCTTTTTCCCAAATTTACTGTTAGTTCTCCAATGGTCATGTCCGACCTTGAACATTCCACGAATCCTGCAACAATTCTCATACACACTCAAATTAGATCCATTTCACATATCTGTTCATGAAATTTCACAAATGATCACACAAGTAATTATCACATTGTAATGACCTCTTAACATTCCTAAACCAATAAGCTAGCCTGGTGATGCCAAATACCCCACACTTCTGTCATCTTAGAAATCGCTGTTTGCTTTAGACAAATATTTATCAAAGCCTTTAGACAAACTATTAGCAATATTATTCCTAGGATTATCATCAAACCAATGAATGACTCAATTTTTTTTAATGACTGTACATCCAATTTCTGAATGACTGGATATTTTGAGTTTCTTAATTTTAATACCTCAAAATTTCCATTCCATCCCTCCCTGATCCTTAGATGTAGGGATGGATTCTTTTTAGGATCATGTTGCATAGAGCATTATTTTCCCAAACAGTGTGAACATTAAACTACACCATTACCTCTGACATCTCACAATTAACATTAGCTTTTCCATGATGTCACGATATGACCTTATAATCCCATAAAACTCTTCATTGCTTTAACATCCAATTGAAAATTCTCATTTAATAGCGATTCTATTAATTCCTCCATAATTGAAACAAACAAAGTCACAACATCAACAAAGATATGCAACATCTTGGTTGGTCAGCGTCTTTACACTCATTTTGCTTGGCTGTCTGTACTGTTATTTCATCGTAACCTCTCGCTATGAAATAACACTTTCCACAGTTAGACCTATCAAAATTTTCCAATAATTGTCAATTATTCATCTTCATCCATTTTTCAACAAAACTACATGTGGAAAAAACATGGAGATTTCATCAGTACTATATTCCTTAAAAAAAAAAAAAAATTGTTTATGATCTGTGCTTTATTAGCGACACAGAAAGATTAATATTATAAAGTCCCATTAGATACGAGTGAAATCATGTGATCCCCATTTCTTATTTCCTTCAACTTCCGTTTGTCCAAGATTCCTATATGACTCTCCGAAAGTAAGTGTAGCTATGAAGTCTTGAAGGTGTAAAAACTTGACTTTGAAATTTTAAATCAACAAGCATTCAACAACTATTCTGCCATATTTTGCCTAATTATGTCCGTAAGTCTTCAGATATATTTTTCTAGGTAATTACTGTCACACCAACACCGAAAATATAATTTCATCTCATAGCAATTTTATATTAAAATAAATAGTATGTCATTTCTCTTGAAGCAATCCAGCCATAAATATTATTTGGAAGTCTTTTGCTGTCAGAACACAATTTCTCTGCTGTCAAAGGTTAAAGTTTGGCCATGGTGACTCCTCAGCTAATTGTCACTTTTTTTTTGGACAATAAACAAATTTATTTTATATTTATCCCATTAAAATCCCATTACAAATCCCATTAAAATCCCATGTCTTGTTACCCTTTGCATGCTGAAAGATTATTCATTAAAGCAATTAAATCCATAATTAATTTTTCCTTACATCCTTACATCCTTACATTTTTACCAAAAGGTTGAATCACACACCCACTTTTGTCCACAAATTTTTTTAGAAGTGAAATAAATTTTGTCTGTACTTTGTCTCATATAATCCACAGTACCAGCATCGCAACCTCCCATCTGTCTACACCTTGTCACAACTCCAATTCATTCTTCAAGTCACAACTCCAATTCATTCTTCAAGTCACAACCCAGAGTGATTTGAGAACTATACCCAGAGTTCTATACTATACCCTAGAACTAGGCCCGAGAACTATACCCTTGTCAGAACTATACCCAGTTTCAGAGAGTAAATAATTATATATTTCTTCATTATTTTACCATTTAACTTGTTCAAAGAATGTTAATTTCGCAAAATCGAATCAACCACAACCCTCGCCATTAATATCTATTGTAAGCGTGCTACATCAATAAGTATCACTTTTTCTATGAGCCTCGACCAGAAGGTGGTTGTTACTCACAAACACTCGTCGCTAGCTGTTCCATTGTCTGTTTCAATTGAGCCAGCAGAGTGGAATTTGGAATTTTATTTCTCTGAGCTCATGAAATGGCCAATGTCTGTACACAAGCTCTCTTTGCCCTCCTTGAACCCCTGGTACTTAATCCTTGACTCCCTACTTGTTCAAAGGTAGTAGGTCGTCGTCTGCCATACTAAGGTGGCGACATTGGGTGGTTTGCCATTGCCTTTCCTCAAAGCGCTTAATTATTGTCTTTCATTAAACGTGAAGCATGTCTGAAAGCTTAATGATGGACATAGACAAAATTTGGAAGACAGATTTTGGTGCTCAACAAAGATAAATCGGAACAGTCCTTAAATTAACACCAAGCAGATCCAATCAGTTTAGCCCATCATTTTGACAGCATTCCAATTCATTATATATACTTTTCACCTTTCAATAAAAATATATGTACCAACCAAATCTGTTTTCCTGAGCCTGGACCTGCATATGTACCAAAAAATATATATATACCAACCAAATCTGTTTTCCTGAGCCTGGACCTGCATTGCTCAGTCCACCTGTCCTTCAAGGCACATAAAACATGCAGGAATTTACAAGAACAACATCGTATCTCTCCCATTTCACAAATTATGGACGCAATTGTTTTAGACTGTTCATTAAATTCCCATCATTTGTCATGCAATAATCCTAGATATTTGATTTTGGACAAAAGGCTTGCATCAAAGGCTTGCAAAAGGCTTGCAATCACATAGAAGGGCTTGCATCTTTTAGAACTTCTCTGAATTGTCACTCAGATTGTCTGCCAGATCAAAAATACTCGCCCATTTCTGTAAGTGATATCACTCGTTGTGCATCCTTTTGTCATAAATACATTCATTCATATGAAGCTCAGCTTCAACCACCATCTGATTGAATGTTAGTTGTCAACCTGTCTGTAAAACACCAAAAAGCATTTTACATTCACACCCAAGGTACAAGCAGCCTAATTTTAACAGGTGCACCTGTCTACTTGAGCAAATGTCACGCACACCTGCAAACACAATATTTTCACCCATATCTCTGACACACCATTGCAAAGCACACTCTGCCACACACCAAAACTCACTCTTGATACTTCAAGACATGTACACACCAACGAACAACTGTTCACCACTATACCACCATAGCTACAATGCGGACACCCGTGTTAACCTGTCAAAATCTAATTTTGACCAAACACATGCAACATCACCACTCTTCTGCAGAAGAGCGAGTGATTGTTCAGAACCACCGCAACAAAATACGGACATCCGTGTTTATCTAGTCAAATCTAGTGGCAAAAACCACATTGACAAAACACTCCTGGGGTATTTCACGCAACCAACTGTCTGGTATACCCACGAACCATATAACCTGGCCAACCAAATAACCAATTAAACCAAACCAACCAACAACCAACAAACCAAACAAACCAACAAACAAACCAATTAACCAATAACACACCACATTGCAAATTTATGCAAGAACAGACAGACAGATGATGCAAATAGTTAACACAATACACCACCCTGTGCCCATAATACTCAGGAATCAAAATCTGGAAGCAGTTCGTTAGATGCGTTACCAAGCGACAAGGGGAAGAGGAGAGTACAGCTTTGTGCTCAAGTCTTTATTTTCCCAGGTCGTCCTAGAGTTAGCAAGATGTCACGGTCGCCATTTTCTAGGGATATTTTCCTACATTAGTATATAATAGATGAACCAAAAAATTCAATGCCAGAAGAGAGTCACAAATTTTAATTCCTGAGGAGGACAACACTTTCTGTCTTCAAGAAATACACAGCAAGAAAACAATGACCCTTATCAAACCAAGGAGAGCATGGTACAATTCACAAAAACACACAAGGAAGATTTACAACAAATCCTAGATCAAAGTCCAGAGTGAAAATCATGGTACAGTAGGGATGCACAAAGAAATATCATACTAAACACCAGCATGCACAGTATACAGTTAACAAACAGAATCAACCAGCCAAGTGAAGTATCCTGGCTATTTGGTCATTTGTTCTGATTTTTTATACAGTTTCAAGTGGGAGGAGCAAGTGGAGGGGGGAGGAGCGAAGAGAGGGGAGGAGAGCAGTAGGATTGGTTGGGCAAAGTTTGGGTGGGAGGGGACAAGTGGAGGGCAGAGGAGCAAAGAGAGGGGAGGAGAGCATTAGGATTGGTTGGGCAAAGTTTGGGTGGGAGGGAGTAGGTGTCGAGGATGAGGTTGCCTTCCGCTGAGAGCAGGTTTGCATCCCAAATTATTTCTGCTTTTCCATTGTCTCCTGCAAAACACCTGGAGCCCTGTCTCTCTAATCCCTTCAAGAACATCTGAAGGTCATTCTCAGTGAAGTGGACATATATTTTACTCATTTTTGACACGACAAGAACAAAGACCACTTACTTTATTTCAAAGCACATTTTAAAACAATATTATCCTCAGTATTATACCATATTATGAATTAACACACTAGTAACATGGGTTTTTTGATAAGTCATGTTAAAACTTCAAAATGAAACAGTCACTTCAATAGCTATGGCAATCCCCATCCTTTTTCAATCTGCAAACTCATCTTTTCCCTCATAAGTCAAATCCTACTACAATCCCACAAAAGATTTTACTGAGAAGCCGAGAGCCAGAGAGAGCTAGCCGACATGGATTTTATACTTTATTATTTCCGAACCATTGTTCAGTTTAGGTTTGTTTTAAAACTCAATAACATTAAGTTGAGGATGGACTTCAGAACTACCATCCCCCAGAAGTCACGGAGGCAAAGGTGGGAGGGGACACACCCTACAAATATTTACATCTAATTTATTAAACAATGGTAGTTTGCCAGACCTCGAGCTGAAACGATTAAGCCTTGATAACCCAGCAAATCACCCCAAAGAACCCTGGTAGACATTGTGGCGACAGTTGTATTATTGAATTATTTACCAAGAAACTATCTTTTCTCCAATAAGACAAACTCGATCCAACCTTACATTATTTGGGAAAACCCTATTTGTAATATTATTTCCCTCAGTCATTTATGACAATATGTGCTCCGCCATTGCCTCCACTAAGAATTTTTACTCTTCTCGAGGCACGATTCTGGGCAGTGCCGGAGATAACTTGCCAACTGTAGTAACTCCAAAATTCTGGATGGAAACCACAAAAGACATCTGCAAACTAGGAATGGAGGGTTGAGGCTCATAGAAATTTATTGCTTCATAAATTTACACTTCCACAGTGGGACATCAATTTAGAAATAAAGGAGATGGGATAATTGATACTCTAATGGGTATTGGTTCAACCATCCTTAAACATAAAGACCTAATTGGTTCAACTGCTTCTGCCGTGGGCTCAGTTGCGGGTGCTATAAAGAGTATAAAAGATGCTCAAAAGGAGTCTCATAAATTACAAGCAATCAAAGAAATTAAAAAGGTAAAACTCAACTATCTTCACAAGAACGACAAAAAATCATTAAAATACTTGGGTCAGGGTTTCAACGATTTTAATGCTCGAAAAATACAAATATGGAAGCGATTGATAGTATCTATGATTTGGATGATACGATTATCATTTCAAACTCCACTAAAAAGGAAGACTATTTCAAGGTAAATGCTACAACAGGAACAGACTGGAATTCAAACGGAAAAAAAAGTTTTGAAATAAATAATCGACAAACTTACTTGAATCTAGCTGATAGTTTCTTGCTGTGTAAATTTAAATTCACTAAGGCTGCGAATAATATGAATGCTACACTCGTAAATGATTTCTTCTGGAAAATGCTTGATAGGGTCCGCCTGTATATTGGAACACAAGAGTTTGAAGCAGTTGATTATGTCTGCTACATCTTAAATGATGAAATTTACACTATATTCGTTTCGTGATAGAATGGGTAAGGGAGTTGTTGAAGGTTTTATTCCTGATATGTCAACGAGTACAAGCGCAGACCCTGGTTATAGTCAAAGGAAGGCAATGTATAATGATGATACAAAAGCAGAGAATAGTTTTACCATAGCAGTACCTCTGAAAGGTATATTTGGATTTTGTGATTATGGTAAAGTTTTGTATGGTCTTAAAATTTGATTTCAACTACAAAGGAATGATAATGTAAATAGGTTGCTTTTTGGGGCTGAAAATGCTTTTGGTGACAATAATAAATTTGTTATTAATGGTTTTTGTTGATATATCAGCGAATATACTCCTAATCTTAAAATGGAAGAGATGTTAAATAGAAGACTTAACTCAAAGAAACCGCTAAATGTATCATACCTTAAAAGAAGATGTCAACACATTAAACTGGAAAACATTATCTACACTTGGAATTTAGGTGTTTTTCAAGGAAAGCCGCGATACCTATGGCTCATTTTTTAAAAACCAGGTGGAGAGGAGGGTACTGATAAGAATAATGCGCTGAGTGATAATGCTAAGGTGAAACAACTTCAGGTTTCTCTTAATGGCACATTTTATCCGTGAGATAGATTGGAAATTGATTGGGGAAAAAATGAATATGCGGAAGCCTACAAGTCTTACCAAAAGGTGTGTGAAAGCAACGTTAATAATGATCCTATTTTGGATATGACTGCATTTCAAAAACTTTATACAATCTACGCAATTGACCTGATGTCTCAAAAGGAAACTATAAAGTCTATTAGAGTGGATACTTTTCTATACTTTGAAAGAGGACAGAATGAAGAAGTTGATGATTACTGTTTGCTTTTGGAAGAAACAGAATTACAGATTAATACAGATAATGGTGTTATGATTAATATCACATAGGTTTTTTCTCATAAATAAATGGTTGGGGTATATGTTAATCAAATCAATCTTAATAAATTAACATCTTGTATTCAAAATCAAAAGCCTTGTATTTTTAATGTTAATACAATTCAAAGAAAATGAGCAGTAAGAATTGATGTTTTACTCACAAGAGAGCAGGTAAAAACACTAAATGATGCTGGATCACTTAAAATTAAAATGTCAAAACCTATGTTAAAGAAATATTCAACAAGGGAAATGAGTGTAGGATTTCTCCCGTTTCTAATTCCTTTATTTGCTGGTTTAAGTGCGGCGGGAGCATTGACTGGTGGTATTTCAGCAGCAGTAAAAACTGCTAACGAAAGGAAGGCACAACTAAAAGCTCAAAAAGAATTGGAAAGACATAACAAGGAGTTGGAGAAACAAATTAGTGGAAGTGGTGTAATTGTGGATTTTGCTCAAAACTTGAAAGTCTACCTGATAAAGCTAGATTGTTGGTTGGAGATATGCTTTCCTCTATCGCTCAAGCGGTGTTAAACTAACTAAAAGGGGTAATGGGTTATATCTTTCTCAAAAATAAATGGATAAATGGTTTAAACAATTTGGAAAGAATACAACGTCAAATATTGAACTTGCTAAGTATTGTAAAAAAACTAAAAATTGATAATGTTGTTATTTGTGCGAGAGATGAATTAACAAAGTTGTCCAAGAATACAAATAATATTATTATGAATTTAGACACAGAATGGTTCTCATTGGGTTTGTATTCATAATAGTCAGGATAAATATTATTTTGATAGTTATGGTATGCCACCACCTGTTGAAGTAATACAATTCTTACAGAATGGTGTTTATCAAACATTTCAAGTTCAAGAAAGTAATTCTAAATGTTGTGGTCAATTTTGTTTAAATGTATTATTTCAACTCAACAATAATGAAAATTTTTATGATGTCATTTTTAATCTAATATAAATGACTTTTGTTGGAAAAGGTGGTTCTATCTTTGGAGAATCCTCTCAGGATATTTATTTATCAAATTATTATACAAAGGCACAGGCTGAACGACAAAAATATAATATAACAAAAAATATTTATATGAAAAATACTTATAAATTCATCAATTATCCAAACCCTACAGATGTGAATGACTTAATTAGATTCAGTGATTTATCACAATATATATATATATATCAGGAAAACAGCACGTTTTGTGAAACAAGCAAAGTTTACAACCACAACACCTGATTAGACTGACCATACACCTTTCCTCATTCAATTTAACTATCTGCCTACAATTGAATTTTATAAAGAAGGACATGTAGTTAATATGCGAATTAATAAATGGGGGTATGATATGCCTGATTTAGGGTATAATTCTTGCAACTCTTCTGTAATCTCTGACACCCTATCAACTGCTCTTCCTACATCCCCCTCTCACCCTTCATCTGACCCAACCCCTCCCCTCCCCTGTCCTGCACCCGATGCTCCCCCTCTCTCCTCACTAACGGTATGGACCTCTAACATCCGGGGCCTTCGCTCAAACCTGATTGATCACTCCATATTCAGGTTCCTTCTGACAATCCAGACTTGATCTGCTTAACAGAAACTTTCCTCCTTCAAGATGTCTCTGATTCCTTAATATCTCTCCCTGGTTACTCCCTCCTCCGGTACGATAGACCTGAGCCTCGTCCTAGTGGTGGGGTGGCTATCTTTATCAAAAACTCTCTTCCTCACTCTCCCTGCACTGCCCTCTCTCCACCTCACACCCAGGAGTACCTCTGGCTACGGCTTCCTCTCCGCTCCCACGATGTTCACCACCATCTCTTATCTTCCCCCATCCAAAACCTTGATCTTTTCTACTCCCGGTAATTCACCCCAGAGTCCTTGCAGTGTTCATATGTTTTATACCTCTTCCACCTCCCCCCAAGTCCTCCCGATGTCCCTGCTCTCAAATGTTGTGTTTGTGTCCTTCCCCCTCTCTCCCCATCTTGTCTGCCACTCCCCTTGTTTTTTGTTTTGCGTGTCGGTTTGACTTTTTGTGTGATTAATGTTTGCTCTTTCACGAGCCTCGATCTTGTATACAAAAAAAAAAAAAATATTCTGCTGCATTGAAGGTTCCCAAGAGCACAGTGGCCACCATAATTCTTAAATGGAAGAAGTTTGGAACAACCAGGACTCTTCCTAGAGCTGGCCGCCCGACCAAACTGAGCAATCGGGGGAGAAGGGGCTTGGTAATAGAGGTGACCAAGAACCCGATGGTCACTGGCTGAGCTCCAGAGATCCTGTGTGGAGATGGGAGAAACTCACAGAAAGACAACCATCACTGCAACACTCCACCGTTCTGGGTTTTATGGCAGAATGGTCAGACCGAAGCCTCTGCTCAGTGAAAGACACATGAAAGCCTGCTTGGAGTTTGCAAAAAAGCACTTAAAAGACTGTAACTGCGAGAAACAAGATTCTGTGTTGCTTTGGTAATGCGAAACTTCTGGATTTTGTACGATCCTTTATGTCATTATTTTATGAAAATTGAAGTTTGTCCATGCACACTTTGTGAGGCCTCAGCTGGAATATTGTTTGCAATTTTGGTCACCTCAAGTCTGGAAAGACCAGTCTGACTACTACTTTCGAGGGTTCAGCACAGGCCTACGAGATTGATTCCGAGTCAAGATAGACTCAACTATGAGGAGCGCGGGATATTGGCAGGACGTTTGTGATTTGAGTATGGATTGGGAGATTGTGTGCATCTGAGTGAAGTGGAGTGTCGTGTCTGTGGGGGTCTCGTCAAGGATTGGTGTGTGGTTGATGTTGTGTGTTTGTCATCCAAGAACCGCCATCGCCCAAACTCCCCCCTCCTCCCCCCCACTCCTGAAAAAAAAAAAACACCAAAATTTTATTTTCTCATTTTTTAATTTAAACCTTATTATAATAGAACAAACGTATATGGTTTGCTATTTATGTATGTATGTATGTATGTATGTTTGTTTATATGTGCTGAAAACGTCTTCTTCTTCAAATAAAATTACCACCCTCTTAATTAACCCTCTTAATTGCGTTAAGACTGCTGAGACCCCTCAGACCTTTGATGACCCATTAATTTTCCCAAGACCCTTCAGACCACCAAGACCCCCTGAAGACCCAAAATACCATGAAGACCCCCAAAGACCCAAAATACCCTTCAAGGCCCTGAGGCTCAAAAAGACCCTGAATACCCAAAGACCCTGAATACGCAAAGACCCTGAATACCCGAAGACCCAAAACACCCCGAAGACACAAAACACTCTGAAGACCCACAACACCCCGAAGACCCAAAATTCACTTAAAGGCCCCGAGGATCCAAAAGACCCTGAAGACCCAAAACACCATGAATCCCAAAAGACACCGAAATGGTCAAAGATGCCTACCCCTCTGAAACGAGGTGTGGTGAGGCACGCAGAGCTTGCCGAGTCACGCTAGCAATTAAAACAAATGTATTTCTCCATTTGTATTTGATGCGCTTGTGATATCCCTCATCGTCCACATCGTCTTATCCACATTCCTCGCCTCATTCCCCCAATTAAATTGCATCGTTTTGGCAGATAAAATTTGTCTGTTGTTGATGTGGCGAAGCATAATGGGCCGAATGGTCTCCTCTAGTTTAGTCTGGGTTTATTTTTGTCTCTGTATATAAAACCTCATTCATTCAATGCTAATTGAGAAGAAAACTTACAAAATTGGACAGCGGTGAACAAACTGGATGTAAAAGCCCTTTTTTGGATAATAATTGATTGGATTGACAACGGAAATAACTCAAAAAATTCCAAACAAAGTGAAGAAAATAACATGTATAATTTTTCTGTGATTAACATAAGCATTGTATCCTTGGCAGGTCATCGGTGAAATGGAGAGCTTCTTGGAATGGCTCAAGTCCCGAGGCCTGAGAGCAGAAACAGCCTAGGCCGTGATCGATAAGCTTGGAATTGAGAATCAGAAGGTTTTTCGGGCTTGTACCGAGTCGGATGCATTGCGGACCGAGCTCCTGTCTCTCTCCAAAGAGAAATTACAATTTGCATTGTATGCTGACTTCTCTAAATTTATGAATTCTTTTTCGAAGCCGCAAGATGTCCAGATTGCAGGTTCTTCTCTTTTGGGAAGTATTTTCGTCAACTTGGAGAATGTTATTCCGGAACTTTCCAGTTCCTGTGAAAAGATTTTCAGATCCCAAAATGTGCAGCTGGAAAATGTTCCTGGTTTGTCTGGAATTGGGTTCAGTGATTTCTGCAATCTCCGCTCTCAGGATGATGGATCAAGAGCCATGTCTGGTATGTGAGTTGTTTTAATGCAACATCGCATGTTAACAAATATCTTGATCGTCTGCCATTTGTTTTTTTGGTATTCTTTTAACTTGTGTAATCTGTTTTGGTGCAGTTTTGTATTGTCTAATATTAATGGATTTTTGATGGAGGGTACAAGGTACATTTTAGCTCACATGGAACATATTTCCAGGGAGCTTATGGGATGGCACGTCGTCAGTCTGTCCATAAACACATGCAACTTCTCTGAAACTGCTGATGTGATTGTGACCAAACTTGGCGAAGATTATATTTTGTGTGTTGGAACTCAAGTTTGTTCAGGGCATTGAAAAAATAATCGAGGTCTCAGGGGGTCTACCAGGGGTCAAAGTGGATCCAGGTTTGACCCATCCAAACCCCGAAATTAGAACTACACAAACGATTTCGACGAAACTTGACCACAACCTTCGTCACCCGTGATGTACCAAAGTTTGGTCAAGCATTTGAAAAATCGGTGTCTATGTCCCCTATTTTTTTTCTTTCTTGGAAATTGCATTAAATTCCAAGGTGTTTCATGTTTAACGGTGCATTTAAGTTATCTGCATGCAGGAAGTAAATTGTTCTCTCTCTTTAGCCATGGAAGGCTTATCCTTGTTATTCCACGCTTTTTGAAAAATATGAAGACGCTTCATCGGAGTCATATTGTGATCAGCTCTGTCCATTCGTATGTCTGTCATCATGCTGTCCCCTCCTGAACGGTTGTGTAAAAATTCACATACTTGGTTGTTATGATCACCACCTGGCAATAAGGTGCAAGAGTATTGAGTATTATTTTGACCCCGCAACCTGGGTACATCACCAAAAATAGGTCAATACCCCTGGCACTCACCTTGTGGAATAAACAGTATATTACACTGACAAAGGGTATTTTAAACCAGTTTCAAAGCTTGCGAGAGACAGGGCAGCATGTAGAATCATACTGACATAATCATATGACTTCATACAAACAAACAAAAAAAGACCTATTTTGCGCCGCCCCCTCCCCCACCCCCCCCCTCCCCCCACATACCTCCTCAGACCCCAATTCTTCTAATGCCTCAAATAAACATTGGAACATTATCGGTGATTAAGGTTGTGGTGAAGTTTTGTGTAATTGTGCATGTAGTTTCAGAGAAAAGAGCAAATACCTACTTTGGGTGTGGGGCGGCAACATGCCAACTGTACCTTAGACCCCGATTTTTTTTTTTTATGCCAGCAACAAATGTTGGTACATCACAGGTGATCGGAACGTTGTGGTCAAGTTTCATCGGAATTGCATGTACAGTTTCTTCCAAGAAAGCAAGTACCTATTTTGGGGGCAACCTCCCGCACTCCGTAGATCCCCTCAATGGGCCGGTATTTTTAACTCACCTGGAACGAAATTCAGTGGAGCTTATGCGATGGTGCGTTGTCAGTCCATCAGTCCGTCAGTCCGTAAACACTTGAAACTTCTTTTCCGAAACCACTGTGGGATTGCGACCAAATTTGGCACAAATGATATTTGTTGTGTTCCGACTCATGTTTGTTCACGGAATTAAAAAAAATCCGGATCTAAGGGGGTTTACCTGGGGTCAAAGTGGATCCAGGTTCAACCCCCCAAAATAGGAATTTGCTTTTTCCTGTGAAACTACACACACAATCCTGGACCCACTTTGACCACACATAGACCCCCCTTTGACTTCGATTTTCATCGTGTCGTAAATAAACTTCGGTACATCATGGGTGTGATGAAGGTTGTGGTCAAGCTTCATTGAAATAGTGTCTGTATCTTCAGAGGAAAAAGCAAATGACTATTTTGGGGGATCAAACCTGGATCCACTTTGTCCCCTGGAAGACCTTAGACCTTGATTTATTTTTAATGCGGTGAACAAACTTGAGTCACAATACAACAAATATCATTTGGGCCAAATTTGCTCGCAATCCCATTGGTGGTTTCGGAGAAGAAGTTTCATGTGTTTAAGGACTGCCTGACTGCCTGACGGATGGACGACGCGCCATTGCATAAGCTCCCGTGAACTTGGTTCAGGACATTCAGAACTTCATTGTTATAAGCTCCCCTGAACACACACACACACACACACCATCACCTGGTGTTGGCCAAATGGTTAGGGCGGCAGGCTTGGGATCCTAATGTCCTGTGTTTGAATCCCCTTGAATTAACGCCAGGTGGGGTTGACTCAGCCTGTCATCCTTCCGAGGTCGGCAAAATGAGTACCAGATAACTGGTTATAGAGAGGCTTTGCATCATCGGCAGACGCACCCACTGAAAATGATGCAACCAGCAGCAGGGTGGCTGTACACCGAACCACCACCACCACCATCACTTTAGAATTAAATGATTATCGTATCCGAATCCACACTTAGATCTTCACCAAAATCGAATCAATTAGTCCTTGTTGCACACACCTTTCCACCAAGTTTCGTCCAAATCCGTTCTTATCTTTTTGAGACATCGTGCGATGTATCGTTTTTGGTCGCATCTCCCAATGGTAAAGAATCACTTTTAAAATTCTACTAGCTGGATCCGAATCCGGATCTTCACCAAAATCTTATTATGTCGTCCTTGTCACATAAACGACCTCTGCCAAATATCGTCCAAATCCGTCAATAAGTTTTTTTTAGATATCTTGTTCACAGACAGACAAACAGACAGACAAAGGCACAGGAGTGAAAACATAACCTCTATTCACCTTCGGTGGCAGAGGTAAATATTGTTGCACATGCACACATAATCCGCCCGTCCAGATCGCAATTTGTGAAGGGAGATAAACAGCCAATTATTAGTTGTACATGTCGAAACATCTGATTAGCCTGTGACACACCGCACATATCTCAAACATCCAATTTAAATGATGCAATTGCATAGAATCGCAGTGTCACAGAGAATTGTTAAAGGGGATTCAGCACATTGCTTCTCATAGTAGGTTGATCCACGTGATCTTGCATAAGATTTAACAGCGATCAAAATGATTCCTTTGAGAGTCTAAAGCTGGACAAATTTAATATTGCCATATTTCTTCAGAGGATTGCATCTATTCTCGATGATTCACAATGCATGTCGGTGAACTGCCCTATTACTACCCTCTTCTTCCTCCTCTTGAACTTATTCAAGCACTCCTAACGCATCTACAGTCACGTGAAAAAGTAAGTACACCCCATGTAAAGTTTTGACTTTTTCAACATATTTCAACATACAGCTATTTGATCTTCATTTCAACAATATTGACAGATAAAGGTGATATAAGATAACAAATATCATGAAACATTTACATTTTGTAGTCCATTGAATAATTTAAATAAACATGAATGCAAATTTCGCATGTGCAAAAAGTAAGTACACCCCTACATTTATCACTACTTCAAATACCTAAAATTAGAATCAGGTGCACCAGCTCAGGTGCAAATGATTAGAACATCGTTGGAGAAGTTCTTGGAGGAACCTGTCTTATGTAAACCTGAGATATTTAGTTTTGTTTGCTCTTTGTTGTTGAAGTGTGTGGCGTCACAATGCCGAGATCAAAAGAGCTCTCTGAGGCCTTCAGAAAGAAGGTTATAGATGCCTACGAGTCTGGGAAGTCTGTTGATGTCAAAGTGCACGAGTCCACCGTTAGAAAGAGGCTGCACAATTTTGATCTACATGGGAGGTGTGCTTGGAGGAAACCTTTGCTGTCCAGAGAGAACATCAGGGCAAGACTAAAGTTTGCCAATGAATGCTGAGGCAAAGACCAGCGCTTCTGGAACAATGTGCTCTGGACAGATGAGTCAAAGGTAGAGCTATTTGGCCACAGTACCAGAAGACATGTTTGGTGAAAACCAAAGACAGCATTTGACCTCAAGAACCTGATACCAACTGTAAAGCATGGTGGTGGAAATATTATGGTTTGGGGCAGCTTTGCTGCGTCAGGGCCTGGGCAACTCACAATCATAGAATCCACTATTAATTCTTAATTGTACCAGAGGGTGCTTGAGGATAATGTGAGGCCATCTGTCAGAAAGTTGAAGCTTAACCGAAGGTGGACCTTGCAACATGACAATGACCCTAAACATACCAGTCAATCCACCAAGGAATGGCTGAAAATAAAGAAATGGAGGGTTCTGGAATGGCCAAGTCAAAGCCCGGATCTAAATCCCATCGAGATGTTGTGGGGGGATTTGAAACGAGCTGTGCATGCAAGAAACCCCTCAAACATCGCACAGCTGAAAGAATTCTGCATGGAGGAGTGGGCAAAAATGTCTCCCAGTCGATGTCAGAGACTGGTAGACAGTTAGAAGAAACGCTTACTTGAGGTTGTTTCTGCCAAAGGGGGCAATACCACCTATTGGAGCCAAGGTTGTACTTACTTTTCCACATGCGAAATTTGCTTTTATGTTTATTTAAATTATACAATGGACTACAAAATGTAAATGTTTCATGATATTTGTTATATTACATCACCTTAATCTGTCAATATTGTTGAAATGAAGATCAAATAGCTGTATGTTGAAATATGTTGAAAAAGTCAAAACCTTACATGGGGTGTACTTACTTTTTCACGTGACTACATCCGTAGCATTATCTCGTCATTTGGAAATGTATCCGCAACTTTCTTGTCCATCAACAGTTTGTAAAGGAAATGTTCTCTCCCGATGTTATCATCTTCGTATTCCAGTAAATGAGTGAAGAAGGCTGAAAACTGCACAAGTTCAACACCAAGTGTTTGATCTAGATCATCCTTGTACTCAGCAACCAATTTTGCTGCAGCTGCTTCGATTTCATCGCAGTCCAGTGATCCCAGTTTATGTAAGAAACCGAAAAGAGAACAGGTGTTTTCATAGGCTTCCAATTGTTGCTCCAATGAACTCAGAAACTGATCAATTACTGGAACAAAATTCTGAACTCGAAATTTTCAGACAGTGAGAGTGCAGCTTCTTCTGATCGTCCATATGTGAGGCCCCCTAGTTGTGGAGGCCCCCTGGTTGTGGAGGCCCCTGGGTAACTGCCCAGCTTTCCCATTCATAAATCCGGCCCAGTCTCTATCTCTTTGCTGATGACTCCACTCTCTGCCGCTCCATATCTCAACCCTGAGATCGGCAGGTGGCATCCTCTTCACTCTCTACGGACTTGGACAAAATCACAAACTGGTCAAACAAGTGGAACACCTCTTTTAATTCTGACAAATCTCTCACTCTCACAAAGTCTTTCCAAAAAGACCATCTGAAAAACCCTCCCATTTACTTTCTCAACAATCCTCTCGAAGAAGATCTGTCACTCAAGCTTTTGGGTCTCACAATCTGCCATGATCTTTCCTGGGAAAACCACTTTTCTAAGATGGCCTCCAAAGACTGTCGCCGACTGGGCATCCTCCATCGTGTGACATCCTTCCTTGGCACCTTTGATCTCCTCACCACATACAAAGCTTTCATCCACAGCTTGATGGAGTACTGCTCTCCCTTCTGGGTTGGTGCTCCTTTCCTAACACCTAGCTCGGTTTCACGCTGACGAAACCAGAGCTTTCAGAATCATTGGAATCTCCCGCGATGAAGCTGATTCTGATGGCCTTTCACTCGCTCACCGCAGACTGGTGGTCTTTCTGTTGGTGGTCTTTCTGTCTTCTACCGTCTCCTATCTGGCCTAGGTCCCCCAGCACTGTCTGTGCTCTGTCCCCCAAATATTCCTTCAGGACGCACAAGGTCTGCCTGTAATCCTCTTCTGGTAAATCTGCCAAAATCAAGACTCTCTGCTCACCTTCACTCTTTCGTTCCTCTTTTCTCCTGTGTCTGGAACAAACTCCCACATGCTCTTCAATCCCACTCCTCCCTCCAGGTCTTTAAAACTGCTGTTCACCACCAATTCTTATCTTCCCCCATCCAAAACTTTGATCTTTTCTACCCCCGTTAATTCACCCCAAATCCACCTCTTTCAATCTCCGAATACATTCCTGAAATGCCTAGTAGTGTCAATTTGTTTACTAGGTTGTACCATCCCTTCCCTCCCCACCACCAGCCCTCTCTCTTCCACAGATCTCTGGATGTCCCTGTTCTCTACTGTTGTTTTGCTTGTTTGATTCGCTCTCTCTCTCTCACCATCTTGTCTCCCGCTCCCTTCATTATGTTTTATTTGATATGTTTTGCGTTTAATGTTCGCTCTTACACAAGCCTCGATCTTATATACAAAAAAAAGTCTAGCTTAGGTGAGCAGGTCCTGGTGGCCTTACCTGAGATGGATATGGAGGAGCTCTTGGCCCAGGAAGCTGTATATGAATGTAACATTGTAACATTGTGGGAGAAGGACCAGGAGGGGAAGCAGGAGAGGTGCCGATAGCGATTGAGGACCCAAGCCTCCCCCCCCCTCTTAAACGCTCCCTCCCTCCATCCCCATCCCCCACCCCATCTCCCCACTCCCCCCCCCCTCCCAACTCCCCACCCCCACCTCCCCACTTCCCCACCAGCCCCTGGAAAAGGCAGCACCAATAACACAGAATAGTGGGACACCGTTGCCTTTGACTAGATAATGTTGTTGATTCGTCGACTAATGGCACAGGTGAAGATTAAAATGCAGGAGGGACAAGGTGGCTGGCATTAGGCATGAAATGCATGCAAGGCAGGTAGAGGTAAAGGTTGATATGAAGGCTATGGGCAATGAGGTAGCCGCAACACTCGAGGCTGTGCTGAGAGAGGTGAGTGAGCATGTGGATGGTGTCCGGAACGAGATGGGAGCAGGTGAGGCTAGAATGATGGAGATAATTTGGATAAAAGAAGAGGTTAATGGACTTGAACAGGGAGTACAATGACCTGTGGATGAGCAAAAAGAACTGAAGAAGCAAATCAGAAGTAATACAGGATCTCAGGGAGCTCGAGAAATGCCCTTAGATTCTGAATTTGGACTTGAACAGCAGGAAGGATGTAAAAAGAGAAATGTTGGCGAGTAAGAAAATAATTTAAAATGGGACATAATGCCCGGACGCAGAAGATAAAATAAATGGGATGAAGGATTAGAGACGAAAGAACGGAAAATGAAAGAAATATTGGAAGACACTAAAGTCACCTCAAGCACAAGAAGACAAACGAAAGGGCAAATAATGTTGAGGAGGAGATCATGGAATATGTAGAAACAATGTGTAAAGATCGGGATAACACATGGCAGGTGCAGGTGGAGAGGATATGAGCGATCAAAGCGGATCACGACGAGGTGAGGCTGTCTGAACTGGAGCAAATTCATGGTGTGAAAGGGTGTGTGCCGAGCTTGGGTGGAATAAAGAAGCCGGGGTTCCTTGGAGTGCCGAGCCTGAGAGTAATGGAGTGTGTGCCGTGAGCGTGCAGAGTGGAGTGCATGAACGAGCGAGGGTACGGGTCATGCATCGATTCAGACCGGGGTAACCATTAGCTTGGCTGCGGGGAGGGGTGAGGTTACCGATCGGGAAATATTTTAAATGTTAATATGTTCTCATCCTGTGCGTGGGAGATTAAAAAGAACAGGTTTGTAATCCGTACCGGTCCAAGGGAGGGTACATTTCAAGGCACTCCTTGTCACTGTGTGTTAGCGGTCTGTGTCGGGAAAAACGCCCGTATACAGATGATTGAAAAAAAAATTCCCAAGAAATGGTGTGCTGCTGAGTGTGCGCGGCACAAATGCTGCATCCGCCACAATTGGCAAATTCAGCTGCGGGATCTCCGTGGAAAGGCTCATATCTAAAGTTGTGTGTGAACTGTCATGGAGAGACCCATGTGTGTGAATGGAGTGAGATTGGCTGTGGAGTGGATCGTGTGAATAAATGGTGTGCGTAAGTCGGCTGGTGTGTGTACGTTGTGTACGCTGGGCCATGAGGCGATTTGGGGATGTACCACGTTGTGGTGAAGTGGTGTGGTTGTGGTGAAGGTTACGGGGCTGCGCATATGTGCATGACGTCTGTGGGGGTTCCGCAGCGCGAGCAGTGGATGTGGAGAACACGACCGGGTTCCCGTCGGGAATCCGCCGAATGTGAGTGCGAACATTTAAATTCATTGGCAGGTTCCAGATGTGCCGCAGAACTTTCCCACAGAGGGGGAATTACATAGGATAGAATATTTAGTGCGGAAGCGGATGAAAAGCTGGAACTCCAGAGCAATCGCTGCTGTTTGAACGTGTTGGGCACCCGAGGAGAAGCTGCCAACCTGTTCATGCCATGGAAGGATCACCTGCCAAGATAAATTGTCCTGCCAGGTTTGGCGGTCTCAATCGGTGTCAGTCGTTACTTAACATCCCGTTAGGCCGCGAAGCTAGTTCAGTGATCGGGGAGAGTCCGAGAAATTCCAGAAAATGTTTTAAATCATTTTTCAATCTTTATTTCATGGAAATTGAATTAAATACTTCAACACTGCTGAATACAAATCGCCACCTTGTTATTTCCACTAACCTTCAGGTTAGTATGTTTCAATAGCGCTTAACATCCGGAATTTTTATTTTTAACAATATTTAACTTCATGATTAGTTCACCTGGAACGATTTTCCGGGGAGCTTTTGTGATGGTGCGTCATCAGTCCATCCATCCGTCCATTTTTCCATAAACACTTGCAACTTTTTCTCCTCAACCGCTGATTGAATTGTGACGAAACTTCGCACAAATTATATTTGTTGCATTGTCACTAAAGTTTTTCATGGCATTATAAGATTGGGTCTTCCGGAAGTCAAAGTGGATCCACGTTTAACGCCCCCAAAATAGGAATTAGCTTTTGACTCTGAAATTACACACACGATTTTGATGAAACTCGACCACAACCATCATCACCTTTGATGCACCAATGTTTGTTCATGGCATGTAGAAAATCGACGTCTAAGGGGCTCAATGGGAGGGGGAGGGGGCAAGTGTGTCCAGGTTTGACCCCTCAAAATAGATATATGCTTTATTCTCTGAAACTACACACACAATTTTGATGACACTTGACCACAACCTTCACCACCCATGCTGTAGCAAAGTTTGTTCATGGCATTTAAAAAAATCTACCCCTTTGGGGTTGTGCAGGGGGCAGGGTCTGCCCTCCAAAATAGGTATTTGCTTTCTTCTCAGAAACTACACATCCAATTCCAATAAAACTTGACCACAACATTCTGTTCATCACCCATGATGTACCAACGTTTTTTCCCAGCATTTACAAAAACGGGGTCTGAGGTAGTCTATGGGGGTTGGGGGGGGGGGGGGGGGAGGGGTGGATGGAGGTTGATTTTTCCTTTGTTTGTTTAAAGTCTTATGATGACGTTTGTATGATTGTACATGCTGCCCTGTCCTCCAGCATCCATTAAAATTGGTTAAAAATGCCCTGATATGGTTTAAAATACCTTTAGTCAGTGTAGTATACTGCTTTATTCCACCGGATGAGCGCCCGGGGGTATTGCCCCTCTGTTTATATTTAAATGGAAGTATACATTTCATGACGTAACATGTTCTATGATCTCTCAAGATGGATCTCAGTCTCATTTCCCTCCAAACCACTGACGCTGATTTGTACACAGGTGATGTCTATCCTGTGCACATGAGGATTCATACAGGAGAACACCCCCACAAGTGCTCTGTCTGTGATAAAGGTTTCTCTCGAAAATACAGTTTGAAATCACATATGAGGATCCACACAGGAGAGCAACCTTACAATTGCTCGATATGTGATAAAGGTTTCTCTCGAAAAGGCCATTTGAAATTACATATAAGGATCCATACAGGAGAGCGACCTGGCAAATGCTCGATATGTGATAAAGGTTTCTCTCGAAAAGAGAGTTTGAAATCACATATGAGGATCCACACAGGAGAGCAACCTTACAAATGCTCGATATGTGATAAAGGTTTCTCTCGAAAAGGCAATTTGAAATTGCATATGAGGATCCACACAGGAGAACAACCTTACAAATGCTCGATATGTGATAAAGGTTTCTCTCATAGCAGCAGTTTGAAATTACATATGAGGATCCATTCAGGAGAGCGACCTTACAAATGCTCGATATGTGATAAAGGTTTCTCTCGAAAAGACAGTTTGAAATTACATATGAGGATCCATACAGGAGAGCAACCTTACAAATGCTCGATATGTGATAAAGGTTTCTCTCATAGCAGCCATTTGAAATCACATATGCAGACCCATACAGGAGAGCAACCTTACAAATGCTCGATATGTGACAAAGGTTTCTCTCGAAACAGCCATTTGAAATTACATATGAGGATCCATACAGGAGAGCGACCTTACAAATGTTCGATATGTGACAAAGGTTTCTCTCAAAACAGCCATTTGAAATTGCATATGAGGATCCATACAGGAGAGCTGAAATCTGTACGACCAGGATATAAAAAATGAGATGAAGACGATTTGGAAATTGAAGAAATCTGAAATTGTACCAGTGATAGTCAGAGCAACAGGGAATCCGGATGATCAAGAAAATCCCAAAGAAGTACTTATAAAGCATTCCGGGGAATATCGTGACAAATAATCTACAGGTGGAAGCTGTCAGAGGTTCAGTGAGGATTCTGAAACGAGCCCTTGGACCAACGCTTTGAGAACGAAGTTTCACAAACTGGTTAATCAAAAAGAATCCTTTACCGAAAAAGGAGGTGGGGATTTTGAGTTCTGGGAGAACTTCCTTCCACCTTCTAAATAAAACCGGTCTGTGGAGATAAAAAACCAAAAAGAGCATCTGTACAAATAGACCATGGGCCGAGTCCACTAATTCTGCTTGGTTTTCGAATTCCGTGGTCTACGATAAGAAGTATCTGCATATGTGCTTGATATGTTTAATAAGTGTATATGAACCATTAATGAAGTGTTCCCATGTTCGAAATTTGCACATTAATGAGCAACGGCCAAAAACAGAGGAAGTTCACTCCGTTGGTGAGGACTTCCTTTTCCCTAGCAATGGTTGCATAGATGCTTCTAAATCGAGATTTTGAGCATTGCAATCCTCTGATCATGCAAATGTTTGATTTTGCAAATCATCTGATGTTATCACATATTATTTTGTGGATTATTTCATGTACATAATTCCTATTGGTGTCCGTTGCTATGGTAAAAAATATCCCGAGCAACCAATATTTCACAAACTGCTTAAATGCATCAATTGATTCACTAAAAGTATAAATCTGCCCTGTAAATTAGACTAGCCAGGCTCGAAACATACTGCTATACATTGGAGACTCGTGATCCCACCCCACATCCCTATATTTGTAACTTGGAATACAAAAAGAGGCATGAATGAAACAAATATTTCAAAAAAACCGAAATAATTATCACACATATACTTTAATGGGTATTTATATTTGTATAGTATCCCCATACTACCTTTCTCTATTTTTGTCCTCTTGAGATATACAGACACACAGACACACATAAACACACACATACTTTTACACACATGACACGTGCACATCCATATCATTCTTTTTTATATTCCAAATTATCCTCATTCACTCTTCTTTCTTGGAAATATTTCCTGTTTCCTTCCCCTTTCTCTCCATTTAACATACACACACACACACACACACACAGACATGTGCACACACACACACACACACACACACACACACACACACACACACACACACATGCACACACACATGCACACCCATGCAGACACACACATGCACTCATTTTAAAAGCCCCCCTCCTCTCTCTCTCGTTCTCTCTCAAGCTGTGTGCATCCCTATCTGAAAAAGCACTAAATAATTGCAAAAGCCACTCAAACAAACCATTTATGTTCAGTTTATAAACGGCTCGTGTGTTTCACATATTCTCTTTGACATGCATATGATGTTGTGTATAACAAGTCTTGATGTAAACAAGTTTGTATGAGGACATCATCGTTTGAATCATTACACAAACATGCAACTCCTCCAATTCCTCTGACTATCGGCAAGTTGGTGCACATTAAGTACTGCACATATAATTTGGTTCAATAATAAATGGGAAAGGATAGATATTGTACTTGGCATGCATATTCATTGTAATTTTTCATATGAAAATCCGTCCCTACAGGACAAAAGTTCACATTCTGAAACGACATTCATTTTGCTTTACCCTGCAATATAAACTGTTCTCGGCGAAAAGAAAACACAGGTATAATCTTTTTACTTTGGAATGAAATGCATAATTTCTCAGTATTAATACATTCATCTGAAATACAAAATTTTGTATGAATTAATCTTTCCTTTTCAAATGGAAATTACCCCATTCTATAGAAAGTGGCAAGACCTTTGTTGTTAAATGAAGAGAAAAGAACAAAAACGCAGAGATTTTTGTTGATACAATAACATAATGCATTCCTGTCAATCATATTTGTGCATTCAGTAGCAAAACATCAAAATAAATCGATGACTTATAGACTCAAGTTATAAAAACCCACAGAGTGGAAGGAAATAATTAAGGATCTTCATCTGATTCCGAGTGTCAATTTCTTCCTCAATCTGGATCAAGACAGGAACAGATACCTGAATTGCACAGACTTTAGATGAACACAAATCAGTACAGGGAAGCTTGTTGAGCAAACACGAGCACCGCCCTCGAGTACATTGTGTCTTCTTTCAAGAGCAATGGGCAAGTTCCATTACACTTGATGGTGCTGGGGGAAGACCCATCCAGTCTATGGTGAGCAAACATCATCAATATCCCAACCATTGTTCTTTGGTGATGATATTTCTGGTTTGTTGATAAGGCACATTTTGTGAATGGCTGCTTGGGAGTTTGCTCGCAATATGTGCTTGTGCATGAAATCTCTGTTTGAAGGCAAGCTTTTCTCTCCACAGCTCCCAGTCTTGAACATTCTGCATCTTGCTTCATTTGCCTCGCGGCAGCCCTTCTGCCCATGGAGTTCACAGGTGTATGCTTCGATGTCTTCATGCAAGGATGGTTGTACGGTGAACGCCATGCCAAGCTTTTCAAATGTGGATCAGTGGTCTTTACTTGATGTCAAGGTATTGGCAGATTTTGGTTTACTATTACCATACAAAGCACTCACTGTGTCGCATCCAGTAAAACAATGAAATCCTATTAACGCAGAACAAACTTCTTTCCTGAAATTGTCAATTATGTGACAGACGACAATTGTGCGTGTATTGCTTCCTCTGCCTGTGTGGAAGTAGACCTCTGCATCTATGACCTTGCAAAATGCGACACATAGTACCAAGACATCGGTGTCTGGACTGATGATGATGATGTTGTGATCACTGTTATTACAGCGTACGAAGAGTGAAGTAGAAGTCTCGTATCGGCTTCTTGTGTTGAGAACAGACTTGGGATTTGCAAAACTTCCTCATCATTGCCATGCTTTCCAATAGAATGACACTCAATGCAATGTCCAACAATAATTGTGATGTCATCAATCAGCTTCCCAGTCTTGCACCACTGTTTGAACAGAAACTGGAGCAGATTTTCCTTGTCACCACAAGATCGAAACTTGGACCATTGTTTTGGAGTCCTCTGATCAGGAGAAAATATTTCACTGATCTGGGTCCCTCCCTCTGCTCGTCTTCCTCTTTCAGCATTCTTTATGCTGCCAGACATGTATCTGTCCGGAACAAAGTGCACAACCTTGGACTTGTTCATCTTTGTCTGTTTCACAAGGACTTTCAACATTTCATCAGCAAACTGTCCAAATGTTGGCTGTGGTTTGACGACTCTGATGAGTGCCATCGAATCCCATACCCACATTGAGCCAAATGGGATCTCCTCAACTGATCCCTCCAGGAAGTGCATGAGTTTGTCTTTGTTGGTTTTCACAGGAGAGCCATCATGGTTTGCCAGTGGTGCAGGAAATGGACCCAATGAATGAACCAGCATCTCTTTGATGTCAACCTTTCTCACTGAACCAACAACAATCAGCCTGCGGACAGATCCTGGTCAGCTATCAAGGCGATTTCTTTACCCTTCACTTTTGTTGTGGTGGACTTATCTGTATCCTTGAAAGTCTTCAGCTTCATCTTCGTCATGGTGTCATGAAAACCAATATCATTTGATTGAAGTCTCTTCTGGCAGAATGTTGTGAAGGCAACTTCTCCTTTTCGTGAGCCTCATGAAGGTCTGCAGCGACAGGTCTGATGCAAGCTGACCTGATGTTATGTAAAACAGCTTGTCTCATTCTAGTGAAGGATCAAAAGCGTTGACCATATTTTTAATTGTATCCATGATGTTCTGTACGTCCTTCTCATCACTCTCTTTTCGTGTTCTGTCTAAGTCAACACGGGCCCGACATGAAGTGTCACGACCAACCATCTCCTGACAATTTCTCCAAATGGCAGTTCTTTCATATTTTAATAATGTCCATCTGTGCACTGAACCCTTCTTGAGTATGAATCCAGTCACTCCTCCTTTTGTCGTGGAGTCTTGGTTTGCAGTTTGCTCAATTATTTGGTCACAACCAATTTGAACAAACCCATGCTTCTGTTGTGTTTGTGCAACAAAATTCCCAGCTTGAAAATCTGCATGGATGTCAGGGTGACTCTGTCTCAAGCAGCACATCTCAAACCCATATGATGTCAGATACCTTGCATTATTGATTCTGTCATATGAAAAGAACCAAGATGGAATGGAACGGATGCTCGACAGGTGAAGGTTCGAACTGGCTTGCCTTGTAGCCCTGATGAATATAAGCAAGTCATCAACCATTGGAATATATATGCTCCAGAAGTGGAACGTCTCAAAATTCAGGTTGTCCATGATGAAATTATCATAGCCACCGACAAGCTCCTGAAATTTCTTTGAGTTGACACGGTCGTCAAAGTCTTCAGCTGGGAATGCCTTCTGCAGGTGAATTGCAAGCTGGGAAGCGAAATTTCTCTCCTCTCCTGATACAGTTTCCAAGAATGACTGCCATCGGAGTCATTGCAGTGCTTCACAAAGTAATTTGTGAGATCTTATGCCCCTGTTCTAATGATGGCCACTTATTACTCCCCTGACAGACCCAGTAGTAATCACTTCAGACTCGATGATAATGTCCTGGAAGACAGCATCAGAATTTCACTTTCCAATACTCATTAGGCACAACATCATCTTCAATGACTCATTAGGCACAACACTGGCAGCAGCATCCATGTTGATGTCTGCTGTTGTGGGTGGCCAGATCAGCTGAGGATTGGCACAATTTCCATCGGATATTTTGAGCCTTTGAATAAATGGCCTGGTCCATGACTACAACAATCTTACTGAGTCCCAACCCATCTGCTATAGCAAGGCTGCGGCACAGGATTGTGTACCCTGTGTTTAACTGAGTCGGACTGGCATCTATGACAGGTAAGTAGCCAATATTTGTTTGTGTTGGAATAGCACCTCTTTTAAACAATGTGTTGAAACCAGTCCATCCAGGTAAGACACGTTCATTAGGGTCTGCCATCTTTGTGAGAAAGTATGCGCTATCGATTTTCCATGCAGTTTATTGGACATGGATATGGCTCTCCAAGTCCAGTTGGACATTCTCAGCATATTTCCGGGGCGCTTTCCTTTGCCCTCCACAATAGAATTCCATGTTGCTTTATGGTGGCTGCAGGGATCGTTTCGTCATTCTCTGCGCAGATATTGCTTCATCAAGTGAGTCATCAGTGGATACCTGCCTTTGAATTATTATACCATTGGTATTGTGGGTGGTTCCTCTGCCAGATAGTTCCATCGCCGAAGTCGTTATTATCCCATACAATCATTGTATGGATATTTGGCTGGATATTTGGAGGTATGAAATGCTCTCCTCACTGAATCTGAAGTTGGGCCAGGGCTGTATCGTGTTCAAGGACCTGGGAATTGGAAGTACAATGTCCCAGGCTATTCAACAGCCCGATAAGCTGAGCAGATCAAGTTATGTGTCCAACTGATATAGCCAACACAGTGCTTTGGCATGAGCCTCCTTCCATTGAATGCAATGTTCATTATATCCTTGCAAGTGAAAATAATCTTCTTGCTTCTATCTTCACAAACGTTTACACGTGCAATTTATTGAGGAAGTTCATCGGATGCTCCTGTTGACTATGCCATGAAGTTCAATGACTCATTAGGCACAAGACTTGCAGCAGCATCCATGTTGATGTCTGCTGCTGTTGGTGGCCAGATCAGCTGAGGATTGGCACTAGTTGCAATGATCCTCCTCTTCAGTGATTGTGCAGCATGGTAAATAACTCTATAGTTATGCCCTGCATTCAAATGAGATGTGGTTTCATCTTGGTTTGTGTCCGAGTCATCTGTCTCATCCGTGCTTACATCAGAGGAGAGTGGGAGAGCAACCTCCTCTACCACCTCGTCTGTGGACTAATCTTCCACAATCACGAACTAAATCACTTTCGTTGTGCGAGATTATCTCAAAAACATCAAATGGGTACGTCTTCTGAAGTATCTTCTTCAGATAAAAGGATTTGTTTCCAATATGTAACTCCTCTCCCTCACATTCATATTTCTTAAATGAAGATAGTAATTTCTTATCTCCGAAAAAGAAATTAGATTGTCTGCACATTCGTGCACACTGTGCATGCAATGCAGCATGCCATGTTGCGATGTTCCAACAACGTGTTCATGCACACTCTGTACGATTATTGTGATTGGCTAATTTTGTGGAGCCTCTGTTACAACCATAATGATTGGTCAAGTAAGGCTTACAATGACGTCATTATTTCAGAAAAATCGTCTGCTGTGAAGGTAATTTTATCATCCTTATTATCAAACTTGTGAAAAAATGTGCAGGTTTTAAAAATGTGAACATTATTAAGTGTTCTAAGAAACCTTCCAGCTGATCAAAAAAGTTAAAATACAGTACTTCTCTGATGCAGACCGGGAAAAGTAAGAATTTGAAGGCTCGGCCCGTGGGCTAAAATGTTCTATTTGTGAGGAGGATTTTATGAGGATCCAAACGGAGCTTGAACTTCCATAGTGCAACCCACGCTGGAGTGCTCGCATAAAAAGTGCTCTGACTGTGGGAAAGGTTTTGCTGATAAAGGTTTGTTAAATTCACATAGCATTACCCATACTGGGTTGTTTGTGCCACCCTTGCAAGCGATCATCAGCAGTCGGCAAGGTATTCAGTGAACCAGTAAGGAGAAAGCTATCGTGAAAGCGTACAGCGCTTTTGGGCATCTACCTTGTCAGCACAACTTCTCAGAGTACCATCTGCAACCCCTGACAACCAGCCGTTACCCCAAACCCCTTGATGAAAGCCATACAGTTGGCTGTCACCAGAATGTCCACAACAATGACTGCAAACTAGTGACCTAAGGCAACAAAAATCCCAAAATTCTAAGCCCATGTGCGTCCTCTAACTAAGTTTAAAGAAAAAGATAGCCTAAAAAAAAAAGTAAAATTTATCAATTTGGTTCTCTATATTTTATTATAATAGAGCAAAGGTATATGGTTATGTCGTTATGTCGTTTTGTTTATATGCGACCAAAACGTCTTCTTATTCTTCAAATAAAATTAACACCTTCGGAATTAACCCTCTTAATTACATTTTGACTAATTACGTTTAGTTTAGATATGTATTAACAATAGCAATTATAGAATTTGAATGTGATTATTGTTGCATGTGTATCTTCTTTTATTACAATAGTAATATTATAATAACAGTTATTTTCGTTGTAGAGCAAACGTATTTGGTTATGTTTGTATTCGACCATAACGTATTCTTCTTCTTCAAATACAATTAACACCCAAAACACAGTCCGTGAACTCTTAATTACGTTCAGACTGCCGAGACCCCTCAGACCCCTGACTTCCCATGAATACCACCAAGACCCCTGAAGACCCAAAATGCCCTGAAGACCCGAAACACCCCAAAGACCCAAAATACACATGAAGGCCCTGAGGCTCAAAAAGACCCAAAAGACCCCGAAGACCGAAAATACCCAAAATGCCCTGAAGAACCAAAAGACTCCAAAGACCCAAAAATACCCTTAAAGACCCAGAGGAACCATAAGGCCCAAAAGCCCCTGATGACAGTGAAGACCCCAAATACCCCGAAGTCCCAAAACACACCAAAGACCCAACATACCCTTAAAGGTCCAGAGGATCCAAAAGACCTTGAAGATCCAAATGGCCCTGAAGACCCAAAAGACACCAAAATGGTCAAAGATGCCTATCCCTCTGAAAAGACATGTGGTGAGGTGCGCGGAACGTGCCAAGTCATGCTCGTTCTCCTAATGGAGAATTGTTGAAAAATGTATGCCAAACACTCAAATGGTAACAGAACTTAATCTCTCAATCTGATATTGGATCTCATCGTGCTTCTTTCAGGGTCTTCGTTAGGTTGCCAGCTTGTAATTCTTGTCTCTGTTGTTGCCATGTATCCAGCCAAATTCCATTTAAGTTTTTTTTATTGTGACCAGTGTTTAGGAATTTTGTTTTCCATCTGATTTAGTTGTTTTTTACTTGTCCCTTTTTGGTTTTGCTCAGATGGCATCTTTCCATGGCAGTTTGAACCTCAATTTTTACTCAATCTTTGCTGTAGTCCATGTTTCATTGCTTTGTGTGATATGGGGAGAACACCCTTGTTGTAAAATTGTTTATCAGAAGAGGACTTCTACCTATGTTTTTCATGAAACTTGAATTTGTGATGCGTTTTGCAATAAAGAGAGGTCCTCAAAGCACAAATGCAGTGTCTGTTTTAGTGTGAAAATGTAAGTCACATTATGATCAATTATTAGTCAGTGAAGAGTTTGGAGTTGTCCATATCTCCAGAAGTAATCCTGATCAAACCGAGAGTTGTTCAGCAAACCAGTTGAAAGCCAAGCACAGCATTTACCATCATGGCATGACTGCACTTCATGCCATCACTGATTGCTTCCAAGCACCTTGGTGACACAGGGACCAATGTGGAAGGCCATACAGCTGGTTGCTCCCACATTTTTGTCAACATCAATAGTAATGCATCGTTTATGGATGGAATACCATCAAACACAGACATCCAAAAAAAGTGAAAAGTGAACGAACCACGAACCCCTCCCCCCTTCCCCACCCCACCCCCCCCCAAAAGGTTGACATTCAATTGGATGTGACCAGGACATAATGAAGTCTAAAAAATTCTTGGAACTTGCAATTCCAAAACATTTTTGCAATTCCAAAAACAGATCCTTGCAACTCCAGACCAATCATCCTGCTCCCAATCAACCGCAAGGTCATTCAATCCATCATGACTTCTGACATTCAATCCTTCCTCTTCTCCAATGGCTTGATCTTCGATTATCAATATGGATTCAGACTAGTCCACTCTAATCTCTACATGCTGCTTTGGCGGTCTCAGCAATGGATGGATGTCCTCAACACCTGACAGGAAATCAGAGCCGTCTCCTTTGACATATCTCATGCCTTTGATAAGTTCTGGCACCCCACCTTGCTCACCAAACTCGCCGCTTCTGGTATCCATGGAAATCTCCACGCATGGCTCACAGATTTTCTCCTGTCATATTTAGCGTGAGGCTCAAAATGGAATTCTCTCATCTCGTCTTCCTGACCAGGCTGGAGTTCCTCAAGGCAGTGTTCTGGTCCCTGTGCTTTTTCTCATCTTCATCAATGATCTTTCTGACCCTGGGAAATCTTTATATTTTTGCTGATAGTTAAATCATCCATTACCCTCTGCCGTTCCGTCTCTCATCCCTCAGATCGACAGCTCCGGGCAAAAAGCAGCCTCTTACCTCTCTATAGACTTGGATAAAACCCTCCTATCTCGTTTCCCAACAATCCTCTTCAAGCCTTTTGGTCTCGCTATCTGCCGTGATCTTTCCTGGGAAAACCACATTTGCAAGCTGGCCTCCAAAGCCAGTGGCCAACTGGGCATCCTCCATCTTGCAAAGTCCTTCCTTGGCAATGCTGGGCTGTTCACCACCGACAAAGCTTTCTTCTGCACATTGATGGAGTATTGGAGTATCCCCTCTGGGCTGGTGCTCCTGCCTCATACATAGTGCGGCTTCACGCTGTAGAAACCAAGGTTTTTAGGATTGTTGGTACTTCCCACGATGAAGCTAATTTTGAGGGCCTTTCACTCTGTCACTACAGGCAGGTTGGTGGTCATTCTTTCTTCTATCAAGTCCTCTCCGGCCTTGTTCCCCAGGCTCTCTCTGTGCTCTGTCTCCCAAATAATCCTGCACGACGCACAAGGTCTACTAGTAAAGCTCTTCTGGTGAAACTGCCACAATGAAGACTCTTTGCTGACTTTCACTCTTTAATTCCTCTTTTTCCGCCTCCAGAATGAACTTCCGCAGTTTCTTCAATCACACTCCTCCCTCCAGGTTTTTAAAACAGGTGGTCACCACCATCTCATATTTCCCTTATCCAAAACCTTGATCTTTTGTACCCCCTTTAATCCACCTTAAATTCACCTCCTTCAAATTCCGATTTCTTTCCTGATTAAAACTACCCCGTCATGTCCATTTTCTTTATCCCACATACCCCACCCAGCCCTCTCTCTTTAACAGATTTCCCGATGGCCCTGTTCCCAGCTGTTGTACTGCCCTCTCTCTCCCCATGGTGTCCCACCTGCCCCCCTTATTATGTTTTTTTTTTTTTTTTTGGATACTGAATCGAGGCTCGTGAAAGAGCTGAAAGCATGTTCCATGTGTTAGCTCTCATAGGAACCGAGACTAAGTGTACAAAAAAAAGGTTTCACTGTCTCCCCTTCTGACCAGCACTGTTCTTGGTCAGTTTCTCACAATGTGGGTGTTTTGACTGCAAGTGGATGAGAACGAACATAAGGGATATTTGTTGTTCTCCCAGGAAGGCTTTGAGTAGGGCGACGGCCTGCACACCTGGAAACTGGTCCCTCCTCTGGAATCTCCAAAGTCTGGTTGAGTGTATATATTTGTGATAGGCTCCGTTCCGGAAACAAATAAACGAATGACTCCGGTGGTGCTACTATATCGGCAGACTTGGCCTTGTACTGAACCATCAACTCTGAAATTACGCTGAGGACAATTGTTGGGTCTGTCACCTGTCCCTTACTGACCAAAACACACTAAAATACTCTTCTCTGCCACCTTTTTAAAGCTTGAACTCTGCTTCAATGCATCCTTCAAATGGAATGGGGCTTCCATTTGCAGCCTTTAATCACAATCCATCCTGTAGGATTTCTTCCACTGGTCTTGCAACGGTGTCTGGCAAGTTATCTTGTAGCCAGTCCCTGCTTGCTTGGCTTATTTGGGAACCAGTATCCAAAAAGGCCTGAACCTCAATGCCATTCAGTTTACAATGTGTTGTGGATTAACCGTAGTCGTCCACTGACGAACATCGACATTATTTAATCCAAACAATGGACGAGTTGGTTAAATCATGCATCAGTTCAACATTTAAAGTGAATAATTGTCGAAATAAAAACGGGACTGCAGGTCCTGAAGCTTCCTGGTTCAGGAGCAACAATCACTCAAACCACAACGACCTCAGACCTTGAATTTTTTCTGTCGTGAAAAGTTTTTGGTGCATCATGGGCGATGAACGTTGTCGTCAAGTTTCATCGAAATTGTGTGTCGTTTCGGAGAAGAAAGTACATACCCCCCTCCCAACCCCCCAAGAGGCACCCCCAATGAGCGCAGATTTTGATGTGGTCAATCAATCCACCTTGATAAGGTATCAGGTATGCAGCTTGTGGTCAGGTTGGTCAAAATCGCGTGTTTGGTTCAAGTAATAATGACTGAAGTGTTTGTGGAGTCACTCACTCACTCACTCACTCACTCACTCACTCACTGACTCATTAAATGACTCACACTCATTCCCTCACTGACACACTCATTCACTCACTGACTGACTCAATGACTGACATTCACTCCCTGACACTGCAGTGGCGAATTAACGCACGTGCCCAGGCCCCCAAATCCCATGACGTCATGCAACCAATGCAGCCCGACATCAGGAGAGATGAGAGATAACGAGAGATCATCGATGGTGGTTCATAATCTTTCGAGATGAGACCGAGGGTGGGTCTCACTTGGCTGACAAAACAATCACCTTGTGAGTGGTGATAAACACAGCACAAAGGGAGTGCTCCATCTCGAGGAAAGAAAGCACTGTCACGTGATGAATCGATGAAAAAACGTTTTCCTGACGTTTACCTGGACAGGACTATTACAAAATTAGGGGATGAGGTTAGTATTAGTAGTAAAAGCAGGTCAAATAAAATAATAACTCCGTTTAATGTAAACAAATGCAACAAGAATCACAATCAAAATTGTATAATTGCTAATGTTAATACATATCGATATTGTTTATCAAATCCACACTATAATATATTGCACGATCACAAAACACCCCTCATTAGTAAATGGACCAACCCGTGATCATGGCGGAACGTTGCGGTTTTTAACATCAGAACACCTGTCCAAAGGTGAAACAAAACTACTCCGGAGATGTTGAAAAGCGAAACAACTCGAACGGCATTCGGAGGAGCGCATACCTGCACCAGGTGAACACTTTGTTTTGTTAGGTCGGGCACTGAAAGGTCGGATCTGGATTCGACTTGAACCAAAATCGAATCGCTTGTTCTTGTCGCTTAGCAACTCATACACCAAATTTCATCCGAATCTCCACATATTTTTGAGATATTCTGTTCACAAACAGAGAAATGGGTGAAAACATAACCTGCATCCACCTTCGGCTGCGGAGGTAACAAAAGGTGTAAATGGTTGAATATCACCTGCGATATACTTTGTTTATTACACAAACGGCAGAATCACAAAAGGGTCTTCGGTCTGTCAAGCTTGTGTGTTCAGTTACGAAGCAGCTTGCTATCGCTTGCCAAGCCATCCGTTCCTTACCAACGGTTTTGATGAAGTTCTTGCTTGTGTGCTTAAAACACTTGGCGAGCACTCGACAACAAACTTTTTGTTCTTCCATGAGCCTCGTCTATGTAAGCAAAAACAAACAAAACAAGACAGTCTAACAGCGGCGTATCCGGGCTTGTTTGATACTTTAGTTGAAGAGGATAGTCTGACCTGGGTGGAGAAACCAGTCAGTAAATAATGTAAAGTTTTCAATTATTTTGAAGTACTCAAAGTCACCAAGCTGTCTGTCACCATGGAAACGAAGAGATTGCATTGAGATCCTGGTTTATTCTATATGTTGGTGAGTTCGTCAACACCATCAAAGTGACCTCAGCACCATCCCGACACACCCCACTGTGTGTGCTACAGAATGAGGTGTTTTACAGTAGCCGGAGTGCAAATCCTGCCACCAACCTCCTTGAGAGAGGACCAGGTGAGTTGGTAGGCTACTCATTTTGCCGACCTCGGAAGGATGACAGGTGAATCAACCCACCTGGTGTTAATTCATTGGCTGATCGGGATTCAAACTCAGGACCCTCTGATCCCAAGATCTCCACCATAACCGTTAAATCAACACCAGGATTAGGGTGGATGGAGACAGTCATCAGAAAAGCTTCAATGTTTGAAGATCCCTCAATCAAAGTTTGAATGATACTGACGTGGCGCGGGCGTCTCACCACACGAGGGTTCAGAGGGATCGGTGTAAATAACATCGAATAATTATGTTTGCTGTTACTGGTTGTTAAATATAACTTCATTATATGATATATTTTAATTTTATTTGTACTGCAACTGGTAATGTTAAATTAAATTAACCGTTATCTTGATTAATTTATGACGCATTTCCGGTCACACAGGACAGTGTTCTTGGCGAGGACCGCATCACAACTCACAAGTTTGTGTACATACGTGATCAGGAAATAGTGCTGTGTATTACCATTGATTTGCATCGATGTACTTTAGTTTGAACACTTTGTTACCACAAGAAGTGATTGTCAAGCCCAGAGTCATGCATTGGAATACTTTGTAATGTCCGTGTGTGATTATTTAGACCATGTTCGAAAATAGGTCGAACGGCTTTTATTCATTCGCCAAACGTCTTTGAATGGAAGAGAAGCCGCCGAATCGAAGCAACGAAACTCGTCTTTGGAGCCCAGAATAAAGAGGTAACAAGGTATTCCTTCATGATAATTAAGTGTGTAAATATGTCGGACATCCATGGAGCAAAGTATTTTGTGGTTTCAAGAGGTTTTTTTTATCTATCGAGCTTCTGTATTATTTTGTTTCAATCTCTCCTCAGCCTCATGTTTCTGGGCCCAAACCACGTGGTTTTGAGTTCATGTGTCATGCTCTTTGTCTCTGTCAATTGGAAAGTTTAACTATCGAGGTGCACATCAGATAATGTGACATTGTTCTAACTTTTGGTATTTTGTTTGCATTGTAATCGTTTCTATGGTGTCGATAGGAGTTCGTAACTTCCTCATGGTGTGTGTGATCGTTTTATTGTTGGAAGAATAAAGTTCAAGACAAGACACCCGTATTGAGATCTTTACTCGTGATTGTGCTGAGACATCTGCAGGATATTTGAGGGTCGATAACTACACTGTCCGCAAAGTTTAACTTCATATCATAAATTTCCATGGACGGATCCACACCATGGATGACTCCGGGGCTCTCCCTCATTTACCGAGGAATTTGACATGAAACCCGTACCTCGTCAAAGTGCGACCCTCTCAACAACTCGTCCTGACGCTCTCAACACCTCGTCCCGACCCTCTCAACACATTGCCCCGACCCTCTCAACACATTGCCCCGAGCCTCTCAATACCTCGTCCAGAGCCTCTCAACACCTCGTCCTGACCCTCTCGACACCTCGTCCCGACCCTCTCAACACATTGCCCCGACCCTCTCAACACATTGCCCCGAGCCTCTCAATACCTCGTCCAGAGCCTCTCAACACCTCGTCCTGACGCTCTCAACACCTCGTCCCGACCCTCTCAACACATTGCCCCGACCCTCTCAACACATTGCCCCGAGCCTCTCAATACCTCGTCCAGAGCCTCTCAACACCTCGTCCCGACCCTCTCGACACCTCGTCCCGACCCTCTCGACACCTCGTCCCGACCCTCTCGACACCTCATCCCGAACCTCTCGACACCTCGTCCCGAACCTCTCGACACCTCGTCCCGAACCTCTCGACACCTCGTCCCGAACCTCTCGACACCTCGTCCCGAACCTCTCGACACCTCGTCCCGAACCTCTCGACACCTCGTCCCGACCCTCTCGACACCTCGTCCCGATCCTCTCGACACCTCGTCCCGATCCTCTCGACACGTCGTCCCGATCCTCTCGACACCTCGTCCCGACCCTCTCGACACCTCGTCCCGATCCTCTCCACACCTTGTCCCGAGCCTCTCAACACCTCGTCCCCACCCTCTCAACACCTCGTCCCTACCCTCTCAACACCTCGTCCCGACCCTCTCAACACCTCGTCCCGACCCTCTCAACACCTCGTCCCGACTCTCTCAACACCTCGTCCCGACCCTCTCAACACTTCGTCACGACCCTCTCAACACCTCGACCCGACCCTCTCCACCTCGTCCCGACCCTCTCCACCTCGTCCCGACCCTCTCAACACCTCGTCCCGATCCTCTCAACACCTCTTCCCCACCCTCTCAACAATTCATCACCACCCTCTCCACACCTCGTCCACAACCTCTCAATACCTCGTCCCGACCCTCTCAACACCTTGTCGAGACCCACTCAACACCTCATCCCGACCCTCTTAACACCTCGTCGCGTCCAGATCCTCTCAACGCCTCGTCCCGACCCTCTCAACGCCTCGTCCCGACCCTCTCAACGCCTCATCCCGACCCTCTCAACGCCTCGTCCCGATCCTCTCAACGCCTCGTCCCGACCCTCTCAACACCTCGTCCCGACCCTCTCAACACCTCATCCCGAACCTCTCAACACCTCGTCCCGAACCTCTCAACACCTCGTCCCGACCCTCAACACCTCATCCCGACCCTCTCAACACCTCGTCCCGACCCTCTCAACACCTCATCCCGAACCTCTCAACACCTCGTCCCGACCCTCAACACCTCATCCCGACCCTCTCAACACCTCGTCCCGACCCTCTCAACGCCTCGTCCTGACCCTCTCAATGCATCGTCCCGACCCTCTCGACGCCTCGTCCCGAACCTCTCGACACCTCGTCCCGACCCTCTCAACACCTCGCCCCGACCCTCTCAACACCTCATCCCGACCCTCTCAACACCTCGTCTCGACCCTGTCAACACCTCGTCCCGACCCTCAGCACCTCGTCCCGACCCCCTCAACACCTCGTCCCGACCCATTCAACACCTCATCCCACTGAGCGCCGATTTGCATTCAATTCATAGATCACCAGATCTCAACTTTTTAGCGCCCAAAATGTCGTGCGAATTCATCATCCTCGGGTAGTTTGGTTGCATCATCACCGCTCGGGTAGTTGGGTTGCATCATCACCACTCCGGTAGTTTGGTTGTATCATCACTGCTCGGGTCACGAGTTCTGATTTAAAAAACCGCAACGTTCTGCTGCACTCACGGGTTATTCCATTAACTAATGAACCATCTTCTGTCATTGTTACTCCCGCCAGGGAGTAGTGTGTGTGTGTGTTCGTGTGTGTGTTCGTGTGTTTGTTCGTGTGTTTGTGAACAAGATATCTGGAAAAGTTCTGAACGGATTTGGATGAAAGTTGGTGGGATGATTGCCCTTGCAATAAGGAAGAATTGCTTAGTTTTTGGTGAAGCTTAGGATATTATTCCGGATCCAGGAATTTTTTGAAGGATTTTTTTACCATTGGAAGATAGGGCTCTTTTTAAAAATATATTATCTCATATATATTCTATATTTAACATTGTGATATGAAAATAGTTTTCATATTTGTTGTAAATGTAGTTTAAACTCGTGGATGTGTGTTAGAGCGGTGTATTTCTTTTAGCAGCGTCGTCTTCAATGTTCATTTTTTCTTTCTAATAGTCATATTCTGTCATTTTAAAACCACCAAAGTGTGTATAGTCCGACAGCTAAGCTAAATATAGCATAACAATTGTGCATTTTGTGAGGAAAGCACCAAATTTGGCACACTAGTAGACAATCATATTATGAAATGATCTGGATATTGGGCCATCTCAGATTCAGAGATTTGATTTTTGCAAGATTTGCAGATATGCAAGCTGAGATTGCAAGGCCAGGTACGGCCGACTCCTTCCTGCGAGCTGCCCATGTCACCCGCACAAGAAGAGCTCATCAAATCACTGCAGCGGCACTGCACATCCTGCAACACCGTGCGTAACGCCACTGTATGACATATGCTGATGATGCAGAAGACCTGCCTGAGTTCGAAGACTGGTGTCACCAGAGAGGAGAAGACATTCCCAACTTTCAGTACTGGGCAACTGTGCTGGAACTAGAGATGTTGGTACTGGTCGACATGCGTTCTCTGTGGCAGGCTTCATTCACGATGTACCTTGATGCCCTGACGGAACTGGTCCCATGGTTCCATGCCTTAGACCACACACACTATGCCAGGTGGGTCCCTGTTCACCTGAGGGACATGGTTGCATTGCCAATGAAGCACCCAGATGTAGCCAGAGAATTCAGGGCTGGCAACTTCACTGTACAGAAGACGAAGAAGGTGTTCTCTTCGATCCCAATCGAATCGAAATCTTGCAAAAATCAAATCTCTGAATCTGAGATGGCCCAATATCCAGATCTTTTCATAATATGATAGTGTAGCGGTTCCCGCTGGATGGACACAATCGCCTTGCACCTGCTAGGATGCAGCCAGGGTGCAATCGCCATGCCGGGCTTGTCCGGACGGGCCCAGACGCGCCTCTCCCGGGCATGCCTGGACTCTCTGTTCCCGGGCACGCCCGAACCTCCCGGGCACGCCCAGTCTCGTCCTTTCCGGGCATGCCCGCTCTCGCCTTTCCAGGGCTCGCCCAGAGCGTCCGGGCATGCCCGCTCTCGCCTTTCCAGGGCTCGCCCAGAGCGCCCGGGCACGCCCAGCCTCGACTTGCCAGGCCACGTCCAGGACGCCCGGGCATGTCCAGACTCACCTTTCCAGGACTCGCCCTTGACACCCGGGCATGCCCGGTCTCGCTTTTCCCGGGCAAATGCTCTGGCATGAATGTGTTTATATATGGCTGCCCGATAAACGGGCTTTTCAGAGTACCCGAGTTTGATACGTGTAATAAAGCAACTCGCACGAATTTCCGTCTTTGGTCGCGTCAATTCTTTCGACTCGCGTTGGAGCACAGCTCCTTCACTGGTGACCCCGACGTGATCTGAACATACAACCTTCTGATGGACAGGGGGGGGTGGCCTCCCCTCAAACCGGCGCACGTGGACGTCGACCGACCACCACGGTTGGCCCTTCCTCCGCGGCGAGGCCGCCCCCCGTCCACAGTTCCCCCCGCTCGACCACCCACCACCACATCGGACCCCCCCCCCCCACGACCCTCCAGGGGTCGCTTCGGCCGGGTCATCTGGACCCCCCTTAAATTGACCCTGCCGGTGCAGGTCGATTCTGGAGGGGCATGTGTAGCGGTTCCCGCTGGATGTACACAATCGCCTTGCACCTGCCAGGACGAGGCCAGGGTGCAATCGCCATGCCGGGCTCGTCCGGACAGGCCCAGACGCGCCTCTCCCGGGCATGCCCGGACTCGCTGTTCCCAGGCACGCCCGAACCTCCCGGGCACGCCCGGTCTCGTCCTTCCCGGGCATGCCCGCTCTCGCCTTTCCAGGGCTCGCCCAGAGCGTCCGGGCATGCCCGCTCTCGCCTTTCCAGGGCTCGCCCAGAGCGCCCGGGCACGCCCAGCCTCGACTTGCCAGGCCACGTCCAGGGCGCCCGGGCATGTCCAGACTCGCCTTTCCAGGACTCGCCCTTGACACCCGGGCATGCCCGGTCTCGCTTTTCCCGGGCAAACGCTCCAGCATAAATGTGTATATATATTGCTGCCCGATAAACGGGCTTTTCAGAGTACCCGAGTTTGATACGTGTAATAAAGCAACTCGGACGAATTTCCGTCTTTGGTCACGTCAATTCTTTTGACTCGCGTTGGAGCACAGCTCCTTCAATAGGCTACTAGTGTGCCAAATTTGGTGCCTTCCTCACAAAATGCACAATTGTTATTCTAAGTTGCCCCACTATGTGCAGGGTAAGTATGCTATGAATACCATCTAGTTGTATCGAGCAATCACACGAAACGTACTTGTTGTAACATCAACGGTTTAATTAGAAATTTGCAACACAGCGCAGCATGCCCATTGGACCTCAAAAAAACCCCGTGTCCACTCAGCTCCTCCCACTCTCCAAGCCCCACGTCACTTCCGTTTTCCCAACATTTGAATTATAACGTGTGAATTCGAAACATAAATTACACGTGAATTATAACATGTGAATTCCAAACATAACAGTTGTTATGGTGTTAACTTGTTGCAAAACACATACACCGCCGATTTGGTGATTATGGCATGCATGGTAATACGTGGGCGATGGACTTCCGGAGTCACTTTCGTTCTGCACGTGGAACCTGGCTTTCTTGAATTAACATCGGCTTCCTGTCCTTTTCCACAAGCAGCTGAAACAGTGATCGGTTCGGATCTTCTGAGGAAAAGGTTTGTTCAGAGTTTCTCATTTTATTATTAATACTGAGAAAGATATTCTGTAAAACGATCATTTGAAGTGATTCTTCATATAATATTAACAGAGATATAGGGCTGTAGCGACCCATGGGTCCCCCAAGCAAGACCGGCATCAGAATCTCCTTGCTCCAGCGGGTGACATCACCAGCGGGGATCCCCGGCACCAGAGTGGCTGGTCACGTGACCGCCAAAGCGTGCCGCGCGTGCGGGTATAATGAGCTACACCTGTGGATGACGTGACCACCGAAGCACGCCTCGCTTGAGAGGCGTGGCTTTCGGTTTCGGTTTGGGTTTTTGGTTTTGCTTTATAAGGCAGCCCGATAAACAGGCTTGACAGTGTTCCCGAGTTGGTTTTACGAATAAACATCTTCTCGGATGAGTTTGTGCCTTGCCATCCTTTTGTCCGTATCATGCTGGAGCCAGGACTCCTTCACTGGTGACCCCGAATTTGAACACGCAACCCCGACTGCCCCCACATAGATGCGGGGGCTGCGAACGGACATGGCAAGCACGCCCTAGCCAGGGAAGCCACCTAAGCTGGTGACGCCGGCTTCTCCCGCACGGCTTCGGGCGCAGTTTCGAACGCAGTTTTGAAATGCCGGAGTTTCGGAAACGACGATGGCCATGACTATGAGGTTCGCGCACCGCGCTCGGCTTCTCCTCTACGACCAGAGGGGCGAGCCTACTCCAAGACCCTCCGAAGGCACGGCCGCTTCGTCACCCTCGCGCAACTACTACAACTACAACCGCAACTACTTCTCCGACCCTGCATCCTCGGGAGGCCTGCGAGGAACCTCGGCAGCCTCCCCCAAGGCCTTGACCAGCCCCTCGGTTGGCTCGCTCGCTTTTCGCGTGCACCGCTCGAGCCTTCTCAGCACTGCACCCGCGAACTGCAACCTCGGGAGGCCCGCGAGGAACCTCGGCAGCCTCCCCCGAGGACTTGCCCGGCCCTCAGCCACCCCCCGTCCACTGCATCCCCCGAGGCCTTGACCAGCCCCGCATCCTCGGGAGGCCCGCGAGGGACCTCGGCAGCCTCCCCCGAGGCCTTGACCAGCCCCTCGGTTGGCTCACCCGCTTTTTGCATGCACCGCTCGAGCCTTCTCGGCACTGCACCCGCGAACTGCAACCTCGGGAGGCCCGCGAGGAACCTCGGCAGCTTCCCCCGAGGACTTGCCCAGCCCCTCGGCTGCCCACCCGTCCTGCACCCCCTGTCCGACCACCCACCACCACACCGGACCCCCCACCCCCACGACTGGCCAGGGGTCGTTTCGGTTGGGTCATCCGGACCCCCCTCAGGTTGACCTCCCTGGACCAAGTCCATTCTGGGGGGGCGTGTGTAGCGACCCATGGGTCCCCCAAGCAAGACCGGCATCGGAATCTCCTTGCTCCAGCCGGCGACGTCACCGGCGGGGATCCCCGGCACCAGAGTGGCTGGTCACGTGACCGCCAAAGCGTGCCACGCATAATGAGCTACACCTGTGGATCACGTGACCACCGAAGCACGCCTCGCTTGAGAGGCGTGGCTTTCGGTTTCGGTTTGGGTTTTTGGTTTTGCTTTATAAGGCAGCCCGATAAACGGGCTTGACAGTGTTCCCGAGTTGGTTTTATGAATAAACATCTTCTCGGACGAGTTTGTGCCTTGCCATCCTTTTGTCCGTATCATGCTGGAGCCCGGACTCCTTCAGGGCAAACATTATGATTAAACACATACATATATAAAAATAAAAAGCACAATATGTCAGAGTTTATGCCTCAAATCTGTGTTTGCCTCAAAATCCTTAGTCCCAAACCTCTCTCTCTCTGTTCCCACCTTTCCCAGTCGAACCAAACTGCTCCTGGACTCTGTGACCTTCTCTCCTGACAAGGTGGAGGAGTTTTTGTCAAACCTCGACTCTGATTCTGCAACTGGACCAGATGGCATCAGCCCACGGGTCCTAAAATCCTGCTCTGCCGCTCTATCTCACCCTCTCTGTTCTTTTCACCCTATCTTTTGCTCAAGGTCATCTGCCAGCATCCTGGAAATCAGCAAACATTACCGCTTTACACAAAAAAGGTGCAAAAACAGATCCTTGCAACTACAGACCAATCAGCCTGCTCCCAATTATCAGCAAAGTCATGGAATCCATCATTGCTTCGGATATGAAATCTTTCCTCTTCTCCAATGGCTTGATCTCTGATCATCAATTTGGTTTCAGACCAGGTCACTCTACTCTGGACATGCTGCTTCTGCTGTCTCAACAATGGATGGAGGTCCTCAATGCCAAACAGGAAATCAGAGCTGTCTCCCTTGACATATCACGTGCCTTCGATATGGTCTGGCACCCAGCTCTGCTCACCAAACTCTCCTCCTATGGTATCCATGGAAATCTCCATGCATGGCTTGTGGACTTCCTCTCTGGTGGTAGTCAACGTGTGGCCCTGAATGGATTTCTCTCATCTCCCCTTCCCGTTCAGGCTGGAGTTCCCCAAGGCAGTGTGCTGTGCCCTGTGCTTTTTCTGGTCTTTATCAATGATCTCTCCGACTCTCTGGAAAATCCTCTGTATCTCTTTGCTGATGACTCCACTCTCTGCCGCTCCATTCCTCTTCCCTCAGATCGGCAGTCTGCAGCCTCCCCACTCTCTGAAGACCTGGACAAAATCACAGACTGGTCAAACATGTGGAACATGTCTTTCAATCCTGACAAATCTCACACTCTTACTATGTCTCTCCGAAAAGATCGACTGGACAACCCTCCCATCTACTTTCTCAACAATCCTCTCCAAGAAGTTCTGTCGCTCAAGCTTTTGGGTCTCACCATCTGCCATGATCTTTCTTGGGAAAACCACATTTCCAAGCTGACCTCCAAAGCTAGTCGCTGACTGGGCATCCTCTGTCGTGCGAAGTCCTTCCTAGGCACACCTGAGCTCCTCACCACATCCAAGGCTTTCATCCGCAGCTCAATGGAATACTGTTCTCCCCTATGGGCTGGTGCTCCTGCCTCACACCTGGCTCAGCTTCACGCTGTTGAATCCAAAGCTTTCAGAATCATTGGAATCTCCCGCGATGAAGCTATCTCTGAGGGCCTTTCACTCACTCACCGCAGGCAGGTAGGTGGTCTTTCTGTCTTCTACCGACTCCTCTCCGGCCTTGCTCCCCCAGCTCTCTCTGTGCTCTGTCCCCTAAATATTCCTACAGGTCGCAAAAGATCTGCCAGCCACCCTCTGATGGTTAAACTGCCGAAATCTCGGCTCTCTGCTCACCTTCACTCTTTCATTCCTCTTTTCTCCCGCCTCTGGAACAAACTCCCACACTCACTTCAATCACACTCCTCCCTCCAGGTCTTCAAAACAGCTGTTCACCACCATCTCTTATCTTCCCCCATCCAAAACCTTGATCTTTTCTACCCCCACTAATTCACCCCAGATCCACCTTGTTTGAAATTCCAACTTCTTTCCTGGAAGTCTTGGCAGTGTCCATATGTTTTATACCTCTCCCACCCCCCCCCCCCCCCTTCCCATGCCTTCCCCACAAAGCCCTCTCCCTCCCACAGTTCTCTCGATGTCTCCATGTCTCTCGGTCCCTGCTCTCAAATGTTGTGTTTGTGTCCTTCCCCCTCTCTCCCCATCTTGTCTACCGCTCCCGATGTTATTTGTTTTGTGTGTCTGTTTGTCTTTCTGTGTGATTAATGTTCGCTCTTTCACGAGCCTCGATCTTGTATACAAAAATAAAACAACAACAAAAAAAAAACTTGTGGATGGATTATGACGAAACTTTGGGATGAGATGGGTAAGCGAGAGAAGAAGATGATGAAGAAGAAGAAGCAGCTGTTTAGTATTAGGTTCAGGTCCGAATCCAGATCCGGTCTATCAGTGGATACAAAACGTTAACTGTTTATCCTGGTGGAGGTTTGTGCGATCCGAGTGTCGTTCTACTTTGTTACCTGTGAAACTAATCCTGGTGTTGGCTTCATGGTTAATGTGGCTGCTTGAAGATGTTAGGGTCACGCCGTTAAAATAACACCACGTGGGTTGACTCGGCCTGTAATCCTTTTGAAGTCGGCAAAATGGGTACCAGCCTCCCGGAAACAGGGGGCACTGCATCAGTGGCACGCAAAGCTGGAAGCGGGTTGTTTTTGAGGGAAATAGGTCTTAGATTACGGTGACATAAATCGTCAATTTTCAACCAATTCACGATTGATATATCTATATAATTATATGTTCTTGGGAAAAAATGCCAGTGGCATGGGAAAGGCCCTTTTATATGGTTTGTTGCAAAATATAGAAAAGGCCCCTTTATATGGTATATGCCATGTGACAAACTAAAGAAAAGATCCCTCTGTATGGTACATGCCATGTGGCACACAATAGAAAAGAAGGGATATTCTTGGGGAAAAATGCCAATTTGAATCATACAGCTGCATGAAGAAGTAAATGTATTTCATTTGCTAGAGGGAGGGCACCCCTTCATATGATCATTCCTAGAACATTACTTGGTTCCTCCTAAGAACACAAGGGTAGTCCAGCATGCACGCGATATTTTTGAATGTCCCTTATTTTGTATTGTTTGGCATTTTATACAAGATATGGAATGTCCTTTCTTTTCGATAGTTTGCCACATGGCACATACCATATGGAGTGGTCTTTTCTATGCCCCTGACATTTTCCCCAAGAATGCCCCTTCTTGTGACATGTTGGAATGATAAGGTGGTAGTAGGATAATAATGTTCCTGGACCACCCTCATTTTCCCATTGACTTACATGTTAATTTTTCTCACCCTCATTTCCCCGAAACACCTCTATTTCTCCCACCCTGTTCTTTACGAACCTTTTAGCCTTTTGACATACTCTTATTCTCAATGTTGTTCATTAGACCACTCAAACAATGATCCTATGAATATTTGCTCCCTCTCACTCTCTTAATATCAATGATCCTGAGTTGACCACTCAAACAATGACCCTACAAATATTTGTTTATGCGTGGGAAATAATTTAATTATCTTACCACTACCATCACCATCTAATACATTAACAAAAAAGATGTTTGAGTTTGGTTCTTTATTAAGATATTTTAACTGAGCTAAGATAAAATGATAAACCTCCCTCAATGTTCTTGTTTGAGCTCCTCCAGTGCCACACACCATTTTTAAATTAAAGTATATATTTTCCTGACAACCATCAAAGTTTTCCGTCCACTCAAAAATATTTCCATCTTTTTTACCCAACTCACCGGTATTTAAATTAATTCTCTTATTTGTTTTGTGAACTTTTTTACCAGTTGCCTTTTCAATTATACCTATTTGATATTTTTCACATTCGTTATGTTTACCATTTATATACCAAGGTTGATTACACCTCCACCCTTTAGTCTGGTTAATACTTGGTTCTATCATTTTTTATTTATAAAAAGGTGGCGGTAGCCCTTAAAATCCCTAACCCCGTTATCTTATCACTTATATATGGATGGTTGTTGTTTAATGGTTTATCAGTTTTGTTTTTTGTAATTCTTGTGAGTAAAATGAACCCAAGATTTCTTCCCCATTCATATCATATAATTTGTAAGTCCAAGGGACTGTATCCATTACATCAACGATTTTGAATAATTCATTAGTCCATTTTTTTGTATAACCTTTCTCAAAATGGCTTTTCCATCTGTATATTCTTACAATATCACCGACTTTGAACATGGGTTTTCTCAAATTAATCTCCTTCTCATATTCTAACTTTGTAAATGATTCTGATGGTTTTGATTTTGTTGATGAATGAACTGTATTATTGTAATTATCTACAATATCCTGAATTAAATATACCCATTGTTGAGAACCGAGTTGTGTGAATTTTTTATATAATTTCTCTTTCAAAGTACGATTAAAACGCTCAATAACAACTGCTTTTCCTTCATTAAAGGTGCTGTATAATTTAATTCCCTCCCCCTTAAGAAATTTCATGAATATTTTGTTATAGAACTCTGTTCCGTCGTCAGTCCATAACTTCTTTGGTTTTCTTTTACTTTTACTAAATATTCCACTGAAAGCTAACATAAGAGTATTACCCCTTTTGTTTTTCAAAGGAACAACCCAGGCAAATCTACTCCTCAAATCAATAACGGTTAAAGCATACGTGTATCCCTTATCATTATTTAGTTCGATTAAATCAGCGGACCATATGTGGTCGGTGTATTTAGAATAACTTTGCTTCTTTTAAACTTTGTGATTATGGGTTTATGTAATTCATGAGCCAAAAGCTCCTCAGTCTTGATGACATCATTGGAGTTTAATAGTTTTTTGGGGAATCACCAAGACCAAGTTTAAATTTAGCACATCATTTTTTTTTACAATAAACCTATCAACTTTCTCTCTCAACGTAGGATTTCGTATCAAAGACAAATTATACAACATTTCTCTGTCTGCTTCATGTTTTTCATCCAATGTAGTGGTATTCCCATAAGCAATATCATGCTTCATACACACTTCATCAACCCTATTTATAGGTTTAGACCAAGGTTTAGGATTGTCAACCTCATCTAATCTTTTATCCAAGTTTGTTCCTGGACCACAGAAAGAATACCCTGGAAGGTGTAATTCCCCTGGAATTCCAGTTGTTGTAAATTTACTTCCTGACAGAAACGTTTTTATGTCTCCTCCACTTTTAGGAGAGATGAATTGGCACTTTTTAGAGCCACACACTTGACATATTCCTTTTTGATAAACTCTATTATTTTTAGCTTTAACATAAGAGATATTTTTAGATTTAGTTTTCTTTTTACATTTGAGACAATAACTCATATTTATTTATCAGAAAAATTCCGACAGAGTATCAAAACCTTTTTGGTTTTAAACATAAACATTACAATCTTTATTTTTAAAACATAAAGAATCCTAAGGAATGCCTTCACTCTCTCCTCCATTTATTTACAAATAAAACTAACTAAAGTCCATAACACCAACATCATCAACCACATAATCTTTCCCTTCATCCTGTTCTTTATCCCCACTTTCTCGTTTAAATCTCCTCCCTGAAAGTGAAGACATTGACGTCGTTATTCTTGAAAATAATATTTCCATTAGACTTTTCATTTCTTTATTTTCCTCCTCAGTGCGTTGTTTGATTTATTTGCTGTAATACCTTCAATCTTTTATTTATCTCACTGATTTCCATCTTTTTATATTTTTCCTCCCTCTCTCTTTGCTCCCTCTCCTCCTTCTCTCTTTTCTCCCTTTCCTCCATCTCCTCCTCCTTTTTCTCCCTTTCCTCCTCCTTTTTCTCTCTTTGTTCCTTCTCTTCTTCAACTCCTTCCTCATCCATCTCAGCAATTTTTAAAATCAATATTTTCACAGCATTCATTCTTTCTTTATTTTCCTCTTCGGTGAGTTGAGATTGATCTTCTTGCTGTAATACATTCAATCTTTTACGAATCTCACTGATTTCACACCTCTCTCTTCCCTCCCTCTCTTCCTTCTCCCTTTCCTCCTTCTCCTCAACTCCTTCCTCATCCCTTGCTACCCTTGAATTTGAGCCCCAAAGAATATTATACATATACTCATCTGGATTTTGAGATATTCTTGTATGTATAATTATTTTTCTCATAATGGGATACCAATAAGATTTTTGATGATTTCTAAAAGAGTTTTATATTTCACAACTTTGAGAAGTTCATTTTTATTTAATATTTTAAACAAGTCTCTATTTGTGGGTTTAGCAATATCAGTATAAGGCCAGTTTTTTATGATAAAATTCCCATGTATATGCTCCAAATCATAAGGTATGTAATACCGAGCTCCCTTTTCTTGTAGGTATCCCTGAATACAAAAATTATAATTCTCTTGTAGTCTTTTTCCTGCCATTTACGTATCAGATATATATGTGAGATTAATATTATGACAGGTAATACCACCCCATCTTCCCACTACCAAATTGGTTTGTATTCCTCGGCTTTCTATCCTTATCTCATTACCATCCTTCTTTGTCATGCTAACCATCGCTATACTATCATATATTTTTCTTTTCTTAAAATCATTCATTTGTTGTTTACTAATTGTACTTCCACATAAATCCTTATCCTCACCAAGCGGATAATATTCTTCTTTATGAGACTGATTCAAATCATGTAGGTCTTCTAAGTTTATTGAAAAAGACCAATTATACCCTAAATCAGGCATATCATACCCCCATTTATTAATTCGCAGGTTAACTATATGTCCTTCTTTATAAAATTCAATTGCAAGCAGGTAGTTAAATTGAATGAGGAAAGGTGTATGTTCAGTATAACCAGGTGTTGTGGTTGTAAATTTTACTTGTTTCACAAAACGTGCTGTTATCCTGATATATATATATATATTGTGATAAATCACTGAATCTAATTAAGTCATTCGCATCTGTAGGGTTTGGATAATTGATTAATTTATAAGTATTCTTCATATTAATATTTTTACTTATACTATATTTTTGTCGTTCAGCCTGTGCCTTTGTATAATAATTTGATAAATCGATATCCTGAGAGGATTCTCCAAAGATAGAACCATCTTTTCCAACATAAGTCATTTATATTAGATTTAAAATGACATCATAAAAATTTTCATTATTGTTGAGTTGAAATAATACATATAAACATAATTGACCACAACATTTAGAATTTATTTTTGAACTTGAAATGTTTGATAAACACCATTCTGTAAGAATTGTATTACTTCAACAGGTGGTGGCATACCATAACTATCAAAATAATATTTATCCTGACTATTATGAATACAAACCCAATGAGAACCATTCTGTGTGTCTAAATTCATAATAATATTCTTTGTATTCTTATTTATATGTATTAATTCATCTCTCATACAGATTACCACGTTATCCATTTTTAGTTTTTTACAATACTTAGTTAGTTCTATATTTGACGTTGTATGCTTTCCAAATTGTTTAAACCATTTATCCATTTATTTATGAGAAAGATACAATCCATTACACCATTTAGTTAGTTTAACACCCGCTTGAGCGATAGAGGAAAGCATATCTCCAACTAACAATCTGGCTTTATCAGGTAGACTTTCAAGTTTTTGAGCAAAATCTACATTTACACCACTTCCACTAATTTGTTTCTCCAACTCTTTGTTATGTCTTTCCAATTCTTTTTGAGCTTTTAGTTGTGCCTTCCTTTCGTTAGCAGTTTTTACCGCTGCTGAAATACCACGAGTCAATGCTCCCGCCGCACTTAAACCAGCAAATAAAGGAATTGGAAACTGGAAAAATCCTCCCTCTTGTATTGAATATTTCTTTAACATAGGTTTTGTCATTTTAATTTTAAGTGAACCAGCATCATTTAGTGTTTTTACCTGCTCTCTTGTGAGTAAAACATCAATTCTTACTGCTCCTTTTCTTTGAATTGTATTAACATTAATAATACAAGGCTTTTGATTTGGAATACAAGATGTTAATTTGTTAAGATTGATTTGATTAACATATACCGGTTCTTTCCTACTCATTTATTTATGACAAAAAACCTATGTGATATTAATCATAACACCATTATCTGTATTAATCTGTAATTCTGTTTCTTCCAAAAGTAAACAATAAGCATCAACTTCTTCACTCTCCCCTCTTTCAATGTATAGAGAAGTATCCACTCCATTAGACTTTATAGTTTCCTTTTGAGAACTCAGGTCAATTGCATAGATTGTATAAAGTTTTTGAAACGCAACCATATCCAAAATAGGATCATTATTACCATTGCTTTCACACACCTTTTGGTAAGACTTGTCGGCTTCTGCATAATCATTTTTTTCCCAATTGATTTCCAATCTATCTCGCAGGTAAAATGTACCATCAAGAGAAACCCGAAGTTGTTTCACCTTAACATTATCACTCAGTGCATTATTCTTATCAGTACCTTCATCTCCATCTGGTTTTTAAAAAATGAGCCATAGGTATCGTGGTTTTCCTGCCAAAACACCCAAATTCCAAGTGTCGGTAGTGTGTTCCAGTTTAACATGTTGACATCTTCTTTTAAGGTATGATACATTTCGTGGTTTCTTTGAGTTAAGTCTTCTATGTAACATCTCTTCCGTTTTAAGATTAGGAGTATATTCACTGATATACCCACACAAATCATTAATAACAAATTTATTATTGTCTCCTAAAGCATTTTGAGCCCCAAAAAGCAACCTATTTACATTATCATTCCTTTGTAGTTGAAATCTAATTTTAAGACCATACAAAACTTTATCATAATCACAAAATCCAAATATACCTTTCAGAAGTACTGCTGTGGTAAAACTATTCTCTGCTTTTGTATCATCATTATACAGTGACTTCCTTTGACTATAACCAGGGTCAGCATTTGTTCCCGTTGACATATCAGGAATAAAACCTTCAACAGCTCCCTTACCCATTCTATCACTAAACGAATATCATGTAAATTTCATCATTTCAGATGTAGCAGAGACATAAGTAACCGCTTCAACCTCTTGTGTTCCAATATACAGGCGGACACTATCAAACATTTTCCAGAAGAAATCATTTTCGAGTGTAGCATTAGTATCATTCCCAGCCTTAGTGAATTTAAATTTACACAGCAAGAAACTATCAGCTATATTCAAGTAAGTTTGTTGATTATTTATTTCAAAACTTTTTGTTCCGTTTGAATTCCAGTCTGTTCCTGTTATAGCATTTACCTTAAAATAGTCTTCCTTTTTAGTGGAGTTTGAAATGATAATCGTATCATCCAAATCATAGATACTATCAATCGCTTCCATACTTGTATTTATATAGCATTAAAATTGTTGAAACCCTGACCCATGTATTTTAATGGAAAAATATGTTTCTCCTTCTCATTCTTCTTACTTTTACCAGCAACAGAAACTCCATAATCAAGTGCGTTTAGCAACTCAATATACTCTCTATCTTCCTCTCTTTCCATATCAAGTGGTTCCTCAAAATATTTTGAACCACTGAATCCGGAGTTTGTTAGAAGAAACATTAATCTTGGAGTTAATTCAACATTTGTTGAGCAGAACTTAAGAACACCAATTTATCATCAAATATCAATAACTTTTCTTTCACAAGATGGAACTGTGCTGGTTCTTCTGTTGGAATGAGACCTGCTCTGGTTTTTGAACCCGCCGAATATTCATTGCTTTGAAGAGCTTCCACAACATAATTAGGGGGTTGATTTACCTCCTCAAGTTTCTGAAATAATTATTCATCATTATATTCTAATTTTCCAAGTTCTTGTTTTGTTATCTGACTAAAATCTTTGAGCATTTGAAGTTTTTTCGGAGTAAATTCTACCGTGGGAACTGCAGGGTGTTGAGTTTTTAAAAGCGGTTTAAAAAAATTCTCTTGTTTTCTTTCAAAGGCTTCTTCACCAGATAGTTTCTGCCTCCGTTTCTTCTTTATCTCTTCCTGTTGTTTTACAACTTTTGAAACCAACTCTTGATGTTCTTTAAACTTTCTTGCTCTTTCTTCGGTATTCATTTTCTGTATTTATTTATTGAAAAATATCATTTAATGAATTGTAAAGGTCAATGGGAAAATTTTCCTTTTCTTCATCATTATAGTAAATGTGTTGAAATAAATCCTTTTCTTTAAATATTTCATCAAATTCTTTATTGGTACTAATACGAGTTGTTATTTCTTCTTCACTAATACTTGTATCTCTGCTTTTCATATGTTTGCATTGAGTCTCCTCATCGATATCAAAACCGAATGATAAAATCTTAACTCCATCACCACACAAATGTTTAATAATTTGTTTCATTCCTTCAGGATTAGTTTCTAAAATCCCAAGACCATTAGATTTTACTTTATTTAACTCACTCTTACAATGTGAATATTTTGTAGAACCAAGAGAGACCTCCTCAAATATTTGACCTTCGTTCCTCAATCGCATATGTTCCTCCATTGAAATGTAGTAATAATCTTTCCCCTCTACTTCTCCTGGTCGCATTGCTCTGGTTGTAGTACCTACAAAACGAATCATAGGGTGTTTTTGATAAAAACTTACAATCTTTTCATTTTTACTATTCAAGAGTTTAGATTTAAGAAAGTTCTTTCCTGAAGCAGATTTACCCACAAGATTAATAATAGTTGTCATTTATGTGTGTGTAAAATATCAGTTAGTATCTCATCTTGTTTCACAACAATATATTTATATTTTTCAATCGTGTGTTTCATATAATTTTCAAATTCTTTTTTACTACATGACGTAGAGCAATTATCTCTCCAAAAATTATTTACATCTATTGAATTTAACTTAAATAAAATAAAAGTATTGGCATTGTTTCTTATTGAGTGTCGAAGGAGTTGAAAATATGATTGACTAAGATAAATACAATTACAAGAAGAATGTCTCCCTCTTGTCTTGTAGGTATCCATTACTGTTTGGTTTCTCTCATAAACACAATCATCAAAGATAACGAGGTTCTTTTTTGATTTATCTAAATCTTGAGGTGAAGGTATATCAACTGTATTATCACTGAGAATACAAGTTATGGGTTTTGGTTTCGGTTTTAACTTCTGTTTATCACAAAATAATTGTATTATATCTTCAATATTATAATCATTTAGTTTGTTTTGAAGTTTAAATAAACCGATAATGTCTTCCTTTTTAAGACCCGCATTGAAACCCTGTGAGAGTAGTTGATACTCGGGTTGAAACCTTGACTTCGTAAAAATTATTAAATGATCATAATCTAAAAAATTAGGACTAAGGGGCATCTTTAAAAGTAAACAGGTTTTTCCACATCCGCTGGAACCAACTATTAGACATCTCAATGAATTTGGAATGTTTTTATGGTTATTAAATTTTATCTTATTTTTCCCAACGGCTAAAAAATCATTCATTTATATATTTGGAAAACAAGTCATCTAACTTTTTTTGAGCTATTTTAGAAACTCTATATTTTATCCTGAGTTCAGGTTTAATTTCAAAATAATTCATTATTTTATTTATATAGTATCTTGTATTAACATTTCCATTAAAATTATTTTAAATAATAAATATCATTAAACCCTTATGCATTTCCTCAATACAAAGAGTCTCTTCCCTTGAAAGAAATGGTGTATTATCGTCATAATACTTAACATTCATCTCTCTTATTAATCTTGTAAAGTAATTCATTTTTGGTTCTAATTTAAAAGAGTTATATATATTTATATATTTTTTATTATCATTAATTAAAATTACATCACAGAAAATACATTGTTTATATTAACCCTCATTATTAAGCCCTATTCTATCACAATGATGACAGATTTCTAAATTATCATATGGAGAGTGGAAATTCTAAATATCCTTCTATCATATTTATATAGTAAATTTTTATTTAAACTAAATGCAAGTTTTTTAGCTAATAAATACAATGTTTCAAAACACAAAAGACAAATTTCAATCAATCTCTACTTCGGTGGAAGATATAGAAAAATATGTCAAAGATGTTAAATTGAACAAAGATAAATATGGAAATTTTTGGATTAAACCCATAATGGAGAATAACATGTGTCCTTTTATTAAATTTACAGGACAAGCTATGTTAATTAATAACTCTATCTATCTATAATTCCAGTAATCTCTGTCTGTCTGTCTGTACGTTTGTCTGTGACCGCTGTTTCTCGACAACCACGGGTCCGATATACTTTTAACTTGCCAGGTATATTGCTGGGGACCCGAGGATGTGCCTTTTCAAGGTTTCATATTAATCGGACAATTACTTACCGAGCTATGTCCAAAAAACGATTCAACCAATCAGAGAGCAGCGAACGATCGCGTGTGCCGAACGTGGCGGGCACACTCTGCCTCGGATGGCACATTTGAGAGCGTATTCATTTATTTCACGTTTGCAAACTATGTTGGCGTTAAACTATGTTTTACAACTAATAAAAACGAATTTGCGATTCATTCGCTTTCCTGCGCGTTTGTGCACGCGATGGCGATTTCTTTACCAAACTCCGGAAGCCGTTCGCTTTGGACCAAACCATTGCATGTAAATAGAGGGGGGGGATTGTCACCACTCGCAAGCCGTTCGCTTTGGACCAAACCATTTCATGTAAATAGAGGGGGGGGATATAATTTTAGATATAGATATAGTACGGGCATGCCCTAGTTAAAGTAAATTTGACAAAAGTTTCTCCACTACTACTGGCAATTTACTCAAAGCTTAAAAAGATCATTGATAAAGAAGCTTTGAAAATGAATGATAAGACCATCAACAATTCTAGAGGAAACATTTGTATATTCTTTAATAAACCAAAAGATGTGGGTGAAATTAATAATATGAATATTAGTGGTGAACTATCATCCGTACCCTGATTATTAGAGATTATTTGAAAATAAAATTTAATGTAAAAAATATTGTGGTTATTAGTTCTAATGAAAGAAAATATATAGATATTGATGGAAGTTTAATGGTATGTAAATGAGTGCTATTAACAGTCAATAGTCTGAGAGTCCAGGATCTGAATGTGATACTGAGAGTCTAGGATCTAATGATAATTATGATACCAATAGTTTGTGCTCAAATTATAGTTATGAGAGTAGCTTTATTGATGATGATAGTGAATCAATGAGTGATAGTGATAGTAATTTTAGTGATGATAATTCAGTGTACACAGATGATACTGTGTTCTCATTGAACTTTGATGATAGTGATGATGATGATTTTAGTGTTGTATTTTGTGATTAAAAAGTGTTTTACTTTAAGCACAGTTTCATATATAAAAAGCCTGTAAAAAGGCACTTTCTTCTTTAAGTGTTTTACTTTAAGTATAGTTTCATATATAAAACAGCACGTTTTCTCACGCTATAAATATGGTTTATTGTGATACTTGCGAGAGGAAGTAAAATATTATAAACGACATATTCTCACCGCAAAACACACTTACAACATTCTAAATCAATTATCACCACTTCCTAAGAACAAAAAACATTGTGGTCTCTGTAATAGAGATATCCTAAAGAAAGGTTTCAAAGCCCATCTTAAAACAAACAAACACTTGTCAAAATTCTTTACTATTAAGAACACTGATGGTGATTCCAAAAGACATATCAGAATACGCATATTTGACCTTCATCCTCCTGGCCCCAACTCAATTGTTGAGGCTGTGGATATCATTAAACCCTCTGTGAAAGATTTTATTGAAAAGACTTATTGAGTTGAAATCAATCAAGTTCTCTATGGGTATTAAAATAAAAATCTCAGAAGAAGATCCATTCACTGGTGAAAACATCACTGATTTAGCTTACATGAGACCAGGCACACACTTTATAACAACATACAATCAGATTAATCCCACTTATGTTGAACTTATCCAGCAAGAACAAGAACTTGAGCATACTATTACTGGAAGTGGTTGGAATATAGATGAGATACTATTTATTGACATTCATATTCTTAAATCAGATCCTCTAAATGCTTCTTCTTACATTGATTTACCAAGTGTTATCAAAAATAGAAAAGCAGTTATCAATATCAAAAATAAAGACAATAAATGTTTTCTCTGGTCTATTCTTGCACATCTACATCCTCAAGATAACCATGTTGAAAGAGTATCTCATTATAAAAAAATATGAGAATACGTTGAAAACAAAAGATTTAAATTTTCCAATGGCTTTTAATGATATTCCTAAATTTGAAAAGATGAATAATTTATCAGTTAATGTTTATGGTCTGACAGAAATAAACAACATTCAGATTTTAAAGCTTTCTGAAAATTATAATCAAACTCATATTAATCTTCTTTATTTTAATTCAGAGGAAAATTCACATTATACATACATCAAAGATATTAAAAAATTAATAAAACCACAAGAATGTAAAAGAACAAATAAAATATATATTTGTTTGCATTGTCTTAACTTCTTCCATACACAAGAAAGATTAGATAAACATTCAAATTATTGTGGTGAACATAAATCAACGGTAATCAATATGCCTAAAGAAGGCTCAAAGATCTCATTCAAAGATGAAAAGAAAACAATAAAACATCCATTTGTTATATATGCTGATTTTGAAAGTATTTTAGAAAAAATTGATACTGCTTCTCCAGATCCAGAAGAATCATACACAAATAAATATCAAAAACATACTCCTTGTGGTTTTTGTTATTATATCAAATCATCCGTTGGTGATGAATATACAAGTTAGAGATGTATAGAGGCTCAAATACCCCAGAGGAGTTTGTGAAACGACTAGAAAAAGACTGTGTTCGATTAAGAAAGATAATGAGAGAAACCAATAAGCCAATGTCCTTGACAAGTGAAGAGAAAAGGGAATTTATAAAAAACAATGTCTGTCATATTTGTGAGGAGAAAATTGGTGAAGGTCTAATATAAAGGTTAGAGATCTTTGCCATCTCACTGGTAAATATAGAGGTCCGGCTCATCAAAGTTGTAATATTAATTATAAACTCCCCTCTTTCATTCCTGTCTTTCTTCATAACAATGCTAATTTGATTCGCATCTATTTATCAAGGAACTCTCAAAGACTTCTGGAAGTATCTCAGCAATTCCAAACACAGATCAGAAATACATTTCATTCACAAAAACAATCTTTATAAAAACAGGATTTGACATTTAAAAAAACAAAAAAAACTTATGATATAACTAATATTAGATTTCTTGATACATTTAAATTCATGACAAGTCTATTGGCTAACTTGGTTCAAAATCTAAAAGAGTTCCCATGTCTTTCAGTGTATTTTTCAGACAAAGATTTACTAACACAAAAGGGAATTTATCCCTATGACTACATGAACACATTTGAGAGATTCAATGAAACACAACTTCCTTCAAAAGAAAATTTCTATAATAAATTAAATAATAGTCATATATCTGATAAAGATTATGCACACGCACAAAATGTTTGGGAAAAATATAACATCAAGAATCTTGGTGAGTATCACGATTTGTATCTCAAAACTGATGTGCTTTTGTTGGCTGATGTGTTTGAGGCTTTCAGAACAATCTGTCATTCTGGATATGGATTGGATCCTGCTCACTCTTACACTGCTCCTGGAATGGCTTGGAGTGCAATGTTAAAAATGACAAAACAAGCTTTGGATTTGATAACCGATGTCGATATGCTTTTAATGATTGAAAAGGCAAAAAGAGGTGGAATTTCACAAGTGTGCTCGAGCAGATACGCAAAAGCAAATAACAAATATCTTCCGAATTATGATTCAACGAAAGAGAGTTCTTACTTGATGTACTATGACGCGAACAACCTCTATGGCTGGGCAATGTCTCAGGCTCTTCGTTATGGAAAACTTATATGGGTAAAGGAAAAAGACTACAAAAAGGTTTTACAAGATGCATGTATCTCTACACAAGCTGAATTAGATGAAGAAAAAGTTGGTTATTATTTTGAAGTTGATTTGAAATATCCAGAGGAACTCCATAACCTTCACAAAGATCTCCCATTTGCTTGTTAAAAGGAAATTCCAAAGGAGTGGTTAAGTGATTATCAACAATCATTTAATGTAAAGGGTAAAGCATCAGAGAAGCTTCTAACAACACTATACAACAAGAAAAATTATGTTCTCCATCAAAGAAATTTGAGACAATGTCTTTCAAAGGGTCTCCATGTTGAAAAGATACATAGGATTCTCAAGTTTAATCAGAGTCATTGGTTGAAAGAGTACATTGATTTTAATACACAAAGAAGAACAGAGTCAAAAACAGATTTTGAGAAAGACTTTTATAAATTGATGAATAATGCTGTATTTGGAAAAACAATGGAGAATGTTAGAAAGAGACAAAACATTCGTCTATCAACATCATGGAAACAAGCATCAAAATTAATCAACAGACCAAGCTTCTCGAGAGTAGAAGTTTTTACGGAAAATTTTTGTGCGATACATTTGATGAGAGAAAGCGTTGAGATGGACAAAACTATTTACATTGGTACCTCAATACTTGATTTATCAAAGTCCTTGATGTATGATTACTTTTACAATAACTTGAGGAAGAAATATCAAAATGATGTTAATTTACTTTATATGGATACAGATAGTTTTATTTTGAAAATTAATACTGATGATGTTTATTCAGACATGAAAAAGGACATTACTATCTATGATACAAGTAATTACAGTCCAGAGAGTGAGTTGTTCTCTTCTAAAAATAAAAAGGTGATTGGAAAGTTCAAGCATGAATTAGGAGGATATGTTATGAGTGAATTTGTGGGATTGAGGTCAAAGGCTTATGCTTATAAATACATTGTGAATAACATTGAAAAGACGGATGAGAAGTTAAAAGGTGTAAAGAAAAATGTTATTAAAGAAACAATAAACTTTAAGGATTATTATAACTGTTTACCAACAAAGAAAGAAGAGTTTAGAAAGATTAATGGAATAAGAAGTTATAAACATCAATTATATACAGAAGAGATAAATAAGAAAGCATTTTTTTTTTTTTTTTTTTTTTTTTTTTTTTGTATACTGAATCGAGGCTCGTGAAAGAGCTAACATTTATTTCACAAATAAACAAAAACAAACCAGACAAACAAAATATAGAAAAAGAGGGAGCAGAAGACAAGATGGGGAGAGAAGGGGAAGCACACAAACACAACACCTGAGAGCAGGGAGAAGTGCGGGAGGGAGAGGGCCTGGGGGGAGGAGGCGTGGGAGGTATAAAACACAAGGAGACCAAGGACTTCCAGGACAGCAGTTGGTATGTCAAAAAAGTGTAGGATTTGGGGTGAAATTAGCGGGGGTAGAAAAGATCAAGGTTTTGGATGGGGGAAGATAAGAGATGGTGGTGAACAGCTGTTTTAAAGACCTGGAGGGTGGAGTGGGATTGAAGAGAGTGAGGGAGTTTGTTCCAGAGGTGGGAGAAAAGAGGAATGAAGGAGCGAAGGTGAGCAGAAAGTCTTGATTTTGGCAGTTTAACCATAAGGGGGTTGCAGGCAGATCTTGTGCGACCTGTAAGGATATTTGGGGGACAGAGCCCAGAGAGGGCTGGGGGGGCAAGGCCAGAGAGGAGACGGTAGAAGATGGAAAGACCACCAACCTGCCTGCGGTGAGTGAGTGAAAGGCCCTTGGAGTTAGCTTCATCGCGGGAGATTCCAATGATTCTGAACGCTTTGGTTTCAACAGCGTGAAGACGGGCTAGGTGTGAGGCAGGAGCACCAGACCAGAGGGGAGAGCAGTATTCCATAGAGCTGCGGATGAAAGCCTTGTATGTGGTGAGGAGCTCAGGTGTGCCAAGGAAGGACTTCGCCCGACGGAGGATGCCCAGTCGGCGACTGGCTTTGGAGGCCAGATTTGAAATGTGGTTTTCCCAGGAAAGATCATGGCAAATAGTGAGACCCAAAAGCTTGAGTGACAGAACTTCTTGGAGAGGATTATTCAGAAAGTGGATGGGAGGGTTTTCCAGTCAGTCTTTTCGGAGAGACATCGTAAGAGTGTGAGATTTATCAGGATTGAAAGACATGTTCCATTTGTTTGCCCAGTCTGTGATTTTGTCCAGGTCTGCAGAGAGTGAGGAGGCTGCAGACTGCCGATCTGAGGGATGAGGAATGGAGTGACAGAGAGTAGAGTCGTCAGCAAAGAGATAGAGAGGATTTTCAAGAGAGTCAGAGAGATCATTGATGAAGACCAGAAAAAGCACAGGGCCCAGAACACTACCTTGGGGAACTCCAGCCTGAACAGGAAGAGGCAATGAGAGAAACCCATTCAGGGCCACACGTTGACTACGACCAGAGAGGAAGTCCACCAGCCATGCGTGGAGATTTCCATGGATACCAAAGGAGGAGAGTTTGGTGAGCAGAGCAGGGTGCCAGGCCGTATCGAAGGCACGTGAAATATCAAGGGAGACAGCTCTAATTTCCTGTTTGGTGTTGAGGACCTCCATCCATTGTTGATAAAGCAGAAGCAGCATGTCCAGAGTAGAGTGACCAGGTCTGAAACCAAATTGATGATCAGAGATCAAGCCATTGGAGAAGAGGAAAGATTTCATATCTGAAAAAAGCATTAGGGGCTTTTGATGATGAGGTTTATTTAAAAAAAAAAATGGAATTGATAGTCTCCCTTATGGTTATATAAGTATATAAGTGATAAGATATAAGTGATAAGATATATAAGTGATAAGAGAAATAAGTGATAAGATAACGGGGTTAGGGATTTTAAGGGCTACCACCGCCTTTTTTATAAATAAATAAATGATAGAACCAAGTATTAACCAGACTAAAGGGTGGAGTTGTAATCAACCTTGGTATATAAATGGTAAACATAACGAATGTGAAAAATATCAAATCGGTATAATTGAAAAGGCAACTGGTAAAAAAGTTCACAAAACAAATAAGAGAATTAATTTAAATACCGGTGAGTTGGGTAAAAAAGATGGAAATATTTTTGAGTGGATGGAAAACTTTGATGGTTGTCAGAAAAATATATACTTTAATTTAAAAATGGTGTGTGGCACTGGAGGCGCTCAAACAAGAACATTGAGGGAGGTTTATCATTTTATCTTAGCTCAGTTAAAATATCTTAATAAAGAACCAAACTCAAACATCTTTTTTGTTAATGTATTAGATGTCGATGGTAGTGGTAAGATAATTAAATTATTTCCCACACATAAACAAATATTTATAGGGTCATTGTTTGAGTGGTCTACTCGGGATCATTGATATTAAGAGAGTGAGAGGGAGCAAATATTCGTAGGATCATTGTTTGAGTGGTCTAATGAACAACATTGAGAATAACAGTATGTCAAAAGGCTAAAAGGTTCGTAAAGAACAGGGTGGGAGAAATCGAGGTGTTTCGGGGAAATGAGGGTGAGAGAAAAATGAACATGTAAGTCAATGGGAAAATGAGGGTGGTCCAGGAACAACATTATTATCCTACTGGTGGTGCAATAGCCACTGGATAAAATGTTGGTAAAACCTGGAATTGTTTTTACTTTACACTTTTAAACGTTCATTTAAATTGAATGAAATCTATCTATATAAATGAAACACAGTTTGTGTGTGTGTTACCTATAGACTCCTAAACGGAGTGGCTCATGTACTTTATTTTTGGCATAGACATAGACATAGACATGGCCATTGGGCCTGGGAAGGATGTGGCCCACCTAAAAATGATCTCTGATGACGAGATCCATATTTTTTATTCATATTTTTTATTCATATTTAACTTAGTGCATTTCAGCGAGGAACATCATACACTGATCTCAGCCTGTGCCAGAGCAGCTCACTGATTCGCTCAGAGCGATCACGTGATTTTCCATCCTCGCCGCCATACTCCATGTTGCCTGCTGTACTATATATCAGTGGCTATACTCCCACACAGGCTGCATTGGGATTATGTGGGGATTATCAGTGGCAGCCTGATCACCAGCGTCTGAAGAATGAAGTTTGGACATATGAGCCAGGTCAGGATGCCAAGTTTAAGTTGCCTGATACCCTGCCCGTTTACACTCTCTGCGAATGTATGGGGGTCAACACTCCTGTGCGTGTAGGGGGGGGGGCGAGGGAGGGGGCTCTGTCCAAGGCCGAGTTTTTTTTTCTTTCATCTTTAGATCCATATTTTTAGCCATAACTTCGTGCATTTCCGATTGGGTTCTGAACATTACAGCCTCTGCCTCTGCCACAGCTCAGAGCGATCACATGACAATTTTTAAGATTGCAAGGAAGAAGGCACTGGACCCCAGCCCCATATATACATCACTGCCTGCGCCGTCAATTTGCATGTTATCGGTTACCTTTTATGGCTCGCTCAGGATCTTCGTCAGGCTCGCGAGTGAGTTAGCCAATCACCTGGGAGCATGAGGCCATGTTGGCCACGCCCACGACGTGGCATGAGCAAGACGTCGTTTGTTTGATTGCAGAGTCATTCAGGATCTTCATTGGCGAGCGAGCGAGTTAGGTTGCCATGTGTAAACGTAAAAGTGAAAAGATTTGAATTTGTCTACGAGTTCACACATGGAAGACTGACTACGACAAAGGCAATGAAAAAAAAGATTTTTTTTTTTTTTTTTTTTAAATCGCTAGTACCTAAGCCTTTTTTAATTAATGAAAGTTATATACGAGTACACATTTGCATAAATAAATAAAAAAACAATAACAAGACATTTGAATACAAATAAATCAAACAATTCCAGAAGTGTACAAAGTTGGTGGTACGGCTTCTTCTTCTTCCTGATCAGCATCACACTTACCTCAGAAAAGTGATGAATGCCACATTCACCCCATTCACCCACCAGCATATATATGAACCCCATTCCTCTCCTGCCTCCCCCCTTCCTCCCCCTTCCCCTCCTCCCCCCTCTCCTCCCATCTTCCATCCCCCCCTCCCCTCTCCTTCTCCTCCTCCATCCCACCTCCCCCCCCCTCCCTCCCATACCTCACACCCCTTCCCTCCCCTCCCTCCCTGGTCTCCTCCTCCCCCCTCCTCCCCCACCCGGCAACGCCGGGTACTTCTGCTCGTACTTGAATATTGTTTAACACAAATCGCCTTCATAATACTCATGCTTTCAAGAACCATGGTATATATTGCTATTTGGCATGAGAAGGCCTGGCAGGTAAGAGGGTTAGGATTGGGGTGAAGAAGACTATGAAGTACAAGGCCAATTGACACTGTTCTATATTGATCAATAAAACGTCCATTTTCTAAAGTGTGATACAACGTCAGTTTGTTGCAGTATACAAGGCCATACTGGTGATGGATGAGACTGCTTCAGTGGTGCTAAACTTCTGGATTTTTTTCACGATCTTTCATATCATTATTTTATGAAAATTGAAGTATGTACTTGAACACTTCATGAGGCCTCATCTGGAATATTGTTTGTCGTTTTGGTCACCACAAGTCTGGAAAGAAATAGCTGCTATAGAGAGGGTTCAGCACAGGCCTACTGGATTGATTCCAGGCCGAGCTCGACTCGACTACGAGGAGTGCCTGAAGGAGACAGCTTTAGAAGGAGGCGGTTATCATGGGATATGATCGATGTTTAAGACAATGAAGGGTATAGACAAAATAAGTGGAGAAAAATTCTTCAGCTGAGACAGTGACAGGACCAGGGGCCAACAACAACAAGCATTTTATGGCCATTTTCCCTGCGAGAGCGAGGGTTGGCCTTGCTGGCGCCATGACAATCTTCTCCATTTTGCCCTATTTTCTGCATCTCCCCTTGTTAACCCCCTTGCCTGCATTTCTTCTTCCACCACCTTCAGCCAAGTCTTTCTCGATCTTCCCTGTCCTCTATTTCCTTCTACATTCATTTCCATCACTCTTCTCAACCAGTCACTTTCATCCTTCCTCAACACATGACCAAACCATCTCAAACTGTTTCTCTTCACAGCATCCATCACAGGCTCTATTCCCATCATATTTAGCAATTCATCATTTGTTTTCCTCTCTCTCAACGGTACTCCACACATCCACCGAAGCATTCACATTTCCACCCTTTCCAGTCTTTGTTGCTGCTCGACGTTCATTACCCAAGTCTCGCTCCCATTAATCATAACACTTCTCACACATGCAGCATACACCTTTCCCTTCAGCTTCAACGACACTCCCCTCCTCGTTAGAACACCACTCAGTTCCCAAAACCTTTTCCATGCACATCTCACTCTTGCAATCGTTGCCAAGTCCTTCCTTGGCATACCTGAGCTCCTCACCACATACAAGGCTTTCATCCGCAGCTCAATGGAATACTGTTCCCCCATCTGGGCCGGTGCTCCTGCCTCACACCTCGCTCGGCTTCACGCTGTTGAAACCAAAGCTTTCAGAATCATTGGAATTTCCTGTGATGAAGCCAACTCTGAGCGCCTTCCACTCACTCACCGCAGGCAGGTTGATGGTCTTTGTGTCTTCTACCGACTCCTCTCCGGCCTTGCTCCTCCAGCTCTCTCTGTGCTCAGTCCCCCTAATATTCCTACAGGTTGCACAAGATCTGCCAGCAACTGTCTTATGTTTAAACTGCCAAAATCGAGGCTCTCTGCTCACCTTCACTCTTTCATTCCTCTTTTCTCCCACCTCTGGAACAAACTCCCCCACTCCCTTCAATCCCACTCCTCCCTCCACGTCTTTAAAACAGCTGTTCTCCACCATCTCTTGTCTTCCCCCATCCAAAGCCATGATCTTTTCTACCCCCACTAATTCACCCCAGATACACTTCTTTTTGAAATTCCAACTTCTTTCCTGGAAGTCCTTGCAGTGTTCATATGTTTTATACCTCTCCCACCTCCCGTCAAGCCCTCCCCCTCCCACATTTCTCCCAATGTCCTTGCTCTCAAAGGTTGTGTTTGTGTCCCTTCCCCTCTCTCCCCATCTTGTCTACCGCTCCCCTTATTTTGTGTTTTATGTGTTGGTTTGACTTTTTATGTGATTAATGTTAGCTCTTTCATGAGCCTCGATCTTGTATACAAAAAAAAAAAAAAAGTCTGATGCACCTTCTTCATTCAGCATGTCTCCTTGGTCGCAAAATGTTTTCACACCTTCCAGCTTCATGCTCTCTCCAAGATCCAACTCAACATTTCCTCCATCTGCAACTTTGTGCACACCTTACACTTGAATGTTGCTGCCACACTGGTTATTGACCCTCTCAGACCACTACATTTTTGTTGAACCCACTCAGCACACATTGTACATCGAATGGAGCTCACTCCGCCACCCTTCCTGCACACAGCACACGGCCACTTCCCAGTTCTTTCCACCTCACCACATGCTTTTTTCACCTGCCATCACCTTCGTTTTTCCGATATTCACCTTCAGACCTTTTGTCTCCATACATTCCTTCCACTTGTTCATCTTCTCCTTCAGTCCATCGATAGTTTCTGCAATCAACACCAGATCATCTGCATACAACAACTCCCACGGTAAACCTTCCCTTACATTCCGAGCCAGCACCATCACAGTGACAAATAGTAGTGGACATAGTACCGACCACTAATGCACTCCCACCTTCACCTCAAACTCACCACTGTTCCCTCCCTTTGTCCTTACAGCTGTACACACTCTTTCGTACATTGCCATCACTAATCTGATCAACCATTCCTCCACTCCTAACTTCCTCAATGCCCATGGCACTACTTTGCGTGGAACTCTATCGAATGCTTTCTCCAGATCAACAAACCAAAGAAACAACTTCTTCCTCTTCTCCATGTACTTCTCCTTCAACTGCCTTGCAATAAAAAGCATGTATGTCATTCCTCTTCCTGGCATAAATCCAAACTGCATTTTGTCAATCCACACTTTCTTCCTTATCCTCCTATCCGACACCCTTTCAAATACCTTCATTCCCTGCTCCAATAACTTTATCGCTCCATACAAGCCACAGTCCAGAGGGTCACCTTTCCCATTGTATAGAGAGACGACGGTACTCGGTTCCCAATCCACTAGAATGCGGCCATCTTTCACCACCAGATTACAGATCTCTGTCATTTTCTTCACACCCCAACTTCATGCTGCCTTCAACATATCTCCCACAACTCCCATCGGCCCTCTTGCTTTTCTACTCTTCATTGCTAAATTACTACTTAGTGACAGGACCAGGGGCCACAGCCTCGTAAAGAAAAGAAGAGTTAATACTGTGGTCAGGCAAGGCTCTTTCATTCAGAGAGTAGTTAATGCATGGTATTGTCTCCCAGAAAGGCAATAGCAACATAACCAATAGATAAGTTTAAATTAGGAGTAGATAGGTACCTGGAAGCATTGGAGATAGAAGAGTGTCGGGATATTGGCAAGACGTTTATGACTTGAGCATGGATTGGGCAATTGTGTGCATCTCAGTGAAGTGGAGTGTCGTGTCTGTGGGGGGTTTCGTGAAGCGGTGGTGTGTGGTTGATGTTGTGTGTTTTTCATCCAAGAACAGCCATCGCCCAAACCCCCTCCCACACCCATAAAAAAGAAACCCACAAAAAATTGCTTTTTTCTCTTTTCTTTGAATTATTAAAACTAGCAATGGTACCTGCCCGATGGGTGGGGCTTCAATTAGGAAGCCCAAATGAAAAGGCAAAATATCAGAAATTGAAGGCTTTTTTATTTTAAACGATTCATGTACTTCACTTCCGAATTTCACGATTCACCTCCGCTTCCGGTCCGGTCTGGAGAGGACGCTGGCATTACTTGTTTGCCAGTTCTCCGACTGGGCCATTGTTAATAGTTTGCTTTTCTGGTGGTCGTGGCGGATTTTTGACCGTTGGGTCTGCCCTCTGCTCGGGCCCGGCTCTGCTCCTGGCTTCGCCTGCCCGGCTCCTCCACTGATTCCTCAGGCCCGCTCCTGTTGTTTGTGGCCGTTGTTTCCGGCGGTGGCTGTTTGCCGCTGTGGTCTTGATTAGCGGCTGCGGTCGTTTGCCGCTGCATTTGCCGCTTTGCCTCCTCGACCTTGGCTAGGTACTCGTCCCTTCGCTCCTGCCTGGCATGGCTCTGAGGTACTCCGCCGCAAGGCTTCTTCTGCTCAATACTCACTCCACCCCATCATGCATCTCTGCAATCAAGTACCACGGACTCCTGCGACGACCCAGATACATTCATAGAGGCTCCCGTCGTAAGTTTGATTACTTACAAACAGGTCACTCCATTCCCATACTCTGGTCGGCTCAGCGCACTCCCACTCATCGTCCCAGCGCACCTGGTCACAGCAACGCACACGATCGCACCTCCTGTCTGCAAACCCTGGCTAAATCACCTGAGTTCATCCCCACCATACAAAACAACATCAAGCTCACCCTGTTCAATACCCAGTCCCTCAACAACAAAAGCCTCATCCTGAACGACTACATTCTGGATAATAAACTGGACTTTCGCTGTCTCACTGAAACCTGGCAACAACCTCTGGACTACTTCTCGCTCAACCTCACTACCCCCAATGGATATTCTTACATCAATAAACCACGCTCGGAGGGCCGAGGGGGTGGAATTGCCGTAATTCACCGATGAGACATCAAGACCAGCCTCATCTCCATCTCATCTGCTCCATCATTTGAACACCTGGCTTTTAAACTCTCTGGTCACACACAGTCAGTCATGGCTGTCGTCTACTGCCCTCCCAAACCACACCCATCATTCCTGTCTGACTTCTCCTACTTTCTGACCCAGCTCTGTTCCCTCTCCCCCTCAATCCTCCTCCTCGGTGATTTCAATATCCACATGGACTCCACTGACTCCACAATAACCACTGACCACTGATTTACTCACCTGCTTTAACCTCACTCAACATGTCAACTTTCCTACCCATAACCGTGGTCACATTCTGGACCTTGTCTGCTCTACTGGATTAATTTTGCACCATCTCTCTGGCTCTGACCTCACCCTCTCTGACCACTTAGCCATCACTATGACCATCAACATCCCCACCCCAGCACCAAGGCATTATCACACTATCAACTTCCGTAAGCTAAAGGCTCTTTCACCTACCTCATTCTCATCCACCCTCTCTGAAAAAATGTCCACTTCTCCCTTCGTTGACCTCCACACCGCTTCTGACCTCACTGACTACTACAACCACACTCTCTCCTCCTGCCTTGACCAGCTTGCGCCGATAAAAACCAAAACAGTTTCTGTCACCCATTCTGCTCCCTGGTTTACCCCTGAACTCCGCCTGATGAAAACTCGTGCTCGCCAACTTGAAAGACTCCGCAATAAAACAGGTCTCACAATTCACTCCCAAGCCTACAAGGACCACCTACAACACTACAAAGATGCCCTCTCCCACGCCCGCTCCGCCTACAATGCTCAAATTATCCACTCTCGCTCCGGAAACCCAAAAGCACTCTTCTCTACAATAAACAAACTCCTTAGCCCCCCTGAACACCACCACCCAGTCATTCACAGGAGACAACTGCATCTCCTTCCTTTCATTCTTCCAATGCAAAATTGACAACATCTACAACAGCTTAACCACCACCGCACCCGCTCCCCCTCAAACCACCTGCCCCCCCCCCTTATCCTGCCAACCCCTGTCTCAGTTCTCCCCAGTCTCCCCTACTGACCTCGCTGAACTCCTCATAGGAATGAAAACTGCCACCTGCACTCTTGACCCCATCCTCTCCAGCTTTGTCAAGGCCTCCCTTCCTGCTCTCTCTCTCCACTTATCACTGCAACAATAAACTCCTCCCTGTCTACAGGCATCGTCCCACCATCCCTCAAAATTGCTGCTGTTACCCCCATTCTGAAAAAACCTGGACTCAACCCTGAGACCCTAAATAACTTCAGACCCATCTCCAACCTACGCTTTCTGTCAAAAGTTTTGGAACGTGCTGTAGCCACTCAACTCAAACATCACCTCTCTGCCAATAACCTGTATGAAACATTCCAATCCGGATTCCGCTCCAACCACAGTACTGAAACTGCTCTCCTCAAAATCACCAACGACCTTCTCATCTCCTCTGATGCTGGCAACCTCAACATTCTCATCCTCCTCGACCTCAGCGCCGCCTTTGACACCATCAATCACACCATCCTCCTCACCCGACTTGAAACCACCTTTAACATTACCGGCACTGCCCTCTCTTGGATCAAATCATACCTCTCTGACAGACACCAGTTCATCTCAATCAATAACTGCAAATCCCTCACTGCTCCCCTCCCCCAAGGTGTCCCCCAAGGTTCAGTTCTTGGCCCCCTCCTCTTCATCCTGTACCTGTCCCCCCTTGGTCATTTGATCCGCTGTCATGGTCTCCAATTCCACTGCTTCGCCGATGACATCCAGCTTTTGATCTCCACCAAGTCCATCTCCACCGCCACCCACTCTATCCTGACAAACTGCATCACTGAAATAAAATCCTGGCTTCAAATCAACTTCCTCAAACTTAACTATGATAAATCTGAAATAATCATCATTGGCCCAAAAACGCTCACCAAATCCACCCATAACTTTGCCCTCAACATCGACGGTTTCCCAGTATCCACCTCCCCTCTCATCCGGAATCTTGGCATCATCTTAGACCAAACCCTCTCCTTCGACAAATACACTAAACAGATCACAAAGACAGCCTGCTTTCACCTGAAAAACATCGCCCGGCTCCTTCCATCCCTCTCCTCCACGGCTGCAGAAACCCTCATCCACGCCTTCATCACCTCCCATCTGGACTACTGCAACAGCCTCCTCTATGGTTCACCCTCAATAATCACCAATAAACTCCAATACATTCAGAACTCCTCTGCCCGTCGACTCACTCATTCCCGGACCTGTGACCACATCACCCCCGTCCTTTACAAGCTTCACTGGCTCCCCATCCCCCAGAGAATCCAGTACAAAATCCTCCTCTTGACCTACAAAGCCCTCCATAACCTGGCCCCATCCTACCTGGCTGACCTCCTCTCCAGACACACTCCCAACCGCAACCTCCGTTCTGCTGGTGCCAACCTGCTGACCACACCCCCCCCAATCCGGACCAAATTCACATCCTGGGGGGACAGGGCCTTCTCCATCGCTGCTCCCACCCTCTGGAACTCACTACCTCACACCATCAGAGACTCCTCCTCACTCACCACATTCAAAACATCACTCAAGACCCACCTGTTCAAAACTGCATTCAACATTTAACCAACAGCATTTAACCCCTGACTATATCTTCTCCTTCTCCTTCCTTTTGCTTTGATTATTTACCTGTTGATTTTTGTCTTTTTGCACTTGTTTTTTTGTACTCTGTCAAAGCGTCTTTGGGCTTCTTGAAAAGCACTATATAAAATAAATGTATTATTATTATTATTATTATTATTATTATTATATAAACATCTGTTGAATCATATCACACACAAATCATCAAATATAAAAGGTATCTGATGCCCATTTTGAAAAAAGATTGAATTCTGCAAAACGGAAGCGGCCGCTATACGACTTTCTCAGTCGCACGTTTATGTGTGAAGAATGCGCACCGAATCTAACATGGAAGCGGCCACTACACCTGCTTCTCAGTTGCTTTGCACATGCTGCCATGTTACTTCGGAGCTGCACTTTTATATAGGAAGAGTTCATCAGGAGTCGATCTACTCTCCTGGTACGTAGACTTTCAACAAAAGCCACATAACTGTTCATATTGGTAAATATTATTCCATCGTGTTTGGAAAAATTGGAAAACTTGGGAAAATTGTAAATGACAATATAGCCTATTTTATTCCAGTGGGTCCTCCGATTGCCCACCCAAAATATTGTTGCGTTCGGTTGAGCCGTTTTTGCGCTACCTTCGAACGGACATCTGGTGAATTGTATATTTAAATAAATGTATTTCCCCATTTGTATTTGATACGCTTGGGATATCGCTGGTCGTGCCAAATCGTCTTATCCACATTTCTCTCCTCATTCCCCAAATGAAAGTGCATCGTTTTGGTGGATGAAATTTGCCTGGTGTTGACGTGGCGCATCATAATGGGACGAATGGTTTCCTCTAGTTTACTCTGGGTTTATTTTTTTCTCTGTATATAAAAACACATTCATTAGATGCTGATTGATAAGAAATCTTTCGAAATGGGACACAGCGGGTGAACAAACTGTATGCAAAAGCCCGCATTTATTGGATAATAATGGATTGGATTGTCAATGGAAATAACTCACAAAACATTCCAAACAGAGTGAAGAAAATTACATGTATAATATTTCTGTGATTAACATAAGATTTGTATCCCTGGCAGGTCATCGGCACAATGGAGATCTTCTTGGAATGGCTCATGTCCCAAGGCCTAAGAGCAGAAACAGCCCAAGCAGTGATCGATAAGCTTGGAATTGAGCATCAGAAGGTTATTCGAGTTTGTACTGAGTCGGGTCCATTGCGGACTGAGCTCCTCTCTCTCGCCAAAGACAAATTACAATTTGCGATGTATGCTGACTTCTCCAAATTTATGAATTCTATTTCGAAGGCGCAGGATATCCAAATTGCGGGGTCTTCTCTGTTGGGAAGTATTTTCGTCAACTTGGAGAATGTTATTCAGGAACTTTCCAGTTTCTGTGAAAAGATTTTCAAATCCCAAAATGTGCAGCTGGAAAATGTTTATTGTTTCACTGGAATCAGGTTCAGTGACGTCAGCAGCCTCAGCTCTCAGGATGATGGGTCAAGAGCCATGTCTGGTATGTGACTTTTTTAATACAACATCACACGTCAACAAATATCTTGATCTTCTCCCATTGTTTTTTTGTATTCTTTTAACTTGTGTAATCTGAAAATATACTGAAAATTCCCGGTGTGTACCCTGGTTTAGAATAGGTGCGCCGTATCCCTGCATCTCATAAGAGGTGACTAAGAGGGTTGGCGTCAGGAAGGGCATCCCGCCATAGAAACATTGCCTCAAAAAAGAGAACCATGACGATTACAATGACATATGGGCAGGGTACAGCCCGAAGTAGAGATCGTTTTCTGAGGTTTGGGACATGGAATGTAGGGACAATGACAGGTAGATCAGGAGAAGTGGTGGAAGTATTGGTCAGAAGAAGAGTGGACATATGTTGTGTGCAAGAGACGAGTTGGAAGGGAAGTGGTGTGAGAATTGTGAAGGGTAGGCAGGGACAGAAATACAAGTTTGTGTGGCAAGGGTGCCCGGAGGGCATGAATGGTGTTGGTTTCCTGTTTTCTGAAGAGTTTGTAGACAGTGTGGTGAGTGTGACGAGAGTGAGTGATAGGTTGATGATGGTGAAAATGATGATTGGAAAGCTCTTTGTGAACGTCATCTCGGGATATGCGCCGCAGGTTGGTCGGAGCGATGAAGAGAACGACAAGTTCTGGTGTGTGATAGAGAAGCTGATGGAAAACGTGAAAGATGAGGAAGTTGTTGTGGTCAGAGTCAGAGGAGACCTAAATGGACATGTGGGAAGGAGTATGGATGGTTTTAATGGAGTTCATGGGGGTTACGGATATGGTGTGAGAAAAGGAGAAGGTGAAATAATTTTGGAGTTTGCTGATGGAGCTGATTTGTTGATTTGTAATACTCAGTTCCAGAAAGAGGATAATGAGCTTGTTACATACACGTCAGGTGGGTCGACGACAACCGATGACTACCTGATGGTGCGGAGGCGAGATACGCGGCACTTCCGGGACACAAAGATGATCCCGGGGGAGGAGGCTGTTTCACAGCACCACTTGGTTGTCTGCGACATAAGGGTGAAATGTGCGAGGAGAGCTCAGCGGGTGAAGTACCAACTGAGAATTAAGGTGTGGATGCTGAAAGAGGTGACAGTAAGGGAGGCATTAAAAGAGATGCTGAGTATGGCGGAGGATGATGTGGTTGAGCTTGAAAGTGGTGGTTGTCAATGAAAGATAGTCTGTTGGGAGCCGTTGGTGAGGTATGTGGATGGACAAAAGGATCACCGAGGCACTTGGAAACATGGTGGTGGGATGATGAAGTTGGAAAGAGGATTGACGAGAAGAGGAAGAAGGTCAAGGAGTGGCAGAAGGCGAAGGGTAAGGGAGCAGAAAAGGCAGACCAGTAAAGTTATAAGGCAGCCAGGAAGGCTGCAAAGAAGGAGGTAGCAAAGGCGCAGGAGGCATGCAGGAAAATGTTCGGAGAACGCTTGGATTCGGAAGAGGGTCAGAGAGTGGTATTCAGGATTGCAAAGCTGATGGCGAAAGAGAGGTGTGATGTGATGGGGGTGAGTTGCTTGAAGGATGAAGTGGGACAAATCGTTGTGGACCCAGATGGAAGAGATATATGGAAATGCTGTTGAATGCAGAGAATGAATGGGATGGCAACATAGAGAGTAACCCAGTTTTAGGACCGGCAGAGAAGATAACTCAGAAGGAAGTCGAGGAAGCGATAAAAGCAATGAAGAGTAGAAAAGCGGGAGGGCCGACGGGAGTTGTGGGAGATATGTTGATGGCAGCAGGAAGTTGGGGTGTGAAGAGAATGACGGAGATCTGTAATCTTGTGGTGAAAGAAGGCCGCATTCCAGTGGATTGGGAACTGAGTAACCGCTTCCCTCTATACAAGGGGAAAGGTGACCCTGTGGAGTGTGTCTCGTACCGAGCGATAAAGTTATTGGAGCATGGAATGAAGGTATTGGAAAGGGTGTTGGAGAGGAGGATGAGGAAGAAAGTGAAGACTGATGAAATGCAGTTTGGATTTATGCCAGGAAGAGGAACGACAGAAGCGCTTTTTATTGTGAGGCAGTTGCAGGAGAAGTACATGGAGAAGAGGAAGAGGTTGTTTCTTGGGTTTGTTGATCTGAAGAAAGCATTCGACAGGGTTCCACCGAAGTATTGACATGGGCATTGAGGAAGTTAGGAGTGGAGGAATGGTTGATCAGAGTGAATGGTTGGAATGGTTGATCAGTGTATGGAGGAATGGTTGAGCAGATCAGACCACAAGGCCCACAAAACGTGCAGAAATTTACAAGAATAACATCGTAATTTTGCGTTATTTCTCTCGTTCACAAATTATGTACACAATTTTAGCCTGCCCATTGAACATTAAATTTTAAATCCCTATCCTTTCCACCTGTTCACATAATTTTAACCACCTGTCATGCAATGATCATAGATATGTAAATGATGTAGAATATGTATAAATTGAAGAAAAGGTCAACATGCAATTGCACAGAATGGCTTGTATCCTTAATATTGATCAAACACACAATGTTCCAAATCATCACTCAGAACGTCAGCTGGATCAAAAATACTTGCCCATTTCTGTAACTGAAATCGCACGTGCACCCTTTTGTGTGTTTTATGACAAAATATATCTTTTCAAATATACAGTGCATTCAGAAAGTATTCAGACCCCTTCACTTTTTTCACATATTGTTATGTTGCAGCCTTATGCTGAATCGTTTAAATTCATTTTTTCCCTCATCAATCTGCACTCAATACCCCATAATGACATAGAGAAAACAGGATTTTAGAAAGTTTTGCAAATTTATTGAAAAGAAAAAACTGAAATATCACATTGACATAAGTATTCATACCCTTGCTATGACACTTGAAATTTAGCTCAGATGCCTCCCATTTCTCTTGATCATCTTTGAGATGTTTCTACACCTTGATTGCAGTCCACCTGTGGTAAATTCAATTGTTTGGACATGATTTGGAAAGGCACACACCTGTCTATATAAGGTCTCACAGCTGACGATGCATATCGGAGCAAATACCAAGCCATGAGGTCAAAGGAACTGCCTGCAGAGCTCAGAGACAGGATTGTGTCGAGGAACAGATTTGGGGAAGCCACCAATAAAATTTCTGCTGCATTGAAGGTTCCCAAGAGCACAGTGGCCTCCATAATTCTTAAATGGAAGAAGTTTGGAACAACCAGGACTCTTCCTAGAGCTGGCCGCCCAGCCAAACTGAGCAATCGGGGGAGAAGGGCCTTGTTCAGAAAGTTGACCAAGAACCCGATCGTCACTCTGGCTGAGCTCCAGAGATCCTGTGTGGAAATGGGAGAAACTTCCAGAAGGACAACCATCACTGCAACACTCCACCGATCTGGGCTTTATGGTGGAGTGGCCATTCATAATATAAATTTAGAAATACCGAATGAGTTTTGCAAGCACATGAGGTTATCATTTCAAACCTGCATGCTGTCCGTAATTAATTCATCTTTAACATTATTGTTTCACAGGATTTGAGCATAACTATCCTGATAATTCAGTAGATGTCTACAATTTTAATTATTGCCTTTGAAAAAGAATTCCGGGGAACTCCTGACAGTTTTTTTTTAAACTCAAAATGCCGGAGATAGCTCCCCTACTGAAGCAAACTTGTTTGCAATAAGGAAGTCCCTATCCAATTTACCAATGCATCAATCCACAGGCACCTATCCCCGAATGTTTTTCTATTGGCTCTTTAAAAAAAACAAGACTGCATACAATCTTTTGATAGTTCCATACACAATTTTCAAGACTTTAAAAACCAGTCATAAGATTAACTTGCATGCGAAGCAAGTGTTTAGAAAGAAAGGTACATGTGGATCCCATCCCCACAGGTCACGTACACATTATTTCACTTTAATTGTAGCAAACATTTAAAATGCGGAGCATTGTGAAGATGGAGATTCGTTTTTATCAAACACAATAGAAGTTGTAAACCAGTTAAGTATTTTACCTTGAAAACAATATTTTTCTATAACTTACTTATTGAACTCAGTAAAAAACATTGTAGATATCTATTTGAGTACATTTTAAAGACATAACGTAATGAGATTTACTGAATCATTATTCGACATTGTGCAGAATAAATTTATCATTTGGGAAGACCGAATCCAACACCATATTTCAAAGCACCATATCTAACTATATCACCCTTAGTCATAAAGAAATAATTACAGCACCTTCATTAAAACTATACCAACATGATTTACCATTCTGTGGTTTTACACTTTCCCTATCAAATAAATTTGGTCAGGGTGCCAGCGATAATTCGCCGACGCTCCCTCCTTTTTCAGCAAACACCGGAGAATAATTATTTTGCTTTTTAATTTCCCGACTGTTCTGAATGGTATTTATATGCAAACACTCTCTATTTTACCACTAAAGATGTAGTAAAAAAAAAAGTGTAGTATAAAAAATGTATAAACTTATATGTATCACGGTAAATAGTTTAAATTTCTCGCTGTTGTGATGGCGACATAAAAAACCCATTCTGCGCAATGCCAGAGATAACTCACCTACTGAATACAAATTTTAACTACTTGATGGAAATCATTAAAAAAAAACTTGTTCACGAGGTGAGTCGGACCTAAACACTCGATTTTGACCAGGTGGTGCCTGGAAAAAATTACTCGGTTCACAGATAAATTTTACACTTCCACAATACCGTAGGAGGAGAGTTTGGTGAGCAGAGCAGGGTGGCAGACCGTATCGAAGCCACGAGATATGTCAAGGAAGACTGCTCTAATTTTCTGTTTGACATTGAGGACCTCCATCCATTGTTGAGACATCACAAGCAGCATGTAGAGAGTAGAGTGACCTGGTCTGAATCCAAATTGAGGATCAGAGATCAAGCCATTGGAGAAGAGGAAGGATTTGATATCTGAAGCAATGATGGATTCCATGACTTTGCTGATAATTGGGAGCAGGCTGATTGGTCTGTTTTTTTTTATTTGTTTTTTATTTGTTTTTTGTATACTGAATCGAAGCTCGTGAAAGAGCTGACAACCGCGAGGGAAAGACAGCACAGGGGCACCACGAGGGAAAGACAGTAGAGGGGGACCACGAGGGAAAGACAGCACAGGGGGACCACGAGGGAAAGACAGCACAGGGGGACACAGGGGGGACCGCGAGGGAAAGACGGCACAGGGGGACACAGGGGGACCGCGAGGGAAAGACGGCACAGGGGGACCATGAAGGAAAGACAGCACATCTCTTTCTCTTTGCTGACGACTCTACTCTCTGTCGCTCCATTCCTCATCCCTCAGATCGGCAGTCTGCAGCCTCCTCACTCTCTGCAGACCTGGACAAAATCACAGACTGGGCAAACAAATGGAACATGTCTTTCAATCCTGATAAATCTCACACTCTTATGATGTCTCTCCGAAAAGACCGACTGGAAAACCCCCCCATCCACTTTCTGAATAATCCTCTCCAAGAAGTTCTATCACTCAAGCTTTTGGGTCCCACTATTTGCCATGATCTTTCCTGGGAAAACCACATTTCAAATCTGGCCTCCAAAGCCAGTCGCCGACTGGGCATCCTCCGTCGTGCGAAGTCCTTCCTTGGCACACCTGAGCTCCTCACCACATACAAGGCTTTCGTCCGCAGCTCTATGGAATACTGCTCTCCCCTCTGGTCTGGTGCTCCTGCCTCACACCTAGCCCGTCTTCACGCTGTTGAAACCAAAGCGTTCAGAATCATTGGAATCTCCCGCGATGAAGCTAACTCCAAGGGCCTTTCACTCACTCACCGCAGGCAGGTTGGTGGTCTTTCTGTCTTCTACCGACTCCTCTCTGGCCTTGCCCCCCCAGCCCTCTCTGGGCTCTGTCCCCCAAATATTCCTACAGGTCGCACAAGATCTGCCTGCAACCCTCTTATGGTTAAACTGCCAAAATCAAGACTTTCTGCTCACCTTCACTCCTTCATTCCCCTTTTCTCCCACCTCTGGAACAAACTCCCCCACTCTCTTCAATCCCACTCCACCCTCCAGGTCTTTAAAACAGCTGTTCACCACCATCTCTTATCCTCCCCCATCCAAAACCTTTATCTTTTCTACCCCCGCTAATTTCGGTCCCCTTGTGTTTTATACCTCCCCCCCCCCCTCCACTTCCCATGCCTCACGCCTCCTGCCCCCAAAGCCCTCTCCCTCCCACACTCCTCCCTGCTCTCAAATGTTGTGGTTGTGTGCTTCCCCTTCTCTCCCCATCTTGTCTTCCGCTCCCTCTTTTTGTATATTTTGTTTGTCTGGTTGATTTGTTTGTGAAATAAATGTTAGCTCTTTCACGAGCCTCGATTCAGTATACAAAAAAAAAAAAAAACAGTGGAACCATGAGGGAAAGACGGCACAGGGCGACCATGAGGGAAAGACAGCACAGGGGGACCACGAGGGAAAGACAGCACAGGGGACCGTGAGGGAAAGACAGCACAGGGGGACCACAAGGGAAAGACAGTACAGGGGGACCATGAGGGAAAGACAGCACAGGGGGACCGTGAGGGAAAGACAGCACAGGGGGACCACGACGGAAAGACAGTACAGGGGGACCGCGAGGGAAAGACAGCACAGGGGGACCGCGAGGGAAAGACAGTACAGGGGGACCGTGAGGGAAAGACAGTACAGGGGGACCACGAGGGAAAGACAGTACAGGGGGACCCCGAGGGAAAGACAGTACAGGGGGACCCCGAGGGAAAGACAGCACAGGGGGACCGCGAGGGAAAGACAGCACAGGGGGACCACGAGGGAAAGACAGTACAGGGGGACCGTGAGGGAAAGACAGTACAGGGGGACCACGAGGGAAAGACAGTACAGGGGGACCCCGAGGGAAAGACAGTACAGGGGGACCCCGAGGGAAAGACAGCACAGGGGGACCGCGAGGGAAAGACTGCACAGGGGGACCACGAGGGAAAGACAGTACAGGGGGACCACGAGGGAAAGACAGCACAGGGGGACCGCGAGGGAAAGACAGCACAGGGGGACTGTGGGGGAAAGACAGCACAGGGGGACCGCGAGGGAAAGACAGCACAGGGGGACCACACGGGAAAGACTGCACAGGGGGACCATGAGGGAAAGACGGCACAGTGGGACCACGAGGGAAAGATGGTACAGGGGGACCACGAGGGAAAGACAGCACAGGGGGACGACGAGGGAAAGACAGCACAGGGGGACCACGAGGGAAAGACAGCACAGGGGGACCACGAGGGAAAGACAGTACAGGGGGACCGTGAGGGAAAGACAGTACAGGGGGACCCCGAGGGAAAGTCAGTACAGGGGGACCACGGGGGAAAGACAGTACAGGGGGACCACGAGGGAAAGACAGTACAGGGGGACTCCGAGGGAAAGACAGTACAGGGGGACCACGAGGGAAAGACAGCACAGGGATCCGCGAGGGAAAGACAGCACAGGGGTCCGCGAGGGAAAGACAGCACAGGGGGACCACGAGGGAAAGACAGTACAGGGGGACCGTGGGGGAAAGACAGCACAGGGGGACCGCGGGGGAAAGACAGCACAGGGGGACCACGAGGGAAAGACGGCACAGGGGGACCACGAGGGAAAGACGGCACAGGGGGACCACGAGGGAAAGATGGCACAAGGGGACCACAAGGGAAAGATGGCACAGGGGGACCATGAGGGAAAGACTGCACAGTGGGACCACGAGGGAAAGACGGCACAGGGGGACCACGAGGGAAAGACAGCACAGCGGGACCCCGAGGGAAAGACAGCACAGGGGGACCGCAAGGGAAAGACAGCACAGGGGGACCGCGGGGGAAAGACAGCACAGGGGGACCATGAGGGAAAGACAGCACAGGGGGACCACAAGAGAAAGACGGCACAGGGGGACCACGAGAGAAAGACGGCACAGGGGGACCGCGAGGGAAAGACGGCACAGGGGGACCACGAGGGAAAGACGGCACAGTGGGACCATGAGTGAAAGACAGCACAGGGGCACCACGAGGGAAAGACAGTACAGGGGGACCGCGAGGGAAAGACAGCACAGGGGGACCGCGAGGGAAACACAGCACAGGGGGACCACGAGGGAAAAACAGCACAGGGGGACCACGAGGGAAAGACAGTACAGGGGGACCCCGAGGGAAAGTCAGTACAGGGGGACCACGGGGGAAAGACAGTACAGGGGGACCACGAGGGAAAGACAGTACAGGGGGACTCCGAGGGAAAGACAGTACAGGGGGACCATGAGGGAAAGACAGCACAGGGGGACCACGAGGGAAAGACAGCACAGGGGGACCACGAGGGAAAGACAGTACAGGGGGACCACGAGGGAAAGACAGCACAGGGGGACCGCGAGGGAAAGACAGCACAGGGGGACCGCGAGGGAAAGACAGCACAGGGGGACCGTGAGGGAAAGACAGCACAGGGGGACCGCGAGGGAAAGACGGCACAGGGGGACTGCGAGGGAAAGACGGCACAGGGGGACCACGAGGGAAAGACGGCACAGGGGGACCTCGACGGAAAGACTGTACAGGGGGACCATGAGGGAAAGACAGCACAGGGGGACTGTGAGGGAAAGACAGCACAGGGGGACCGCGATGGAAAGACAGCACAGGGGGACCACGAGGGAAAGACAGTACAGGGGGACCGCAAGGGAAATACAGCACAGGGGGACCGTGAGGGAAAGACTACAACCTGTAGTTGCAAGGATCTGTTTTCCCACCTTTTTTGTGAAAAGCAGTAATGTTGGCTGATTTCCAAGCTGATGGCAGATGACCTTGAGCAAAAGAGAGGGTGAAAAGTACAGAGAGAGGGTGTGAAAGAGCGGAAGAACAGGATTTTAGCACCTGTGGGCTGATGCCGTCTGGTCCAGTTGCAGAATCAGAGTCGAGGATTGGCCAAAACTTCTACACCTTGTCATGAGAGAAGGACACAGAGTCCAGGAGCAGCTGGGAATGACTGGGTGCGGTGGGTACAGAGAGAGATGGGTTTGGGACACAAGATTTTGAGGCAAACATCGACAGCACTGGGGGACCGCGAGGGAAGGCGTTCAGCTTTTTTACGTGCGGTGTCAGCTGTGTAGCCATTTGAGGTGAGGGATGGGATGGAGGGGGAACAAACACCAGAAACAGATTTGACAAGACGCCACCAGGATTTGGAAGAAGTCTGTGTTTCCACTGAGCTTGAAGCAGGCTTTTGTATTCCCTGTCTTTAAAGGCCCCAGTGAGTAATCAGATCCTTCTAACTCTTCGCCTGTTAGCCTCCTACCCATTATCTGCAAAGTATTATCCTTGATATCCTTGATACAATTCTTGATAAAACATCCTTGATAAATCAATTCATATATTATCCTTGAATTACTCTTGATAAAACAACAATTCATGACTCATCTAGAAACCCACAACCTTCTAACTGATGTTCAGTATGGCTTCAGATGGTCAAGGTCTTCTGGTGATGTGCTATCCATAATCACTGAACATGTGAATGGGGTTTTGGATCATTGTGGAAAAGCCAGGGTTGTTGCTCTCGACGTCTCAAAGGCTGAAATCATATGGCATTTCTGCAAATCGTCAAATCTCTGTGGTACATGAGGGACAGTAATCCCCTGTGCATTATATGAATGTTAGTGTTCCTCAGGGATGCTGAAGTTAGCGGGAGGGGATTGTGGGAGAGATGGCCGGGACACCATCTTCACGGTGTTGGAGATATGCTGGTGGATCTGTCCCTCAAATAAACGGTCTTGTTCATGACGATCAGTGCCATTGTTTAGCATTTTTTGAGCGACACAACATTTGCTGAGGAAATTGGCAGAATTTATGATTTCCTCACAGGCGCCATTTTTGGCTTTACCAGGCAAACCGTTCCTTCCATGGCCTGGGTGGTTGTCATCCTTTCATACATACCTGCTTGCAATGAATCTGCAAAATGCGGAGGATTCACTGAGATGGCCTTTGCTGATGCACTGCCTGGGCATGGAGGGTCAACGCATTTTCTTGATGCTGGGTCCTGCACCCACCTATGCAGCAGCCAATGCCGTGCTTCCTGCGCATTTCCGAGCCACTCGGAGCACCCTCATTCAATGGTTCAAATTCCGACAAGGCCAGAGGCCCAGTGAGTCAATTCTCCAATACATTTATACATTGAGAGAATTAGCACTTCCTTATAAATTTTGTTCACTTCACGATGAGATGACTAGAGATCAACTGATCGAGAAAACATTGAGAGTACAAGTGAGGGAGAGACTTTTACTCGAATCTGATGACCTAACCTTGACTCAACCCATAAAGATAGCCAGTCAAGTGGAAGCAGCTTACCACAGTGCACCAAAATTTATCAGAACACTCTCACCTGCCACAGCTACAGACTGCGCTGTTCAGGGAATTCGGCAAACTCTCACACCAGATGCCACTGAGCTCACAGTACAACATACGCAGCAACACCCCACACGTTCTACACTGCATTGGTGAAACTGTGGGTCCACTAGGCACGAGTCCAGGGCTGCTACTTGCCCTGCCCGAGGCCAACGGTGCAGAAATTGTGTAAAATTTAACCACTTTGCCAGGTGAAGTCACTCCACCTCAACACAAGCAACCGTTCAACCACAGTCCTCGTATACTGCACCAGCCAAAATCTATTCTGTCCTATCAACTTCATCAAATTTTAAAATGTGTTGTCTTTCTCAATGACATGTGCATACCTCTGCTCCCGGACACAGGTGCCAAGGTGTCTCTCCTGAATTTGGAAATGTACAGACGATATTTGTCCCCCGTCGCACAGCGGAGCGAAAGGGGGACTATGGTTTTCCCCTCCGTCCGTGTGTCCGTCCGTCCATCCGTCCGTGCGTGCGGGCGTAAGCGAAGGACCGCATTCCAATTTGGTGTGTGGGTGCAACCCATGTCAAAATCCAAGATGGCCGCCACCATGTATGTCTGATGCCATGTATGTCAAACTTGTGAGATGAATATCTTGAAAAATAAGCGAAGTAACAACTTCTAATCTGGTGTGTGGGTGTATATAGGCACAAGGAAGAACCCCATTGAAAATTGGGTCGCCACGTCAAAATCCAAGATGGCCGCCGCCATGTATGTCTCAACCTTGTGAGATTAATATCTTGAAAAATAAGCGAAGTACCAACTTTTAATTTGGTGTGTCGGTGTATCTCGGCATAAGGAAGAATGCTTTTGAAAATTGGGTCGCCACGTCAAAATCCAAGATGGCCGCCGCCATGTATGTCTGAACCTTGTGACATGAATATCTTGAAAAATAAGTGAAGTACCAACTTCTAATTTGGTGTGTGCGTGTACCTCGGCATCAGGAAGAACGCTATTGAAAATTGGGTCGCCACGTCAAAATCCAAGATGGCCGCCGCCATGTATGTCTGAACATTGTGAGATGAATATCTTGAAAAATAAGCGAAGTACCAACTTCTAATTTGGTGTGTGGATGTAACTCGGCATAAGGAAGAACGCTATTGAAAATTGGGACGCCACGTCAAAATCCAAGATGGCCGCCGCCATGTATGTCTGAACCTTGTGAGCGAAATATCTCGAAAAATAAGCGAAGTACCAACTTCTAATTTGGTGTGTGGGTGTTTCTCGGCATAAGGAAGAAAGTTATTGGAAATTGGGTCGCCACGTCAAAATCCAAGATGGCCGCCGCCATGTATGTCTGAACCTTGTGACATGAATATCTTGAAAAATAAGTGAAGTACCAACTTCTAATTTGGTGTGTGGGTGTATCTCGGCATAAGGAAGACCGCTGTTGTAAATTGGGTCGCCACGTCAAACTCCAAGATGGCCGCCACCATATATACAGTCATGTGAAAAAGTAAGTACACCCCATGTAAAGTTTAGACTTTTTCAACATATTTCCACATACAGCTATTTGATCTTCATTTCAACAATATTGATAGATAAAGGTGATATAATACAACAAATATCATGAAACATTCACATTTTGTAGTCCATTGTATAATTTAAATAAACATAAATGCAAATTTTGCATGTGGAAAAAGTAAGTACACCCTTGGCTCTAATAGGTGGTATTGCCCCCTTTGGCAGAAACAACCTCAAGTAGGTGTTTCTTATAACTGTCTACCAGTCTCTGACATCGATTGGGAGAAATTTTTGCCCACTCCTCCATACAGAATTCTTTCGGCTGTGCGATGTTTGAGGGATTTCTTGCATGCACAGCTCGTTTCAAATCCCCCCACAACATCTCGATGGGATTTAGATCCGGGCTTTGACTTGGCCATTCCAGAACCCTCCATTTCTTTCTCTTCAGCCATTCCTTGGTGGATTTACTGCTATGTTTAGGGTCATTGTCATGTTGCAAGGACCACCTTCGGTTGAGCTTCAACTTTCCGACAGATGGCCTCACATTATCCTCAAGCACCCTCTGGTACAATGAAGAATTAATAGTGGATTATATGATGGTGAGCTGCCCACGCCCTGATGCAGCAAAGCTGCCCCAAACCATAATATTTCCACCACCATGCTTTACAGTTGGCATCAGGTTCTTGTGGTCAAATGCTGTCTTTGGTTTTCGCCAAACATGTCTTTTCGTACTGTGGCCAAATAGCTTTAACTTTGACTCATCTGTCCAGAGCACATTGTTGCAGAAGTGCTGGTCTTTGCCTTGGTATTCATTGGCAAACTTTAGTATTGCCCTAATGTTCTTTCTGGACAGCAAAGGTTTCCTCCTGGCACACCTCCCATGTAGATCAAATTTTCAGCCTCTTTCTAATGGTAGACTCATGCACTTTGACATCAACAGTGGCAAGAGCAACCTGTAGGTCCCGTGATGACATTCTGGGGTTCTTAGAGACTTCTTTCAGCATCTTGCGGTCTGCTCTCGGGCTGAACTTGCTGGGGCGGCGTGGCCTGAACAAGTTGGCAGTTGTTTGGAATCTTTTCCACTTGGAGATGAGCTTCCGGATAGTCGAATGATTGATTTCAAATTGCTTGGAGATCTTTTTAAATCCCTTCCCAGATTCGTCGGCATCTATCACCTTCTTTATGAATGCCTCAGAGAGCTCTTTTGATCTTGGCATGGTGACGCCGCACACTTCAACAACAAAGAGCAAACCAAACTAAATGTCTGAAGTTTAAATAAGACAGGTTCCTCCAAGATCGTCTCTGACATGTTCTAATCATTTGCACCTGAGCTGGTGCACCTGATTCTAATTTTAGGTATTTGAAGTAGTGATAAATGTAGGGGTGTACTTACTTTTTCACATGCAAAATTTGCATTTATGTTTATTGAAATTATACAATGGACTACAAAATGTAAATGTTTCATGATATTTGTTATATTATATCACCTTTATCTGACAATATTGTTGAAATGAAGATCAAATAGCTGTATGTTGAAATATGTTGAAAAAGTCAAAACTTTACATGGGGTGTACTTACTTTTTCACGTGACTCACATTATCCCCTTGTTCCCATCCACCTTGTTTGAAATTCCAACTTCTTTCCTGGAAGTCCTGGCAGTGTCCATATGTTTTATACCTCTTCCACCCACCCCCCCCCTTCCCATTCCTTCCCCCAAAAGCCCTCTCCCTCCCACAGATCTCTCGATGTCTCCATGTCTCTCGGTCCCTGCTCTCAAATGTTGTGTTTGTGTCCTTCCCCCTCTCTCCCCATCTTGTCTACCGCTCCCGATGTTATTTGTTTTATGTTTTTGTTTGTCTTTCTGTGTGATTAATGTTTGCTCTTTCACGAGCCTCGATCTTGTATACAAAAACAAAACAAAAAAAAACTATGTCTGAACCTTGTGAGTGAAATATCTTGTAAAATAAGCAAAGTACCAACTTCTAATCTGGTATTTGGGTGTATCTCGGCACAAGGAAGAACGCTGTTGAAAATTGGGGCGCCACTTCAAAATCCAAGATGGCCGCCGCCACGTATGTCTGAACCTTGTGAGCGGAATATCTTGAAAAATAAGCGAGGTCCAACTTCTAATCTGGTGTGTGGGTGTATCTAGGCATAAGGAAGAACGCTATTGAAAATTGGGTCGCCATGTCAAAATCCAACATGGCCGCCTCCATGTATGTCTGAACTTTGTGAGCGAAATATCATATCATAGCATGTTTTCTGCGTCTTCCACTTTGTCAACTCACATCACTTCACCGACGGGGGACCTAGGCGTAATGCTTGTTTTTCTGACATGACCCTGCAACGGTCCTCTCCCACCCTCACTGGTTACAGGCATGCCAAAATTGGCGTAATGGGAACATTACAGCTGTCGGTATGTCATGGTGTCCAGTCTCTTTTGGTTCACGAGTTATCAAGTGACCACTATATTCGTCGTGTGTGTGTGTGTGTGTGTGTGTGTGTGTGTGTGTGTGTGTGTGTGTGTGTGTGTGTGTGTGTGTGTGTGTGTGTGTGTGTGTGTGTGTGTGTGCGTGCGTGCGTGCCTGCGTGCCTGCGTGCCTGCCTGCCTGCCTGCCTGCAACATAACTACCCGATGATATTATCCGATCTTGATGAAATTTGGGTGGGAGGTCAATATCATGATCTCGTTTTGTCCTGCCTAGAGTGGGCGTATTGCGCCCATTGTGGGTAAAGCCACGCCCGAAAATGATGTCTTTTTAGGGGTAATCAATTTCAAGCTACATCTTCTCCGAGGGGTTTGGTGGAATCTGACAAGGGTTTTGATATTTGGTTCCGCCAATGTCATGTCTCACCCCACAGAGCTCAATTTTTCATTTTTATTTTTATCTTTATTTTTTTCATTATTATTATTTTATTTTTTTCATTTCATTTTTCACTGAATTTTCAGTATTGTGGAGCGAACTAACCTCATGACTGTTTAAACATTATTTTCTAGCTCATTTTTCGGTCAGTAACCTTCGTTTTGACATTTCCGGGCCTGTTTCAGTTATAGTCCGTCCTTTGTCATTGAATGCCGCTCGCTTGTGAACCATCGTCGTCTCCTGACTTGTCTAAGTTTACATTCTACATTACAAAAAACGGTGATAATTGAATGGGCCTCGACCTGTTTACTTCTTTTGCGTCTTCCTTGATGGATTATAGTGGCACGGCCATATTGTAAGTGTCCCCCCCCCCCTGGCGGCAAAAATGGCCTGCATGCTTTGATGGTTTATGCATCCTCTCTGCATTTGTTCACCAACCCAAAGTAAATTCTGCTGTGGCTCCGGTTATTCAGCCACTACGCCGCATTCCCCTTGCCTTGTGGGAACAGGTCACGACTAAATTGAATGTCCTCTTGGAGACTGGCACAATAGAGCCTATCAATGCATCCCCCTGAATTTCCAACCTCGTTATGGCAAATAAAAAGTCCAGGGGACATAGAGTTTGTGTAGACTTGCGTGCGGTGAACATACTAATTATTCCCGACAAATATCTGCTTCCAACAGCTGAAGACCTGTTTCTATGGCTCTACGGTCTTTTGGAAGTTGGACTTACGCCAAGGTTATCGCCAATTTCCCCTTGCTTCAGACAGGAGGGACCTTACGGCTTTTGTGAATCATACCGGAGTTTTTTGTTTCACCCGTATGCCGTTTGGCTTATGCTACACACCCAGCTGTTTTCAAAAGATTATGTCATCAATCTTCGCTGGCATCCCGGGCATGTCCTTGTACTTAAATGACAAAGTGGTACACGGTCCCAACACCTCAGTACATGATGAACGCTTGGTCCAAGTGCTCCAGAAACTTGCTCAGCACAACTTAACACTGAATGGCAACAAATGTGTTTTTGCGGTACCCGAAATAGAGTTTGTGGAATTTAAGCTGTCACCTCACGGGATTTCCCCTCTCCAGTCCAATGTGGAAGTGATTCACCGCATCCCTGAGCCTCAGTCTGTTTCCCAGCTGGCCCTCCTTTCTGGACATGGCGGCCTAGGACATCCGGTTCTTGCCACAGTACTCAGCCATCACTGCACCATTATGTCAGCTTCTTCGGAAGGAAGCCTCCTGGAATTGGACCCCATCCTGTCAAGCAGCCATATACAGGTTTAAAGCTCAGCTCACTACAGCCCCTCTTCTTGCTCATTTTGACATCAACAGTGCCACATTGGTCACCTGTGATGCTTTGACAATGGCGTTGGGGGCTATTTTGTCCCAGGTGCAAGGTGGCATGGAGAAACCCATCGCTTTTGCATCCCGTGCCTTGAGTCACATGGAGCAAAAATAATCCATGGGAGAGAGAGAGAGAGAGAGAGAGAGAGAGAGGCATTGGCCTGCGTATTGGCATGCAAACGCTGGTATCTGTACCTGTATGGTCAGCCCTTTACACTCTGAACGGATCACCAGGCACTCACGGCTTTGATGTCCACATCAGGCACAGGACACAAGCCACTTTGATTGTACTGGTGGTCGGACCGACTCCAGCAGTACAATTTCCAGCTTCAGTCCACACCTGGACGTCACAATAACGTGGCGGAACACTTATCCAGATCAGTAATGGATGTTCACACTTGTTCTGAACCAGAAGACACAGAGCAGGATCTAATACAACTGATGCATGGACCCCGACATGATGTGGTATCCCTTCCAGAGCTCGAGCGGGCATCTAAGGAGGACTCTCTTCTCAGTACCCTGCATTCCTTTATTACAGAGGGATGGCTGGCCAGAGTAGCAGACGAACTGATACCGTTTTCTCCGGTGAAAGACGAGATATCCTGTTGGAACTATTTTTGTGTGGCGCGAGAACGTTGCACAGTGGTGCCAAGTATGCTGCGAGCACAAGTGTTGAGTGTGGCTCAGGATGGTCACTTGGGCGTGGTTAAGGTAAAGCAACGTTGCCGTGACCTGGTGTGGTGGCCCAGCATCGACCATGACATTGAAACATTGGTAAAGGATGATACGGCTTGTTTCATCAGTGGCAAAGCTGGACACCCCATATTGCCTCCATTGCAGCCAGTTCCCTCGCTGTCTCACCCCTGGGAACGCCTACAACTAGACATTTGTGGAGAAATTTGTGGTGTCCCTCACCATCAACGCTATCTGGTGGTCGCATACAACTTACATTCCAAATGGCTTGAGGTTGTTCCTGTGGGATCAGTTACCTCCCAGAACATTATCCACATCCTGGACACACTGATAGCTCGTTGAGGGGTGCCACAGGTCATTACCACAGATAATGGCCCACGGTTCATTTCAGCTGAGTTCACCACGTATCTTAGCGTCGATAGAATTAAACATATCCGCACGGCCGTGTACCACCCACAGGCCAATGGAGGGGTGGAAAGGTTTAACCAAACCCTCAAGAATGGAATTCGAGCACACCTAGCTCAAGGTTGTGCGTTTAAAACAGCCCTACGAAAGACCCTCACGCACTTCAGGGCAATTAAGCACACCACCACAGGTGCCTCGCCAGCAATGTTAATGACATAATGTGAGCTATTGCAGCCGATGCACAGGCTTCGACCCACAGGGTCTTGCTTCCCCTCACCTACTGCCAGCATTGCCGTACAGCTGAGCCAGCAGCACATGAAGCAATACTTTGACAGAGTGTACAGATCAAGGCTACGTGCGATACAGGTTCATGATTGGGTCAGAGTTAAATATCCTCATCGGAAAAACAACATGCAATCATTCTGGTCCTCCACACCTCTTGTGAGCTGACAGCTTTGACCAGTGAATTTCCAGCTTCAGGATGGGTCACGTTGGCACGCCAGCAGGCGAGGGAAAGTGGCTGCCCCTGTGACACAGCCTTCCATCCAGGTGGGAGTTGGTGTGTGCCCCACCAATACAGGTGATACGGTTGATATAGAAGAAGGGCTTGAACCTGTGGGGGCACTGCAACGACCTCAGAAAGCCCGTCAGCACCCCAGTCGTTTTCAGGATTTTGTGACCATTCCATTCCTGCACTTTGTGGGAGAGGGGAGAATATGTTGTGTTCTTTCTTACGTGCTTGATTAAATTCCGAGTTTGCAGTTGTTGTTGTTGTTGTTGTTGGTGAATTTCCGGATGTTTAGGGATTGCTGGGAAGGGATGATGATTTAAACGGAACGGGATTGTGGGAGAGATGACTGGGACGCCATCTTGATGGTGTCGGAGATATGCTGGTGGATCCTTGCCTCGAATAAATGCTCTTGTTCATAATGATCAGTGCCATTGTTTAGCATTTATTGAGTGACACAGCATGACCCATGTGTGTGAATGGAGTGAGATTGACTGTGGTGTGGATCGTGTGAATAAATGGTGTGTGCGAGATTGTGAGATGGCCAGTGTATGGAAGTTGTGTGCGCTTGTTTCCGAGGCAGCTTGCAAGCGTGCATGGTTTGGGGATGTACAACGGTGCGCGAGTGGGTGTGGTGAAAGATACGTGGCTGCGTGTATGTGTGTGACGTCTGTGGAGGTTCCGTACCATGAGCAGGGGATGTGGAGAACACTTAGGAAATCTGCCGAATGTCAATGCCAAAAATTAAATTAATTGGCAGGCTATTGGATGTGCCGTCAAACTTCCCCACAGAGGGTGGTTAAAAGGGATAGAATATTGAGTGTGGAAGTGGCTGAAAAGCTGGGACGCCAGAGAAGTCGCTGCTGTTTGAACGTGCTGGGCACCCGAGGAGAAGCTGCCTGCCTGTTCATGCCATGAAAGGATTGCCTGCCGAGATCAATTGTGTTGCCAGGTTTCAGTCTCAATCTGTGTCAATCGTTGCTTAACATCCCATGAGGCCGCGAAGCTATCCACAGTACTGCGGCTTTCTAGGTCCAGAGGTCGGAGAGAGTCTGAGAAGTCCCACTCGTGAAGCACGCCAAACCTTATGTCTGCAACAATATTTTCACTTTGTCTGCCTACTTGGCAGTCAAACAAAATTGAAAATCATTCCAAACCCGAAAAGTACTGTTTATAATGACATCATAAAGGATACAAACAACAAGCACAAATAACCAATGTAATGTGTTAGATAGAATTTTTTTTTTTTTTTTTTTTTTTTTTTGTATACTGAATCGAGGCTCGTGAAAGAGCTAACATTAATTTCACAAACAAATCAACCAGACAAACAAAATATATAAAAAGAGGGAGCGGAAGACAAGATGGGGAGAGATGGGGAAGCACACAAAAAACACACACAGAGAACACACACACACACACACACACACACACACACACACACACACACACACACACACACACACACACACACACACACACACACACACACACAACACAGAGATGGGGAAGCACACAAAGATGGGGAAGCACACAAACACAACATCCGAGAGCAGGGAGATGCGTGGAAGGGGGAGGGGGCGTGGGAAGGGTGGGGGGAGGGAGAAGTATAAAAGTTGGTATTTCAAAAATATGGATAAATATGGATGCAATAAATATGGATGTAAATATGGATGCAATAGACACTGTGCAACGCATGTAAATTCTAGAATATTTTTAAAATGAATTTTGCAATCCTCATTTTATTTATATTGAATTAAATACTTGAACACAGTCGAACACAAATCGTCTTTTTGTTACTTCCGCGATGCTCCAATTTAGTGATACTTGGACTTTTTAAATAGGGGGTGAACATGGGTGATGTATAAGACTGCTTCAATGCCGCTTAATATCCGGAATTTTTCTTCTTAACAATCTTTAATTTCATTATTATATTCAAATTGAAGTGCACAATTCCATGACGTAATATGTTCTATGAGCTCTCTCGAAGTCCTCAATCTCATTTCTCTGCAAAAGACTGACGCTGATTTGTACGTAGGTGATGTCTATCCTGTAAATATGGAAGGCAGACAACATGACAACGATTCATCTGGCACAGAAGATTCAAAATGTTCTTCTGCAAGGGTAGGTTCAGATGATATTCACATGACAAATGGAAGTGCTTCGTATTTTGCAACTGGTGAGTGAAAATGTAAAACATTAACATATATATTTTATAATTAACATATACAAAATATATAATTTTTGGAAAAGAGTTAAATATTTTGTTTTTGACCAAAAAAAAAGGAAATGTGTTCTTTGTTTCTGTAGAACAATGCAGAAGGAACATGGGACCAATAAGGTCCAGTCGCAGCTTGACAGTGAAGAAGAAGCCTTTTCGGAAGAAGCAATCACGAGATCAAGACTCACTTCGTATAAAATGTAAGTGCATGTCTGGTCCTCGCAACACCAAGATTAACATTAAATTAAACAAACACAAAAAGGCGATGGAAGGGGGAAAAAACGTTACAAGTGTAATGTGTGCAGAATGGATTTTGCTTCAACGAGTAACGTCAAAATGCACACGAGGATCCACACTGGAAAACGCTCCATTGCATCTCTGGCCGATGACGTCACATTTGCGCACTCCTCAGCCAATAAAAAGCCTCCCAACTCGCCGGCTCGCCCAGGTCACTACCTCTGCATCATCACTCCACTCTCCCGTCCCCGACCCCCGCGGTCCTTGTGTTATAACACGTGCCAGGCGAGGTTTGTAGGCCTTGGAGGTGTAAACGGTGGCGGCCAATTGTGGCGGTGGTTTTGGCCTGGTTTCCTGTCCGTTTGTTCCGAAGTCATTGTCAGGGAAAGGAATTATTTAATGTTGCGCTAAGGACCTAACTAATGTTTATGTGGTTTGGAGTGCCATAATGGACAAAGGTTTGACTACTAGGTGAAACTCACAGGGGCGTTACCTTTAATCCCTCACTATTTAACACTCGAATCTCCAGGTAGATCCACAATCATACATATTACCCCGACAAATGCCTAAACATCAAGAACTTATTACATGTATAGTCCCTGTCACGACAGTCGAATACCTACCTATACAGATCTACCTAGCTCTAGATGTTGCTCTACCAAAATTCATAACACAGCCCCCCCCCACCCCCCTGGAACCGTAGCTCCTGCAAGGTTCACCGCAGGCACTACCATTCCAGCCTTAACACTTACTGTCACATACATAATTAACCTATGAAATAAATCAGGAAGGGCTGTGGGAAGTGAGTCGGACTACCTACCTACACTTCCTTAACATGCTAAACCCCTTAACCATCATGCAAGTATGTACATTGATCTTCATTCCATCGCTCCTGTGGAGGGAGGAAACAAACAACATGCAACACTAACTTAACCACAAAACTTAACCATAACCAGAAAATTCCAAAAACTCTATAAACATTTGTACCGACCCCAATCTACAGACCGCGTCCCCCGGTGGATGCCACAAGACACAACCTTACCGGCGGGGCCATCCCCAATGCATCCCCCTAAATTTCCACGGGCCCTGTCCAGATGTTACAGGTGAGTGACATGGCTCGGTGGATTTCGCCCACATTCGTACAACACAAACCCCTTAACCACTCATTCTCATTCCATAGGTCATCAAGGCATTTCAAAAATCAATAAAGTTCTTCTCAATACACCCCCCCTGCAGGACCATGGCATTGATGTCATTCGCATGTGTGTGCATTCCTCAACTAGGCAGCGGGGAGGTACCGCACAAAAAGATGGTGGGGGCGCATCAGGCTGTGGTGCCCGCAGTCCCAAAAACAAGTCAACCGACTTACAAGTTCATTGCCCCCCCCCCCACCTTTACCTCTTGGCCCCGTGACAGCCCAACAGCCCCTTTCCGCCGTTACCTCACCGGTGAGGGTCTCCACACACACCAGGCTCCTTTGCCTCCTGCTTCTGCGCAGCAACACGGGTCGCCGGGGGACTTCCTCACCCCGCGGCGCCCAACCAGACCCTCCACCGACGAGCTCCAATTTCCAGTTACCACTGGCTGCCAGGGGTAATTGCCGCAGAGGGGGGCCCGCAGGCATCACTCCTCAGAGCTTCCTCTGTATATGCGGACACACACACCTTCCCCACCCACAAGGCCCCAAAACACACTTCTTCCCCCGCTGCCATTCAATTCTCCACACAACTCAGCACAATTCAGTACAATTCCATATATGGTGTAAAAGGTGTTACAAGGCTTGCCATGGCCTGCTACATGTGAAATCCCCCAGTTCACATTTAAACCATCACACCTTTATAAAAGCACAATTATCACCCCTCATTATCTCCAATAATCATCACTCACTCTCCAGGTTCCACTCTCACGACCACATCAAAACACATAACCACAACACAAAAACATACGCCACCCACAAGACACTGCGTGGCTCCCATTCCATCCCCTCACCGGCCATGTCATCACTCTCACCCACCTCCCAACTCCAAATTACATGTCCCCAATTTCCAAAGCAAGTCCTGAAGCCTGGGACAGTACTCCTTAAAACACTCACCTCAAGTGCAGGTAGTTGCAGGTTGGTCGGGTTCAAAGCGCAATCCACCCTTCACAATCCCAAAATTTCACATCGGGCCTACCAAATACTTCCAAATTTCTATTTTGTCCCCACTACCCTGGCAGGTATGTGGATCCGCATCCAACTGTGATCATCACTACACAACTACCTGTGGCCACGACAGCTCTGCACCTCTACCGTGCAAGGGTCATCGGGACAAGGTGAGCAGTCAAAACGCCAACATGGCCCATGAGTGTCCATAAGGGTGCGACCCACCATCCATCCTTCGGCCCCCCTGCGAGGAACACAGCTGCATCAGCCCCAGCTGGCCAATGTGGTGAGCACTTGCTGCCACAACACACACTACCGCACACACAACCTCGGCCCTGGGGGGCACGGTCGCAGTGCGTGGCATCCCTACAGCCACGTCCCCTGCACCTCCCCATCATCCCCCAGTCCGACTACAGAACTGCAGCCCCCCCAGTGCTCACCCACACTTGACCACACCAAGGTCCAGTCAACAGCCATGCTCCACCAGGAAAACCCACCCAGAAGACATGGTCCACACACCTCGGACACGCACAGCACCACGTTGACCCAAAGACCACACAACTACGTCCCCATAACCCCGCTTCCCAAATATCAGCACAGTTGCCCCCGCAACCAGTTGAAAGCTGTCTTGCTACCCTATTAATTTTATCACAGCCTCCAACACTTTGGTCTGCACACCTGGATCAATAATGGCGTCACTGTACAGTGTCCACCATGACATTTCAAAATCCACCCTTAAATTTGCATCTAACCCACAGATTACCCATGCCAAACATTTGTCACATTTCACTAACCTCACCAAAGAAAGATGCTTTGCCATACACATGCCAGCCGAGCATGGCCCATATGCTCGGCTCGTTACACATCTCCCGATTCACATCCCCATGGCTCTCTTCCCAACCCGAGAGTCCATAAATCACAACGGAGCATCTGTGGAAGGTCACTCACACCATCACGTTCCACAGATGCCCCAATGGTTGTCCGGCAGGCTATCTCCATCCCTGTCCATTCGGTTTGACCCACGTCCATAGACCAACCACCATGCCAGGTCCCCACATGCTGGTTGTCCCAGAGTCTATGGAGGAGGGTGCCAGGCCGCATGCCCGGGGGATCACCACATCAGTCCCAAGCTGGCCATCCGTGGTGCCACCACCAAAGCGCGACCCACAACACCTCCCCCTAGTGGTCCTCAATAAATGCCAACCCAGGCTTGAGAAACCACCTCGGACCCCTCTGGAGGTTTAACCCCCACCAGGGTCCGGTGACCCTGCCGGCCCGAGCCACCGGCTCGGACGGCGCCCCGACTGACAAGGGACACCACACTCCACCAGACCCCCGTGGGACCCAGGTCGTACCGCGACACCCAAGGCTGGACCCCACGTCTAAATCTCGATATCACAGCCCCCCAGCTGGCTGGCATACCCAAATTTTGAAAGGGGCAACTTTTGCCCAAGGCCATCACCCATGACCTCCCCATGTCCAGATCCCGCAGCCCGGGGACCAATCCCAACCATGGCTGCTCCAAATCAAGTTCCCATTGTAATTAAATTTTCTTTTACAAATTTTTATTCCCACTGCCAAACCGCAGCTGCAGGGAACAACCTCTACCACCGGTTGTTCTGCCCCTCCCTGCAGTTGATCCAAATTCCCTAAAGGGACCGAATCTCCAGAAGCTCTATCTCCCGATCCTCCAAGATCAAAATCCAGCCCGGAGCCAACACACTCCCCCAACTGGTTGTCCAATTTTGGAGCCTCTGTTTCCAAATAGCAGTGTATGGTGAGTGTCCCCTCGGTCATTCCAACCACCTCCTTGGACCAACTCACCTCTTCCCCCAGACTCCTTTGGGCCTGAACAAGCTCTACCTCCAAGGGACTGTCACAGGTCTCCAGCCGCTGGATCAAATCATCCTCATCATTTCCACAAATCATTCCTGGCCCCGCCAGGCTTTGATCAGTATCCCCAATAAATACTCGGTCCGGCTCCATTGCATGGACCCCCAAAAACTCTACCCCCTTTTGCTCCGCACCACCGCCCTGGTGCTGCACAATTCCAAATTCATCCCCCAGTTGGGGTGTTGCGACATCCACACGGTCCCGATAAACAACCAGGCCAGAATGTGGGAAACATTCCCTTTTTAATCCATTAATTTGGTCACTCATGTCCTTCAGTCCTTCCCTCCATTCATTCCCCTGCGAATCCATTTTATTTTCCATCCCTTCAATTTTATTTTCCAACCCTTCAATTTGTTCCTCCAATCGATCACTCATTCCCTTCATTCCTTCCCTGCATTCCTTCCCCTGGGACTCCATTTTTCTTTCCATTCCTCCCATCTCCTTACTCATTTTATTTTCCAGCCCATCAATTTTATTTTTCAATTCCCGACTGGCTCGCTCACTGTTCTTTTCCATTCCTTCCATTTTCCTAAGCAATTGACCCAACATCTGGTCGGTTGTCGGGGCCGTTCCTACTGCTCCGGACTCCCCAGTGGGGGAGGGGGGTAAGTTGGTGCTCGGGACGAGGGAGGTTCCAAGGCTAACCTCTGCATCACATTCCCCTATTTCCGGCTCACTCCCAACGCTGACGGAGGCCTCGCTGCATACTTCCATCTCGTCAATCTCCGACATCCGCTATCCGGAAGATTGTTTCCCGTGCGCGTATTTATCTATCTATAATTCCAGTAATCTCTGTGTGTATGTATGTATGTATGTATGTATGTCTGTTTGTCTGTGACCGCTGTTTCTCGACAACTACCGGTCCGATATACTTTAAACTTGCCAGGTATATTGCTGGGGACCCGAGGATGTGCCTTTTCAAGGTTTCGTATTAATCGGAGAAGTAGTTACCGAGCTATGTCCAAAAAACGATTCAACCAATCAGAGAGCAGCGAGCTATCACGTGTGCCGAACGTGGCGAACAGACTCTGCCTCGGATGGCACATTTGAGAGCGTATTCATTTATTTCACGTTGGCAAACTATGTTCGCGTTCAACTATGTTTTAAAACTAATTAAAACTAATTTGCGATTCATCGTAACTGCGATATGCGACCTTCCGGACAGTGAAGACTGCACTTCCGGCAGCCAATCACAGAATATGTTGTTGCGTAGGCGTGGCCGATGTGAGAGCCAGCCGAGCCGAGCGCGTGCGCCATTACGGTTCGTAATTCGATTTCTTCCGGAGAAAATAATAATTTCTCGATTTCTTATGCGCATTATTTCTCCCAATTCAGTCAGAGCGAAGGGCGGAAGCGAAGAGCGTTGTTTTTTTTGTTTACGGGCGTACGGGCGTACGGGCGGGGTAGAGCGTACGGGTAGCGTTTTTTTTTTTTTTTGCCAAGGAACGGGCACCCACGTACGGGCATGCCCTAGTTTTAATAATTCCTGAAACACAATTTAAATTTGACGAAGACGCGATATCGCGCTCCGTTTGCCCAATTGATTATTAAATTTCTCCGCCTCGACTATAAAAATCTTGCGTTCTAACGTCGGGCGCAATGAACGCCCGACCGTGTCGATGTCTCGCCGCGGACAAAAAAAATTGTCCAACGGGTTCGAATCCTACACTCCTGACACCACTTTGTTACGCAACCGCGATTAACACCACAGTTGCGGATGGCCGATGACGAGGCTTTAACTCCCGAGGCGAAAACTCAATGGCGGATTCCAAATCAAACACAAGGTTAAACGCGCGCAATGGCGGACACAGCAAAGCTCCGCAGCCTTTCCTATTAAAATCAACACCCAGGAAACTGCGTTCAGATATATACAGAAAATAATATAAGGATTTATTATTGAAAAGTAATAACAGTGAAAAAGCACGCGCCGGTAATACTAATAACTCCAATAAGCCTAACTTGGGATCCCACACACAACAGATACCAAACACGATACGAGGGAGATGAATACGAAAATAACACGTCTTTTAGTTTTATGCAAAGTGTATTCGCGGGTACGGCCTTATCTCGTCCTTGTCGTCTTGGAGGCCGCCGTCCAACACCCAGCTCCTTTCATCCCGCGGCACGCCTCGCTCCAAGTTCCACGGCCCCGAGCACCACCAGGCCTCGTCGGTTCAACGGCACACCCACACCACGAGCTCCCTTGCTCCAAAGGTCCCACGCAGGGCTGCACAAAGCAAACGAACTCCACTTGACTCGGGACAGGAAGGACTCCTTTGAACTCCACTCGACTCGACTCTCTGCGGGAGTGCTGGCAGCCAACTGCTAACTGCCAACTGCCAACTGCCAACTGCTCAGTGCTCAGTGCTCAGTGCTCAGTGCTCAGTGCCATCTGCCAGGTCCAACTCTCCAGGTCCAACTCCCAGGTCCAAGTCCAACTCTACAGTGCCCAAAAAGGCGTCTGACCGTCGATAATATCTCTGGCCGATGACGTCACATTGGCGCACTCCTCAGCCAATAAAAAGCCTCCCAACTCGCCGGCTCGCCCAGATCATGCCCTCTGCGGCATCACTCCACTCTCCCGTCCCCGACCCCCGCGGTCCTTGTGTTATAACACGTGCCAGGCGAGGTTTGTAGGCCTTGGAGGTGTAAACGGTGGCGGCCAATTGTGGCGGTGGTTTTGGCCTGGTTTCCTGTCTGTTTGTTCCAAAGTCATTGTCAGGGAAAGGAATTATTTAATGTTGCGCTAACGACCTAACTAATGTTTATGTGGTTTGGAGTGCCATAATGGACAAAGGTTTGACTACTAGGTGAAACTCACAGGGGCATTACCTTTAATCCCTCACTATTTAACACTCGAATCTCCAGGTAGATCCACAATCATACATATTACCCCGACAAACGCCTATACATCAAGAACTTATTACATGTAGAGTCCCTGTCACGACAGTCGAGTAACTACCTATACAGATCTACCTAGCTCTAGATGTTGCTCTACCAAAATTCATAGCAATATTAATTTGTTAACTGCATTCTATGAAATTTATAACAATTCTTTGGACTCGCATTAGAGGCAGGTATTCAACTCAAGTTGTTATGCCTATCTTGTTTTATAACCACGCAGCAAAGTAAGCTCTATTAATAAATAGAGAGATAAAGTCCTTTGTTAGCCTGATATTGCTTAAATAGTATACTTTTATATGATACGACTTTTCATACGACACCTACAGTCACGTGAAAAAGTAAGTACACCCATGTAAAGTTTTGACCTTTTCAACATATTTCAACATGAACCAATTTGATCTTAATGTCAACGATATTTATAGATAAAGGTGATATAATATAACAAATATCATGAAACATTTACATGTTGTAGTCCATTGTATAATTTAAATAAATATAAATGCAAATATCGCATGTGGAAAAAGTAAGTACACCCCTACATTTATCACTACTTCAAATACCTAAAATTAGAATCAGGTGCACCAGCTCAGGTGCAAATGATTAGAACATCGTTAGAGAGGATCTTGGAGGAACCTGTCTTATTTAAACCTCAGATATTTCGTTTGGTTTGCTCTTTGTTGTTGAAGTGTGTGGCGTCACCATGCCAAGATCAAAAGAGCTCACTGAGGCCTTCAGAAAGAAGGTTAGAGAAGCCCACGAGTCTCGGAAGGGATTTAAAAAGATCTCCAAACAATTTGAAATCAATCATTCGACTGTCCGGAAGATCATCTACATGTGGAGAAGATTCCAAGCAACTGCCAACTTGTTCAGGCCAGGCCGCCCCAGCAAGTTCAGCCCGAGAGCAGACCGCAAGATGCTGAAAGAAGTCTCTAAGAACCCGAGAATGTCATCACGGGACCTACAGGTAGCTCTTGCCACTGTTGATGTCAAAGTGCACGAGTTTACCATTAGAAAGAGGCTGCACAAACTTGATCTACATGGGAGGTGTGCCAGGAGGAAACCTTTGCTGTCCAGAAAGAACATCAGGGCAAGACTAAAGTTTGCAAATGAACTCCTCGGCAAAGACCAGCACTTCTGGAACAATGTGCTCTGGACAGATGTGTCAAAGGTAGAGCTATTTGGCCACAGTACCAGAAGACATGTTTGGTGAAAACCAAAGATAGCATTTGACCACAAGAACCTGATACCAACTGTGTAGCATGGTGGTGGAAATATTATGGTTTGGGGCAGCTTTGCTGCATTAGGGCCTGGGCAGCTCACCATCATAGAATCCACTCTGAATTCTTCATTGTACCAGAGGGTGCTTGAGGATAATGTGAGGCCATCTGTCGGAGAGTTTAAGCTCAACCGAAGGTGGACCTTGCAACATGACAATGGCCCTAAACATACCAGTAAATCCCCCAAATAGAAGGCTGAAAATAAAGAAATGGAGGGTTCTGGAATGGCCAAGTCAAAGCCTGGATCTAAATCCCATCGAGATGTTGTGGGGGGATTTGAAACGAGCTGTACATGCAAGAAACCCCTCAAACATCGCACACCTGAAAGAATTCTGCATGGAGGAGTGGGCCAAAATTTCGCCCAGTCGATGTCAGAGACTGGTAGACAGTTACAAGAAATGCGACGTATGTGAGAATATGTTCCCTATCATGAATGATGGTCGATACCGTTGACCGTGGCAGCCCTAAGGCATAGACCTTGTCGTGATTCAGTAAATATCAACAGAGGGCGCTCTACCGCAAAGCATGATGGGATCGAAAAGGGGGCAAAGGTAAACACAAACCCAGAAGAGGAAGCGTCTGTCTACGATCGACGCTGTGTTTACGGAAAGGAAGATGGCCAATGTGAAAGAAATTCAGCGTTTTTTGGCATTAAAATCCAGCGATTTAAAGAAATATTTGAGGGAAAGGGGGGTTCCCATTGGAGAAGAGAAACAACCTGCTTATGCAAGAATAGTTCCTGAATGTTAAATCCTCGATCGGCCATACAAATATCGCCGGGCTGGAACTTGTCTACAATGTTCGTCATCTTTACAATTTTTTTGTCCGACGTGTTTCCTCCTGTAGGTTTGGAAATGTATGAAATTGTTCCGCAGGGTGTAATACCTACAAGGCACTTGAGAGTAGGTCTTGACATATTGGCTGTACACTTGCGAACAAAACTTGGGAGACGGTGCTTTTAGTGGGGTACCATAGTGAAAATATCGTTACACGGTGGACAAAAGCACAATTTTTTCACCAAAGCATCTCCATGGTATACCTTCTAGAAAAAAAGTAAGCTCCAAAAAAATGACGATGGGAAGTGTAATATCTGACGTCATTATGACATAATCAGCTAATTATTATGTAATCATATATTTAAAAAAAATCAATGACTTAGAAAAAAGTGTCAAGTGCATTTTAACATCAAAATATATGTTTCCGAGGTCAAGGATTTCAATGCACTTTTCATTTTTTTTATTTTAGACAATCTTTAAAAGATGTATGATGTCATTATGAAGTCATAAGCGAATTATTTCGCAATCATAATTTAAAAATGAATTAGTTAGAACTAGGCTATTAAGTGTATTTTGACATCGAAATATATGTTTCCAAGGTCAAGGAATTCACTGCAATTGTCATTTTTCTTCTTAGACAATGTTTAAAAGATTTATGACATCATTCTGACGTCATCCAGCAAAAAAAAAACTATTAGATTCGTCCACACAAATTCGTTTGATTAGTTAACATCCACATATCGAGAGTTCATAATAATCTTCCCGTTGAATTACAGAATTTAAAACACCACCAGAGCTTTTTTTTTTTCAGTAATTTAGACTGAGCTATTATTAGTTACACTTCATCATTATGTCGTTAGCTGGTTTAATAAAGCGGTAAATGACACAAAATTATATATGTTGCATCACATGTATATGCATATACATTATACAAATACTCGTGATTCTGTCCCATTTTGTAGCAGTGATTCCTGAGATGCGAAAGAATATTAGCATATCGGCCTACATGTTGTTTCTTCTCTCATTATTTTTATTACCTTGTTAAAAACACATAGTGACAGCTCCCCCTTCCTCACGTGGCTGGCAAGGATTGCATATCTCGGAGGTGGATGGGAACCCAACGGCAGTAGTTGTAGTGGTCCAGTGCAAAAAATAGAAACATGAGACTTTGAAGAGACTCAACATAGAGAAGAAAGTCTTTCTCTTTTTGCGCACAAATGAATATCATGATCAAGATCTCTGTTCGCAGCACTATGTCGCAGTCCTGGAAAGTCGGACTCTTCTTTGCCAAAGCCAGTCTCCAGGCCTCAAATGTCTCACTGTCACTGGACACAGCAGCTTGCTCATATCCTTCTTGTTGTAACCGTGATAGAGCTAAGGCAGTCACTTGATGGGCATGTCGTGTCCATGTCACATGAGCGGCATTGATGAAAGAGTTAGCTGTACCAGATGTTGCTACACCTGAATCAGTTGGAGCTACAGTCCAGCCACTCTGATCTAGGAAATCTCCCAGTGCATTCCACAAGGCCTTCTCCAAATGGAACCTGCCAAACATGATCAGGAATTCATTTTCACCATGAGTTGCAAGCCAGGTCCATTGAATATACTTGCAGTTCGCAAAAATTGGACAGTCACACGTGAGTACTGTAATCTGGCCAGGGTTGAGGAACTCTGTGATGGACTTCAATATGTTCATGGCGTGCTTGATCATGGCTGGTGAGTCTGCCTTCTCTTGAAATAGTGGTAGAAGAGCAATCAAGGCAGGGGGATCGAGTGGAGGTGATTGCTGAGATGCATGATAGGCAGCCCATGAGATAGTGTCTCCCTTCTCACTTGCATTTCCATCGAGAAGCTTGGAAGCATGCTGAATCCATTTCTCCTCCTTTTCTTTTGCTTCTTCAAGCCTCCCATGTACAGGTGTCATGATGACCTGTGGTACACTGGTAATTGATGCTTTCAGATGTACTGATTGAATTATGCTAAACGAATCTAGAAGGTGAGGTTTCTCATTTGGATTTGCAGGAAGAAAGCAAGTTGCCACCCGAACACGTCCGAGATTATCTTGTGTAGGAAATTGGATGACACTTATACCACTTCCATGGAACGATCCTTTGGCTGTAGTGGAAGAGGGATTATGGTCGATGTTATCCAGTGCACCAACAGTGAAGAGACCTTTCCTGAGAATAGATGGGCACACAATTTGGTCAGCAGTGAATTGGTCACACATTGCAGATGACAATTTATTCTCCAGTTGCAGAACCCGGCTGTATGAGATGCTCAACCCGAGTTTAGCCAGTTGATCACTGAGTGTTCTGTTCCTTGTCAATGTGTGGATATTCAAGCCAATGTATACTGGAAGTGGAGGTTTGCTCTCAGGAGACTGTCGTTTGGGAGTAGCCAGTTTCGTGCACCTTTTCTTTGAATTGTGGAGGAACAACTGGGCGATTGTTTGAGAAGCCTGTGTGTCATTAACATCGCTCTTCAAGTTTGGTCCATAAAGGATCATTGATGACAGGAGTGTAAGACTGGGAAGCATTGTCTGGCACATAGGGGGGAAACTGCCAGGAAACTTGAAATGTGTTTCTCCAAACATTTCTTCTCTGCATATTTTTGCTACTTTTGCAAAAATTAGCGCTTCTGATTGATAGTCATGTTCATGCAGAGCATCTTTCAGCATTTGTTGCATGCCTTCTGGAAATACAAGAACAATGTTCTTGCCATCTGTCTGTTCTTGCACACCGGTGTCAGCAAAGTGCTCAAGAAGCCTGCTTTTCAACCGGCTCTTGTTAATTGACACATCATGCCCAAGATTTTGAAGACAGCATTCATACATCTCATGAAGATCTGAAAACTTGAACAGGTATGTCCCATCCTCAACGGCAAACTCAACATAAGACACCAACTCCACAAACGCTCTGGCATCTGCTCGTTCTCTTTCCGTGTTGGAAGAAACACCTTCACGGCGATGAGCACGATGTCTGTTTCTGTATCGTGTTGAACAGTTCAGGTGGTGCTTGGCTTCTAGGCCGATTAAATCACCCCCTGTTATTTTGTACAAGAGTTGGTCATCCTGCATATCAGTTGCCATCTTTCTGAGGGACTGATCAGTGCCAAATGTTTGGAAGTTGTGTAATTTTTGGTCGCCTGTTTTTTCACAGAAGATGCACACACACTTGGCATCAAATACCGACTGCCGCTTTGACCGTCGCATCTCAAGAGCTTCGGCTTCATGTTTTCTTTTCTTCATTACTTGGCTGTTGAGTTTGGAATTGTTGAATTTCTGATGGCAAGAACGATGCCATGAGGCATTATTTTTCACAAAAGTTTCTACTGTTCCTTCTGTTACATATTCTACATCAACTGGCAGTGCATTTATTTTTCTGAACTCAACATTTCCCAGGAATGCAGCGTATACTTCTCTGGCATTACGTTTAAATCCTTTCTGTGGACAAGATAGTTTTTCAGGTGTAGTTTTCTTGCAGATTATGCAAGCACTCCAATCCATGATGACCTGAAATTGAAAGGAAATAGTCCACATAAGCATAAAAAGTACAATATCCAAACCAATATTATACGTTCCAATGCTGTAATTTGATAGAAAATTCATAAATACTTTTATTGGTTTCTTGCATTTCTAAATTTGAATAGCTGACTAAGATCGCGTATATTCCAGGGAATGTATTGTTTGAACATGGTCTTAAATCACATTTGAGACCGGGCACCCTTGCATTTATCCCCTAATTATTATGTTTTATTTTCATTTGTTTTGTTTTATTAGGTTTACTTTCCATGAAATGGAGAGTAACCTATTATTACTGCTAGAGTTTTTCTTATTATTATTCTTCTGCCCTATTTTGCACCTCCGAAAACTTCATAATTAATGTTCTGAGCGACCGCTGGTCGGATCAACAGGAAATTTTCATCAAATGATCGCCTCGGCTCCTAGAATTTTGTAATGCTAATTATGATGTCATAGGTCACGTGGAATGGGCGCCATTCTGTAAAACAAATTAAAATTTTCCCCTCTGTATCTCCGAAACGGCTCAATAGAAAAATTTGAGGAATGGCTCATTCTAAAGAACTCTTCAATGGGAACAAAAGACATGTGTATCGAGTATATTAAAAATGCTCACGTTAAGTGGTTAGAATTCGTCAAACAAAAAATTTTCTCCCCCAAAAATGGGATTTTTTTCACAGATGCTAAGTTAAACAAAACTCATACTGCAAAAAATTTCGAAGTCATACATCACATGGTTCGGCCGCCATCTTGTTTTCATGAAAAATACACAAAAACCCCTTTTTCTCCGCAATGGCTGAACTGATCGAGCCCAATCTTGGCATGCGTATTCGCATACCCATGACGAACAAAAAAGTCAACGAGCACGACGTCATCCGACACATGGTTTCAGAGGTATGATGTTTTAAAGCTCAAACTAGAAATGGTATCTCTTCCATAATTTGTAGAGATATCGAGGGGAAACTTTAGACAAATGTTCCTCATGGGGGGATGTTTCAATATTACAGGAGACGTTTTGATAAGTCACATGGTTTGGCCACAATAAATAATGGAATTTACATTTTAAAAAGCTTGTAACTCTTGAACCACTGCATGGATCGCCTTGCATTTTTAATGCAATGTATATCTCATCAATCGGAAGACGTGTGCAAAATTCCAAGATGATTGTATGTATGATCTGGAAACTAGAAGTTGTTATTGCCTGAAGAAGAAGAACCACAACACTTTTTTTGGACCAGGCCGTGTGACATAACCACCTCACGAGCTAAGGGTAGCTCGAAATTAAATTATCTTCGGATTTGGCAGTCGCTAGAGGGTGTTAACATTCGAATGCAACAAATCTGGGCAAATTGTGATGAAGTTTCGTAAAACTACACGATATTGTCATTTACATTGGAAAATAACATTGTAAAACTCTCCGCCGTCTCGGCTTATTTCTCGCTCTGAAGTTCATCCTGTCTTCAACTTTAAGGAGAAAGAGAGGTATCTGCAAGCAATGGTGACCTTTATTTGGTGGAAATCCGATGAGAAATGATGAAGTTATTCAAAATCTAACGTTTTAAATGGATCGCATTTCCAAAGTGAATTCTTCCTCAGGTAAAATATCCATGCGTGCAGGCAGACCTTGCGGCGTCAATTTTGCTCCGATTTCAAATCGGATTTCGATTGTCGTATTGCCTTGGATGAGTTAACAAAATACCACAACAAATTTGGTGACATTCATGAAAATTTTGACCAAGTTGGATCGACGGGATACTTCATTCTTACGCTGACATATGGCACGGGCCACGGATGATGTCATGCCACGGCATGACGTTCTTCCATGGGTGGCAGATATCGTTAATTAAACGAAAATATTTTTTTAAATGGATGGGGTGGGGGGATGTGTGAGTGTGTGTGTGTTTGTGTGGAGGGGTGTGCATGTGGGGGGAGGGGTGTGGGGGTGTTTGTGTGTGTGTGTGTGTGTGTGTGTGTGTGTATGTGTGTGTGTGTGTGTGTGTGTGTGTGTGTGTGTGTGTGTTTGGGGTGGGGTGTGTGTGGGGGGGGGGAGTGGGGGTCTGGGGATGTGTGTGTGTGTGTGTGTGTGTGTGTGTGTGTGTGTGTGTGTGTGTGTGTGTGTGTGTGTGTGTGTGTGTATGTATGTGAGGATGTGTTTGTGTGTGTCCGTGGATGTGTGGATGTGCATGTGTGTGGATGTGTGGATGTGCGTGTGTGTGGATGTGTGTGTGGGGGGGGGGGGGGCGGGGGGATATGTGTGTATGTTGGGGGGGATATGTGTGTATGTTGGGGGGGTTGTGGCGTGTGCGTGTGGAGGAGGGGGGGGTTAGATGTGTATGTGTGTGTGTATGTGTGGAGGGGTGTGTGTGTGTGTGTGTGTGTGTGTGTGTGTGTGTGTGTGTGTGTGTATGTGTGTGTGTGTGTGTGTGTGTATGTGTGTGTGTGTGTGTGTGTGTATGTGTGGAGGGGTGTGTGTGTGGTGAGAGGGGGAATGTGTGTGTGTGTGTGTGTGTGTGTGTGTGTGTGTGTGTGTGTGTGTGTGTGTGTGTACGTGTGGATGTGTGTGTGTGTGGATGTGTGGATGTGCGTGTGTGTGGATGTGTGTGTGTGTGTATGTGTGTATGTGGGTGGGTGGGGGGGGGGTTGTGTGTGCGTGTGGAGGAGGAGGGGTTGGATGTGTGGATGTGCGTGTGTGTGTCGATGTCTGTGTGTGTGTGTGTGTGGGGGGGGGGGTGGATATGTGTGGGTGTGTGGGGGGGTGGATATGTGTGTGTGTGGAGGTTTGAGGAGGTTGGTGTATGCGTGTGGAGGAGGGAGGGTTCGGTGTGTGTGTGTGTGTGTGTGTGTGTGTGTGTGTGTGTGTGTGTGTGTGTGTGTGTGTGTGTGTGGAGGGGTGTGTGTGTGTATGGGTGGAGGGGTGTGTGTGTGGGGGGGAGGGGGATTGTGTGTGTGTGTGTGTGTGTGTGTGTGCATGTGTGTGGATGTGCGTGTGTGTGGATGTCTGTGTGTGAGTGTGTGTGTGGGTGGGGGTGGGGGGGGGGGTGGATATGTGTGTGTGTGTGTGGGTGGGGGGGGGGGTTGGGGTGTGCGTATGGAGGGGAGGCAGATGTGTGTGTGTGTGTGTGGAGGTGGGGTGTGTGTGTGTATGTGTGGAGGGGTGTTTGTGTGTGGGTGTGGGGGGGGGGGTTGGGTGGATATGTGTGGGTGTGTGGGGGGGGTGGATATGTGTGTATGTGGGGGGGGGGTGCATGTGAAGGAGGGGGGGTTGGATGTGTGTGTGTGTGTGTGTGTGTGTGTGTGTGTGTGTGTGTGTGTGTGTGTGTGTGTGTGTGTGTGTGTGTGTGTGTGTGTATGTGTGGGGGAGGGGGGATGTGTGTGTGTGTGTGTGTGTTTGTGTGAAGGGGGGATGTGTGTGAAGGGGGTGTGTGTGTGTGTGTGTGTGTGTGTGTGTGTGTGTGTGTGTGTGTATGTGTGTGTGTGTGTGTGTGTGTGTGTGTGTGTGTGTGTGTGTGTGTGTGTGTGTGTGTGTGTGTGTGTGTGTGTGTGTTATCAGGGTTGTATCCAAGGGGGTTGTGTCAAAGCATGTCCAATGAAAGTGGGGTTGTATCAAAAGTGGGGTTGTATCAAAAGTGGGGTTGTATCAAAAGTGGGGTTGTATCAAAAGTGGGGTTGTATCAAAAATGGGTGTGAGTAAACCGGTTATCACTGCCAGCAGTTTTGAAGTGGCAGTTCTATTTTATTTTATTTTTTTGCACATTTGAGTAATGACATCACTGCAACATAGTGAGCTTAAAAGGCTTATATATCAATTACCTGTTTCTTGAAATATTAAATTAATGACTCAAAATCTCGGCACAGTACTTCACAACCTTATGTTATACATTAATTTGCGCTAATATCTTGTTAGTCTATTGTGACGTCATTATGACGTCATTAAATACACTTCCCGTCATCAGATTTTTTGGAGCTTACCCTCTTTTTGATCCTTATACATGGGCAAAGCTTTGGTGAAAAAATTGTGCTTTTGTCCACAGTGTAACGGACCTTGGCATTTTTGTTAATAAGGTAACTCACTATTTGTCCTAATCCAAAGCGAAATGCTATTGCCCCTTTCCGATCCCATGACGCATTGCGGTTCTGATTCGCGATAAGGTCTATGCGCTATCACCGATACTTTTTCACCTTTAATACCTTTTAATCAGATTTAACTTATCTTCCATCGTAACCACATTACGCTTGAAAACACTAGGATTATCCTTCTTAGGACACATGGCTAACACAGACACAGTAAAGGAATACTGGACGTCGCCTCTGTTTTGAATGAGAACCAGCAGTTGCGCGTACGTACAGTATACTGTACGTACATTTTAATATATTTTTAATGTGCTTTTTATTGTATTTTAAATTGTTTTTTAGGTTCTTTTATTGTTAATTTATGTGCTATTTTATTTATTTTAAATATTTTTTAAGGGAATTTTTTTTTTCACGTCCGCAGGAGTGATGGAAAGTCACACATAATGACGTTCGCTGAACTGAAATTTACTCTAGAAGAGTGGCGTGAAGTCGGATTTGACGTAGGTCGAAATGGCGTAAAACGGGGTATGATTGTACTCACCTTTCAACTCCCAAACCATTTTAGTCACAGCAGATGTTACATCCCTCTACACTAATATTCCACATTCAGAAGGCCTGTTTGCATGCCCCAAAGCACTAGATACACGACAAGTCCCAATACCACCTTCTCAAGACCTTATGCGCCTATTAGAACTGACACTCAAACTGAATGATTTCCAATTCAACGGATGACATTACATTCAATCTCAAGGTACCGCTATGGGTACCCCTGTTGCACCATCGTACGCCAACATCTTCATGGGAATGATAGAGGCCAAGATCTATGCACACAATTCCAAAATGAATTAAATTTGATTCATCAGACCATCAAGTTTACATTCGACAGCTTACAGTCCGAAGTTCACCTTCTAGACACATCACTCACACTTCAAAATAACAGACTCGAAACAGAACTATACACCAAACCAACAGACACTCACTCTTACCTTCTCCCTTCTTCATCTCATCCTAAACATACAATTACAAGCATACCATACAGTCAAGCACTCAGAGTAAGACGCATTTGCTCAACAAAAATGGCAGAAGAAACTTCTCTCTGCCAATTAGAAACACACTTCATTGCAAGAAACTATGACCCTCATTCTATGAAAGAAGCAATAAACCAAGCAAAATGCATACCGAGAGCAGACCTTCTGACTTACAAACCCAAACCTGCAACTAACCGTGTCCCACTGGTAACCACCTACTCTCCTATCTCATCCCAATTGCCAAGTATTCTGAATAAGGCCCTTCCTCTCCTCCATCAATCAGAAACACTCGGCACCACATTTCCTCAACCTTCACGAACATCATTTCGACGTGGTCGGACATTCAGGGACCTCTTGGTAAAAGCATAGCACCCACAGCCCCATAACAAAGAAACTAGGATCCCTGGCTTCTATAAATGCACAGCAAACAAATGTATTGTTACAGACGTGGCTTGGATGTTATTCACCGAGCGGTTTTGGGATGACCACGTCTGCACAAGATTATACTCGATATTATACCCGAACGTTGACTAGTCGCGCGATGCTAGGTCAATGACGGAACAGACACACGGCTGGGATTAAAATGACGACACCAGGGATACGGTTCTCAAGACCTCCGGAGGAGATTATATTCGTTACGGAAGGTCAGATTACAGGGACGAGAGGGACAGCAAAGGAAGATAGGCACTTAGACACAACCTTATTTTAACCCCAACAGACGACAGGTAAACGGGACAAGGCTGACTCACATGTGGGTTGATGGCAGGAAAGCGGTTGTCGATGGCTCCAGGCGCACCTGGGCTCAGGGCAGGATCGACCCGGTCCGGTCCAGAGATGCGGAAGGTTGCACAGCGCTCGAGGTGGCGTCTTTTCGTCTCAAGCTGGGGGCGCATCTGACGTCACATCCGGCACGGGGCCGCGTATATCCGGCGGGGAGTGACACGCCCTCGGCTCGTTAGCTCCGCCTCATGGAATCGGCACGTTGCTTCTCATTGGGTGCGTGCGGGGGGGTTACCGGCTCCGCCCTTGACGAGGAGCTGACAAGGAGCCCCTTTGTGGTAACCCCGTGGAGCGCATGGTCTGGAGCGCGTTGTCTGGAGCGCATTGTCGATGGCGGCTAACCGAGCCGGTGGGAGGACGCACACTCCCCCCCCGCGCAGCGCCGTGCCCCTCTGTTGTTGTAGACGGGGAAGAAGATGGGAGGAGGTATGGGAAAGGTCCTAAACTCACTACTGGTGCCATATAATCACATTCTGGTGCAACGAAGAGTCATAATTAATGGAAACGAGGCCTTAACTGACATAGACTAAGAATAACTAGCAAGATGTCCGAAAGTGGTCTCCGTGTGGTGCGGTGGACCTGGGCACGACATTTAATGGGGGAAAAAGGGGAAGGTCGGCTCTACTGATTGTTGTTTACAGACAATGGGACTAGGGAATGGGGGATTGGGGATAGTTGGGGAGTATTGGGGAAAATAGGGGAATATTTACAAGCGGATATGGAGGCCAAATTCCATATTCGCAACATTGCACCCTTCTCTACCCTCGGGGCGTCCCGACCCGATAAATTTTTACCTACTTTAGTGTGGCACGCAATGTAGTTCCCTCTACTATTAACTCTACCCTGAGTGCGACAGTTTTACAGATATTCACGAATGAGTAAATATGTCCCCCTGCGACGTTGCTCCCTTCTCCTCACAGAAACACACCCACAGGATAACCGAATCCGGAAAGAATTCTCAAACTAAACATACAGCCGGTAGGGAGCATTATTTACACAAGACTACGCTGATATTTACACTACGATCCAGGACCTGTTTTTGGAGGAACACATGCAGATGTTATGCATAGAGAGAGCACGCTTGCCAGCATCGATACACCAACCCACGAGTGCTCTGTGGCCGACGGCCTTTAATAACGTGCAGAGCACCCCTTCCAAGCATCAAGCACCACCCCATCACACAGTGAGCACCATCCGGTGCACCAATAAAGTGTTTATAAATCATTGTGTGGTGTCGCAGCCGGCCGATGTTCTGCCGCTGGTCTTGCCTTCGTGTGGTGCACTTGGCCTTCTTACTTCTTTTCAAAAATAAAGAAAGGCACCAACCGCGTCCATTTCTGTATTTTGTCCTTCAGTGGTGTCAACTATAAGTGGTTCACCTGTTTGGCATAGGTGCCACGTTGACCCATAGGTCCTTCCACGGGTGGTGCTTGGCCGCAAAAGAACTGCGGTCCATTGTGGGTGGCCACAAACATTGCGGTCCGTATGGTGTATCGATCCAAGCAGCAAGCAGCGAAAGTGCAGGCCCACAACTGCGTAGCCAGCACCGCTCTCTCCTCTCTCTCTACCCCAAAGCCACATCCTCGGAGGTGGGAGACAAAAGAAGAAGACAAGTGAGTAAGGTGGTAAGGGCGCAAAAGTGCACGCAATACAAGATGATGCACACTGGGGGCACATGGGAACCAGGTGAGACAGGTACGTTCCTATCGTACGCCCCCCCCCCCCCACCAGGTAACCTACATGGCCCCTCCCTTACCCCTTACTGCATCCACAAAACACAACACTACCCATAAACATCTACTTTACAAATCAACAAACATCCCTACTGTCTTCCCCGTTCCTCCCATAAACCAAATTCGTCTTCTCTCCCTCCTAACCAATCAAATTTGCCATTTTCAACTCAACATCAAAATTTGCCATTACCAATTCATCATCAGTCCCTCCTAGGGAGGGAGAGATGGAATCACCCCAATGTCTCATCCACGTCGTGATGCGTCTCACAAATCCACAGCAATCTCATTTCCTGCTACAAACCAAGAAAACACAGGTGTGGAGTCATCATCATCACCTCAGGTAAGTGGCTGCGTATGGTGCGACAGGTTCATCAATCCTAACTATCTCCTAAATGACTTTAACAACTTTACACTACCCGGGGTCTTTCTCCGGCCAAACCATTGGCCCTCTTACACTATGGGTTCTAAAAACCAATTCCCATTGGCCAAACTGTGGTGCTCTTCAATTTGGGGTCTCACTCCCCCGATTCATCTCCCGGTGCCCTCGCACAATTTCTGGGCTGTGGCGTGTACCTCTCCCAGCGGGTCTACCCACCTGCACACCTCCACCACTGTAGTTGCTTCTGAGCTTACCTGTTCCTTACCCTAACCTATCTACCTGGGGAAGGCCCTCTGGCGCTCTCCCCACTCCGTGCCCTCTCTGGCACTGGGCTGCCCGATCCACACCCGGGATCCTCAGGCACCCACTCACAACTACCGGCTCCCAGAGCCCACCTGCGGCCTCACCTGGCCGACATCCTCACAGTGGTGGAGTGCCCAACCAACTACACACACTAACAGGCTACATGCCCAGCCATTTCCACAACACTAATGCACCCATCCACAATACCATTCTGCAACCGCACCACAAATGCCAATATCCAACCACAATTTACCTGCACCCTCTACCTAACACTTACACTACCCGCCCCGGGTACTCGTGAAAGGGGTCCACTCTTCCCCCATCCACACCTTCGCACCATGCACACCACTCCGTACCACTCACTCCAACTCTCTCCACACACCTGTACCTGCACACCTGTGCTCTCACACCTGGTGCCACCTGCACCCTTCTCTCCCCAAGCGCATTCGCGCTGATCCACACACTCACTACTCATACACTGCTCCACACACCTGTCCAGTTGCACACCTGTGCAATCACACCTGTTCAATTCTCACAAACACGGCATCATCTCAGCTAACTACTCCCTTCTGAAACTTGCGCTTCCCAGTCGTCCCTTTAAACTATTGCGCTCCCACGTCATTATCATCCATACTAATCTACCTGCGTCCCCACTACAGGTATCAGTCACGAACTAAACTTAACGTCACCTAATGTCATCTTTCTAGATCCCTACACACATATAACCTAACCCACCCGGGCTAGTTTTCACTGCCATACACCCCATAATCTAGTGCTCCTTTGCCCCCACATGGGAAGGATGGTGGATTTGCCATCCCACCACATCGGGGGTCTCTCACTACCAATTTTGCACATCAAATTTCAACAAATTAAAAATTTGCCAATCACTGCCCATCATCTGCCAATCACTACTGCCAATCCTTTGCCAATCATCAAATTTTGTTTTTCTCTAATTTGGGGTCCAAAACACTAACCTCATCACCCAGTCGACTCACTAATACCTCTCGGTGCGCCAATCCCTGTCCAAAGCCCGGCTTCGTAAAGCCAAGCAATGGATGCTGGTTGTTTTGTGCCAGCGGCTGGATGCGTCCGGCACTCGGTGCAGGGAAGGAGGTTTACCCGGGCTGAGATCCCACGCACCATCTCGGCACGGAGCCATCCCATGGCTCGATCTCGGCCTGCCGGAATGCCTCACCAAAAAGTGGTCGCCATGACGACCCTTCCTATCCTGCCGCCCGCTCCGCCTGGTGGAGCACGGACGCGGCCGTTCAAAGCGAGGCCCAGCACGCACCAAGGGCCCGATTCGGCTATAAGTCGTTCTAAACTCTACCCCGTCTAACGTCGATGCTTCACCTGCATGCTTACATCCCGCAGCCCGTTCCTTGCTCACACATCCAGCCGTGCCCATGCTCCTCGTACCTTTCCTTACACACCCAGGTACCCTCATTCCACTCACAGCCTTGGTCACACACCTGACCACCGAACACTGTGGCACACATTCGTTGCTCGCACACCTCACCAATACACCGCTTCGCGCCCCCTCCTCGGTCACCTCCTCTGTGACAATCACAGGTGTGCCCTCATTCGCACACCCTACCACGTGCCTCACCACCAACTCCAGCGTGCATTCCCACTCACGCTCTACCATTCCAGGCGTGCATCCTTCCATCCCAGGTGTACATCCTCGCTCACCTGTCACAACTAACTCACGCTCCATGTCACTCTCACTACTTTCACCTCCATTCCTGACAACGCACTCGCCCTTACTCCCGACAGCGCACTCTTTCCTCATGCACCTGTCCGTTACACACCTCTCTCGCGCACACCCTTGCGCACACTCTCCCGTCACACCCTCTGTAACACTCACCACAGGTGTGCATTCTTCCTTGCCTTTGACAGCGCACTCTTTCCCCATGCACCTGTCCGTCACACACCTTTCTCGCGCACACCCTTGCGCACACTTTCCCGCTACACCCTCTGTAACACTTACCACACCGCGCTTCCATGTGCTCCCTCGCACACGCGCTGCGACCGACTCGCTCTCGCCAGCACCCTTGCTACTCCTTGGCACGCACTTTTTCCTCACACACCCCAGAGTCGGACTTTCTCGCACACCTCCTTTTTCGCACACCAGACCTGTCGCACACTTCACCAACGGCCTCTCACGAACACCCGGGTCCATCTCGACCCCCAAGCTTATTAAATCCCCTGGCGCATCATACGCACGACCATATTGGTCACCACTTACACCGGGTCCTCTTCCTCTTCGCTTCTCCTCCATCACCTGCGAATCCCTCATCCGGTTAATGAGCACATCATCACGATCCAAACACAGACTTTGGACCAATTATTTTATCTCCTCTTTTATCTCTTTCTTATCCCCTCTCCGTCGCTTCTTAATTTCGCTCATCCCTTCTTCCACTTCTTCTAATTTGTGCTTCACCTCTTTTATTCCCCGGTACGTCTCCTCAAGCTCATCCTCTAAGGCTACCTTGACCGTTTCCAGGTGCGTCCTCACCTGCCGGTCCTTCGTCTCCATAACCTCTATCACCTCGTCCAGCCTCGTTGTCAGTCCCTCACGTACCATCTGACATTCCCTCTTTGTCGCTATTAAGTCGTTTTTTATGTCGTTTTGTGTCGCTTTTAAACCTCCTAATACCGCAGTGTTCCTTTGAACCTGCTCCACTAACTCCGTTTGTCCCACCGTCAGCTGCTCCACCTCCTGCGTCAGGTCCTCTATGCCCCCTTGTAACTTTACAGTCCCCTTTCTCACCTCCTTCTCCATGTGCTCCTTACAGTGCCTCACCTCCTCGCGCACTCCTCCGACTTCCTCACTCACACCTCTTCTGATCTCCTCTCCCATCACTTGCATCTCCTGCCCAGATGCCACCCTCATCTGCTCCATTTCCTCCCTGTGAGCATCCAGTTTGGTTTCTACCCCCATTCTGACCCCCTCTATCTGCTGCCCCATTTGGTTAACTTCCCTTTCCGCTTGGTCCCTCATGTCCCTCAATTTGCCTTCCATGGTGTTTTCTAACCCCTCTAACCCTTTTTGCATCCCTTCCATTTGATTCTCTTGAGCGGCCATTCTGTTTTCTACCCCCGTTAACCCCTCCTGTATTTCCCCTAATCTATCGTCTAATTTCCCAAATTTCATGTCTAATCCCTTAAAATTATTGTCTAATCCCTCACTGGTACCCCTCGCTTCGTCCCTCATTACCCCTATTTTGCCCTCCAATCGCTCACCCTGAGCATCCATCCGGTTCCCCATTACCCCCAATTGCTCATTCTGAGCCTCCATCCGGTTCCCCATTACCCCCAATTGCTCATTCTGAGCCTCCATCCGGTTCCCCATTTGTCCCATACTGCTTTTCAAACCTCTAATTTGGTCTCCCAATTGCTCACCCATTTGTTCCATAAGGGCCCTCATTTGCAGGATAAAAAGGTTCGAATCCACCAGTGGCGCCACTACGGTCGCGGGTGTGGACGCCGTGGCCACCTCGTGCATGACAACGCTATTTTGCGACCCTGCCGCCCTCACTGCTTCGCTCTCCTCTTGTCCCTCAATTTGGTCCTGGATCGACCCTACCTCACTCTCCTCTACCGGACCCCAGCTGTCTTGGTCTGCCATAGCGCGACTTTCAAAATTCGGGTTTTTATACAACAAAACAAATTTCGGCCGTTATAATTTCGCGCGGGAAACGCGCTCCGAATCGATTCTACTTGTTACAAATTTGGGCCTAATAACGCGCGGGAAACGCGCTCCGAATCGATTCTACTTGTTACAAATTTGGGCCTAATAACGCGCGGGAAACGCGCTCCGAATCGATTCTACTTGTTACAAATTTGGGCCTAATAAATTTAGTCCCGGGTTCGAATTCCACTCCTCGACACCAATTGTTACAGACGTGGCTTGGATGTTATTCACCGAGCGGTTTTGGGATGACCACGTCTGCACAAGATTATACTCGATATTATACCCGAACGTTGACTAGTCGCGCGATGCTAGGTCAATGACGGAACAGACACACGGCTGGGATTAAAATGACGACACCAGGGATACGGTTCTCAAGACCTCCGGAGGAGATTATATTCGTTACGGAAGGTCAGATTACAGGGACGAGAGGGACAGCAAAGGAAGATAGGCACTTAGACACAACCTTATTTTAACCCCAACAGACGACAGGTAAACGGGACAAGGCTGACTCACACGGGGGTTGATGGCAGGAAAGCGGTTGTCGATGGCTCCAGGTGCACCTGGGCTCAGGGCAGGATCGACCCGGTCCGGTCCAGAGATGCGGAAGGTTGCACAGCGCTCGAGGTGGCGTCTTTTCGTCTCAAGCTGGGGGCGCATCTGACGTCACATCCGGCGCGGGGCCGCGTATATCCGGCGGGGAGTGACACGCCCTCGGCTCGTTAGCTCCGCCTCGTGGAATCGGCACGTTGCTTCTCATTGGGTGCGTGCGGGGGGGTTACCGGCTCCGCCCTTGACGAGGAGCTGACAAGGAGCCCCTTTGTGGTAACCCCGTGGAGCGCATGGTCTGGAGCGCGTTGTCTGGAGTGCATTGTCGATGGCGGCTAACCGAGCCGGTGGGAGGACGCACACTCCCCCCCCCGCGCAGCGCCGTGCCCCTCTGTTGTTGTAGACGGGGAAGAAGATGGGAGGAGGTATGGGAAAGGTCCTAAACTCACTACTGGTGCCATATAATCACATTCTGGTGCAACGAAGAGTCATAATTAATGGAAACGAGGCCTTAACTGACATAGACTAAGAATAACTAGCAAGATGTCCGAAAGTGGTCTACGTGTGGTGCGGTGGACCTGGGCACGACATTTAATGGGGGAAAAAGGGGAAGGTCGGCTCTACTGATTGTTGTTTACAGACAATGGGACTAGGGAATGGGGGATTGGGGATAGTTGGGGAGTATTGGGGAAAATAGGGGAATATTTACAAGCGGATATGGAGGCCAAATTCCATATTCGCAACAGTATTATTCACAAGCATTTACTAGAAGGAAACAAATTTTGTAGTTCCAGCACTGGCCAAAAATTCCCTTTCACCTCCTATATGAACTGCAAATCTACATGGGTCATATACTTATTCACTTTCCAAAACTGCACCAAACAATATGTTGGAAAAACTGAGAATACACTCTAAACACGATTTAATAACACCTGGTCAGAAATCAATAACTTCCACACCAGTCAGGGCAAATATCTACCTTACACAATACACTGTAATCAAACGGATCACTCTATAAATGACATTCAAATCTCTGCCATTGAATCAATTACAAATCGATCACACACCACGATTCTGAAACGTGAGTCCTTTTGGATACATAAACTTCGGACAAAAATCCCTCATGGCATAAATTTTGATGATTAAAGCATGTTTCAACATCAACCCAATCAAATCATTAACCGTAGCCCATTCATTCACTCACTCATTCATTCATTCTACCTTTATGTGTCATTTATATAAATATAAAAATATATTATATGAATATAAATGGTATATGAATATATGCTTGTGTGTTTATGTATGTATGTATGTATATATATATTTGTATATGCACGTGCACAAACTGTAAAGTGAACGATAACTGCAAGCTGTGCTTCACTTCCGCTGAACTTGGGGACGGTGAGTCAGCTTTAGTGTGGCTCATCTTTTTATATGCATTTTCTACACATATCACACATCTTACCCACAGATAACTATATTTACTTGTCTAATTAACATGCCTGTTGTTTCTGTAGACTAAGAAGACTTTTGTTGGTCGAAAGCTTGTCGAGAATTAAAGATCGACTGTCCTGAAGCTACGTCTGCATCTGATTTAATCTCCCGATTATATATATGTTTTTACTAGCTTGGCTCGGCTCGCTGCGCTCGCCTCACCAAGCGTCGTTACTGAGGAATGGGTTTATTTTAGCTGAGGATAATGACTGTACCTGAGTTGCTGTGTTGTCATGATTGACACCAATCATAATACAAACAATTATTTTGCACAAATGTATTTGTTGTGTTTGTGAAATTACATTTTTATAGGCAATTTAGGTTGAAGATTTAGGTTGAATGGTTTTTTTATTTTAAGAAAGCACCCCTCAGCACATACATAGGGGAGGGGTAGGTGCAGACTGGGAAAACCACATTTCAAATCTGGCCTCCAAAGCCAGTCGCCGACTCGACATCCTCCGTCGTGTGAAGTCCTTCCTTGGCACACCTGAGCTCCTCACCACAAACAAGGCTTTCATCCGCAGCTCAATGGAATACTGCTCTCCGCTCTGGGCTGGTGCTCCTGCCTCACACCTAGCATGTCTTCACGCTGTTGAAACCAAAGCGTTCAGAAAGAATCATTGGAATCTCTCGCGATGAAGCTAACTCCGTGGGCCTTTCACTCACTCACCACAGGCAGGTTGGTGGTCTTTCCGTCTTCTACCGACTCCTCTCCGGCCTTGCTCCCCCAGCTCTCTCTGGCTCTGTCCCCCAAGTAATCATACAGGTCGCACAAGATCTGTCTGCAACCCTCTTATGGTTAAACTGCCAAATCAAGACTCTCTGCCCACCTTCACTCCTTCTTTCCTCTTTTCTCCCGCCTCTGGAACAAACTCCCTCACTCTATTCAATCCCACTCCTCCCTCCAGGTCTTTAAAACAGCTGTTCACCACCATCTCTTATCTTCCCCCATCCAAAACCTTGATATTTTCTACCCCCGCTAATTTCATCCCAAATCCACTTTTTTGAAATACCAACTTCTTTCCTGGAAATCCTTGGTGTCCTTGTGTTTTCTACTTCTCCCACCCCCCCCCCCCCCACTTCCCACGCCTCCTCCCCCATGCCCACTCCCTCCCACACATCTCCCGATGTCCCTGCTCTCAAATTTGTGTTTGTGTGCTTCCCCTTCTCTCCCCATCTTGTCTACCGCTCCCTCTTCTTATATATTTTGTTTATCTGTTTGATTTTTTTTGTGTGATAAATGTTAGCTCTTTCACGAGCTTCGATTCCGTATACAAAAAAAAAAATAACACCTCACCACCACGAAATTGAAAACTTCAGTCATGAAACATGTAATAAAAAACACCTCAGCCATAAAACACGTAATAAAAACACCTCACAGCCACGTCATTTAAAAACACCTCAACACCAAGTAATTCAAAACACCTCACCACCACGTAATTCAAAACACACCACCACATAATTATAAATACCTCACCACCACGTAAATCAAAACACCTCACCACCATGTAAATCAAAACACCTCACCACCATGTGATTTAAAAACACCTCATCACAATGTGATTTATAAACACCTCACCACCACATAATTCAAAATACCTCACCACCACGTGATTCAAAACCACCACAACGTTATTAAAAACACTTCACAACCACGGAAACAAAAGTTTGAGGGAGTCGTTAAGTGTCAACACAGACACTACCCAGATGGGTAGTGTAGATATAAAGATAAATGACTGCACCCGAGTTGCCGTTTTGTCATGGTTTAAACCAATCATAATTCAAACAATTATTTTGCACAAATGTATTTGTAATATACGTGATATCACATTTTATAAACAATTGAAGTTGAAAAAAAAAATTTCCCCAAAAAAATTCGAAAAAAAATAAAATAAATAAATTGGAAAAATTTTCAAAAGAAAATACCCTTGGGACATACCGACGGGAGAGATATGTGCATACCAGAAGTTTGGTACGATTTCACAAAAGTTTGAGAAAGTAGTTCAGTGACAAGACAACACAACACAGGACAGACGCTGCACATATATATATATATATATATATATATATATATATATATGTATATATATATATATATATATGTATATATATATATATATATATATATATATATATATGCATATATATATATGTATATATATATATATATATATGTATATATATATATATATATATATATGTATATGTATATATATATATATATATATATATATATGTATATATATATATATATATATATATATGTATATATATATATATATATATGTATATATATATATATATATATATATATATGTATATATATATATATATATATATATATATATATATATGTATATATATATATGTATATATATATATGTATATATATGTATATATATATGTATATATATATATATTTTTTTTTGAACGGCAAACAACAACAACAACAACAACAGATGGACAAACGAATGTGACGGGAAGCTTTTAGCCTTGTAGGAGCAAAGCGGGCCTTGTCTGCCTTGCAAAGTGGGCCAGAAGCGGAGGTTATTTCATGGAGAATCTATATCTTAAATAAATATACAAGTAGGGAGTGGGTTTAAGCGGTAAAATTAGAATAAGCTTTCTTTCCTTCAAGTTCCAGTGACTATTCCAGGTGCACTCAAAGTATGACGTAAAAAACATCATGGGCACTAAGTTTGACATTTTTGTGTATATCTTTTTTAAAGTGAAAACAATTCTACAAGTTGAGGATTATAAATATTTTTAGATGATTAAAACATGATTGGGTAAAAAACATCAGGATGTGCTGATAATGCGTTGGACACCAACGCAGTCTCACCTTTCAGCAGGTCCTTGGAACCCTGAAAAGGAAGAAACAAAGAATGAGATCAAGATATTTGAATGAATGAATGTTTCTTTTTATTTATTAGATACTAGAGAGCTCACAGAACACGATACCCCATGTAGTGTTATATTGCACACTTCAATTTGTAATAAAATAATGATTTTAAAGATCGCCAAAAATCCATGAGGTTGAGTGTAACTGAAACAGTCTTATACACCACCCTTTTGCATTTCAATAAGACGATGTTGAGTTGCAGTTTAGGAGATTGAGGCTTTATTATTTATTAATCATCATAGAACACAGCATTGCCATATGGTGGCTTCTTCTTCACCCCCGATTCTGAACCCCCTCACTTGCCACGCCCTCTCGTGCTGCATAGCAATATATAGCATGGGTAGTCTAAGTATTATGAAGGCAATTATAGTTCTACAGTGTTCAAGCATACAATTCAATATAAACAAAAGTATAAAGACGTATAGGTTAGAATAGCATTTATCAGGGACCTGCCAGAGTAAGTAGTTTTGTTACACGTGACATTGAGGAGGCAGCACATGTCATTTGTGCTTTCAACATGCTTTCCTTTTGGGTGTGTGCAGTTGAGTTGGGAAATTGGTATGAGTGACGGGTAAGAGGGGCCATGGCAGCTAAGTACGTGAACCAGGTGGAAAGGGCGATGCGATAAATGTGATGCGATTGCGTGGGAATAAAGGTCATCCATCACTGGTTATTGTGTTTTATTGTGATTGTTAGTGTGTATGCAGGATCCACATTGCAGGTCATTGCAGGCAGATTGGTCGGATATGTCAGCCACGGGGTGGAGGACCCCAAGCGACAATTGAAGGCCGTGGAAGGCCAGTGGGTGTCCCCCTCCAGCAGCGTTATGCAGCGAAGGGAGCTGTTGTGGTGTTGGAGTGGGGAGGGGTGAGTGGAGGGGATGAGGGGCTGAGGGGATGGGAGGCATGGACAGGGAATGCAGTTTACCTCGTGTGGGACTTTGTTTGTGCTGAAACACCCACACACTGCGACATCCCACCACCGCAGTATAGGAATTACCCCCTGCAGGTAATCGAGATGCCATGGCCTTGCAGCGAATAAGTAGAAATGGTTATTGTTGTTGTGTACAAGGTAATGTACCACTCGGACCTGTGAGACTCGATTTGTACTATGCAGGGCAGGTAGCTCGTGAAATTGGCTAGGCCGATTCTAAATTGGGAATTTGGGTTCAGCTAACTGCTGGAACAAGTGACATCCATGTGGGAGATGGTCATTTACAGACTTGGCATTTAATATGAAATATTTTATTTGTGGGGGTGAACTTACTTTTCAAGATGTCTTAGAACCAAAAGTTAATTGGAATTATGTTGAAATTATTCTAGATTTTGTTAATGTGACCTTTAAAAGAAACAAAAACCACATTTGACATTTCGAAACAAATAAATTGATCCTTGAAAGTGATGTAAACTGATATCGAACTCAATTCATGGACAGTACTGTGTTAAACTTCTGTACGTTTTCCAGAAGTATCTCTTTATTTTGCACATTAGCCAAATTTTTTTTTAACAAAAACAAAAGTTAAATTACAACTGCGATTACGGACACTAAAATTACAGTTCAGTACTTCGTGTAACCCCCACGAGCATTCAGGAGAGCACGTACACGTTGAGGCATGCTGTTCACGAGATTTGCCAAGGTTTGGACAGGAATTGCTTGCCATGCAGTGACAATAGCCTGCTGCAATTCACGCACAGAGGTCGGCTGCTGGTCCAAGTGGTCGATTTGACAAGTTAATTCTGCCCACAAGTTCTCTTTCGGATTCATATCCGGGGACATGGCAGGCCACTCCATATGCTCTACACCACGGTCAGCAAGAAAGTGTTGGATCATGCGAGCATGATGAGGCCGTGCATTGTCATCTTGGAAGACAAAGTTTCTTCGAAAGGCTGCATGAGCAAATGGAAGCAATGTTTCTTCCAGAATGGCCCTGTACTTGAACTGGTTCAGGTTTCCATTCAGAACAACCAGGTCAGTTTTGCCCCCTGCATGAAAAGCAGCCCAAACGGTCACCCCACCACCTCCAGCTTGGACTCTTGGCACTATACAATCTTTGTTGTAGGCTTCATGCACTTGTCTGTGCACTCGGATGCGGCCATCTTGACGATAGACCAGAAATCTAGACTCGTGACTGAAGATCACGTGATTCCAGTGTCCTGGCTGCCATTGACAGTGCTCTCTGGCCCACTGCAATCGGCGCAGGCGGTGTTGTCTGGTCAGGCATGGCTTTCTCAGGGGACCCCTGGCACGATAGCCTGCTTGAACCAGTCGTTGGTTTACTAGCCTTCTGGATACAGGCAAATTTGTCAGTTGCAGCCACTCAGCCCTAAGCCGATTAGCTGACTTGGTACGGCCATTGCGGACTAACCGGTGCAGCTGGCGATCATCCCTCATTGTGGTTCTGCGGGGACGTCCTGGCCTCGGTATTGGAGTAGGGACACCCCTCTGAGCATTTCGTTTCAGGATCTTTGACACCTGACCTTGAGTGATGCCACACTGCCGAGCAATAGCACACTCTTTCATGCTGTAATTTCGTGAAGCCACCACTCCATGACAAACAGCATTGTCGAGTTGACGGACCATCTCCAGAGGAAGCGGCAATAACTTTTGGAGATGTGCAGAAGTTGTTTTCCACCAATACATAATGCAACAACCCTTGTATACCCGACTGTGAAGCCGATCGTCAAATGCACCTGTCTGTACATTTTGCCATGCCACCTGTGATATAATCCTGTTGTTGACTTCTTGCTTCGACAAACAATCAGTGACATGGTTCTTTTAACAAATAAATCACCAAAGTGTAAAAGAAACTCACCAGATTGATATACTGAGTTAAGAAAGTAAACCCAAGTCAAGAAAAAAAAATATTCCATATTAAATGCCAAGTCTGTAGATGTGTTTGACTTGGTTAAGTTATACTGTGATTAAGGTAGGCCTGTTTCGATGGCTTTTTTTTTTTTGCCATTACTCAACCCGCTCTCCGTTTTCCATCTTCAACAGATGGTGGAGGATCGAAACCTTGATGAATTTCTGTATGGAATTTTTGTTCATAACTGCTTTGCATTTTATTGAAACAAAGGGGGTGGAACATTAAGAAGAGTCGTTAAGGTGAACTCCTACCAGACAGAGCCTTATTCAGCAAGTTAATTAGGTGTGTGACTAAGAGCTGCAAGAAACTTGGATTCCTGACGGAGAACCTTGGCAGGAGCCTAATGTTCTGGGAAGGGGGCTGTGGTACGTGTTAGGGGGAGATCCATAGCTCGACTGTGGTAAGTGTAACATGATCCATTAGTTTCGAGTAGATTAGATTGCCATGTATTAGGGACGTCAGAGTACGTCGTGATGTTACAAAACGTTGTGGATGGATTCAGACGAAATTTGGCAGAGATATAGTGTATGTAACAAGGACGAAATGATTAGATTTTGGTGAAGATCCGGATTCGGATCCGGCTAGTAGAATATTTCAAGTGATTCTTCACCATTGGGAGATAGGGCCAAAAACGATACATAGCAGGATATCTCAAAACGTTATGGACGGATTTGGACGAAACTTGGTGGACCAGTTGTATGACAAGGAAGAATCGATTCGATTTTGGTGAAGATCTTAATATGGATTCAGATACGAGAATTATTTACCTTTTTGGTGATTCTTCAGCATTGAGAGATCGGGTGAAAAGCGATATACAACATATTTTTAAAATGTTATGGACGAGTTACGACTAAACTTTGTGAATGAGTTGGTTATGTGACAAGAACAAGCCGATTTGATTTTGGTTAAGATGCGAATCCAGATCTGGCCTATCAGTGCGTTACAAAATATAAACTGTTCAGCCTGGCGAAGGTATGCTCTCTACCAAGTGCTGTTCTAGTTTATATAATTAATTAACTTATTAATTGTTGCTTGCTTCATTTTGTTTGCAGAGTTAGTAAGTTCACTCCTAAAATTTTTGTTATCGTACATCCCATCACAAGACAACCATTACTTATTAGAAGAGACATAATGGCGTGAGTGAGCACCTCCCAGAGCTGAATTCTCCTTTTTTAAATGGGAAGGGGTGGGAGCATCACCCTTTTGCAAGAACTTCCATTCACTGGTGATTCCCACCTCGGTTTCCTTTTCCTCGTCCAGAAGCTGCTGTAGCTGGGATACAATGCTCTGCATTGACTCTGATACAACAGGATAATTTTCATCCAAAATACCCTGCACAGAATAAAGAAACAACAGTAGTGAAGAATCGTGAACATGAGGGGAGAGGGTTGTGTGTGTCTGGGTAGAGGGGGAGGAAGGGGGAGATGAGGTGGTGTAACTGCATCCTTCTGCTTTAATAAAACACCTTTTTACATTTCTGAAAATTCTGTGATTATTTATCTTTATTTATCCTTTATTAATCTTCAAGTTAGAAGGTCAAGTATCTCAGCGCCGAGAACATTCTTCCTTATTCCCAAACAAACGTATTTTGGTGGTCTTTAGCCATTAGCACGTTGATGTATAATCAACAACCTCACCTTTTTATCAGTTGGTCACCTGTAAAAGCTAATTCATTCCCCTTCACGGTTTCTACAGGTGAATGATTAACAACAGCGCATAATAAATAATTCTTACTGGACACTCATTCCCAGAAATCTCACATATGTGAGGAATATTTTGCTCCCATGACAAAACAACGTTACCTGTTGCACAGGTAAAAAAAAGTAAATTATACGTACCCGGCATTGCATTTACTCACTCTGCGACCATCACCAGCTGGCACTACATGCCACGATACACATTTATACAGATAATTTATGCCCCTCTCCCGCCCCCCCCCCCCCCCCCACCACACCCTTGAATGAGTCCGTGGCCACATAACCTATGTTACCCCCCAGACAAAGTTGTATTTGTACCCAGAGTAAAGTATAAAAGTGTTTATAGCTGGAGTAGCTGGCGTTGCTCAAGCGATAAGGAAACATTGTATTTAAAATGAGGGCAAATATAATGGAAAAGCAATTACATCCAAATCAGAATCCATCACAAATGTAAAATCATCATTTTACCTTTTCACTGAATATATTCTGGTGAATGCGCCTTCATCACGTTTCTGAGTTAAGTATGACGATGTTCAGGAAGACGAAGAAGCCTTACCACCAACTTCGACCGCTTCCGGAATTGCTTTGTAATTTGTGTTCAAACGTCTGGTGATTGTTTCGTATTTATTTATGCGAATGTGTACCTGTATATAACTGTCATTGATCAAAAAGGCTTTGCCACGAATCGAGCGATTTTCTTTTTTTTAGCCAAAAAAATTAACTCTTTTTTTGGCCGAAAACACTCCCAGGTACTCACTGATGAACCTCTGAAAGTTTTACGAAGATCCGTTCAGCCATCTCTGAGAAAAATGGCGACACACACATGGACCAACGGCTCTCTTATACAGTAGATTAAATGGATACAAACAATAACGATTTTTTTTTTTCACTGATATACTCACCATTCGTTCGGCATAAGCAATCTCCACAGCAACAATGTTGTGATGCTGATGTGCTCCAACCATGCACGCAACGCATATCAAGCTCCCATCATCCTCACAGTGGTATATAATTGGCTTTCCGTGCTCAAAGCACAATGGGCATGTTTCATCGTAACTATCTCCCACATCATAAAAGGAAGAAGCCATCTCCTTGTGGTTAGAGAAGAATCAGAGAAGAGTGTGAAGCAGAGTCGAATTGAAACCTGCAAATAGAGATTGAAAATTAGAAAAAGGAAAGGAAAGAAAAAGCAAAAGTATATTAACTCTTAGATGCAGGCATCAAAAATCCTACATAAACGCAGCCATTAGGCCTCAGAGACCCAACGGATGTATTAGTGGAATGGTTATTTTTTTTTTATATATATTTTTTTCTTTCATATCCTTTTTCAATCCAAGTCGATGCTCATGGATGTATATTTGCTCAGAAAACCTGAACCATTGATCCTATTATTTGGAAGAATCCCATACAAGTAATGAATAATTATTTTTTTTGCAAAAAAAAAACAATTTGGGGGGGGGGGGGGTTCAACTGTTTTTTCTCCAAAAAGATGAGGCCCATGGAGGAGTATTTGCTCAAAAAAAATACGATTCACTGATCCTTTTATTTAGATTGTATATGTCAACAACATTGTCAAACATCGTACACCAATGCAGTCCTGGGAGGCCCGGACATTTTATTTATTTATTATGATTATGTGTAATGTGTAATTTGTAATGGGTAATTTGTAATGTGTTATGTGTAATGTGTTATGAATGAAGGTTTTACCTCGCATCTGAATGAAATACTCATATATATTTATTCCATCAAATTATTTATATCTAAGTTATAGGAGCATACAAGAAGGCTCATGCAAAGCAAAAAAATTATATAACATGGATGTAACACAAGAAAAATTATGAGGCGCCTCTAATGCCCCAGGCCTGCATTAGTGATATAAATGAAGAATGAAGCTTTTCCCCATGAACCTGAATTAAAATTTTCATATTTTTGTCACTGAATTATTTGTAACCAAGTTATTAGAGCATATAATGAGGCTCATATCAAGAAAATAATGATATAACATAGTAGTACAACATCATTTATGCTGGGCGTCAAAGGCCCCAGGCCTGCATTAATGTCGGATCTTTGGGTTATAAGTGAAGAATGAAGATTTTCGCACGAGCCTGAATGAATTTTTTATTTTAATGTCATTGAATTTTGTGTAACAACATGAAAGTCCGTGAAAATGAGGCTCATTTCAAAAAAACAAACATTGTACAACATAGTTTTTGCAACAACAACAAAAAAAACCTTGTGGGCCTCCGAGGACCAATCACTGCATCCAAGGGTTAAAATAAAAGAACATTTAGATTTGAAATAATCATTCAGGGTACAAAATGAAAAACTACAAACTGGATAAGAAGCCAATCAGAAGATGCGCTCCAAACTAATCACAAACACAGGGAACAGAACAGAGTGCCAGGTTTCTCATGGCAATGTACTTGTGTCGACAAACACAGAAACAGAGATTATAATGAGATTTCATGAGGGAAACATCTGATCTATGACTGAATGAGAGTTTGAGTAAAACGAAGCTCTAAAGGTACACCTGGTATCATCACATTGGTACAATGGACATTTCAACCCGACATGCAGGGGGGTGGAGATTGAATGTGTGAAAGAGTTTTCTTATCTTGGTTGTGTCATTGTCTCGACATAAAATAAAATGGATAATTTGACGACAGAAGGCAATAAACGATTAGATTAGAATAATCCAATACGAAATCTGAAAATGATCTCAGATGGGCGACATTTGTGTACATTGGTGCTGTGTGGACCAGAGAGAGCACTATTAACATTTGGTCCCTCTGTGGGAGCAGCGTGGCTGTACATGGCATTCAGGAACAGGACAAGACATGTGTGTACTGTCGAGGAAGAATTAAATGTCCTCTCCTGGTTGACTAATAAAGGTTTATTACTCGGAAAGATCACTTCGACTTGGTTACAGTAAAATAAATACGAACCAACACACAGGAATTAACAACAGCACACAGCCAAACACCTCTGAATTTTCAGCATTCAAACACATCTTTATAAAGGGAATAGAGAAAAAGAAATAAGGAGAGGGGGGAGGGGAAATCATGGGTTCTGGGATACTCAAAGGAGAGGGTGGAGAAGAGGGATAGGGGATTGGAGAGGCTCAGGGACACAATGACATCATGCATGTTTTTCTTTCCATGATGGCCGCCAAACCATGTGACCAATGACGTTTTCGTGGTCATCTTTTAATCGCCATGCCTAGTCAATGACACACGTAACGTTTCAGGTCAATTGATTTAGCGGTTTGGGAGAAGGTTAAATCCAATATGGATGCCAAACCCATGTGACCTATGATGTCATAAATTTAATATTTCAATACAAATGTGTCATAGATCATGTGCATGCAATTTCAGATTTTTAGGATAAGAAATTTGATGAAAACATTTTTTGCTGGTATACCACTTCACCGATAATGTCATCATTATCATGCTTTTGTTCCCCATTGGGAGTACTTGACAAAGTGGCAAGTTTCAAATTTTTTACATTGGCCAGTTTCCGAGGATTTTAAAACAAATTTATTTGGGTTTGTTCCAAGATGGCTGCCATACTACGTGACCTATAAAATCACAATTATCATAAAAACATTCTGCATGAGTGTCAATCCTCCCATAAAGGTTTAGTCTCAATCAGACATGTGGTTGCTGAGAAAAACGAGGTTTACCCTGTACAGACAGATTGACGGACAACCAGAAAATATAACGCCTCCGCTCCCACCTTCTGGGCAGAGGCATCAAAATGTCCAGATGCCGGTATAGAACAGAGCTTCTCTCAAGGGGTGTTAATGATAAACAGTCTCCCAATCTTCCCCATCTCAGACTCCCTGACACCAGAAGGCCTTCATTTAACAAAAGTGTTCTCCTAACTTATTTATTCAGGCTTATATATATATATATGTCGGTCACTGAGTTTGTTGTTGTACAAACCTCTGTTATAAGCTTAAGTATAACTGTTATTTTGTAGTTAATAAGAGATGTTTGCTTCACCATTTATCTATCTATAATTCCAGTAATCTCTGTGTGTATGTCTGTGTGTGTGTGTGTGTGTGTGTGTGTGTGTGTGTGTGTGTGTGTGTGTGTGTGTGTGTGTGTGTGTGTGTGTGTGTGTGTGTGTGTTTGTTTGTCTGTGACCGCTGTTTCTCGACAACTACCGGTCCGATATACTTGAAACTTGCCAGGTATATTGCTGGGGACCCGAGGATGTGCCTTTTCAAGGTTTGAAATTAATCGGACAAGTGCTTCCCAAGGTATGGTCACCGTACTCGCAAGCCGTTCGCTTTGGCTTTGCGAATGGACCAAACCATTTCATGTAAATAGAGGGGGGGTTCTGTGGTCGTGACTGCCACGTGGTTTCAAAGTTGTTTTTTGTTGTTGTTGTTTGCACGCATGTTTTTTTGCACGCACGTACGGGCATCCACGTACGGGCACGTCCTAGTATTTCAAATGAGAATGCTCGCTTTCTCATACGTGCTGAATTCAAGCCTGTTATTCTCATCCTTGCTTTGAACATGTTTACGATCTAACCGGGTCAGGAATGTAACTAAATCAAAGGCCGGATACTCCGACTTGTGAAATACAACCTCCGGCCATGTTTGAGAAACATCTGCTCCGCCAGATAAGACTCTTAAGCTCCACTCCCTCGGAGCCACAGGAAGGGATGCCGGGAGGGGGGATTAAGCCGCTGATTTCCTTTGTTCAAACTCACTTTCAGCGGAGATCTTGTGGATAATGCTTTCTTATATAAACGAACCTCTGTCCGTCTATTGACCAGGAGGGCTGACGAGGCACGCTGCCCGTTTGTGCAGTATATGTCGGCTCTTCCCGCAGCTGCGTTCCTGATGGATCAATAAAAACTCTTGTTACTCCTTCTTTGTGGTGGAAACCTGATTTCCCCTCCCGACATATACTGAGGCACGGGCTTCTTTTAGCTGAGGCTAATGACTGTACCTGAGTTGCTGTGTTATCATGATTTTCACCAATCATAATACAAACAATTACTTTGCACAAATGTATTTGTTGTGTTTGTGATATTACATTTTTATAGGCAATTTAGGTTGAATCTTTTTTTTTCAAGAACCCCTCAGCACATACATAGGGGAGGGGTAGGTGCAGACTGGAAGTTTGCGACGACTACACCTCACCACCATGTAATTCAAAACACCTCACCACCACGTAATTCAAAACACCTCACCACCACGAAATTGAAAACACCTCATAGCCATCAAGCACGTAATAAAAACACCTCACAGCCATAAAACACGTAATAAAAACACCTCACAGCCATAAAACACGTAATAACTAGAACGGGCACTCGGTAGAGCGCATACCTTCGCCGCAGCTACTGTTCTGTACTTGGCATGGGAGTGTAGGGAACAGAACAGTGAACAGTTTGGTGCTGATTTCATGCAAATCGGATAAGAATTGACCGAGTTATGACACAAAAAAAAATACGATTTTGACCTTTTCGTGACCTTGACCTTGACCTTTGACCCGATTGCTCCCAAAATCTAATCAAATGTGTCCCGTATAATAACCAATCATCCCACCAAATTTCATGCAATTCGGTTGAATACTTTTTGAGTTATGCGAATAACATACACACACACACACACACACACACACACACACACACAGACATACAAATAAATACACAGCGATCAAAACATAACCTTCCGCTTTTGCGAAGGTAAAAACACCTCACCACCACAAAATTAAAAACACCTCACAGCCATAAAACACGTAATAAAAACACCTCACCACCACGAAATTAAAAACACCTCAGCCATAAAACACGTAATAAAAACACCTCACAGCCATAAAACACGTAATAAAAACACCTCACCACCACGAAATTAAAAACACCTCACAGCCCCGAAATTAAAAACACCTCACCACCACGTCATTTAAAAACACCTCACCACCAAGTAATTCAAAACACCTCACCACCACCTAATTAAAAACACCTCACCACCACGTAATTATAAATACCTCACCACCACATAATTCAAAACACCTCACCACCATGTGATATTAAAACACCTCACCACCACGTCATTTAAAAACACCTCACCACCACATAATTCAAAAGAACCACAACGTTATTAAAATCACTTCACAACCACGGAAACAAAAGTTTGAGGGAGTCGTTAAGTGACAACACAGACACTGCCCAGATGTGTCGATATATCGATAAATGACTGTACCCGAGTTGCCATTTTGTCATTGTTTAAACCAATCATAATTCAAACAATTATTTTGCACAAATGTATTTGTAATATACGTGATATCCCAATTTATAAACAATTGAAGTTGGGAAAAAAAAAATTCTCAAAATAATTCCAAAATATTTTTTTTTTTAATTGCTATTTAAAAAAAAAAAAATACCCTTAGGACATACCGACGGGAGAGATATGTGCATACCAGAAGTTTGGTACGATTTCACAAAACTTTGAGAAAGTAGTTCAGTGACACAACACAGGACAGGACAGATGCTGCACATATATATATCTTACTATAATTCACCAAATGTTCGTCTGCCTGTCTGTCTGTCTGTCTGCCTGTCTGTCTGCCTGTCTGTCTGCCTGTCTGTCTGTCTGCCTGTCTGTCTGTCTGTCTGCCTGTCTGTCTGTCTGCCTGTCTGTCTGTCTGCCTGTCTGTCTGCCTGTCTGTCTGCCTGTCTGTCCATTCGAAGGTACCATAAAAACTGCTGAACCGATCGCAACGATATTTTGGGTGGATACTCCTGAGATCTCCAGGAGTAAAATAGGCTATTTAGTCTTCCCAATTTCAGCTTTAGTCTCCAGCATTCTCAGGTTTGGACTCCCGCATAACATTCGCGTTCGCATAACATTCATTGTGATGATGTTTTCATTGTGACGATGTTGTTTTCCCGGGTGCCGCACAAACGGCTGCACCGATCGCTGCACAACTGCACCAATCGGAATCGGTGACCTCGGACAAAGACCTTTTATAAGGACACGGGTTGAATCCCTACTTGAGAGAATTCTAACCCATTTCAACTGAAGGAAACACGTATCGGCAGTACATAAGACATAGCGATTGTGAACATGATTATCGATCACGATTCACGATTACGATCACCACAATCATAGTGTATCGATCACTGTGGGACATTTGGTGAATTATAGTAAGATGCTGTTTAGATTTTGATGATTTGCGTGTGATGATTTAACGGATGTTTATATGAATTGTTTAAAATTCAAAAGCCTTCAATTTCTGATATTTTACCTTTTCATTTGGGCCTCCCAATTGAAGCCCCACCCATAGGGACCCAAAGTACCCTTTTTCCAATTTTTTCCCCAATTTTCCAGTTTTTACAAACACAATGGAATAACATTTACTGATATGAACAGTGATGTGGCTTTTGTTGAAATTTTACAAATACTGTTTAGATTTTGATGAGAATTACAAACTTGCCACGAATGCAGAGGTGGACAGATTACGGCAATGCGCGGATTTGATAATATCCCAATACAACCATCATTCAATCGCAATGTTTAATCGTTAATCGTGTTAATCATTTTGTTAAAGTATCAATGGATGATCGAATTGAGTGAATACAATTCCGATTTTGAATTCGTAATTGTATTCACCCACCCGTACGGAACTTCACATCATGATTTAAATATTTGTTTATGTCATGAATGTTAAAAGTTTATTATATTAATGTGTATTTGTGATAGGAGTTATGCTGTTTGGAATGAAAAAAGAGAAATCGAGTTCAAGTGAATGACGAAATGCAGTGACGGTTTTACGTTCTAAACGTGAAATTCGTGGTTCGCCAAATGCAGATTCGCCATTGACTGGGAATGGAACACACGTACCTGTTTGTTTGCGAACAGGTACGTTTTTCATGGAAGTCCTTCACGAACTTGCTGTCCATGTCTGACATGTGACTGAAGGTGCTACAGGAATGTGGAATTTATTGTTTTCATACAATTTCATACTACAGGAGCATTCACCGTTTCTGCATTGTCTGTTTGCTTATGGCCTCCCACCCATGCGGAGCACGTGTACCTCACTAGTATAAAATAATTCACCAAATGTCGGTCTGTCTGTCCGTTCAAAGGTACCACAAAAACGGCTCAACCGATCGCAACAATTTTTTTTGGGTGCGTAATCCTGGGATGCCCTGGAGTAAAATAGTCTATATTGTTTTTCCAATTTTCCCAAACACGATGGAATAATATTTACCGATTTGAACAGTGATGTGGCTTTTATTGAAATTCTACAAATACTGTTTCGATTTTGATGAGAATTAGGAACCTGCAGTGAATCCGGAAGTGGACAGATTACGCAATGCGCAGGTTTGATAATATCCCAAATGCAACCATCATTCAATCGTAATCTTAAATCGTTAAACGTTAATCGTGTTAATCATTTTGTTAAAGTTTCAATTGGTGATTTGAATTGAGTGAATACAATTACGATTTTGAATTTGTAATTGTGTTCACCCAACCGTATGCGACTTCACATGAGGATTTAAATATTTGTTTATGTCACGAATGTTGTTAAAAGTTTATTTTTTATGTTGTTATTAAATTTGTGATTGAAGTTATGCTGTTTGGAATGAAAAAAGAGATATCGAGTTCAAGTGAATGACGGATGCCGTGATGGTTTCTACTTTCTAAATGTGAATTCGCGGATCACCATATGCAGATTCGCCATTGACTGGGCATGGAACAAACCTACCTGTTTGTTTGCAAATGGGCACGTTTTTCACGGAAGTCCTTCACGAACTTGCTGTCCATGTCTAACGTGCACATGAAGGTGCTACAGTAATGTGGAATTTATTGGTTTCATGCTTTAGAATTTGCCGTTTCTGCATTATCTGTGCTTCTGCCCCCCCCCCCCCCACCCTTGTGTAGCACGGGTACCTCACTAGTATATGAAATACATGTATAGTAAATCCTAACCAATTCTTTATATGAGTGTAGCCCAGGTAACAGCTGTCATGGCTTTGCAGCTGCTTTCTTTATCCAACAGCGAGAGATTTTAAATGCAATTGGCTTTGTGAGACAGGCAGTTTTGAACAATTCTTTTGGATACTGCTTGTTCAATCAACAGTTTTCATAGGTAGTTAAATTTACACTTCCACAGTAAATTAAACAGATTAAAGGAAGGATGATGCAATCAAAAAGGTTTGAGGATCACTGATACAGACAGGATGTGTGTACGTTAAACAGACTAAAGGAAGGATGATGTAATAAAAAGGTTCGAGGATCACTGATATAGACAGGATGTGATGCTTGCCATGTTGGATTATCAACATGAAACACTTGCTTTTAATAGGAATAGAGAATCACAAAACAGAGGGTTTGTGGGTAATAGTTGAACTACTGGGTGTAAATAAACATGGATGAAGATTATTGTCAAATGGAGTAACGAAGATCAGGGTTCAGTGAGAAATTCATTAACTCGGTTATCTGCACAAGCTGGAGGTTCATGGAAGAGCATGGTGATGAAGGGTAGAAGGACAACATAGTGACAATGGGACAATGTTTGGACACAAACAAAGGGAATTAGCAAACAAAAAGTGGAAGAGAGGAGGTGAGGAAACAGTAACCTGCAAATAAGATGGTTGGATTATGTATAATTAATAAGGGGATGGGGGAGGAATGAAGAATGAGGTCAGGGTTGGGGATGGCATAGATTAAATTTCTGTGAAAGGGTGTCATTAGATCGTTGAAAAGCAGGTTCTTTATTCTGCTAAAGTCACCAGACCGTCCCGGTTGCGCCCTTCGAATCCGGCGAGTCGTGTCAAAAGGACCGTGATTGTCACGCATTTCAAAGACCCTGCCGGATCCTCATGTCTGAAGCTGCATTACTGTGCAGGTGGGGGTCTCTAAATAAGGCGAGAGTTGCGATAACAGGGGATCATTGGACAGACCTTACCAGGGCCAAGCAAACGATGGTCTCGGCATGTGATAAAATCATATCTAGCATCAATCTGCTTTTAACAGGATCTGATAAACCACAAAATGAAACTGTCGGATGATTAATAAGTACATCGAATAAGCACACAAATAAGAATATTAATCATATACTCGTACATATTGCATATAAATATATATATATATTTATATAAATATATATATATATTTATATAAATATAAATATATATATATATAAATATATATATATATATATCCAACCTAATCCATCAAAGACCGAAAGCACCCCTCGGAGACCGAAAGCACCCCTCGGAGACCGAAAGCACCCCCCGGAGACCGAAAACACGCCCCGGAGACCGAAAACACGCCCCGGAGACCGAAAACACGCCCCGGAGAAAAAACACCGCCCCCCCCCCGAGACTGAAAACACCCCCCGGAGACCGAAAACACCCCCCGGAGACCGAAAACGCCCCCCGGAGACCGAAAATGCCCCGCGTAGACCGAAAACGCCCCCCGGAGACCTAAAGCGCCCCCCGGAGACCGAAAACGCCCCCCGGAGACCTAAAACGCCCCCCGGAGACCTAAAACGCCCCCCGGAGACCTAAAACACTCCCCGGAGACCGAAAACGCCCCCCGGAGACCGAAAACGCCCCCCGGAAACCGAAAACGCCCCCCGGAGACCGAAAGCGCCCCCCGGAGACCGAAAACGCCCCCCGGAGACCGAAAACGCCCCCCGGAGACCAAAAACGCCCCCCGGAGACCAAAAACGCCCCCCGGAGACCAAAAACGCCCCCCGGAGACCGAAAACGCCCCCCGGAGACCGAAAACGCCCCCCGGAGACCGAAACGCCCCTCGGAGACCGAAAACGCCCCCCGGAGACCGAAAACGCCCCCCGGAGACCGAGAACGCCCCCCGGAGACCGAAAACACCCCCCGGAGACCAAAAGACCCAAAAGGAGACCAAAAACACCCCCCGGAGACCAAAAACACCCCCTGGAGACCAAAAACACCTCAAAGACCAAAAACACCCTGAAGACCACAAAGACCCCGGAGGTCCTGAAGAACCAAAACACCCCAAAGACCCAAAATACCCTTGAAGGCCCTGAGGCTTAAAAAGACCCTGAAGACCCAAATGGACCCAAAAGACCCCGAAGACCCCAAAGATCCTGAAGATCCTGAAGATCCTGAAGATCCTGAAGACCCAAAACACCCCAAATACCCAAAAGACCCAAAATACCCTTGAAGGCCCTGAGACTCAAAAAGACCCTGAAGACCCAAAACACCCCAAAGACCCAAAATACCCTTAAAGTCCCAGAGGATTCAAAAGACCCTGAAGACCCAAAACACTCCAAAGACCCAAAAGACCCTGAAGACTCCAAATACCCAAAATACCTTTAACCTTTGAGTACAGATGATGTCCAGTGCCGCAACCCACAAAAAAGTTTTGTGTACGGATGACGTTACTATACGTCATCGACTATACCTATAAATAGATCGTCAGTACGTGGTTGCATTCCCATACGAAAATGCCAAATGAATCCCGTACCGGGGGTATTTTTATCAAAAAAAAAATCCCGTACTCAAAGGGTAAAATACCCCGAAGAACCAAAATACCCCAAAGACTCTTAAAGACCCAGAGGAAACAAAAGACCCGTAAGAGACAAAAGCCCCTGAAGATACCAAAGATCCAAAAGACCCCAAAGACCCAAAATATCCTTAAGGGCCCAGAGGATCCAAAAGACCCTGGAGATGAAATGGCCTTAAAGACCAAAAACACCATGAAGCTCCAAAAGACACCAAAATGGGCAAAGATGCCTATCCCTCTGAAACGACGTGTGGTGAGGTGCGACAGCGCGCCGAGTCACGCTAGTATATACAATGAAAATGCACGGGGGATGGGGGTGGGGGCTAAGGGGGCACATTTCGACATTTATGGATAATTAAGACTTAATATTTTAGTAGTACCAACACCAACAAAAAATCATCTCCGTTGCCTCCCCATCAAACCACCACCACAAATTGCCTGTGCACACGAAACCTTGTTGGCTTAACCGCGACCTTAACCATTCATACCACAAGTATTTTCACAAAGAGAGACTCGACAAGACTGGACAATGGAATTTTTCTGGGTGAGGCTTGCGTGGTCCGGTTCCCCAGGTCTTTGCAGCTCTCACTCATCTGATCTATCTCCACAGTGCATGCCACACAGAAAGGGTTGGGTCACATGTAGGTATTCTGGCGGGGGGGGACCACAAAAGCAAGGATAAGATTCCAATGATGGACCAGCAAGAGGGGGATTCCAATCGACCGACGACCAGCAAGAGGGGGATTCAAAATCGACGGACGACCAAACTCAGACACTTTCGCACCTTTGATGGGGCTTTGCATGCCCTGTTGGCTTTTCGTCATGTCTGGATTTCTCACCATCTGGAACCTGCTTGTCAGAATCGCTTCATAGCAGGGGCACCAGATTACACATTCATGCATCTCTGGTAAGGGATTTAAAGCAACTTTAGACAAATTAACGAAGGGCAAAAAGCCAATATGAAGATTAAGATTAACGAGGCAGTTTTAGACAATACAAAATGGGGGAGTGACCTTTCACCCTGTCTAGACATATCCCAACACGTTAGTCCTCCGACACAAATAACACTCTTTATGCTAAACATTTAAGAATGAAATAACTACGCAATATTGTGTCCTCCTTTCTCAAAGGTCCGCTCCAGACCTGGGGGCAACATTGGGGCCCAGCTTCTGTGGAACTGTGAACAATATTATATATTTAGTTGGTGCCAAAACTCTTTCAATTAAACAAATAAAATCTAAGGCCTCATTGTGCTGGAATCAACAGGTTGTATGATAAAACACATAAATAATAAAATAACAGTCCCTACTTCATCAGGTTCACTATGTTTTTTTGTTGAAATTTTTGGAATATTCAGAGCATGAGGAATCCAAAAATTAATGTTTGCATTTGCATAGACACTTTTGCGAAAATGACACTCAGGACAGTGATGAAGATCTGTAAAAGCATATTCCTGAACGGTATAGACCTAGTAGATCCTGTGTATAGGACTTATAGTTCAATCTGACACTAACAACGCTGCTTTCTTGCTTTATAAACCCATACCTATAACTTCAAAGGACTTGTAATAACATGTATTATATGTAATACAGTTATATCACAAATATAAAGACAATGGTTTTCAATTACCTTTGCTTGTTGCTTTTCTATAATTCTGAGCACTATTTTGAGGCATTTATTGGATTCCTTGACCCAGAAAACATAGGATTAGCATATTCAATGAAGTTTCTAGGTTGACTAGAAGCCAAGATAGCGCAAAATATGTATTTTATGGCGGCCATTTTGAAAATCCAAAATCTGTGTCTGTGCAAATGCCAGCATTGATTTTCGGATTCTCAATGCTCTGATGATTCAAAAAAATGTAAACGTTTGCTAATCTCCCAAATTTTTGAACGAAATTATATTTGTTAACATAGTGAACCTGACTAACTGATCCCTTCCCCAAACAGCCTTTGATTTCCATATTTGATTATGCAGTAGATTAGAAGTTACCACATTCACTTCTGCCTATTGAAACATATCGTGGATCACTATCTACAGGTTGATTGAAAAGTAAGTCACCATTTTAAAATATTTAGAAATTATTTATTTATTGTAATATTTTTCTCAAAATTTTAGTGTTTGTTCCTTAATGTATGAGAAGTTAACCTGTGTTGTTTTTTTTTCAGATTATGTTTTGTTTGAAATTCGGATATTTTAAAATATTTTAAAATAGGGAGTTACTTTTCAATCACCCTGTATATAATAATTCTGCAACTGCAGTGGACGGTGCCAGGCTGTCTGGCCCAAACCAGGGTTTGTTTGGACAGTTTGGGCTGGGAATTCAGGAAGCCTTGAGAAACCATTATTTTACTTCCAATGGAACGTGTGTGCAGATGTCTCCCTTCACCTGTACCCTACTTCTGGTCATTAAGTTGTTTTCCAGCTCTCCTGATTGGTTGACCTCTGGATAACATTGCAAAATGCCTCGAGTCTCCACCTTCCCCTTTTCCTGGAAAACTAGCCACAGAGCAGTTTCTTATCTTGTGCCTGTGAAACCCTTTGATTATGACCAGATGTTGTCCCACTTCACCCGAACCCATTCATCGTTTTGCTATAACAACCCTCTGATGCGAGCACAAGATCACAAAGAGGACTGTGCGTGGTTTTTCCTTGTCCTTTGTGTTGTTAAAATCGTTTCTCCATGCGCATGAATAAACGACTCAAACTCTGAACTTGAAGAACTTAATTACTTCGACACTTCCAATGCCATGCACTTTTCCATCTATTCCGATTCCGCGTGTATACATGGTTCATCCCTACTCCACATACCGGGAAACTTTTCTACTCATTCTCCTGCCATGCACATACTTTACTTAACGGTTACTAAATACAGATGAAATTTCTGTAGAATGAAGAATTGACATTTTACGTTTCAGCACCAACCATAAAATACCCATCCCTTGCCGACGCATCAAAACCCAACTACAATGTGCACCCATAGCAACCCGAACTACACCGCACACACATCCACGCCACAATCTGAACCTGCCTCACCACCCACAGATCCACCCCACAAACGCAACCACAATGTGCACCCAAAGCAACCCGAACTACACCGAACACACATCCACGCCACAATCTGAACATGCCTCACCACCCACAGATCCACCCCACAAACACAACCACAATGTGCACCCATAGCAACCCGAACGACACCGCACACACATCCACGCCACAATCTGAACCTGCCTCACTACCCACAGATCCACCCCACAAACCCAACCACAATGTGCACCCAGAGCAACCCGAACTACACCGCACACACATCCACGCCACAATGTGAACCTGCCTCACCACCCACAGATCCACCCCACAAACCCAACCACAATGTGCACCCATAGCAACCCGAACTACACCGCACACACATCCACGCCACAATCTGAACCTGCCTCACCACCCACAGATCCTCACCACCCACAGATCCACCCCACAAACACAACCACAATGTGCACCCATAGCAACCCGAACTACACCGCACACACATCCACGCCACAATCTGAACCTGCCTCACCACCCACAGATCCACCCCACAAACTCGACCAAACCCCATGAACAATATCAAATGCATTCTTCAACTATAACTACACTCGATGGAGCGCATACCTCCACCAGGCTGAACAGTTCACATTTTGCATCGCACTAAAACACAGGATCTGGATTCGGACCTGAAACAAAATATGATCAACTTGTTCTCGTTAACTACACAACTCATCCACCAAATTTGGTCATGACTTGTTCACAACGTTTTGAGATATCATGCTGTTGGTCGTTTTGGTCCCCTCTTTCAATGGGGAAGAATCACTTTAGAATTTTTTTTTTTTTATCTCATAGGAGGATCCTCGCCAAAATCCAATCGTTTGTATTAGTTACACACCTAACCTGTCCAGAATGTTTCGATTCACAGGAGTTCGTGCCCCGAACATAACCCCCAACTAACATCCCCAACCACAGGAGTTCGTGCCCCGAACATCACCCCTAACTAACATCCCCAACCACAGGAGTTCGTTCCCCGAACATCACCCCTAACTAACATCCACAACCACAGGAGTTCGTGCCCCGAACACAACCCCGAACTAACATCCCCAACCACAAGAGGTAGTGCCCCGAGATGTTCGTCCTTTGCCAGTGCTGTACCAGAACAACACATTTTGGTTATATTTACCCAGATTAGGGAGGAAACCCCGATCAGGGAGCACATGACAAATACATCTACCAGATGTACATTGATTACTCACTCAGGGAACACGTGAACAAACAACTACCAGATGTACATTGGTTACTCACTTAGGGAACACGTGACCAACACAACTACCAGCTGTACATTGGTTACTCACTTAGGGAACACGTGACCAACACAACTACCAGCTGTACATTGGTTACTCACTCAGGGAACAAGTGACCAACACAACTACCAGATGTACATTGGTTACTCACTCAGGGAACAAGTGACCAACACAACTACCAAATGTACATTGGTTACTCACTCAGGGAACACGTGACCAACACAACTACCAGATGTACATTGGTTACTCACTCAGGGAACACGTGACCAACACAACTACCAGCTGTACATTGGTTACTCACTCAAGGAACAAGTGACCAACACAACGACCAAATGTACATTGGTTACTCACTCAGGGAACACGTGACCAACACAACTACCAAATGTACATTGGTTACTCACTCAGGGAACACGTGACCAACACAACTACCAGCTGTACATTGGTTACTCAATTAGGGAACACGTGACCAACAACCACTAGCTGTACATTGGTTACTCACTCAGGGAACAAGTGACTAACACAACTACCAGCTGTACATTGGTTACTCGCCCAGGGAGCACGTGACCAACACAACTACCAGATGTACATTGGTTACTCACTCAGGGAACAAGTGACCAACACAACTACCAGCTGTACATTGGTTACTCGCCCAGGGAGCACGTGACCAACACAACTACCAGAGGGACATCGGTTACCCGCCCAGGGAGCACGTGACCAACAATCGGTTACCCGCCCTCACCACATCAGCTGAACCACTTTGTAATAGTTAAACACGTAAAGGTGCTGAGATTGCAATGGAGTTCTGAACAAGTATATTGTGAGATGGTGGAATGTCCTGGATTACGGGAATCATCTTTTGTGGAACACAATTTAATTCCTTTCTCTATCCATGTTCACATTGTCATGTTATCATGAACGAATAAATGGACGATCCTCGTGAAATGTTATCTTCACATTATACATTTATCTTTTTGGTTCTTCCTCTTCACCATCAAAGGACAATGAACCAGGATCGCTGTCGGTGATTCCTCTTCCTCCCTGAACCACACAACTTTTCCCGATCCCACTCTCTACACTCCACACCGAAGCACACGACCCTTCCCGATCGCACTCTCTGCACCACACCGAAGCACACGACCCTTCCCGATCACACTCTCGACACCACACCGAAGCACAAGGATCTGCCGGATCGCACTCTCTACACTCCACACCGAAGCACACGATCTTTCCCGATCGCACTCTCTACACTCCACACCGAAGCACACTGTAGCGGCTACCGCTGGGTTTTCACAATCGCCTTGCACCTATCAAGGACGCGGAGCGATCACCATGCCGGGCTCGTCCAGGACGCCCGGGCAGGCCCGCGCTCAACTTGCCAGGCCTCGGTCGGGATGCCCAGGCATGCCCGGGCATGCCCGGGCAGGCTCGCCCTCAACTTGCCAGGCCGCAGCCAGGACGCTGGGCCACGCCCCCTCTCGCTTTTCCTGGGCAAACGCTCCGGGATAATATGTATATATATTGCTGCCCGATAAACGGGCTTTTCAGAGTGCCTGAGTGTTTGGTTTGATTAAAGCAACTCGGATGAATTCCAGCTTTTTGTCGCGTCCATTCTTCCGATCGACGTGGGAGCCCGAGCTCCTTCAACACGACCCTTCCCGATAGCACTCTCTACTCCACACCGAAGCACACGACCCTTCCCGATCGCACTCTCTTCACCACACCGAAGCACAAGGATCTTCCGGATCGCACTCTCTACACTCCACACCGAAGCACACGACCCTTCCCGATCGCACTCTCTACGCCACACCGAAGCACACGACTCTTCCCGATCGCACTCTACACACTCCTTCATTACCAGAGTAAAACAAACAGGATCATTGTGCAACATTTCTCATTAATACCTTGATAATCCTTTAACCTTTAACCCAGGAACGAGTACGGACACGTTACCTCTCCTGCTGATGAAGATGAAGTTTGAGAAACGCGAAAAACCGCAAAGTAAGCTCATAGTCATAGGGAGGAGCTTGCTCCCGTGACGTCATAAACGTGATGACGCAGCTTCGCAGAACGAGAGCCTGATCTCCAGCACATTCCAGTCTCACATCACGTCACGTGGTTATTTTCATAACATCAGCGAGATTGTTGTTAATTGTTATATGACCCGGTAAACTCGGACACACAAATTCACTCGGGGTTTCTCCATCTGGAATAATTTTGCTCTGGAGTCGCAAAAGGAAACTTTGGATTTGTAATCAGAACTTCACAAAACAAAGTCAACACCAAACTGTGGGAAAGGCAAGGAAAACGTGGTGATGGAGGTGAACACATTCCCCGGGTCAAGACTCAAGACCACACTCTTTGGTACATGTATCATGTATCAGGTGATCCCAACTTTTTACAATCTTACTCACCTTTAACTAGTGGGTTTAAAACACTAGTTATCATTGTGGGAAACTTCGATTGACATACAAACACGTCTTGTATTTTCTCACAAACCAACACGAACATCAGGATTCTCAGCCTGAAACGTCACGCCCCCTCCTGCCACGTCAGGTGCGCTCCCCAAGGGGCGTGGCCAACCCCAAAGCGACTGTTACTTTTCGGTGCTGGCTAACATTTCACCACCGGTTTCAATCATTCATCAAAACAAACATTATTCCCAAATCCCGATGCACGGCTTTCTCCGATCGGTGTTCGAGTTCAGAAAGTTCAATCGGACCCTGGGAGATTCGGGATTTCTGGGAGACTCATTCGGGAGAACGATCTTCAAAATGTGTTTCAGGTTCAACCCTGGACGGCTGGGTTCGAATCCCGACCAAGGTATAAACTGCCGTCCAGGTGTTTCGCAGGCAGGTGATTCATCAATGTGTTCATCTTCGTCCCTCGGAACGACGTGAAGCGGGACGTCCTGTGTGCTAGCATTAGTTGTTGAACGTCAGAGATCCCACGGTGTACTTCTCGAAGAGTAGGCAAGCTATCGCCGGCATCCTGAACAAATTACACATTCCTGCTGAAACCCACGAGGCACTCCTGCAAATAACGTAAAGGTACGATGAGCATTTGTTCGATTATCGGGAACACGTGACACCAGAATAGTTCCACCGACGTATTACGTCATCGTACACAAACCAACGTGATAAAACGTCATCACGTCATGGAGTATTAAGGTGTGATTGAAAACCCGATCGACACCAGGTAACCCGGTTTGTAACGCGTGTCCCATCATTTCTGAATCGATTCCACGATGAAGTGAATCACGGTTAAAGACCATTGTTGGATACCTGGTTTAAACGTGGACACCAGACAATGGCTGAAGTGCAACCTGGAGTCCCGATTCCCTGTCCTTGTACAACTCCATAATGTTCGATCGAACGAACTCGATAATAATCGGTAAACGTGATCTTGTCCCCCAGGAGGAATGTCTTGGGGGTTGTCGGTGGAATCTTTAGCTCATTACAATTTACCTGGACCTTGATACAGTATTCGCTCGTTTATGAAGAACAACCGATCGATTTGAACACCTGAAAGCACCTGCACAGGTAAGAAAAGGGGATTGGTGTGAGGGAGATCAATGGGAATGTCATGTACTTCACCTAGAAATTTACCCTCATGGCTAAAATGATCCTTCTTTACCGACGATCTTTAACATGTCCGGGTTCGAATCCAGATCGAGGTATAAACTGCCGTCCAGGTGTTTCACGGTGTGGGAATAATTTGTGTTCTCCGAAAATTAATTTCGAGTAATTGCGAAACACGTAAACAAAACCGAATACCTGTATCCATTATTATGAATGGTTAATTGTCCTGGAGAGATGATTTTACCTTCAAGTGAAATTACCTTCAGTACAAGAACTCCATGTTTTTAATAACCAAAAATACCTGTTCAGAGATTGTTCCAAAGAAGGTATTTTATCTCTCCTCAGGGAATGTGCTCATTCTGGGATATGATTACCTGGACTCCGCTTCGACCATTAAACAGCCTCCAACTTGGTGTCTCCTGCTGCAAAATGTATCCACACCTGCTTCGCATTTCTCAAATGTGCTTCTCACCTGAAATATGTTTCTCTCTCTCTTTTCCAAAGTAATTAATTTTCCTTTGTAGTGAAACTTTGTTTTTTTCCCAAATGTTGCTCGAGAATTCTCACCTTTGTGTAATTCCCTGCGATCTGATCGGGGGTCGAACAGAACTTCACACCTGTTGCAGGTCAATGTTCCAAACCTTCTTCAAAATAAGAATATCTAGCAAGCGCTTTGGGTTCGAACACAAGGGTCTTCATGTAACTTGTCTTGTTGAACTTCTGTGTGCAGGTAAAAAAAAATCTCTGATGTTTCAACTCTGCAGTGAATCAATTTTACTCTGAACCTGATTGTATGTTTTTCCACAACAGGTAGGGTGACTCATCAATGTGTGTACCGTCCCTCGGATGCACTTTAAACAGGAATCTCGTCTGCCGACATGAGTTGGTGGACGTTAAAGATCCCACGGTTTCCTTCGGGAAGAGAAGGCGAACTATCGCCGGCATCCTGAACAAATTACAAATTCCTGACCTAACTTGATTGTTAACAAGTGGATTGAATGCTCTATCATGTCTACCAGCACTTCTGCTGTTACCATTGCGGATTTACGTGTCATGTTCGCTACTCACGGTCCACCAGATGTGTTGGTAAGCGATAATAATGGTTCGTGTTTCACATGTCAGGAATTTCAGGAATTCATGAGGTTGAATGGCATCAGACATGTCCGTTCTGCTCCGTTCAAACCCGCTTCTAACGGCCAGACAGAGCGTGCTGTACAGATCATCAAGCGAGGATTAAGGCATGTTACTCAAGGTTCGCTTCAAACGTGTTTGTCACGCATGTTGCGAGGGCATAGATCACGACCACATACCGTAACTGGAGTGCCCCCAGCAGCATTACTTATGAAGCGAGACCTCAAAACTGCACTCTCTCTTGTTCATCCTAATGTCGGTGAAACAGTTGCTGGCAACCGTCAGAGTCACAAGTTCTATCATGATCGCACAGCTGTGTTGCGAGACTTTGCTGTAAACGATCCAATTCATGTGTTAAACAATGGGGTGGAGCGAAATGGCTGCCAGGTGTAGATCTTAACAGGCAAAGCACCCGCGCTTTTTGTGTCGATCTGAAGGATGGGCGTCTGGTTAGGAAACATATGGACCAAATCAAGCGGCGTCATAGTGAGTTGGAGGAAAAATGCTAATCCTGCGGTTCATCCAGTTATTGTTCCGTTGTTCGAAAGAGCAACTGTTGTTTCCGAGCCTGCAACTAAAGCCGTCAGTGACGCGTCTCCACCCGAAGTACCTGTACCGGTGCCTGCCAACAGTCCGGTACATTTGTTCATGCCACCTGTACCTGTACCTGTTCCTGTAACAACTCTTCTGCGTACGTCCTCCCACACATCACATCTCGACATCCAGACCAGTTGGATTTGAAATTAATGGGAGGGGGTGGGGGGTGGTGGAGATATTGTGATGTATGTGAGTCCGGTGTGCGCATGCGCGACACCAGGGACCAGGAACGTGGAGCTGAGTGCAATGCTGATAAAGCGGATATAAAGTTGATTGCCTTCATTGTTCTGATTGTTCGTGCTTCCAGACATCACAAGGTTGCAAGCCATTTGCATATTCGAACATGAGTTTATAAAATGTTTGTTTTTTTGCCGACATTTTTGTGATCGTTTCGTCTGTTGATACTGTTGTGCTGGGCAGATTAGACATTTTGACTGCAACTGATTTAAAAAACGTTTTAAAATATTAGCCAATGATGATTATAAAGTGGTAAATAATGACTTCATTGTACACATCTGGATATGAAGTGCATTCATAAATATAAATGTAACTGGATCATTGGTTTGCTGAAAACGCTGAAGTCATTCGCTGCCATGTTGGTAATCACCACAACATGAAAAGCCCTATAAAAATGAAAACTCACACTTTATTTAAAAACATGCTCTTGGTAGTCACCACACCATAAAAAGACCCTATTTAAATGAAAACTCACTTCATTTAAAAACATGCTCTTGGTAGTCACCACAACATAAAAAGCCCGATAAAAATGAAAACTCACACTTTATTTAAAAACATCCTCTTGGTAGTCACCACACCATAAAAAGCCCGATAAAAATGAAAACTCACACTTTATTTAAAAACATGCTCTTGGTAGTCGCCACATCATGAAAAGCCCTATAAGACTTAAAACTCACACTTTATTTTAAAAAAAGGCCTTGGTGATCACCACAACATGAAAACCCTATAAAAATTAAAACTCATACTTTATTTAAAAACATGCTCTTGGTAGTCACCACACCATGAAAAGCCCGATAAAAAATTAAAACTCACTTTATTTAAAAACATGCTCTTGGTAGTCACCACACCATAAAAAGCCCAATAAAAATTAAAATTCAAACTTCATTTAAAAACATGCTCTTGGTAGTCACCACACCATAAAAAGCCCAATAAAAATTAAAATTCAAACTTTATTTATAAACATGCTCCTGGTTGTCAGCACATCATAAAAATCCCTACAAAACTTAACACTCACACTTTATTTTAAATCACTTCCCTCATCGATTGGTCTGTCAAATGAAGTAGCACTGCAACCTGTTATTTTTCATCAATTGACGAACTACCGTGGGCTTGTGTGATAAGTGATTTATGGATATTAAATTAAGCATTTCATATTATCGTGTTGGATCTGGTTATTGAACATTTTAATAGGATATATATTTCCCCTCAATCTCGGGGCCATGGGCACGTGCCCAATGTGCCCATTGGGTAATCCGTCTCTGGGGATGAGGTTAGTATTAATAGAAAAAGCAGGTTTAGTAAAATAATAACTACGTTTCATGTATACAAATGCAACAATAACCCAAATAAAAATTGTATAACTCCTAATGTTAATGCGTATATACAGTCACGTGAAAAAGTAAGTACACCCCATGTAAAGTTTTGACTTTTTCAACATATCTCAACATACAGCTATTTGATCTTCATTTCAACAATATTGAAAGATAAAGGTGATATAATATAACAAATATCATGAAACATTTACATTTTGTAGTCCATTGTATAATTTAAATAAACATAAATGCAAATTTCGCATTTGGAAAAAGTAAGTACGTCTGGTTAGGAAACCGCCCGTCGTCATCCGCCCGTGTTCTTCCCGTCATCTCTTCTTCCCATCCCAACTCTCCATCTACAAGCAGGGGACATCACTCGTGCTGCGACAATGTCTCTTTCTCACTGCGCTCACAACGCTCTCAAAGCACGAACTCGGGCATGAACCAACTCTCAAGCTCTGTCTGTTACTCTGACACTGACTCTCACACGACTTAGATGTGGGGGGCTCTGGGCAGGGTCTTCTATGGCCCCTCTCCGGCCTTTCCCAAATGTTCCAAGCCCCTCCTCTCGCTACCGTTGTGAGCCACTCCCCTTGAGCTCCGATTGGCTGCTCGCTGATTACCGGCCACTCCCTGCAGCTCTTCCCTTCCAGAGGAGTCTGGGGCCAGACTTGTTCTAGGCCTAACATGTGGCATTCCAGCCCAAAGAACACCTAACTCACTGGCCTGCTCAACGCAAACTAACACAGGAAAGGAGACTACGCTTACATTTAATAAGAAATAACTGAACTAAAGCGAGGCTATATGTTGTGGTGCATCTACCTACGAGGGGGGTTATCTTTATTCGCAAAACCGCAACAATATCATTTTTGGCCCGATCTATCATTGGTGAAGAATCGTTTACAAAATTATAAAATTATCCGACCCGGATTCTGATTCGGACCTTCACCAAAATTGAATCGGTTCTTCCTTGTCACACACACAACTTGTCCACCAAATTTCGTCTGAATCTGTCCACAATTATTTGAGATATCGTGCTATATTATCGTTTTTGGTCTTGTCTTTCAATGGTGAAAAATCACTTTAAACTTTTCAGATCCGGATCTTCACCAAAATCCAATATTTTGGTCCTTGTCACACACCCAACCTCTGCAACAAATTTCTTCCGAATCTATCAACAATTGTGTGAGATATTCTTTTCACAAACAAACAGACAATCAGGGGTGAAAACAAAACCACCTTGATGATCCACCTTCGTTTGTGGAGGTAACAAAAGGTGAAAAGGGTTGAACATCACCCGAAATTAACTTTGTTCATTACATAAGCGGAGATCACAAAAGGGTCTTCGGTCTGTCCAGCTTGTGTGTTCATTACCAAGCAGCTTGCTGTCGCTTGCCAAGCCAGCCGTTCCTTACCAACGGTTTTGTTGAAGTGCTTGCTTTTGTGCTTAAGCCACTTGGTGGGCACTCTGCAATAAAGTTTTTGTTCTTCCACGAGCCTCGTCTTTGTATCCAAAAACAAATAAATAAACAAGAAAGATGTCGAACAGAGCACAGTACTTGATATAATCCACCCCAAACCCCCAAAAAGGTTCCATTGAGACATCAAATTGTCCATTTCATTGATATTAAAGTTGACAATCATAATCTTCGCTCATTGATTTTCAGATGAAAATTTTATGATTTTAAAAGTTTGACTTTTAGCCTTTTGACCTTAAATAGTTTGTCTCCCAAATCAGTGAGGCACTTTGCAATTGCTCTTTAATGTTCATGAAATTAAATGAAAATTGAATTTTTTTTAGACAAATTGATGATTTTAGAAGTTTGACCTACAGTTGACATTTGACCGTTTAACGTTAAAACATAGTTAATTCCCCAATTCGGTGATTTAATATGCAAATGCTGTTCAACTTTAATGGCAATCGGATGAAAATTGACTATTTTAGAAAGTTGACCTCAAGATGACCTTTGACCTAAAAAAAAATCAATAGGCTTCTCAGTTGTGACTACCTCTACAACTCGGTAAAGTTTCCTGACGATCAGGGTAGAATTGTAACTTTTGGGCAATTAACATAAAAACAGACAAATAAGAAACCTGTCGTGCACAGAACGATACTTGCGAAATCCCTAAAATAGGTTGTCATCCTTTAGCCGATGTTGACCTTTGGCCTATGTTGACCTTTTAGCCGATGTTGACGTCAAAAATAATAGGTGGCTTAATTAATTGTCCTGATATGCAAATCCTCTTTAAATTTCAAGTGAATCGGATGAAAATTGAGGATTTTTATAAATCTCCAAGCGATTCTGAAATCTCTGAAATCTCTGACACACCTTCAACAGCTCTCCCTACCTCTTCCTCCTCTTCCACATCTTACCCTACCCCCCCCCCCCTGTTCTGTACCCGATGCTCCCCCTTCCTCTTCATTAACGGTATGGACCTCAAACATCCGGGGCCTTCGCTCAAACTTGACTGATCTCTCCATACAGGTTGCTTCTGACAAACCAGATGTGATCTGCTTAACAGAAACTTTCCTCCTTCGTGATGTCTCTGATCTCCCAGGTTACTCCCTCCTCCGGTATGATAGACCTGAGCCTCGTCCTGGAGGTGGGGTTGCTATCTTTATAAAAAAAACTCTTCCTCACTCGCCCTCCACTGCCCTCTCTCCACCTCACCCCCAGGAATACCTTTGGCTATGCCTTCCCCTTCGCTCCCACCTTTTGTTCATATGTGTGTTGTACCGTCCACCAAACAGTGATGACTCCATCTACATTTCACTGTCTGACAACATGGACCAACTTCCCATCCCAACTCTCTCTTCCTCATATGTGGTGATTTCAATTGTCACCATGCTAGTTGGCTGGGTGTGGGTACCCCTCTCACCAGCCATGGCTCTTCAGCAAAGGACTTCTGCGACTCACTGGGACTGACACAATCTGTCAATTTGCCGACCCGGATCTCAGTCAACGGAGCATCTTCTCTTTTGGACCTGGTTATGACTAACTTCCCTGAAAATGTCTGCTGCGCTTCTTCTGCTCCAATCGGCTCATCTGATCATGTGCTTGTCAAAGTGGACATCTCTCTGACCATTCTCAGAGAGCCTCCTCAGCATCGACGTGTCTGGCATTTCACTCAGGCCAACTGGCACAGTCTTCAAGCAGCCATCAATCATCTGGACTGGTCTCCCATCTCTACCGCCTCTGACATCAACTCATCCTGGGAATTCTTTCAAAGTAAATTGCTCTCTCTCATGCACAGATTTATCCCATCTCGTCTTCAGTTGTCATACCCTTCCTCCCGTCCATGGTACACGGAATCTTGTGGTGAGGCTGTTGCCCTTAAACAACTTGCTTTCATCTCCTGGAAAGCAAATCCAATGGAAGGAAATCTCATTTCCTTTCAAAAGCCCGAAACAAGTGCGTGTCCACCCTCAGGAGAGCCAGGAATAAATATCTCACCGTTCTCAAGACCGAACTCTCTTATCTGTCTCCCTCTTCCAAATCCTGGTTGCTTCTGGTCAAATCTGTTTCTGGTGTTTGTTCCCCCTCCATCCCCTCCCTCACCTCAAACAGCTTAATGGCTGACTCCGCACATGAAAAAGCTGAATGCCTCAACTCTGTGTTTGCCTCTAAATCTTGTGTCCCAAACCCATCCCTCTCTGTACCCACCGTACCCAGTCGTACCCAGCTGCTCCTGGACTCTGTGTCCTTTCCTCCTGACAAGGTGGAAAAGTTTCTGTCAACCCTCGACTCTGATTCTGCAACTGGTCCTGACGGCATCAGCCCACGGGTCCTAAAATCATGTTCTTCCGCTCTTTCACTCCCTCTTTCTGTTCTCTTCACCCTCTCTTTTGCTCAAGGTCATCTGCCATCTGCTTGGAAATCAGTAAATAACACCGCTTTGCACAAAAAAGGTGCAAAAACAGATCCTAGCAACTACAGACCAATCAGCCTTCTCCCAATTATCAGCAAAGTCATGGATTCCATCATTGCTTCAGATATGAAATCTTTCCTCTTCTCCAATGGCTTGATCTCTGATCATCAATTTGGTTTCAGACCAGGTCACTCTACTCTGGACATGCTGCTTCTGCCTTCTCAACAATGGATGGAGGTCCTCAACACCAAACAGGAAATTAGAGCTGTCTCCCTTGACATTTCACGTGCCTTCGATATGGTCTGGCACCCTGCTCTGCTCACCAAACTCTCCTCCTTTGGTATCCATGGAAATCTCCACGCATGGCTGGCGGACTTCCTCTCTGGTCATAGTCAACGTGTGACCCTGAATGGGTTTCTCTCATCTCCTCTTCCTGTTCAGGCTGGAGTTCCCCAAGGTAGTGTTCTGGGGCCTGTGCTTTTTCTGGTCTTCATCAATGATCTCTCTGACTCTCTTGAAAATCCTCTCCATCTCTTTGCTGACGACTCTACTCTGTCGCTCCATTCCTCATCCCTCAGATCGGCAGTTTGCAGCCTCCTCACTCTCTGCAGACCTGGACAAAATCACAGACTGGGAAAACAAATGGAACATGTCTTTCAATCCCGATAAATCTCACACTCTTACGATGTCTCTCCGAAAAGACCGACTGGACAACCCTCCCATCCACTTTCTGAATAATCCTCTCCAAGAAGTTCTGTCACTCAAGCTTTTGGGTCTCACTGTTTGCCATGATCTTTCCTGGGAAAACCACATTTCAAATCTGGCCTCCAAAGCCAGTCGCCGACTGGGCATCCTCCGTCATGCGAAGTCCTTCCTTGGCACACCTGAGCTCCTCACCATATACAAGGCTTTCATCCAAAGCTCTATGGAATGCTGCTCTCCCCTCTGGTCTGGTGCTCCTGCCTCACACCTAGCTCGTCTTCACGCTGTTGAAACCAAAGCGTTCAGAATCATTGGAATCTCCCGCGATGAAGCCAACTCCAAGGGCCTTTCACTCACTCACCACAGGCAGGTTGGTGGTCTTTCCGTCTTCTACAGACTCCTCTCTGTCCTTGCTCCCCCAGCTCTCTCTGGGCTCTGTCCCCCAAATATTCCTACAGGTCGCACAAGATCTGCCTGCAAGATCTGCAAGACCCCCTCTTATGGTTAAACTGCCAAAATCAAGACTTTCTGCTCACCTTCACTCCTTCATTCCTCTTTTCTCCCGCCTCTGGAACAAACTCCCTCACTCTCTTCAATCCCACTCCACCCTCCAGGTCTTTAAAACAGCTGTTCACCACCATCTCTTATCCTCCCCCATCCAAAACCTTGATCTTTTCTACCACCGCTAATTTCGCTCCCCTTGTGTTTTATACCTCTTCCCCCCCCCCCCTTCCCACGCCTCCTCCCCCCAAGCCCTCTGCCTCCCACACTTCTCCCTGCTCTCAAATGTTGTGGTTGTGTGCTTCCCCTTCTCTCCCCATCTTGTCTTCCGCTCCCTCTTTTTGTATATTTTGTTTGTCTGGTTGATTTGTTTGTGAAATAAATGTTAGCTCTTTCACGAGCCTCGATTCAGTATACATACAAAAAAATATATAAAAAAATAAAAAATAATAATCTGCCAAAATTGTTGACCTTTGGCCTATCCTCACATTTTGACCTCAAAATCAACAGGTTTGTTTTTCCTTATGGCGAACTCTACGATTTGGTGAGGTTTCGTAAAGATCGGTGGTTTGTGCCCAGGACCCCAAAAAATGTTAATCCACCTCTGCCTGAATGACTGACTCACTCACATATACACTCACTCACTCACTCACTGACTAAGTGACACACTCACTCACACAACGACTCATACTCATTGACTGACTTAATCACATACTCTGACTGTCTGACTTACACCCACTTACTCACTCACATACATACTCATTGGCTCACACTGACTCACTCAACTCAATGGCTGACTCGCACAATGCACTCACTGTCTGCCTCACTGACTCGCTCACTCACAGACTCACACTCACTCACTGACTGACTCCCTCAATGTCTGACTGACTCACTCTGACTGTGTCACTTACACCCACTCACTCACTCAATTCACACTGACTGACTCTCACTCACACACACTCACACACTCACTCACTTACTGACCTACCTTCACTCACTTACCTACGGATGGACACTGCTCGATCGATAAGTTTACCGGACTAAGGTCCAGGTGAGCTAAAAACGTGTTTGTTACCTGGTAAAAAGTAAGACAAGTTTTAGGAATCCTTTTTAACATAACACGAATGTTAGTACACGTGGTCATGGTGGGGAGTGACACTTTTATTTTATATCAATAAATTATAAAAAACGGGGAATATCAATTAATTATGTTAATTATAAAAGGGGGAAATATCAATTAATTATCTCATCATTTCTCCGTCAAATTGAGTGTGACGTCACATAATGTTGGATATGATTTTACATTGATCATTTCACAGGGAATCACTAGATTATTGGAGTCGATGAAACTTGTGTTATAATGCAAATGTACAATGTATTATACAAATGTACAATGTACAATGGAAGTATGCACGTCACGGACGTTGTTACGGATGTTAACTTGTTACATTACACATACACCGCCTAGTGGGTGATTATGGCATGCATGGTAATACGGTGGGTTGTACTTCCGGCGTCACTTCCGGGCTGGACGTGGGACATGACTTGCATGAACTGACATCGGCTCCATGTGCTTTTCCACAGGCGGCTGAAACAGTGATCGGTTCGGATCTTCTGAGGAAAAGGTTTGTTCGGAGTTTCTCATTTTATTATTAATACTGAGAAAGATATTCTGTAAAACGATCAATTGAAGTGATTCTTTATAATATTAATCGAGATATTGGGCGAACATGATGATTATACATAGCACGATATGACAAAGAGATGTGGATGGATTATGGCGAAGCTTTGGGGATGAGATGAGGAGGTGAGAAGAAGAAAAATAAGCTGATTCGATTTAGGTTCAGGTCCGAATCCAGATCCGGTCGGTCAGTGGATATAAAACGTTTCCTGTTTATCCTGGCGGAGGTTTGTGCGATACCGAGTGACGTTCTACGTCGTTACTTGTGAAACTAATCCTGGTGTTGGCTTCATGTTTAATGTGGCTGCTTTAGTTTAAGATGTTAGGTCACGCCGTTAAAATAACACCAGGTGGTTTGACTCAGCGCGTCGTCCTTTTGAAGTCGGAAAAATGAGTACCAGCCTCCCGGAAACAGGGGGCACTGTATCAGCGACGCGCGAAACTGGAAGTGTTTTTTTATTTAGGGGAATAGGGCTTAGGTCTTGGTGACATAAATCATCAATTTTCAACATAGTATGGTGACCATGGTGCAGGAATTGTGCCTTTGACGATACAAGCATGGCATTTGGCAAACAGTCAGAGTATGTCCTAAGAAAGATATTTGGCGATAGGGCCATCGCAGATTTGTCCTTTTTTGAAAAATGGCCGCCATTGTTGTCACAGGACAATTCTGCGATGGCCCTAGAGCCATATATCTTCCTTAGGGCGTACTCTAACTGCATGTCAACTCTCATGCTTGTATCATCAAAGGCACAATTCTCCCAAATATTTCACCTATCTGCCGTACTAAAAATTGGGTACCATTTTTATTGGACACACCTGTGATGACTCCAATAGTCAGAATATGGAACTGTGTACCAAATACCATGCTTGCATGATTCAAACAGCAGTTTGTACAAAGTAATATACCATATACCATATACCATAATATACCATATAAATTGCGGCCATTTTTCAAAATATTGTTGTCACAGGACAAATATATGATAACCCTATAGATAGGGGTCTTTAATTATGTGCCAAATGTCAAGCTTGTATGACCACAAAAACAGTTTATACACAGTGTCGTGGAAATAAATCAGGTCCACAACTTTGTCCCACAGGTTGGTTTAATTACAATTAGATCTCTGACATCATCCTGTATAAAATACAATCATGCAATAGATATCAGGATCTTGGCATCATATAGAAAGGACCGATAATAATAGTCAAAGCAAGCGAGTCTAGCATATAGGTGCAGGTACGTACCATTCAAGACTACAGGACTACATGTCATAGTAAATGTCACAGGAGTGGCTCTGCGTCGCGGATGTCCCAGGTCTTATAGACGCCCCTCAGTGGCTTAAGCAAGTATCACTCCTGGGTTCAACCTTGGTGTAATTTCACTGCACACAGTAATCTACCAAATATATGTAAAATAAGCAATGGAGGCCATTTTGAAAAATGGTTGCCATTGTTGCCACAGGACAAATCTGCGATGGCCCTGCAGCCAAATATCTTCCTCAGGGCGTACTCTAACTGTGTGCCAACTGTAGAATAATAAATTAACTGCTTTTCTACTTCAGAAACTTCCAGAAACTCGTTATAGCAAAATCAATGTTTTATTCACTTTTGAGAGTTTTGCTGTATTTCACTAAATGTACGAATTAGATATTAATGACGTTGTTCTGCCGGTCGTGGCTGCAGCTCCTTCTGTAGGTCTTCGTTGAACCTCGTTCAGTTGTTAACCAGTCTCCAGTTGTTCACTCCTCTTCATTCACTCTCCCAGTCCACTCTGCTCTCTACTCACAACTTTCTCTTGGTTTTAAAGCCCCAAACTCCTTTGATGTTGCGGAGTATGCAGGGTCACCCCCGAGGTTAATTCCCCTTGGGACATGAGAGCCTGCAAGCGTCTCTGGTTCTCTTGTTCAAAAACCTTATTTGGCTCTCGCTTGGCCAGCTAGTACTTATTTCTGTTCAAGAGGTCAAATACTCTGACCTGCTGAGGAAGAATTTGCAGCCTGTGCGCAGTGAACTGAACATAGGCTATTTTGCTACACAGATGGCGGTCTAAGAGCGTTACACATTTTGTCTGAAATTAACTCTCCCGCCCACCTGTTAACTCTAGTTCTATGCTCTTTACTCATTCGTAAAGTAAAACATATTCCACTTTACACACGATCACATTGAGATATATTCTAGCAATACTGTCAATATTAATATTTATTCCCTGACACAACTCTCGTGCTTGTATCATCAAAGTCACAATTCTCCCAAATATTTCACATATCTGCTGTACTAACAGATTCATTCGATGTATGTAATATATGTATGTATGTGTGTATTTATATACATATATTCTTGGGGAAAATGGCAGTAGCATAGAAAAGGCCCTTTTATATGGTATGTGCCATGTGGCAAACTATAGAAAAGGCCCCTTTATATGGTACTAGTGTGACTTGGCGCACTCCGCGAGCCTCACCACACGTTTCAGAGGGATAGGCATCTTTGACCATTTTGGTGTCTTTTGGGTCTTCATGGTGTTTTGGTTCTTCAGAGTCTTTTGGTTCCTCTGGGCCTTTAAGGGTATTTTGGGGCTTTGGGGGTGTCTTGGGTCTTCGGGGTCTTTTGGGTCTTCGGTGTCGTCAGGGGCTTTTGGGTCTTGAGTCTTTTGTTTCCTCTGGGTCTCTAAGAGTCTTTGGGGTATTTTGGTTCTTTGGGTTATTTAAGGGTATTTTGGTTTAAAAGGGTCTTGAAGAGTCTTTGGGGTCTTCAAGGTTTTTTGGGTCTTCAGTGTTTTTTGGGTCTTCATGGTGTTTTGAGTCTTCGTGGTGTTTTGGGTCTTCGTGGTGTTTTGGGTCTTCGGGGAGTTTTGGGTCTTCGGGGTGTTTTGGGTCTTCGCGGTGTTTTGGGTCTACGGGGTCTCAGCAGTCTAAACGTAATTGATAGGGTTAATTAAGAGGATGTTAATTTTATTTGAAGAATAAGAAGAATACGTTTGCGTTGCATATAAACAAACATACAGAATGACATTACTACATAACCATATATGTTTTCTCTATGATCTATATAATAATACCGTAAGGACTCGACTTTGTTATCCCTTTTACGCCACACCCAGTGACCCGATGCCCACGGCACTAATGGATTTACGATCTACGAACCGTACTCTTTGTTTATCACGTACAGCCACACTCAAAAAATCTGAATTAGTCGACTTTGGGGCCCAAAAGCATCCGATTAACTGCCGATACGACGCCATCTTATGACGCCATCGTATTGGCGTCTGCTGGGCGAAGGCGATGCCAGCCGTTAGCTGATTGGAAAGTCGAGTGGTGTGAACCAAATGGTCTTTTTATTCCCTTGAACATTTTAAATTATGATATATAAGGAAATGTCTTTATCGTCATTTTAATAAAGTTAAATGGAGTGACGTTGCGATACTCGGGGTGCGTTGCATAAATCCTCGTAACTCAGAGAGGTGTAGCAGGTGGCGAGACGTAAGGAAGCTTAAAGATAACGAGCTGAAAACAGACGAACAATATGTCAATCTCTTTCTACACCGAACGGAAATAAAAGTATGAGAGCGGGAAGGCATGGCCTGAGCACTTCGAGCAGAGAGGACTGATTGGACTTAACTTAAAGAGAAAAAATTGGAGCTCAACAGAAGAAGAAGATCCCATGAGCGCTCCCCTATGCCAACCATAATGGTACACTCTATCCATACACCACATCCTCCCTTCCGTGGATGTTCCACGGGTTTCGGCTAGTAATGAATATATGATATTGTTGTGGATTCGGGTCGGCGCTCCCCTTATCAAGGGGGGGTTAATCCCCTTGTCTTTGAAGCTGGCCGTCCCCCAATCCTGGAAGCTATGACATCACTTCCGGTCGGAATCAGCTCGGGTCATTGGTCAATGAGGTCCCAAATACCTACGTACTATCTCGACCGTAAAGCGAGGAGATAACTCCCACCCGAGCCGCAGCGTTAATGGATACACCGAGCGAAGCGAGCCGTGACTCAGGCCATTAAAGACTAACCCGATCCTGAGCGGTTCCGAAATCGTGCCACAGGTACTCAATTGGGAAAAGACGCAAACAATCGAAAAAGAGGAAACCCAGAAAATAAGAAGAACAAAGAGTGGGTTTATTAATTATATACAAGAACCCAAAAGAAGAACGAAAGGAATACACAAGAGCAAAAGGACACAGGGCCAGCTTAACTATACAGTCTTACTTACAACCCCAGACAAACAGACAGATACTCACACGGGAAGGTAGCGGTAGGAGAGGAAGGTCCAAGCAGATGGTTCCAGGCGTTGAGGTCTGGCTCCAGGTGTCGATTCGTACCGTGGCGAAAACCCAGGCAGACAGCTAGCGCGTATCGTTGGCGCGTACTCGGACCTTACATATGGTGGGGGGGGAAGTCCTTCAAGTCTGTATGCGCAGTTCCTATGAATTCATATGAATTAGGAATTCCCCAGCGCAGCTCGTTCCAATGCAGTTCTCTCCCAACGCAGCTGTCCATGCCCTCTCTGTTAGCGCAGCTCTCCCACTCACTCTGCTCGTGAACTCCTTACTCAGCTTCTCTCCCTCCTCTCTTCTCTTTTCTCTCTGTCCTCTCTTCTCTGCTCTGTGAAAAGTTGCTGCGCTTGCGCTTATATAACGCGCTTGGAAAATCCATGTGCGCTTCTGTGAGCTTACCTCAGCTGCGATTGGTCAGCGAGGGCTCACCAGCTCCACCCTCAATGGCTCGTGGGCGAGGCCACACCTCTTCTCGTGGCTCCGCCCCTTCTTTCTTTGAGCCGACCGCATGTTCAATGGCGTTTGAATGCAGCGAACGCTGCTAATAAAACCACGTGAGAGCATTGAGAGGGACAAGCCCCGTCTGTAGGTGGGCATGATGGAGTAGCTTGGAGATAGAGAGGTTTGAATGTGATGAATGGGGCCTACCTTATTTGATTAATGCAACGCAGATTCAACTATTTGGAACACAGCCTTAACTAAACACAGACTAAAGAAATAACTGAAAGTTCCTATGGTGTCCTACGTGTTGCATATGGACTAACTATGGGTGCGACCTTATTAAATGCTGGGATATTTACAAGAGTTATTATTTACAAGTATTTACAAGTGAGGGGTTCTCAAAACCGCAACACTGCACCCTCCTTTCCTCCAGGCCCGCCCCAGGCCAAAACAACTTAAATCCGACCACGAACGATAGGACAAGGGAGGCCAATTCCCCCCTTGTCCTATCGTTCATGGTCGGACACCCAGAATTTATGTAGAGAGGAAGCAAAAATAACAGAAGCCAAATATATTCTGAATCATATTTTACTTTATTTTACTTTACTTTTTATTTTATTTTGCACGACCTACAATGTTTCAGCAGAACAGGCCCAGGTGAGGCAAACTGGGAATCTGTTATCACAGGCCCTAACACCGTTAGTGTGAAGGGTGGGCCTGGTGACACGCTGCAAAATTACGAACGTCTGGCTCCATCTCAGTGAGGTAGAGACGCAGACCGCCCCTCTTGGTAATGTCAAGGCGGTTTCGATACTTGGTCAACAGCACCATCACGGCACTGAACCCTCTTTCAACGAGGTATGATGTGGGGAACGCCATCAGCAGCAGTCTGCCTCTGTCCACATTGTGGGGTATTCGCCCCGCTCCAGAATCCAGAATTTGCCATATTCATGCTGCGAGAATTTTGCCTTCGCAATCATCGTCCTTGTGGAGGTTGATAATTTCGTCCTGCAATTCGCGCTTCACATCTTGAATGTCACATTTGAATGGGTTAATTGCCCATGCTGGCACCGACAGTTCTAGCATGTCTCTGAAACGCTGCTCCATGTCTCCACAAATCTTCTCAAGGTGATTGCAATAAAGGAGCAGCTCTTTATCAGAAACAGCAGTTTCCTTTGCCAACCGGGGAAAGTGGTACATATCTCTGCGGCCGAGGGTTTCCCTGTGCAGAGTCCCCTTGGTTACGAACGCGCCGATCACTTTCTTTGCTTTAATCAGCGTCATATGGTCACCCTGGAATTGACTTTCTCCGATAGCTCCGTATCAATTTCCGACAGAAACTCGACCACTGTTGAGAAGAGGGCATGGAAACAGGTCAAACCTAATACCGACACGACATCAGCAAATATGTGATCATAAAAACCATGTGAAGGAGAAAAGAATGTGGTCATTGATTGGATGGCCCATTTGCCGAATGGCGCCGGGTAACCTGTTCAGACGACAGGAAGCCCAATGAGTGCTCCAAATCGCCGCTGCTCCTCTAAATCGCCAGTGCCCCCCAAATCATTGCCAGTGCCCCCCTACCGCCCGTGGACTCGCGAACGCCCCCCTGAAAGTTCCCAGCGCCTACTAGGGGGTGGTAGGGACCACTTTGAGAACCTATACTTTAGACCTTCACCAATTTTTTCCTCACAAATATGACAAACATTGTTTTTTCTAATTTCCCTTTTCTCTTCACTCGTCAAGGACATTGGTTTATTGGTTTCTCTCATTATCTTGGTTAATCAAACACAGTCTTTTTCTAGTCGTTTCACAAACTCCTCTGGGGTATTTGAGCCTCTATACTCCTCTAACTTGTTATATTTATTACCAACGGATGATTTGATATAATAACAAAAACCGCAAGGAGTATGTTTTTGATATTTATTTGTGTATGATTCTTTTGGATCTGGAGAAGCAGTATCTATTTTTTCTAGAATACTTTCGAAATCAGCATATATTACAAACGGATGTTTGATCGTTTTCTTTTCATCTTTGAATGTGATCTTTGAGCCTTCTTTAGGCATATTGATTACCGTTGATTTATGATCACCACAATAATTTGAATGTTTATCTAATCTTTCTTGTGAATTGAAGAAGTTAAGACAACGCAAACAAATATATATTTTATTTGTTCTTTTACATACTTGTGGTTTTATTAATTTAGCAATATTGTTACTGACCGCGGATAAGATGTTGTTTGCCGAGCGGAGGCCCCGCGGCCGTACAGTTACCCCAACTAACCCGATTCCTGAACGTTGGCCAGATCGCGCCACAGATATTCAATAGGGGAAAAGACAAAAGCGACACGGATGTGAAGAAGAAGAAGAAGAAGAGGAAAAAAAGGTTGAAAATACTACTAAATTGATTCCTACTACATACAGGCTCAAAAAAACCAAGCAGAAGGAAAGATAATAAAATAATATACAGAAGATTTTAGAGACACAGTGCAATTTCCTTATACAAGCTTAATTAAATCCCCAGGGACAAAACAAACAGAACAAACTCACTTACACAAAAAGGATGGAAAGGCAGGAGGTGGATGGCTGGAGGGAGAGGAAGGTCCAAGGGGTCCTGCAGCACGATCGGCGCGTTTAGCAGCCGCCGTTCCTTCGCGGCACTGCTCAAAACCGCCGTCCAGGCCCCAAGCGCTGTTGTTGCTGCTGTGGCCACCGCTGCTGCTGCTGTGGACGTCGCGCGCTTTTCCAGGACTACAACAGGCTTCTTGCTGTTAACTACTGCTCAGTCCAACTTTGACGAGCAAGGCGACGAATAGCAGGCTTTGTGCTTTCCGGGATGTCCTCTCTTTGGATGTTCTTTCTGGATCTCCTCTTTCTTGGTCCAAACACTCTTTCTCTCTCTCTTGGTCCAATCACTCCTCACCACCGACAACCACGTTGCAACCACTGACAACCCAACTTGCTTCTTGGACCAACCACTCAAAGCAACCACTGACAACCCCCTTGCTTCTTGCGCGCGCGCCTTTATAGCGCCTCCGGCGATCAAGCCGCCGGCCTTCAGGACACGCCCATCGGTGTGCTCACCTCGGCCCTGGTTGGTCGCGCGACCCTCTGGCTCCGCCCCTGATAACGACGGGCGGGCACGCCCGTCTTCCCCGACCCGAGCACATGTTCAATGGTGGTTTTGGAGGGGATGTAATTGGCAATCGAGGCTTGGCAATGAAAGTTTTGGGAGTGGGAATGGGGAATGAAAGGAATCTATCTATTTCACTTGGTGCAATGGAGTGTCATCTTGATGGAAGACAAGGCCTTACCCTAAGACACATAATAAAGATATAACTATCGAACAGGGGTATTCTATGATTGGCTGACATGTTTGCTTTATGGACTAATTATGGGACACCCTTTGACCTTTACAATACGGAGGTATTTCCAAGGAATCATTACATTTTACAGAGGGTGATATTTACAACAATTTACTATACAATACAACACAATAAAAAAACACAATCCTCGTATCCACAACACTGCACTTTCCTCCTCTTAGGCACGTCCCGGGCCTATAACTTTAACTTAGTGTGACACGTAGGTGTAGTTCCCTCTACTTTTAACCTGACCCTGAGTGCGACAGTTTTAAAACACAAATAAATATGTCCCGCTGCTCCATTGCACCCTACCTAACAGACTCACACCCACAGCTAACCGAATTGCGGAATGGTCTTCAAACTATACACTGACGGTGGGGAGCATTATTTACAATGACACTATTTTATTTACAAAACGTAACCCAGGACCTGTGATTGTTCTTTTTTGGGGGGGGGGGGGGGGGGAGACAGTCTGCTCTGCATCAATGCACCATGAAAGCACCCAAAACGCACCAAAACACCCTCAAGCACCAATCGGTGCACAGTCATCATTGTTCATGAATAAAAATAACCAAACAACCCCTAACCCTGCAGGTGGTCTCTTGCTCTTCGGCTCCATCTGCTGGCTATTATTATTTTCCTGGTGTTGTCATCTTCCTTTGCTGGCGGCCTATTTGCACTATTAAAATGCACCCAACGTGTCCATTTTTATTTATTTTATTTATGGCCCACAGGGCCGACTAGTGTGGTTCACCTGTGGGGCATCGGTGCCCTGTGATCAAGGTCCGCCAGCAAGATTTCGGGCCTTCATGGCCGGTTCCAGCAGAGGGGCCATGCCCCAACCCATGGGGTCCATAAGTGGTGCTCGGCCACAGACGTGTGGTCCATACGGTGGTGCATCGATGCAGACAGCTGTAGTTGCGAGAGGTTCGGGCGCACAATGGCCGACTCACGCACGCTCCCCTCGGCGCCCAGTGGCGCACAGGTCCTCATGTGGGAGACAAAGGGGGGGGGGGAGACAGATGAGCGAGGGGTAAGGTCACAAGGGTACACATCAATAAGGCAATGCAAGGCGAAGTGCGTACGGAGAGCGAAGTGAGAAAGCTCGTCCCTCCTGTATGTCACCCCCCCTGTCACCTACACTACCCTTGCCCTTACCCCATATGTACAAAATCTACACATTTACAAATTCGTCACTACTGTCACGTCTTCCCCATATTTCCCCTACACAAAATTCGTTCCCACAATCCCTCTATCCAAAATTTGCCATCACCCAATTCATCATCAATCCTCATAAGGAGGAAGAGATGGAACAACAAAGCACAATGTCACACCCACGTCATGATGCGTCTCACAATCCAAAACATTTGCACATAAAAATAACAAAACAACCTGGCATGGTGTGGAGGTATGTCATCTCAGGTGAGTGCATGTAGATGGTGCCAGGAGATTTTCATCCTAACTACTTTCTAAATGACATTAACACACTTTACACTACCCGGGGTCTTTCCTGGCCAATCCATTGGCCAACTTACACTATGGGTTCTAAAAACCAATTCCCATTGACCAAACTGTGGTGCTTCTCAATTTGGGGTCTCACTCCCCCGATTCATCTCCCGGTGCCCTTGCACAATTTCTGGGCTGGGGCGTGTAGCTCTCCCAGCAGGTCTACCCACCTGCACACCTCCACCACTGTAGTTGCCACCCGAGCTTAACTTGCTCCTCACCCTAACATATCTAACTGGGGAAGGCCCCTCCTGGCTCTGTCACCCCTTGGTGCCCTCTGGCACTGGGCTACCCAGTCCATCCTCCGGATCCTCGGGCCCCATCCACAACAACTCTACCGGCTCCCAGAGCCCACCTGCGGCCTCACCTGGCCGACATCCTCACAGTGGTGGAGTTCCCAAACCAACTACACACACTAACAGGCTACACGCCCAGCCATTTCCACAACACTAATGCACCCATCCAAATACCATTCTCTCACCTGCACCACAGATGCCAATATCCAACCACAATTTACCTATACCCTCTACCTAACACTTACACTACCCTCCCCGGGTATTTGTGATGGGGATCCATCCTTCCCCCATTCACACCTTCGCACCATCCACTCCACTCCATAGTTTCCACCATACTCACTCCTCGACCATCCATTCCAATACTCCATGTAGTCCACACTCCATGTATTCCACACTCCATGTATTTCACACGACCATTCTCCATACACCTGTTGTTGCACACCTGTGCAATCACACCTGGTGCCACCTGCACCCTCCTTCCTTCCTGGACCATTTGGTCAACACAACACACAACCACCTTCTCTCACTCAAACACTGCTCCACACACCTGTCCAGTTGCACACCTGTGCAATCACCCCTTTTAACCACACACTTTTCACAATACACTTCTGAGTACACCTCCAACACTCACACGGCATCATCTAATCTACCTGTTGCCCTGCTAACTTAGTGCTCCCCATCTTCCCTTTAAACTAAGCACATACCACGTCATTATCATCCACTCTAATCTACCTGCGTCCCCACGACAGGTACCATTGTCACTAACTAATCTTAACGTTACTTATTGTCATCTTCTAGGTCCCTACATTATATCCTAACCCACCCGGGCTAGTTTTCACTGCCATAAACCCCATAACCTAGTGCTCCTTTGCCCCCTCTGTGAGAGATGGCAGAGTTGCCATCCCATCACATCGGGTATCTCTCACTACCAATTTAGCACATCAAATTTCAGCCAATCAGAAAATTGCCAATCACTACTCATCATCTGCCAATCATTACTGCCAATCATCACTCTGCCAATCCTTTGCCAATCATCAAATCTTGCTTTTTCTAATTTCGGGGCCAAAACACTATCCTAATCATCACAGTCTACTCACTAGTGCCTCTCGGTGCGCCAATTCACTTCTAAAGCCCGGCTTCGCACGGCCGAGCAATGAATGCGGGTTACTTGGTGCCAATGGCTGGATGCGTCCGGCATTCGGTGCAGGGAAGGACGCTTACCCGGGCCGAGATCCAACGCACCACCTCGGCACGGAGCCATCCAATGGCCCGATCTCGACCTGCCGGAACGCCTCAACAAAAAGGGGTCGCCATGACGACCCTTCCTATCGGGCTGCCCGCTCCGCCTAGTGGAGCACGGACGTGGCCGTTCAAAGCACGGGCCGGCGTGGATCCCGCACGGCGGTTCTTTCGAAACCGCTGTGGTTCGGATCCCCGCTGGTCCTCGCGGCACGCGAAACCCGCCACGCACCGAGGGCCTGTTTCGGCTAAACGTCATTCTAACCGCTAACCCGGTTACCTTCGATGCTTCACCTGCGTGCTCACATGCATACGCTACCCCTTTCACCCTCACCGTGCTCGGTGCTCCAACGCCGCCCGTACACCCCGCATGCTTCGTTATTGCACTCGTTCTTTCGCTCACAGACTTGGTCACACACCTGACCACCACACACCTTTGCACACACTCGTCGTTCGCACACCTCACCAACACACCTTCGCACCCCCTCCTCGGTCACCTCCTCTGTGACAATCACAGGTGTGCTCTCACTGGCACAGCCAATCACGTGCCTTACTACCAACTCCAGCGTGCATTCCCATATGCGCTCTACCATTCCAGGTGTGCATCCTTCCATTCCAGGTGTACATCCTCACTCACCTGCCACAACCAACTCGCGCTCCGTGTCACTCTCACTACTCTCACCTCCACACTTGGTCGTGCACTCACCCTTACTCTCGACAGCGCACTCTTTTCCCATGCACCCGTCCATTACACACCTTTCTCGCGCACACTCTCCCGTTACATCCTCTGTAACACTCACCACAGGCATGCATTGTCCCTTACTTTTGACAGCACACTCTTTCCCCATGAACCCGTCCGTTACACACCTTTCTCATGCATCCTCTTGCGCACCGTCTCTCGTTACTCCCTCCGTAACACTCACCACAGGTGTACACTCTCTTGTTACATCCTCTGTAACACTCCCCATCCCACGCTTCCATGTGCCCCCTCGCACACGCGCTACGACCAACTCACTCTCGACAGCACACTCACTCCTCGGCGCGCACTTTTTCCTCACACACCCCAGAGTTGGACATTCTCGCACACCTTCTACTTCGCACACCGTACCTGTCGCACACTTGACCAATGGCCTCTCACGAACACCCGGATCCAAATCAACCCCCAAGCTGACTGAAGCTTTCCTCACATCATATACATTTCTGCGTATATCGCCACTCACCTTGGCACCTCGTCTCCGCACCTCCTTCGCCACCTGCAAACTCTTTATTTGGTTAGTGAGTACATCATCACGATTTGAGCACCGACCTTGCACATATTCCATCACCTCCTCCTGTATTTCCCTCTTAGTTTCCGTCCGTCTCTTCTTAATTTCACTCACCCCTTCTTTCACGTTCTCTAATTTTTCCTTCACCTCTTTTATTTCCCAGTGCGTCTCCTCAATTTCGTCCTCTAAGGCTACCTTGACCGTTTCTATGTGCGTCCTCACCTCCCGGTCCTTCGTCTCCATTACTTCTGTCACCTCGTCCAACCTCGTTGTCAGTCCCTCATGTACCATCTGACATTGCCTCTTCGTCGCTGTCAAGTCGTCCTTGATGTCTCTTTGTGTCGCTTTTAACCCTCCTAGTACCGCAGTATTCCTTTGTACCTGCTCCGCTAACTCCGTCTGTCCCACCGTCAGCTGTTCCACCTCCTCCATCAGATCTTATATTCCCCCCTGTAACCTTGCCGTCCCATTTCTCACCTCTTTCTCCATATGCTTTTCACCTCGCTTTACCTCCTCGCGTACCCCCGAGACCTCCTCACTTACACCTCGTCGTATCTCCTCCTTCATCTCCTCCATCTTCTTAGTAGATGCCACCCTCATCTGTCCCAATTCATCCCTCTGAGCATCCAATTTGGTTTCTACCCCGATTTTCACCTCCTCTATCTGGTTCCCCATCCGTTTGATTTCCCGGGCGGATTGCTCCCCTACTTCCCTTCCATCCTATCTTCTAGCCCGCTTAACCCATTTTTCACCCCCTCTATCTGATTCTCCTGGGCCGCCATTCTATTTTCCACCCCCGTTAACCCATGTTTCACCTCTTTTATCCCATTGTCTAACCCCTCAAATTTGCTGTCTATCTTCCCAATTTGGGCACTGGTACCCCTCGCTTCGTCTCTCATTGCCCCCAATTGGCCCTCCCATCGCTCACCCAATCGCTCAATTTGGCTCCCCATACTCATCTGTACAGCTGCCTGTAGCTGCGCAATGAGGGCCTGCATGTCAATCCCTCCCACTTGTGCAGCGGGCGCGGCCGCCGTAGCCATGTGCGAGGTGCCATTTTGCGCGCCCGTAACCTCGTGCGCGAGAGCGCCATTTTGCGCGCCTGAAACCTCCTCAACCACATTGCCATTTTTCTCTTCCTCCCTTTCCTCCACATACATTTCCCCGAGGTCCTGGGTCGATTCTACCCCGTCTATCTCTCCCACCGGCATCCCGTCGCCTTGACCAGCCATGGCACGATTTAAAAATTCGGGTTTTGTAAAACAAAACAAATTTCAGTAGCTCGTAATTTTGAGCACGTTAAACACGCTTCGGGTCCGACCCCGCTCCCGACACCAATTGTTACCGCCAATAGTACAATTGGTGTTCCAAAATTTGGACTAAATAAATTTAGTCCCAGGTCCGAATCCGACACTCCTGACACCAATTGTTACTGACCGCGGATAAGATGTTGTTGGCCGAGCGGAGGCCCCGTGGCCGGACAGTTACCCCAACTAACCCGGTTCCTGAACGTTGGCCAGATCGCGCCACAGATATTCAATAGGGGAAAAGACAAAAGCGACACGGATGTGAAGAAGAAGAAGAAGAGGAAAAAAAGGTTGAAAATACTACTAAATTGATTCCTACTATATACAGGCTCAAAAAAACCAAGGAGAAGGAAAGATAATAAAATAATATACAGAAGATTTTAGAGACACAGTTCAAATTCCTTATACAAGCTTAATTAAATCCCCAGGGACAAAACAAACAGAACAAAGTCACATACACAAAAAGGATGGAAAGGCAGGAGGTGGATGGCTGGAGGGAGAGGAAGGTCCAAGGGGTCCTGCAGCACGATCGGTGCGTTTAGCAGCCGCCGTTTCTTTGCGGCCCTGCTCAAAACCGCCGTCCAGGCCCCAAGCGCTGTTGTTGCTGCTGTGGCCGCCGCTGCTGCTGCTGTGGACGTCGCGCGCTTTTCCAGGACTACAACAGGCTTCTTGCTGTTAACTACTGCTCAGTCCAACTTTGACGAGCAAGGCGACGAATAGCAGGCTTTGTGCTTTGCGGGATGTCCTCTCTTTGGATGTTCTTTCTGGATCTCCTCTTTCTTGGTCCAACCACTCTTTCTCTCTCTCTTGGTCCAATCACTCCTCACCACCGACAACCACGTTGCAACCACTGACAACCCAACTTGCTTCTTGGACCAACCACTCAACGCAACCACTGACAACCCCCTTGATTCTTGCGCGCGCTCCTTTATAGCGCCTCCGGCGATCAAGCCGCTGGACTTCAGGACACGCCCATCGGTGTGCTCACCTCGGCTCTGGTTGGTCGCGCGACCCTCTGGCTCCGCCCTTGATGACGACGTGCAGGCATGCCCGTCTTCCCCGACCCGAGCACATGTTCAATGGTGGTTTTGGAGGGGATGTAAATGGCAATCGAGGCTTGGCAATGAATGTTTTGGGAGTGGGAATGGGGAATGAAAGGAATCTATCTATTTCACTTGATGCAGTGGATTGTCATCTTAATGGAAGAAAAGGCCTTCCCCTAAGACACATAATAAAGATATAACTATCGAACAGGGGTATTCTATGATTGGCTGACGTGTATGCTTTATGAACTAATTATGGGACGCCCTTTGACCTTTACACTACGGAGGTATTTACAAGGAATCATTACATTTTACAGAGGGTGATATTTACAACAATTTACTATACAATACAACACAATAAAAAAACACAATCCTCGTATCCGCAACAATATCTTTGATGTATGTATAATGTGAATTTTCCTCTGAATTAAAATTTTGAAGATTAATATGAGTTTGTTTACAATTGTCAGAAAGCTTTAAAACCTGAATGTTGTTTGTTTCTGTTAGACCATAAACATTAACTGATAAATTATTCAACTTTTCAAATTTAGGAATATCATTTAAAGCCATAGGAAACTTTAGATCTTTCATATTTAATGTATTCTCATATTTTTTATAATGAGATACTCTTTCATCATGAAAATGTGGAGGATGTAAGTGTGCTAGAATAGACCAGAGAAAACATTTATTGTCTTTATTTTTGATATTGATAACTGCTTTTCTATTTTTGACAACACAAGGTAAATCAATGTAAGAAGAAGCTTTTAGAGGATCTGATTTAAGAATATGAATGTCTATGAAAATAATTTTTCCTACATTGAATCCACATCCTACGATTGAATTATCCACATCTTGCTCTTGTTTAATAAGTTCATCATCGACTCCTGATGTTTTGAAATCTTGATATGAAGATATAAAGTGTGGCTCAGTTCTCATGTATGGTGTATCTATAACTCCTTCATCCTTTGAATATGAATGAATGAATGATCGTTTTAAGGCCATTTTTCCCCACGAGAGCGGGGGTTAGCCTTTGTCATTTCTAATTTTACTCCCATATAAAATTTAAGTGGTTTCATTTATTTTAGTGTTTTTTCAATCGATGTTTGAACAGCAGGTTTAACTATTTCTACAGCATCAACTATAGACTCTGGTTCAGGAGGTTTGAAGTTAAAGACTCTTTATTTTAATATGCCTTTTGAAAGCACCATCAGTATTTTTAATAGTAAACAATTTTGACAAGTGTTTGTTTGTTTTAAGATGGGCATTGAACCTCTTCTTTAGGATATCTCTATTACAGGGACTACAATGTTTTTTGTTCTTAGGAAGTGGTCATAATTGATTTAGAATGTTGTAAGTGTGTTTAACTGTGAGTATGTGTTTTCGATAATATTTTACTTCCTTTTCGCAAGTATCACAAAAGACCATATTTATAGGGTAAGAAAACAGAGTGTTTTATATATATCACTGTGCTTAAACTAAAACACCTTTTCGAGCTTTTTCGGCTCGTTTTATATATATAACTTTACTTAAACTAAAACGCCTTTTTGGCTTGTTTTATATATATATAACTTTACTTAAACGAAAACACCTTTACATCTCCCAATCCATATCAGAACCAGGGTCATATTCAGAATCAATCTCACAATCAGACATCTGAGTCATCAATAAAACTACTATCATAACTATCATATTGACTCTGTGAATCAAAACTATCTACTGAACCTCGACTCTCCGTATCACAGGAGCAGAGACTCTCCATCACAGAGGCTCTCAGTATATGAGGAAAATTCTGAGCAGGAACTATCACTCATTTAATTAGCAGGAAAAATATTCCCATCTATATCAATATACAGTCTTTCATTAACGGATTCAATCTCAACATTTTTAATATCAAAAGTTATCTTTAAATAATCTCTAACTGTCATAGAACGAAATGACATTTCACCAGAAATATTAACATCATTCATTTTACTAAGATCTGCACCCTTTGGATTATTAAAGTAAATACAAATTTCTCCACGAGTATTGTTGATGGTCTTATCATTTATTTTAAAAGCCCTACTCATATCGCGTCCGATCACTTTTTCAAGCTTTGAATAAATTGCCAGGAGTAGAGGAGAAACTTTTGTTAGATTTACTTTAATGGATGTCTTTCCAGGCATAGCTAGAGCTCTTCCTTTAAATGAAATAGAGGGGCTCATGTTATTTTTCCATAACTGGTATTACCCAAAAATTTCCATATTTATCTTTGTTCAATTTAACATCTTTGACATATTTTTCTATATCTTCCACCGAAGTAGAGATTGATTGAAATTTGTCTTTTGTGCTTTGAAACATTGTATTTATTAACTAGTAAACTTGCTTTTAGTTTAAGTAAAGTTTTACGATATAAATATGATAAGTTCTGAAGGAGATTTAGAATTTCCAGACTCTCCATATGATAATTTAGAAATCTGCCGCCGTTGTGATAGAATAGGGCTTAATATTGAGGGTTCGTATAAACTATGTATTTTCAGTGATTTAATTTTAATTAATGATAATAAAAAATATAAAAATATATAGAACTCTTTTAAATTAGAACCAAAAATGAATTACTTTACAAGATTAATAAGAGAGATGAATGTTAAGCATTATGATAATAATACACCATTTCTTACAAGGGAAGAGACTTTGTATTGAGGAAATGTATAAGGGTTTAATGATATTTATTATTCAAAATAATTTTAATGGAAATGTTAATACAAGATACTATACAAATAAAATAATGAATTATTTTGAAATTAAACCTGAACTCAAGATAAAATATAGAGTTTCTAAAATAGCTCAAAAAAAGTTAGATGACTCGTTTTCCAAATATATAAATGAATGATTTTTTACCCGTTTGGGAAAATAAGATAAAATTTAATAACCATAAAAATATTCCAAATTCATTGAGATGTCTAATAGTTGGTTCAAGCGGATGTGGAAGAACCTGTTTGCTTTTAAAGATGCCCCTTAGTCCTAATTTTTTAGATTATGATAATTTAATAATTTTTACGAAGTCAAGTTTTCAACCCGAGTATCAACTACTCTCACAGGGTTTTAATGCGGGTCTTAAAAAGGAAGACATTATAGGTTTATTTAAACTTAAAGACAAACGAAATGATTATAATATTGAAGATATAATACAATTATTTTGTGATGCACAGAAATCAAAACCGAAACCAAAACCCATAACTTGTATTCTCAGTGATAATACAGATGATATACCTTCACCCCAAGATTGAGATAAATCAAAAAAGAACCTCGTTATCTTTGATGATTGTGTTCATGAGAGAAACCAAACAGTAATGGACAGCTACTATACAAGAGGGAGACATTCTTCTTGTAATTGTATTTATCTTCGTCAGTCATATTTTCAACTCCCTCGACACTCGATAAGAAACAATGCCAATACTTTTATTTTATTTAAGTTAAATTCAATAGATGTAATTAATTTTTGGAGAGATAATTGCTCTCTGTTATGTAGTAAAAAAGAATTTGAAAATTATATGAAACGCACGATTGGAAAATATAAATATATTGTTGTGAAACAAGATGAGATACGAACTGATATTTTACACACATAAATGACAACTATTATTAATCTTGTGGGTAAATCTGCTTCAGGAAAGAACTTTCATAAATCTAAACTCTTGAATAGTAAAAATGAAAAGATTGTAATTTTTTTTTTTTTAAACACCCTATGATTCGTTTTGTAGGTACTACAACCAGAGCAATGCGACCAGGAGAAGTAGAAGGGAAAGATTATTACTACATTTCAATGGAGGAACATATGCGATTGAGGAACGAAGGTCAAATATTTGAGGAGGTCTCTCTTGGTTCTACAAAATATTCACATTGTAAGAGTGAGTTAAATAAAGTAAAATCTAACGGTCTTGGGATTTTAGAAACTAATCCTGAAGGAATGAGACAAATTATTAAACATTTGCGTGGTGATGGAGTTAAGATTTTATCATTTGGTTTTGATATCAATGAGGAGACTCAACGCAAACATATGAAAAGCAGAGATACAAGTATTAGTGAAGAAGAAATAACAACTCGTATTAATGCCAATAAAGAATTTGATGAAATATTTAAAGAAAATGATTTATTTCAACACATTTACTATAATGACGAAGAAAAGGAAAATTTTCCCATTGACCTTTACAATTCATTAAATGATATTTTTCAATAAATAAATACAGAAAATGAATACCGAAGAAAGAGTAAGAACGTTTAAAGAACATCAAGAGTTGGTTTCAAAAGTTGTAAAGCAACAGGAAGAGATAAACAAGAAAAGGAGACAGAAACCGACGGGTGAAGAAGCCTTTGAAAGAAAACAAGAAATTTTTTAAACCACTTTTAAAAACAAACAATTCCACCTACAGTTCCCACGGTAGAATTTACTCCGACAAAACTTCAAATTCTCAAAGATTTTAGTCAAATGACAGAGCAAGAACTTGGAGAATTAGAATATGATGATGAAGGATTATTTCGGAAACTTGAGGAGGTAAATCAACCCCCTAATTATGTTGTGGAAGCTCTTCAAAACAATGAATATTCGGCGGGTTCAAAAACCATAGCAGGTCTCATTCCAACAGAAGAACCAGCACAGTTCCATCTTGTGAAAGAAAAGTTATTGATATTTAATGATAAATTGGTGTTCTTAAGTTCGGCTCAACCAATTGTTGAATTAACTCCAAGATTAATGTTTCTTCTGACAAACTCTGGATTCAGCGGTTCAAAATATTTTGAGGAACCACTTGATATGGAAATAGAGGAAGATAGAGAGTATATTGAGTTTGTAAATGCACTTGATTATGGAGTTTCTGTTGCTGGTAAAAGTAAGAAGAATGAGAAGGAGAAACATATTATTGATGCTTCAAGTAAGCTTGGTTCGGGTGTTAGCTTTCTTCCAAATGACCCATCACAATTCGTTAATAGGCTATTATTGTTGTTAGGTAGTAAGAAGGCTGGAAACAACAATTGTTTTAATGAAACATCTGCCATTTTAGACCAGTTGATGAATATGAAAATAATTAATAAATGTCAATACAAAGATATTTTATTAGATATTAAATAAGATGAGAAGCACAATTCTTAGTTTTAATTTCACAACGAGTGATTGCACAGCATCATTCCCTTACCCACGACAACTTGACCCCACAAAAGAATATGAGGCATCTTTATTGTCGATGGAAACTTATAATACCTTGTTTAATATCACAGAGAAAAACAACAAGTTTCGTTATAATCCAGGAGGTGGATATAAAACTATGACCGTTTCACCTGGAGCTTACGAGATTTCTCAAATATCTTCTGAAGTCTCTCGCCTTATGAAAGAACAAGGTGATGAACCCAAAAATATTGTAATAGATATTCAAAAACACACTTCAAAATCAACTATTAAACTTAAAAATAATTATAAAGTTGATTTCACGATTGAAAAATCGTTTAGAGAGCTATTGGGTTTCTCTTCAAAAAAGATTGAAACTAATGGGACGTTTTACAGTGATAGTCATTCAAATATCCTCCGGTATAAATTCAGTATTAATTCATTGTGATTTGATTGATGGTGCTTATAACGATGGAATAAGAACAAATACAATATTTTCATTCAGCGCATACTCAACCCCGATTGGTTATAAATTTAATATGGAACCAAAAAATCTTGTCTATTTACCTGTGTCAGGAAAAACCATATACAGAGTAAATTTTAGGATAACCGACCAAGATAATCGTGTGATATCCTTTAATGATGAAATTTTATCCATCAGAATTCACCTACGTGAAGTTTTTCAATAAATAAATGATGGTTATTGTGAGAAAACACGAGTTGGCAAAATATAAAATAATTACAGGGGATGGGATGTTCCTTTCACCATACTATAGGGATATTTTACAACATTAGTATATAACTAGCCGAAACCCGTGGAACATCCACGGAAGGGAGGATGTGGTGTATGGATAGAGTGTACCATTATGGATGGCATAGGGGATTTGCTTGTCTGAGTAAGAGTTAGGAAGAAAGATGTGAATGAAGAGTGCGTATATGAACAACGTATTTATTGCAATCTACTTAAATGACAACGCTACGATATACTTTTGAAAAATGAATGGATTCGTAATAGGAATCGGCATAGCACCACTCTGGGATTGTCCACTCAGTGGACGGCTTGCTGTCGCCTTCGACTGTCCAATCAGCGGACGGCTTGCTTCGCCTTCACCCAGCAGACACCAATAAGATGGCGTTGTAAGATGGCGTTGTATCGGCAGTTAATCGGATGCTTTTGGGCCCCAATGTCAGCTAATTCAGATTTTTCGAGTATGTCTGTACATGATAAACAAAGAGCGCGGTTCGTAGATCGTAAATCCATTAGTGCCGTGGGCATCGGGTCACTGGGTGTGGCGTCAAAGGGATAACAAAGTCGAGTCCTTACGCTATTATTATATAGACTAGGCAAAACCCGTGGAACATCCACGGAAGGGAGGATGTGATGTATGGATAGAGTGTACCATTATGGATGGCATAGGGGAGCGCTCATGGGATCTTCTTCTTCCGTTAAGCTCCAATTTTTTCTCTTTAAGTTAAGTCCAATCAGTCCTCTCTGCTTGAAGTGCTCAGGCCATGCCTCCCCACTCTCATACTTTTATTGCCGTTCGGTGTAGAAAGGGATTGACATATCATTCGTCTGTTTCAGCTCGTTATCTTTAAGCTTCCTTACGTCTCGCCACCTGCTACACCTCTCTGAGTTACGAGGATTTATGCAACGCACCCCGAGTATCGCAATGTCACTCCATTTAACTTTATTAAAATGACGATAAAAACGTTTCCTTGTATATCCTAATTTAAAATGTTCAAGGGAATAAAAAGACCATTTGGTTCACACCACCCATGTTCACACCACTCGACTGTCCAACCAGCGGACGGCTCGCTTCGCCTTCGCCCAGCAGACGCCAATACGATGGCGTCGTAAGATGGCGTCGTATCGGCAGTTAATCGGATGCTTTTGCGCCCCAAAGTCGGCTAATTCAGATTTTTCGAGTATGGCTGTACGAATGTACGTGATAAACAAAGAGCGCGGTTCGTGGATCGTAAATCCATGAGTGCCGTGGGCATCGGGTCACTGGGTGCGGCGTAAAAGGGATAACAAAGTCGAGTCCTTACGCTATTATTATATAGATAGATGAACCAAAAAATTCAATGTCAGAAGAGAGTCACAAATTTTAATTCCCGAGGAGGACAACACTTTCTGTCTTCAAGAAATACACAGCAAGAAAACAATGACCCTTATCAAACCAAGGAGAGCATGGTACAATTCACAAAAACACACAAGGAAGATTTACAACAAATCCTAGATCAAAGTCCAGAGTGAAAATCCTGGTACAGTGGGGATACACAAAGAAATATCATACTAAACACCAGCATGCACAGTGTACAGTTAATATACAGAATCAACCAGCCAAGTGAAGTATCCTCGCTATTTGGTCATTTGTTCTGATTTTTTATACAGTTTCAAGTGGGAGGAGCAAGTGGAGGGGGAAGGAGCGAAGAGAGGGGAGGAGAGCAGTCGGATTGGTTGGGCAAAGTTTGGGTGGGAGGGGACAAGTGGAGGGGGGAGGAGCGAAGACAGGGGAGGAGAGCAATAGGATTGGTTGAGCAAAGTTTGGGTGGGAGGGAGTAGGCGTCAAGGATGAGGTTGCCTCCCGCTGAGAGCAGGTTTGCATCCCAAATTCTTTCTGCTTTTCCATTGTCTCCTGCAAAACACCTGGAGCCCTGTCTCTCTAAGCCCTTCAAGAACATCTGAAGGTCATTCTCAGTGAAGTGGACATATCTTTTACTCATTTTTGACACGTCAAGAACAAAGACCACTTACTTTATTTCAAAGCACATTTTTTAACAACATTATCCTTAGTATTATACCATATTATGAATTAACACATGAGTAACATGGGTTTTTTGATAAGTCATGTTAAAACTTCAAAATAAAACAGTCACTTCAATAGCTATGGCAATCCCCATCCTTTTTCAATCTGCAAACTCATCTTTTCCCTCATAAGTCAAATCCTACTACAATCCCACAAAAGATTTTACTGAGAAGCTGAGAGCCAGAGAGAGCTAGCCTACATGGATTTTATACTTTATTATTTCCGAACCGTTGTTCAGTTTAGGTTTGTTTTAAAACTCAATAACATTAAGTTGAGGATGGACTTCAGAACTACCATCCCCCAGAAGTCACGTAGGCAAAGGTGGGAGGGGACACACCCTACAAATATTTACATCTAATTTATTAAACAATGGTAGTTTGCTAGACCTTGAGCTGAAACGATTAAGCCTTCATAACCCAGCAAATCACCCCAAAGAACCCTGGTAGACATTGTGGCTACAGTTGTATTATTTAATTATTTACCAAGAAACAATATCTTTTCTCCAATAAGACAAACTCGATCCAACCTTACATTATTTGGAAAAACCCTATTTGTAATATTATTTCCCTCAGTCATTTATGACAATATGTGCTCCGCCATTGCCTCCACTAAGAATTTTTACTCTTCTCGAGCCACGATTCTGGGTAGTGCCAGAGATAACTTGCCAACTGCAGTAACTCCCAAATTCTGGATGGAAACCACAAAAGACACCTGCAAACTAGGAATGCAGGGTTGAGGCTCATATAAATTGCTTGCTTCATAAATTTACACTTCCACAATTACTCCTCTGGTCCTGTATCCAGGACCACAACAGAGAAGTGTTCAATTTAGTCATCTGTCACAGGTTGACCCTGTTTTGAGGAACAATCATTCAGAATTTTAACCCTGCTTTCACAAATAATTCCTGTTCCCTTTTTTCCCTTCGGTCCTCAGGTTAAATTTTTCCAAATTCACCTGAGGATCCCTGTCCAATGGTTCTCCACGGACATACCTTCTTGTAGCCCGGGCAGATTTTTTAACAGGTGAACAAAGGTCTCCAATTTAGGCCATTTGCTTAGCCTATCGTCTGGCAGTATCCCTTATTTGTGATAGCAGTGCGTCCAATTGTTCTTTCGGTTTCCATGTCAGGAACCATCTAAATAGTGAGGGGAAGTATGAGAGTGTAACATCAAATGGAATCAATACAGATCAATCATGCACATCTCTCGGAAAGTCTCATTGCGACTTGGAGGTTTGGGAGATGTAGTTGCAAAGAATTTAGCAGTGAAGCATTTCGTAACTAGTGCTGGTATGCATTTGATCAGGCACAATACAATCAGAATCACAAAAAGAACGGTGCAAATGAATTTCAGTATAGAAGCACCCTAACCTCTTTTTGCGCATGCGCAAGATTGGAGGTGACGTCTATTCAAAGCTGTCCCTGCTCGCACGCTTTCGAAGTTAAGAAATCTTTCACAATTGTGTTTTTATTGAAACTGTATCTTTCCTGTACCTATTGGGGTGTCTTTTAAAAGGATTCTCAGTGTTGGTTTTCATACCTGTGTACAGAATTGTCGTTTCTTTCGTATCGCATATTCTGAGGCCTAGTGGGTAGTGGAGTAGGCCCACTGTTGTCCAACCTTGGCTTGAGGCTTTGCTTTTGTCTCAGCGATTCTTCGATCACGCTGAAATTACTTTCGGTCTCTGTTTTTCCCGGTCTTTTCACCCAATACTTCCTTGTTTTAAAATCTCCTCAAAAAAAACTAAAAAAATTAATAAATATTTTCCTTCGCCGTTCTTTCCGTTTTCGTTCTTATTTGTTCGTTTGTTCTTCGACCACGTTGTTTGTGATCACGTGATCACGTTGTTAAAAAAATGTTTCATCTGTCCCCTGAAGATATATATTCTGTCATATTCTATAACACCTTTTTCTTCTTCTTATATAAAAGGATGCTTTCGACTTGCTCACCAAATCTATTCATTCAAAAAAAAAAATTCCATCTTTTATAGTGCATCTTTCATTCATTCCCTAAACTCTCCAGAACTCCACCCATCCTTCAGCGTCCTCAAACGTATTTTTGACTCGAATGTCTCAAGGAACTCATTTTGCAATAAATGTTCGTTTTCCAATAAACATACACTTTTCAAAATCCAATCTCACCCCTCCCCTCCAAATCTTCCCCTTCACCCCTCCCCTTCAAAACTTCCCCATCACCCCTCCCCTCCAAATCTACCCCTTTGCCCCTCCCCTCCAAATCTTCCCCATCACCCCTCCCCTTCAAAACTTCCCCATCACCCCTCCCCTCCAAATCTATCCCTTTGCCCCTCCCCTCTAAATCTACCCGCTTGCCCCTCCCCTCCAATTCATCCCCATCACCCATCTCTTTCAAATCTTCCCCCTTGCCCCATCCCTCCAAAACTTCCCCATCACCCATCCCTTTGAAATCTCCCCCATTGCCCCTTCCCTCCTAAACTCCCCCCACACCCCTCCCCTCCGAGACTCTCCCTCACTCCTCCCCTCCTAGACTCCCCTCTCACCCCTCCTCCTCAACGCGTCCTCCCCGCTTCTTCACCCTTCCAACTTTCACCTGCATCTCCCTCAACCTTCTGCCTCACTCTTCCCCCTCCTCAAATAACACCTCACTGCGCCTCACCCAATCACCATCAAACCTTTTGTCCGCCCCATGCTTCCCTTTCTCCAAGCTATTCTGTAATCTCTGACACACCTTCAACAGCTCTCCCTACCTCTTCCTCCTCTTCCACATCTTACCCTACCACTCCCCCCCCCTGTTCTGTATCCGATGCTCCCCCTTCCTCTTCCTTAACAGTATGGACCTCAAACATCCGGGGCCTTCGTTCAAACTTCATTAATCTCTCCATACAGGTTGCTTCTGACAAACCAGACGTGATCTGTTTAACAGAAACTTTCCTCCATCATGATGTCTCCTATTCCTTGGTATCTCTCCCAGGTTACTCCCTCCTCCGGTATTATAGACCTGAGCCTCGTCCTGGAGGTGGGGTTGCTATCTTTATAAAAAAAACTCTCTCCCTCACTCGCTCTGCTCTGCCCTCTCTCCACCTCACCCCCAGGAATACCTTTGGCTACAGCTTCCCCTTCGCTCCCACTTTTTGTTAATATGTATGTTGTACCGTCCACCAAACAGTGATGACTCCATCTACATCTCGCTGTCTGATAATATGGACCAACTTCTATCTACCCATCCCAACTCTCTCTTCCTCATATGTGGTGATTTCAACTGTCACCATGCCAGTTGGCTGGGTGTGGGTACCCCTCTCACCAGCCACGGCTCTTCAGCAAAGGACTTCTGTGACTCACTGGGACTGACACAATCTGTCAATTTCCCAACCCGGATCTCAGTCAACGGAGCATCTTCTCTTCTGGACTTGGTTATAAATAACTTCCCTGAAAATGTCTGCTGCTCTTCTTCTGCTCCAATCGGCTCTTCTGATCATGTGCTTGTTAAAGTGGACATCTCTCTGCCCATTCTCAGCAAGCCTCCTCAGCGTCAACGAGTCTGGCATTTCACTCAGGCCAACTGGCACGGTCTTCAAGCAGCCATCAATCATCTGGACTGGTCTCCCATTTCTACCGCCTCTGACATCAACTCATCCTGGGAATTCTTCCAAAGCAAACTGCTCTCTCTCATGCACAGATTTATCCCATCTCGTCTTCAGTTGTCATACCCTTCCTCCCGTCCATGGTACACGGAATCTTGTGGTGAGGCTATCTCCCAGAAACAACTTGCTTTCGTCTCCTGGAAAGCAAATCCAACGGAAGGAAATCTCATTTCCTTTCACAAAGCCTGAAACAAGTGTGTGTCCACCCTCAGGAGAGCCAGGAAACAATATCTCTCCATGCTCAGGACCAAACTCTCTTATCTGTCTCCCTCTTCCAAATCCTGGTGGCGTCTGGTCAAATCTGTTTCTGGTGTTTTTTCCCCCTCCATCCCCTCCCTCACCTCAAATGGCCACACGGCTGACTCCGCAGGGGAAAAAGCTGAATGCCTCAACTCTGTGTTTGCCTCTAAATCTTGTGTCCCAAACCCATCCCTCTCTGTACCCACCGTACCCAGTCGTACCCAGTTGCTCCTGGACTCTGTGTCCTTTCCTCCTGATGAGGTGGAAAAGTTTCTGTCAACCCTCGACTCTGATTCTGCAACTGGACCTGACGGCATCAGCCCATGGGTCCTAAAATCCTATTCTTCCGCTCTTTCACTCCCTCTCTCTGTTCTCTTCTCCCTCTCTTTTGCTCAAGGTCATCTTCCATCTGCTTGGAAATCTGCCAACATCACCGCTTTGCACAAAGAAGGTGCAAAAACAGATCCCAGCAACTACAGACCAATCAGCCTTCTCCCAATTATCAGCAAAGTCATGGAATCCATCATTGCTTCAGATATGAAATCTTTCCTCTTCTCCAATGGCTTGATCTCTGATCATCAATTTGGTTTCAGACCTGGACACTCTACTCTGGACATGCTGCTTCTGCTTTCTCAACAATAGATGGAGGTCCTAAATGCCAAACAGGAAATTAGAGCAGTCTCCCTCGACATATCACGTGCCTTCGATACGGTCTGGCACCCCGCTCTGCTCACCAAACTCTCCTCTTTTGGTATCCATGGAAATCTCCACGCATGGCTGTCGGACTTCCTCTCTAGTCGTAGTCCATGTGTGGCCCTGAATGGGTTTCTCTCATCTCCTCTTCCTGTTCAGGCTGGAGTTCCCCAAGGCAGTGTTCTGGGCCCTGTGCTTTTTCTGGTCTTCATCAATGATCTCTCTGACTCTCTTGAAAATCCTCTCTATATCTTTGCTGATGACTCTACTCTCTGTCGCTCCATTCTTCATCCCTCAGATCGGCAGTCTGCAACCTCCTCACTCTCTGCAGACCTGGACAAAATCACAGACTGGGCAAACAAGTGGAACATGTCTTTCAATCCTGACAAATCCCACACTCTTACGATGTCTCTCCGAAAAGACCGTCTGGACAACCCTTCCATCCACTTTCTGAATAATCCTCTCCAAGAAGTTCTGTCACTCAAGCTTTTGGGTCTCACTATCTGCCATGATCTTTCTTGGGAAAACCACATTTCAAATCTGGCCTCCAAAGCCAGTCGCCGACTGGGCATCCTCCGTCGTGCGAAGTCCTTCCTTGGCACACCTGAGCTCCTCACCACATACAAGGCTTTCATCCGCAGCGCAATGGAATACTGCTCTCCCCTCTGGGCTGGTGCTCCTGCCTCACACCTAGCTCGTCTTCACGCTGTTGAAACCAAAGCATTCAGAATCATTGGATTCTCCCGCGATGAAGCTAACTCCAAGGGCCTCTCACTCACTCACCGCAGGCAGGTTGGTGGTCTTTCCGTCTTCTACCAACTCCTCTCTGGCCTTGCCCCCCCCAGCTCTCTCTGGGCTCTGTCCCACAAATATTCCTACAGGTCACACAAGATCTGCCTGCAACCCTCTTATGGTTAAACTGCCAAAATCAAGCCTCTCTGCTCACCTTCACTCCTTCATTCCTCTTTTCTCCCACCTCTGGAACAAGCTCCCTCACTCTCTTCAATCCCACTCCACCCTCCACGTCTTTAAAACAGTTCACCACCATCTCTTATCTTCCCCCATCCAAAACCTTGATCTTTTCTACCCCCGCTAATTTCACCCCAATTCCAGTTTTTTGAAATGCCAACTTCTGTCCTGAAAGTCCTTGGTGTTCTTGTGTTTTATACTTCTCCCTCCCCCCCCCCTTCCCACGACTCCTCCCCCCAAGCCCTCTCCCTTCCACACATCTCCCTGCTCTCAAATGTTGTGTTTGTGTGCTTCCCCTTCTCTCCCCATCTTGTCTTCCGCTCCCTCTTTTTATATATTTTGTTTGTCTGGTTGATGTGTTTGTGAAGTAAATGTTAGCTCTTTCACGAGCCTCGATTCAGTATACAAAAAACCCCCCCCAAAAAAAAACCTCCAAAGGTACTGACTAGCCAAGATGTGATTCCCCATGTGTCTTTAAAGTAATTATGCAATTTTGCCCCTTCGTTCTTGATTTTTTTGTTAAATCAGTAATACGTTCAGAGTTGTCTGGAATATAGGTACAGCATTCTGAGCCAATGATGGCACAAGTTCCGCCTTTTTCAGAAAGCAACATGTCTGAAGCCATTCTATTTTGCATAACAATGGTTCTCATTGCTACCATTTTAGCATTTACTTCCATTTCAACTTCAGCAGTTTCATTGGCAGGCCATTCTATGCTAGATGCCAATCTTATCAACTCTTGTCCTAATCGAATTGTCCCATACTGGGGAATAAGTAGCAACCCAGCCCCATCTCCTATTTAGATGGCTCTAAGTCCTCTTACAATCAACCACCCCAGAGCCTGTTTTCCCACACACTGGATCAAGCAAATCATTTTTAAAAACATAGAATTAACACATTATAACTGACAATGTAATCAATATCCCGATTATGTCCAACCTTATAACAATTTACATTGGTTCACAAGTTCCCTTCGAACATTTGAAAGATTATAATTTCATTATATTTGCACAATCATGTGGTCCTCTTACTAGAAGGTGAGAAGGAAATCAATCTTACTGTAATTTTTAAATAATTCGTCTTCTTTCATCAACCTTACTTTCATATTTTACTTCCAAAATGTCTCGTGTAATTCACATGTGCTCAACCAAGCATCAGCAAAATCTTTTTTTCCCCCAAATCGAATCAAAGCAAGAATCCAAAATTAACCATTTATGTATTCTTATCATAATTATCACAGATCTCCTTCATATCAATCTTCCAACAAAAATTTAAAAAAATGTCTGAAACACATAATTATGTGATTCACATTACTTTCAGCACATAATTCTTTGAAATCATCATTACCTCTCCTTTTTTTCTTTATTTTATAACAAATAAAGAAAAAATAATAATAATAATAATGCAATGGGCCTTAATTTTCCCATTCTTAACAATTTTCTTTCACATTATTTTCATTATCACAGGGGTCGAATTACTCTGTAGGGAGGGCACAGCAATGTTTGCCTTTGATGACTTCAAAATTTTTGGGGCACCAAGGCATTTTCTTTTGGGTTTGGGGGCACCAAGGCATTTTCTTTTGGGTTCGGGGCGCACCAAGGCAATCTAGAATTATTCTTGTGGGCACAAAGGCAAAGTGTGTCGGTAACTTAAACAGGCAGGGAAATGTTACTGACAGAACAAGTAAATCAACTTAAACTTTTTAATAATGTATTTTTAGAATATAAACAGTTTCAGAAAACTCAACTCAACTCAGAACTGCATTGTCATCATGGCCATGTAACAAAGTTTAACCTTTGTTTGACAGAACAAGTAAATCAACTTAAACTTTTAAATAATGTATTTTTAGAATTTGAATCTCAATAACAGTTTCAGATTTGATTTCTCTCAAAACTCAACTCAACTCAGTCAGAACTGCATTGTCATCATGTCCATGTAACAAAGTTTAACTTTTGTTTGACAGAGTTGAACTTTTTCATCATCATCATCAGACATCATCTTTACTCAATACTGACTCAGTCTTGTGTCAGGTATACATGATTACAATTCAATCACCCTTGGGGGAGAGGGGTATAGTATCAGGCCTACGTCCAAATGCACTCATAGAATGCCACCTGGCAATGCTACGTGTAGGATCAAAGTTGTCGGGGTCTGGCCCTTCTGTGCTGATGCGCAGAAGGTGTTCCTGCATACCCAACCCCAGTTTTAGCCTCCAATCCCCAAGAATACGCTTCAATGCTGAGAACTGCCTCTCTACATGTGATGTGGCCACTGGGCACACAAGGCAGATCTGCACCAGATGAAGTATATTAGGGTATTTGTGGCCCTTTTCTGTCAGAATGGTCTTCCATAGACCAATGAAATTGGACTCCTCTCCATGATTTCTGCTGATGTCAAGCTTCAAGGACAGCCATTCTCTTTGTATTTGACTTGGATCACAACCATTTCTTTCAATGATTTGCTGAAGTGATTGCTAAGATAAGTGACTTTGGCATTGCCATAGGCAGCAAGGGTGTCCTTGCCCTTTGGCATGTTGCTGGGGTCAAACACCTCAAACGCAATCAGGACCTCATTCTCATAGAACTCATTAAATCTCTTGTCCAAACAATCAATCACTTTGTCAACTACAGTTTTCAAGGGTCCAGCCTGAAACTCCTCAACAGATGGTACTCTAGGACCATAAAGCTCCAGATCCCTGTATTTCAGCCCCTTGGTCTGATTGTCCCCATCCTCAGTGTCAGAGTCAGTGTTGGCTTCCTGCACTTCCCTCTCAAACTTCTGTACATGAGTGCCTGGAGTTTCCAGTTGTGCCTTCAGGGCAAGAGCAGCAACCTCAACACTGGCTCTCACAGAGGTGATGGGGATGTCCTCTGCCTGGAATCTATTCGACAGAACTGAAAGTTCTTGCAACAAGTCCTGATACACTGCCAGATACAATGCAAATTTATGGGTTTTCAAGTCTTTGATGTGCCCCTTCATGGTGGCAGACACCGTTGCAGTTGTATCTTCTCTCTCACCAGAGCCCAGGTTGTCAAAAAGCATACGGTGGGTCTTGTAATCCCTGTCCAAAGCCTTTACAGCAAGCAGCCGGTGACCAATCCATCTGGTTCCACATGCTTTTGTTGGTTTAAGCACATGCTCATCAATTATGTCCGTAAGTTGTTCCATGTTCTTCCACTTTTTCGCTGATCTTTTGAACAGGTAGAACAACTGCCTCATGAGGTCATCAATCTGAAAAGACAGTGGTGGAAGACATGTTGAATAAAGATGTGTTTATGGCACTTGTGTCTTTATGGCACTTGTATGATTATTTACATTTTATCATCCATAACTATTGCTTCCTCTGGCTTGGCATCCTGATTTATGTTTCTACTTATTTATATTTCAGGCAAATTCATCTGTCCACTATATTGACATCAGACAATGGGCTTCAATCAAAAACTGTCAGAGACGCAATACTAGTGATTATTGACTAAGTATGACATGGCAACAGACTTACCACGGTATCAAAATATGAACCTGTGAATGCATCTTTTAGAGATAGTTCGAGTCTGTGTGCTACACAGTGCACCTTAATTAGCCATGGTGCTGGGGTCTGCAGACGCTTCAGAACACCAGAATCCTTGCCAAAATTGACAGAGGCACAATCGGCATCAGCTCCTATGCAGCAGTCTGTTCCGACATGCACTGAGAAAATGAAAGCCGACGAAGTCAGTTTGTTGTTTTCATCATTACTTTATTCATACTTTGGTCTCTATTATTATGCTTTTTTGACAAAAAGGGCACAGCAGCAACTGAAGAAAAATGGCACTGCAACTCTCCGCCGTAGTGATCATGAAAAGTTCGGGGGTAGCACGGCAAATAGCTTGGGCACGCCAGCTTTTGCCGTCAATGCCGTCGATAATTTCGACCCCTGTTATCTCACATTCATTATTTTACAAATCTGTTGCCAAGATCTGTATTTTCCTCCTCTCCTTTTTTATTAATATCAACCATTTTCTCTCACCAGTGGAATAGTCCGTTATTCATATAAATAATCATAAGAGTTCTGTAAAACATCTTCATTTTTTAAAACTTAGCCAATTATTTTAAACATGTTTTCCCAAAAAAATAACAAGTCACATTCTTTGTATATTGTCAACATTGTTCATCGTTTTAGTATCATCCAGAACTAAAAATATTTTTATAAACCATCAACTTGCAGATGCATTTATTTATATCCTATTAACCCAAGAACTCTCATTTGCTTGGTTTCTTTTTAGTGGGGCGGCTTAGCCCAAATATTCAAAAGAATTGTGCATTTTGTGATACAAGCACCAAATTTGGCACACTAGTAGACTATCATATTATGAAAAGATCTGGATATTGGGCCATCTCAGATTCAGAGATTTGATTTTTGCAAGATTTGCAGATTTTGCAAGCTGAGATTGCAACGCCAGGGACGGCCGACTCCTTCCTACGAGCTGCCCACGTCACCCGCACAAGAAGAGCTCATCAAATCACTGCAGCGGCACTGCACATCCTGCAACACCGTGCGTATGAACGCCACTGTATGACATATGCTGATGATGCAGAAGACCTGCCTGAGTTCGAAGACTGGTGTCACCAGAGAGGAGAAGACATTCCCAACTTTCAGTACTGGGCAACTGTGCTGGAACTAGAGATGTTGGTACTGGTCTACGTGCGTTCTCTGCAGCAGGCTTCATTCACGACGTACCTTGATGCCCTGACGGAACTGGTCCCATGGTTCCATGCCTTAGACCACACACACTATGCCAGGTGGGTCCCTGTTCACCTGAGGGACACGGTTGCACTCCCAATGAAGCACCCAGATGTAGCCAGAGAATTCAGGGCTGGCAACTTCACTGTACAGAAGACGAAGAAGGTGTTCTCTTCGATCCCAATCGAATCGAAATCTTGCAAAAATCAAATCTCTGAATCTGAGATGGCCCAATATCCAGATCTTTTCATAATATGATAGTCTACTAGTGTACCAAATTTGGTGCTTGTATCACAAAATGCACAACAGGTTTGCTATGCTGCTACACTATTTAGTAATGCCATAGATCCATATTTCTTTTCAAAATGTTCCTTACATACACATTAATCCCATTAGACCTCAAATAACCTACAATCCGAAAAATAAATTTGTGACATTTTAACAATGATTACAATATCATTGTACTTCTCATTGGTAACAGTGCATTCAAAGGAGAGATAGTAGCTATGGAACAGGTACATGTGTATGTAACAGGTGCATGCCCCCAGGGCACCGTTTCCTTCCCTTTTCATCCACCTTATAAAACATCAACACCATTCATTAAAAATAATATAAATATCACATAATTCCACTCTTCCTTCAGTGAGGCCAGTTTTCCATCTTGTTCAAGATTTGCATTTCATTCCATTAATTTGGAGCATTAATTCCATGAATTTATCATGACTTGTGATAAACATTGATCATTTGAACACAAATGGAACAAATTTAATCAAAAAAAACTTCCATTAACTTGACATTCTTTTCACAGCACAAAGTTCACTTGAACATCCTTTTACTTTTATCATTTTTACAAGAAAAATAACCTAGTTTCATCATCAAATTTTACAATTTTCGTATTTACACTTTAACTAGTGAATACAAATGAAACCTGTATGTGGATGTCCCAAGTTATCAAAAATGTATGGTGTTTGCATGTAACATCGCGTTTTTAAAAATATTTTAAGCTACGTAACAGCACGTCCAATAGTTCATACATTTTGTATTTTCCCTTCCTTTGAAAGATTTACTATTACATCTTTTTTTTTTTTTTTTTTTTTTTTGTATACAAGATCGAGGCTCGTGAAAGAGCGAACATTAATCACACAGAAAGACAAACAGACACACAAAACAAATAACATCGGGAGCGGTAGACAAGATGGGGAGAGAGGGGGAAGGACACAAACACAACATTTGAGAGCAGGGACCGAGAGACATGGAGACATCGAGAGAACTGTGGGAGGGAGAGGGCTTTGGGGGGAGGCATGGGAAGGGGGGGGGGTGGGAGAGGTATAAAACATATGGACACTGCCAAGACTTCCAGGAAAGAAGTTGGAATTTCAAACAAGGTGGATCTGGGGTGAATTAGTGGGGGTAGATAAGATCAAGGTTTTGGATGGGGGAAGATAAGAGATGGTGGTGAACAGCTGTTTTGAAGACCTGGAGGGAGGAGTGTGATTGAAGTGAGTGTGGGAGTTTGTTCCAGAGGCGGGAGAAAAGAGGAATGAAAGAGTGAAGGTGAGCAGAGAGCCGAGATTTCGGCAGTTTAACCATCAGAGGGTGGCTGGCAGATCTTGTGCGACCTGTAGGAATATTTGGGGGACAGAGCACAGAGAGATATCTCGTTTATATCCTTTATTATAACACAATATCATAACATATCTATTGTAATAAAACGTACAGTGCACTAATGATTGACCATTTTCATAACCCGTTGTTTTGTAAGGTCCAGGCCATCACTAGATCGTAATTTTAACCATGCTTCTTCCTTGCTAGTGAAGAAGTTAACTGCTAGTCCTGCTAGTCCCAAACCTTCACTTCACTTCACTACTTTTAACCATTTTAACCATGCTATTTTAACGCAAATATTTTCATTCACGAAATAAAATGAATTTTATGACTTTTCTCTTTTTAAAAAAAGTTTACAAAATGTCCCAAATCTGTATATTATTTTATACTGTGGTTACATTAAACCATATGTATGTTCATATCTTAATCCAATCAGAAAATTGTCAATTTACCCCGAGTATATGTCTGTACCCACATATGTCTGTATATTTTTTACAAAATCCAACTTCCATTAAACTGAAAAATGCTTTGGTAGACCCATGCAAGAGCCCTTACAAATTTTGAAAACTTTCCAAAGACATAACTTCCATTTCCTTTGAAATTTGTGACCACAAACCTTTCGTACTTACACAAAATCATAATAATACATAGTCCTTATCAATTTTGCCAATTTTCTGGGCTATTATTTTCCCATATCAGGGTAGTTGTCATTTTTTAAAGTCTGCTCATCAATATTCGCCTATTAATTTTCAGAACTACACACAATGTTAACATTTAGACCAACGTTTTTGTCCCACAATATATTATTCAGTGTTTTCCCCTCTGGTCTATCATTATTAACATTTCCAGCTCCCTTTTTTCTTCCTTGTAGTGCGGCAACTTAGCATAACAATTGTGCATTTTGTGAGGAAAGCCTCCATTATTCAGTGTTTTCATATCTCAGGTGAACTCGTCCTCCTCCTTTTTTGCCCTCTCCTCCTCCTCCTTTTTTTGCCCTCTCCTCCCCCTCCTTTTTTGCCCCTCCGATGAAAAAGGAGGAGGAGGAGAGGGCAAAAAAGGAGGAGGAGGAGGAGAGGGCAAAAAAGGAGGAGGAGGAGGAGAGGGCAAAAAAGGAGGAGGAGGAGAGGGCAAAAAAGGAGGAGGAGGAGAGGGCAAAAAAAGGAGGAGGAGGAGAGGGCAAAAAAGGAGGAGGAGGAGAGGGCAAAAAAGGAGGAGGAGGAGAGGGGCAAAAAAGGAGGAGGAGGAGAGGGCAAAAAAGGAGGAGGAGGAGAGGGCAAAAAGGAGGAGGAGGAGAGGGCAAAAAAGGAGGAGGAGGAGAGGGCAAAAAAGGAGGAGGAGGAGAGGGCAAAAAAGGAGGAGGAGGAGAGGGCAAAAAAGGAGGAGGAGGAGAGGGCAAAAAAGGAGGAGGAGGAGAGGGCAAAAAAGGAGGAGGGGGAGAGGGCAAAAAAGGAGGAGGAGGAGAGGACAAAAAAGGAGGAGGAGGAGAGGGCAAAAAAGGAGGAGGAGGAGAGGGCAAAAAAGGAGGAGGAGGAGAGGGCAAAAAAAGGAGGAGGAGGAGGAGAGGGCAAAAAAGGAGGAGGAGGAGGAGAGGGCAAAAAAGGAGGAGGAGGAGGAGAGGGCAAAAAAGGAGGAGGAGGAGGAGAGGGCAAAAAAGGAGGAGGAGGAGGAGAGGGCAAAAAAGGAGGAGGAGGAGGAGAGGGCAAAAAAGGAGGAGGAGGAGGAGAGGGCAAAAAAGGAGGAGAGGAGGAGAGGGCAAAAAAGGAGGAGGAGGAGGAGAGGGCAAAAAAGGAGGAGGAGGAGGAGAGGGCAAAAAAGGAGGAGGAGGAGGAGAGGGCAAAAAAGGAGGAGGAGGAGGAGAGGGCAAAAAAGGAGGAGGAGGAGGAGAGGGCAAAAAAGGAGGAGGAGGAGGAGAGGGCAAAAAAGGAGGAGGAGGAGGAGAGGGCAAAAAAGGAGGAGGAGGAGGAGGAGGAGAGGGCAAAAAAGGAGGAGGAGGAGGAGAGAGGAAAAGGAGGAGGAGGAGGCAGAGGGCAAAAAAGGAGGAGGAGGAGGAGAGGGCAAAAAAGGAGGAGGAGGAGAGGGCAAAAAAGGAGGAGGAGGAGAGGCAAAAAAGGAGAGGAGGAAGGGCAAAAAGGAGGAGGAGGAGAGGGCAAAAAAGGAGGAGGAGGAGAGGGCAAAAAAAGGAGGAGGAGGAGAGGGCAAAAAGGAGGAGGAGAGGGCAAAAAAGGAGGAGAAGGAGAGGGCAAAAAAGGAGGAGGAGGAGAGGGCAAAAAAGGAGGAGGAGGAGAGGGCAAAAAAGGAGGAGGAGGAGAGGGCAAAAAAGGAGGAGGAGGAGAGGGCAAAAAAGGAGGAGGAGGAGAGGGCAAAAAAGGAGGAGGAGGAGGAGAGGGCAAAAAAGGAGGAGGAGGAGGAGAGGGCAAAAAAGGAGGAGGAGGAGGAGAGGGCAAAAAAGGAGGAGGAGGAGGAGGAGAGGGCAAAAAAGGAGGAGGAGGAGGAGGAGAGGGCAAAAAAGGAGGAGGAGGAGGAGGAGAGGGCAAAAAAGGAGGAGGAGGAGGAGGAGAGGGCAAAAAAGGAGGAGGAGGAGGAGGAGAGGGCAAAAAAGGAGGAGGAGGAGGAGGAGAGGGCAAAAAAGGAGGAGGAGGAGGAGAGGGCAAAAAAGGAGGAGGAGGAGGAGGAGAGGGCAAAAAAGGAGGAGGAGGAGGAGGAGGAGAGGGCAAAAAAGGAGGAGGAGGAGGAGGAGAGGGGCAAAAAAGGAGGAGGAGGAGGAGGAGAGGGCAAAAAAGGAGGAGGAGGAGGAGGAGAGGGCAAAAAAGGAGGAGGAGGAGGAGGAGAGGGCAAAAAAGGAGGAGGAGGAGGAGGAGAGGGCAAAAAAGGAGGAGGAGGAGGAGGAGAGGGCAAAAAAGGAGGAGGAGGAGGAGGAGAGGGCAAAAAAGGAGGAGGAGGAGGAGGAGAGGGCAAAAAAGGAGGAGGAGGAGGAGGAGAGGGCAAAAAAGGAGGAGGAGGAGGAGGAGAGGGCAAAAAAGGAGGAGGAGGAGGAGGAGAGGGCAAAAAAGGAGGGAGGAGGAGGAGGAGAGGGCAAAAAAGGAGGAGGAGGAGGAGGAGAGGGCAAAAAAGGAGGAGGAGGAGGAGGAGAGGGCAAAAAAGGAGGAGGAGGAGGAGGAGAGGGCAAAAAAGGAGGAGGAGGAGAGGGCAAAAAAGGAGGAGGAGGAGAGGGCAAAAAAGGAGGAGGAGGAGGAGGAGAGGGCAAAAAAGGAGGAGGAGGAGGAGGAGAGGGCAAAAAAGGAGGAGGAGGAGGAGGAGAGGGCAAAAAAGGAGGAGGAGGAGGAGGAGAGGGCAAAAAAGGAGGAGGAGGAGGAGGAGAGGGCAAAAAAGGAGGAGGAGGAGGAGGAGAGGGCAAAAAAGGAGGAGAGGAGGAGGAGAGGGCAAAAAAGGAGGAGGAGGAGGAGGAGAGGGCAAAAAAGGAGGAGGAGGAGGAGGAGAGGGCAAAAAAGGAGGAGGAGGAGGAGGAGAGGGCAAAAAAGGAGGAGGAGGAGGAGGAGAGGGCAAAAAAGGAGGAGGAGGAGGAGGAGAGGGCAAAAAAGGAGGAGGAGGAGGAGGAGAGGGCAAAAAAGGAGGAGGAGGAGAGGGCAAAAAAGGAGGAGGAGGAGAGGGCAAAAAAGGAGGAGGAGGAGAGGGCAAAAAAGGAGGAGGAGGAGAGGGCAAAAAAGGAGGAGGAGAGGGCGGAAAGAGAGAAAAAGGAGAAGGAGGAAAGAGGGAGGAAAGAGAGAAAAAGGAGAAGGAGGAAAGAGGGAGGAAAGAGAGAAAAAGGAGAAGGAGGAAAGAGGGAGGAAAGAGAGAAAAAGGAGAAGGAGGAAAGAGGGAGGAAAGAGAGAAAAAGGAGAAGGAGGAAAGAGGGAGGAAAGAGAGAAAAAGGAGAAGGAGGAAAGAGGGAGGAAAAATATAAAAAGATGGAAATCAGTGAGATTAATAAAAGATTGAATGTATTACGACAAATAAATCAATCTCAACGCACTGAGGGGGAAAAGAAAGAATTAATGACTCTTTGGAAGATATCAGTTTCAAAAATGACTGAGATGAGTTCAGGGATAAGTTATACATCAAGAAGAGAAAGGTCATATAGTTGATGATGTTGGTGCTATTGACTTTAGTTAGTTTTATTTGTAAATAAATGGAGGAGAGCGTGAAGGCATTCCTTAGGATTCTTTATGTTTTAAAAATAAAGATTGAAATGTATATGTTAAAAACCAAAAAGGTTTTGATACTATGTCAGACTTTTTCACATAAATAAATATGAGTTATTGTCTCAAATATAAAAAGAAAACTAAATCTAAAAATATCTCTTATGTTAAAGCTAAAAATAATAGAGTTTATCAAAAAGGAATATGTCAAGTGTGTGGCTCTAAAAAGTGCCAATTCATCTCTCCTAAAAGTGGAGGAGGCATACAAAGGTTTCTGTCAGGGAGCAAATTTACATCAACTGGAATTCCAGGGGAACTACACCTTCCAGGGTATTCTTTCTGTGGTCCAGGAACAAACTCGGATAAAAGATTAGATGAGGCTGACAATCCTAAACCTTGGTCTATACCTCTAAATAGGGTTGATGAAGTGTGTATGAAGCATGATATTGCTTATGGGAATACCACTACATTGGATGAAAAACATGAAGCAGACAGAGAAATGTTGTATAATTTGTCTTTGATAAGAAATCCTACGTTGAGAGAGAAAGTTGATAGGTTTATTGTGAAAAAAAATGATGTGCTAAATTGAAACTTGGTTTGGTTATTCACCCTCAAAAAACTATTAGGCTCTAATGATGTCATCAAGACTGAGGAGCTTTTGGCGAATGACTTACATAAACCTATAATCACCAAGTTTAAAAGAAGGAAAGTTTATTCAAAAGACACTGACCACATCTGGTCCGCTGATTTAATTGAATTGAATAATGATAGGGGATACAAGTATGCTTTAACCGTTATTGATTTGAGGAGTAGATTTGCCTGGGTTGTTCCTTTAAAAAATAAAAAGGGTGGTACTTTAATGTTAGCCTTTAAGCTAATATTTGATAGGGATAAAAGGAAACCAAAGAAGTTATGGACTGACGAGGGAACAGAGTTCTATAACGAAATATTTATGAAATTTCTTAAGGGGGAGGGTATTAAATTATACAGCACCTTTAATGAAGGAAAGGCGGTTGTTATTGAGCGTTTTAATCGCACTTTGAAAGATAGATTATATAAAAAATTCACACAACTCGGTTTTCAACAATGGATATATTTAATTCAGGATGTTGCAGATAATTACAATAATACAGTTCATTCATCAACAAAATCAAAACCGTCAATCATTTACAAAATTAGAATATGAAAAGGAGATTAATTTGAGAAAACCCAAGTTCGAAGTTGCTGATATTGTAAGAATATACGGATGGAAAAGCCATTTTGAGAAAGGTTATACAAAGAGATGAACTAATGAATTATTTTAAATCGTTGATGTAATGGATACAGTCCATTGGACCTACAAATTATTTGATTTAAATGGAGAAGAAATCTTGGGTTCATTGTACTCACAGGAATTACAAAAAACAAAGCTATAAAGCCATTAAACAACAACCATCCATACTTTCATCCACCCCACCCAGATTAGTTAATTTAATTACTTGTAAAAAAAACAAAAAAAACATAAGCCACACCCACACAGACCACGCCCACACAGACCACACCCATCATCCCCCACCCCTCTGTGCACCCCCACCCTTGACCCTCCACCCCCCTCATCCAACCCCCACCTTCCCAACACACAAGGGGAGGGGAGGGGGTGGGATGAGGCGTGTGGAGGCTCGTTGACAGGGGCGCACTTCCCTTTCTTTTTTCCTTTATTCTTTTTGTAATTAAGAATTAAATAATTGTGGGCAAAGCAAATATAATTAAATAATAGTGAACACATAAAAATCCTTATATTATTAAAACATTTTTCTTGAGGTATATATTCAGCTTCTTCCCAGCACAAGCCATCAGCTTCTTCCCAGCTCAAGTCAAAGACACCAGATGTGTTTAGGTTTTGAATCTCTTTCTGTTTAAGACAAGAGGTGAGAGAAAATATGAATATAGGGTGAAGCAAGGAGAAGGTAAAGTGAAAGAAGATATATAATAAATAAACCATACCTCTAAAAAAATCGAGCTTTGTGTCAAAGTCGTCGAGATGAAAATTTAGGGTATCACAGGTTGGTAGTAAATAACCACTCTGTAGGGTCTCAAAATAATCCCAATCAAAGTTATGATCATCGGAGTCGTGGTCATGGTTGTGGTCATCGATCTCATCTCTCATCTCTGTTAATGAAGGTTTTGTTTGAGGTGTTATATTCTGTTTAAAAAAAGAAAGAAAAAACATGAGGAGAAATGATTAAAAGATACATCGTATTGACAATATATAAATAAATGTCAGCACCCGTTTATTGGTGCCAGTCAGAGAGATGAATAATGAATTCCCAGGGGTAGACTGATGGTGGTTTTGAACAAGAGACAACATCTCGTTTGTGTCTTCTTCGATGTTAATACAACAGACAAAAAAAAAAGGAGAGAAATTACTGTGCTGAAGGACGTCAGACAAAACATTACAAACACACACACACACACACACACACACACACACACACACACACACACACACACACACACACACACACACACATTCTAAGGCAGCCTCATTTAACACCAACGTATTTTATTTGGTATCATACCTTCCACATGAATCTTCTAAGAACGGTGAAATAGGCAGGTTGTTCAAAGCCGTATTCAGTTCGTTGTGAAACTCGAGGAACAACTTGAAATTCTGCCAGGATATTCACAATATTTGAATTGCTGAAATAAAGAGAAAAAATAAATAATTAGTTATATAATTAATTACATACAAAGCTCTCATTAACAGTGTTTAATACCAAACAAAACTTACCAATATCCTTCTTCATCACAGGTAAGACCGGACAAGTTGATGCTCATCTTTGTCGATTCGCAAGAGTTTCACAACGAACTGAACACAGCTTTTTATAATGTGTTTAAGGAATTTAAACTCAAGCTGCCTGTCGGTGTTTCGGAGAACTCAGGGCGTGTGTGTGTGAAAAACAGGAAATAAAACAGTGAAAAATTCTGGGAAGGGATCCAAGTTATACAACATGTCATTTCTCAAAAGTGAGAAGATTCATGAGAAGAGGTTCGAGTATGGTTAATGTCATCCCTGTCTTTTTTTTCTTTCTATTATATAAATGATATAACCAAGCATAAACCAGACTAAAGAGTGAAGGTGTAATCAACTTTGGTATGAGTGAGTAGAGAATAAATAGAGAATTACATTATTTCCTACGCATAAACAAATATTTGTAGGATCGATGTTTGAGTGGTCTACTAGACAACAATGATCATTGATAGTAAGAGTAAAAGGTCCATAAGGCCAAGGGTGGCAGGAATAGAGGTGTTATGGGGAAATGAAGAAAAGTGAGGGGGAGAGGAAAATTTACATGAAAGTGAATGGAGAAATAGTGGTGGTCCAGGAACAACATTTTTCCTCTACTGAGAGGTATAAAACATATGACCACTGCAAGGACTTCCAGGAAAGAAGTTGGAATTTCAAAGAAAGTGTATCTGGGGTGAATTAGCAGGGGTAGAAAAGATCAAGGTTTTGGATGGGGGAAGATAAGAGATCGTGGTGAACAGCTGTTTTAAAGATCTGGAGGGAGGAGTGGGATTGAAGGGAGTAGTCAGGTTCACGATGTTTTTTCGTTCAAAATCATGGTAGATTAGCAAACCTATACATTTTTGGAAACGTTATTACATGGAAAATCTGAAAATCAATGTTTACATTTGCGGTGATACCTGTATGGCCGCCATAAAAATACATATTTTGCTCTATTTCTGCCTCTAATTACCCTAAAAACATTTTAAAATATACTAAGCCTATGTTTTCAGGTACAAGGAATCCATGGGTGACATAATCAGGCTTCTGACTTTAACAGTTCTTTCTTTTTTCAGGAAATATGCATCCAGGGAGCAGCCATTGATACAAAAAAAAATCCGTTAATATATTTATTTTACATGATTATTGTGACACATTTTGATGTTATTTTGAATTCCTCACACCTATTTTGAATTATTGTGACACATTTTGATGTTATTAACTGCCTGTACAAAATGATAACATGTATTTGATTATGCAACTTATCGTGAATATAAAGACAGTATTTTGCAATTCAAAACCTTTGATTCGTGTCTTACCATTCCCAATATCACTAATTTGATACTTTCATTGGATTCCTTGTCCCTGAAAATATAGGTTTAGTATATTTTAAAAAGTTTTTAGGGTAATTAGATGCAGAAATAGAACAAAATATGTATTTTACAGTGGCCATTTTGAAAATCCAAAATGGCCGCCATACAGGTATCTCTCCAAATGCAAACATTGATTTTCAGTTTCCTTATGCTATAACCTTTCCAAAAATGTATAGGTTTGCTAATCTACCATGATTTTGAACGAAATATAATTTATTGACAGTGAAACTGACTAAGAGTGGGGGAGTTTGTTCCAGAGGTGGGAGAAAAGGGGAATGAAAGAGTGAAGGTGAGCAGAGAGCCTAGATTTTGGCAGTTTAACCATAAGAGGGTTGCAGGCAGATCTTGTGCGACCTGAAGGAATATTGGGGGGGACAGAGCACAGAGAGAGCAGGGGGAGCAAGGCCGGAGAGGAGTCAGTAGAAGACAGAAAGACCACCAACCGGCCTGCGGTGAGTGAGTGAAAGGCCCTCGGAGTTAACTTCATCGCAGGAGATTCCAATGATTCTGAAAGTTTTGGTTTTAACAGTGTAAAGCAGAGCTAGGTGTGAGGCAGGAGCACCAGCCCAGAGGGGGGAACGGCATTCCATTGAGCTGCAGATGAAAGCCTTGTATATGGTGAGGAGCTCAGGTGTGCCAAGGAAGGACTTCGCATGACAGAGTGCCTGGCTTTGATGGCAGAGATGCCCAGTCGGTGCCTGGCTTTGGAGGCCAGCTTGGAAATGTGGTTTTCCCAAGAAAGTTCATGGCAGATAGTGAGATCCAAAACCTTGAGCGACATAATTTCTTGGAGAGTATTGTTGAGAAAGTAGATGGGAGGGTTTTCCAATCTGTCCTTTCGGAGAGACATTGTAAGAGTGTGAGACTTGTCAGGATTGAAAGACATGTTCCACTTGTTTGACCAGTCTGTGATTTTGTTCAGGTCTGCAGAGAGTGTGGAGGCTGCAGACTGCTGATCTGAGGGATGAGGAATGGAGCAGCAGACAGTGGAGTCATCAGCAAAGAGATGGAGAGGATTTTCCAGAGAGTCGGAGAGATCATTGATGAAGACCAGAAATAGCACAGGGCCCAGAACACTACCTTGGGGAACTCCAGCCAGAACAGGCAGGGGGAGATGAGAGAAATCCATTCAGGGCCACACGTTGCCTACGACCAGAGTGGAAGTCCACAAGCCATGAGTGGAGATTTCCATGGATACCATGGGAGGAGAGTTTGGTGAGCCGAGCTGGGTGCCAGACCGTATCGAAGGCATGTGTTATGTCAAGTGAGACAGCTCTGATTTTCTGTTTTGCATTGAGGACCTCCATCCATTGTTGAGACAGCAGAAGCAACATGTCCAGAGTAGAATGACGTGGTCTGAATCCAAATTGATGATCAGAGATTAAGCCATTGGAGAAGAGGAAGGATTTGATATCCGAAGCAATGATGGATTCCATGACTTTGCTGATAATTGGAAGCAGGCTGATTGGTCTGTAGTTGCAAGGATCTGTTTTTGCACCTTTTTTGTGTAAAGCGGTAATGTTTGCTGATTTACAAGATGCTGGCAGATTACCTTGAGCAAAAGAGAGGGTGAAAAGAACAGAGAGAGGGTGAGATAGAGCGGCAGAGCAGGATTTTAGGACCCGTGGGCTGATGCCGTCTGGTCCAGTTGCAGAATCAGAGTCGAGGTTTGAAAAAAAAACTTCTCCACCTTGTCAGGAGAGAAGGACACAGAGTCCAGGAGGTGTTGGGTTCGACTGGGAAAGGTTTGAACAGTGAGAGATGGGTTTGGGACACGAGATTGTGAGGCATACACAGAGTTGAGGCATTCGGCATTGTCATGTGAAACATCTTTCGGAATTATACTTATTATTCTTGAACATCTTTCGGAAACTGAGCTCTTAATCTTTTGAATTCAGAATACCGTATATTCCAGTGTACGTGTTGAGGTGGATTGCAAATCAAATTGGCTTGTTTCCCCATTTTTATTTTCTTCATTCAAAGATGCATCGATTTGGAGTGCAAGATGAAGCTCGATGAACCACAGCTTTTAGCAAAACTGTCAATCAGAACCATACAGGTGCTAATTACTCCCTGACACTGTCACAACTCCTTTTGTCACATTTCCTCAACCCATCGCCACCTAGCCTTTTGATCTCCTCCTCATCATGTTCTCTCTCCCAGCTCTACTGCAATCTGACACACTGTCAACAGTTCTCCCTACCTCCCCCTCTCCTCCCTCAACTTACCCTCTCCCACCATCACCTCTCTTGTACCTGATGCTTCCTCTTCTTTAATGGTATGGACCTCAAACATCTGCGGCATTCACTCATACCTGACAGATCTGTCCATATACACGTTGCTTGTTGCTTGATCTGTCCACAATACACGTTGCTTCTAACAAACCAGACTTGTTGTGCTTAACAGAAACATTCCTCCTTCAAGATGTCTCTGACTCATTCGTATGTCTCCCTGATTACTCCCTGCTCTGGTATGATTGACCTGAGCCTCTTCCTGGTGGCAGAGTTGCTCTCCATATCAGAACTGTATTCCTCACTCTCCTTGCACTGCCCTCACTCCACCACACCTCAGGAGTGTCTCCCTCCTCCAAATCCTGGTGGCATCTGGCCAAATCTATTTCTGTTGTTTGTTCCCCTTCCATCCTCTCCCTTACCTCCAACGACTACACAGCTGACACCGCATGTGAAATCACTGAATGCCTCTGTGTTTGCCTCAAAATCTTGTCTCCCAAACCCTCGCCCTCTGTACCCACCTTAACCAGTCGTAATCAGCTGCTCCTGGACTCGGTATCCTTCTCTCCTGACAAGGTGGAGAAGTTTTGGTCAAGCCTCGACTGATTCCACAACTGGACCAGATGGCATCAGCCCACGGGTCCTAAAATCCTGCTCTGCTGCTATATCTCACCCTCTCTCAGTTCTATTCACCCTCTCTTTTGCTCAAGGTCATCTGCCATCATCTTAGAAATCAGCAAACATTACCGCTTTATGCAAAAAAAGGTGCAAAAACAGATCATTGCAACTCAAGACCAATCACGCTGCTCACAATTATCAGCAAAGTCATGGAATTGATTGCTTCGGATATCAAATCCTTCCTCTTCTCCAATGGCTTGATCTCTGATCATCAATTTGGATTCAGACCAGGTCATTCTACACCGGACATGCTGATTCTGCAGTCTCAACAATGGATGGAGGTCCTCAATGCCAAACAGGAAATCAGACCCGTCTCGCTTGACATGTTGTGCCTTCAATAGGGTCCTGCACTCCGTCCTGCTCACCAAACTCTCTTCTTATGGTATCCATCCATCAAAATCTCCACGCATGCCTTGGGGACATCCTCTCCTGACGTTGTCGACATGTAGCCCTGAATGGAATTCTCTCATCTCCCTTTGCTGTCCAGGCTTGAGCTCCTCAAGGCAGTGAGTTTTCTGGGCCCTTCACCTTTTCTGGGATTCATGAATAATCTCGCCGACTCTCTGGAAAATTCTCTCTATCTCTTTGCTGATAACTCCACTCCCTGCCGCTCAATATCTCAACCCTGTTTGTCTCCTGGAAAGCAAATCCAACGGAAGGAAATCTTATTTCCTTTCACAAAGCCCGAAACAAGTGTGTGTCCACCCTCAGGAGAGCCAGGAAACAATATCTCTCCATTCTCAAGACCGAACTCTCTTATCTGTCTCCCTCTTCCAAATCCTGGTGACGTCTGGTCAAATCTATTTCTGGTGTTTGTTCCCCCTCCATCCCCTCCCTTACCTCAAACGGCTACACAGCTGACTCCGCACGTGAAAAAGCTGAATGCCTCAACTCTGTGGTTGCCTCTAAATCTTGTGTCCCAAACCCATCCCTCTCTGTACCCACCGTACCCAGTCATACCCAGCTGCTCCTGGACTCCGTGTCCTTTCCTCCTGACAAGGTGGAAAAGTTTCTGTCAAACCTCGACTCTGATTGTGCAACTGGACCTGACGGCATCAGCCCACGGGTCCTAAAATCCTGTTCTTCCGCTCTTTCACTCCCTCTCTCTGTTCTCTTCACCATCTCTTTTGCTCAAGGTCAACTGCCATCTGCTTGGAAAACAGCCAACATCACCGCTTTGCCCAAAAAAGGTGCAAAAACAGATCCTAGCAACTACAGACCAATCAGCCTTCTCCCAATTATCAGCAAAGTCATGGAATCCATCATTGCTTCGGATATGAAATCTTTCCTCTTCTCCAATGGCTTGATCTCTGATCATCAATTTGGTTTCAGACCAGGTCACTCTACTCTGGACATGCTACTTCTGCTGTCTCAACAATGGATGGAGGTCCTCAATGCCAAACAGGAAATTAGAGCCGTCTCCCTCGACATATCATGTGCCTTCGATACGGTCTGGCACCTGCTCTGCTCACCAAACTCTCCTCCTTTGGTATCCATGGAAATCTCCACACATGGCTGGCGGACTTCCTCTATAGTCGTAGTCAACGTGAGACCCTGAATGGGTTTCTCTCATCTCCTCAGCCTGTTCAGGCTGGAGTGCCCCAAGGCAGTGTTCTTGGCCCTGTTCTTTTTCTGGTCTTCATCAATGATCTCTCTGACTCTCTTGAAAATCCTCTCTATGTCTTTGCTGATGACTCCACTCTCTGCCGCTCCATTCCTCATCCCTCAGATCGGCAGTCTGCAGCCTCCTCACTCTCTGCAGACCTGGACAAAATCACAGACTGGGCAAACACGTGGAACATGTCTTTCAATCCTGACAAATCTCACACTCTTACGATGTCTCTCCGAAAAGATCAACTGGACAACCCTCCCATCTACTTTCTCAATAATCCTCTCGAAGAATTGCTGTCACTCAAGCTTTTGGGTCTCTCTATCTGCCATGATCTTTCCTGGGAAAACCACATTTCCCAGCTGGCCTCCAAAGCCAGTCGCCGACTGGGCATCCTCTGTCGTGCGAAGTCCGTCCTTGGCACACCTGAGCTCCTCACCACATACAAGGCTTTCATCCACAGCTTAAAGGAGTACTGCTCTCCCCTCTGGGCTGGTGCTCCTGCCTCACACCTAGCTCGTCTTCACGCTGTTGAAACCAAAGCGTTCAGAATCATTGGAATCTCCCGCGATGACACTATCTCCGAGGGCCTTTCACTTACTCACCGCAGGCAGGTTGGTGGTCTTTCTGTCTTTTACCGACTCCTCTCCGGCCTTGCTCCCCCAGCTCTCTCTGGGCTCTGTCCCCCAAATATTCCTACAGGTCGCACAAGATCTGCCTGCAACCCTCTTATGGTTAAACTGCCAAAATCAAGACTCTCTGCTCACCTTCACTCCTTCATTCCTCTTTTCTCCCGCCTCTGGAACAAACTACCTCACTCTCTTCAATCCCACTCCTCCCTCCAGGTTTTTAAAACGGTTGTTCACCACCATCTTTTATCTTCCCCAATCCAAAACCTTGATCTTTTCTACCCCCGCTAATTTCACCTCAAATCCACTTTTTTGAGCTGACTTTTGACTTCTTTCCTGGAAGTCCTTGGTGTCCTTACGTTTTATACCTATCCTGCCTCCCCCCAGGCCCTCTCCCTCCCACACATCTCCTGATGTCCCTGCTCTCAAATGTTGTTTGTGTGCTTCCTCCCCATCTTCCTCCCCATCATCCATCATCTTCCACACATCTCCCCACCTTCTCTCCCCATCTTGTCGACCGCTCCCCTTTTAATATAGTTTGTTTGCTTGTTTGTCTGATTTGTTTGTTTGATAAATGTTAGCTCTTTCACGAGCCTCGACTCTGTATACAAAAAAACAAACCAAAAAAAAAACCCCTCAGATCGGCAGGCAGCAGCCTCTTCACTCTCTTCAGACTTTGAGAAAATTAGAAGACGTGATGGAACATGTATTTCAATCAAGACAAATCTCACACTCACCTTGTCTCTCTGAAAAGACCACCTGGAAAACCCTCCCATCTACTTTCTGAATAATCCTCACTCAAGCTTTTGGGTCTCACTATCTGCCATGATCTTTCCTGGCAAAACCACATTTCCAAGCTGGCCTCCAAAGGCAGTCACCGACTGGGCATCCTCCATCATGTGAAGTCCATTCTTGGCAATACTGTGATTCTCACCACATACAAAGTGCAAATCTGCTGCTTGATGGAGTACTGCTATCCCCTCTAAGCTGGTGCTCCTGCCTCACACCCAGCTCAGCTTCATGGTGTAAAAACCAAAGCTTTCAGAATCATTGGTATCTCCCGCGATGAAGCTGATTATAAGGGCCTTTCACTCGCTCACCGCAGGCAGGTTGGTGGTCTTTCTGTCTTCTACTGACTCCTCTCCGGCCTAGCTCCCTGCTCTGTCTGTGCTTTGTCCACCAAATATTCTTTCAGGATGCACAAGATCTGCCAGCAACCCTCTTCTGGTGAAACTGTCAAAATCAAGCCTCTCTGCTCGCCTTCACTCTTTCATTCTTATTTTTTCCCGCCTCTGGAACATACTCCGTCACTCTCTGCAATTCCACTCCTCCCTCCAAGTTTTTAAAACAGGTGTTCACCATCATCTCATATCAACCCCATTCAAAACCTTGATCTTTTCTACCCCCGTTAATTCACCCCAGATCTACCTTTTTCAAATTTCGACTTCTTTCCTGAATTCTTTGTAGTGTACATTTCTTTTTCTACCTCCCCCACCTCCAAGCCAAGATCACAGATCTCCCGATGTCCCTGCTCTACTGCTGCTTGTATGCTTCCCTCTCTTGTCCCTCTTGTCTCCCGCTTTTTTTATTATAATATGTTTACGTCTCTCTTTATGTTTTTGCGTCTTTTGTGTGAGCTCTTTCACGAGACTCGTCTTTGCTTACAAAAAATATATATATATTCTCCACCCTCTTGGAAATTCTGATCATGTCGCCATCGAAATTTAGGTTTCTTGTTCTTCACCATCAACTGTTCATTCTGTCCATTGAACTGTCTTCCAATATAGCAAGGCTGACTGGGATGCCTTGCGTTCTTGTCTTGCTGATGATGTTCACTAGAACTAAATCCTTTGCCACTACCCACTTGAAGCTGCCAAGGAAGTTACTGAGTGGATCCGTGTTGGTATGGACCTCTTTCTCCCTTCTCAGACCTACCAAGTGAAACAACACTCTCAGCCATGGTTCACTCCAGCTTGTTCTGCTGTTGTCACCCATCGCAATCACTTTTTCAAACAGTGTCACTGGGTTGGCTTGAGTGAGGGACATTGTTTGTATCGCCTCGCGAGCAACCATTGCAGCCGATTATTGGAGAATGTGAAGCAACGATATGCAGAATCTGTTTGTGATTCTATCTCGAATAACCAGCTCAGGTCTCGATGTTTGGAGCATTGCTTACAGCATTCTCAACCATAATAATCAATCATCGATTCCTGTCTTCTTCAATTGCCCTGAAATGCTTACTTCTCCTATTGATGAAGTCAACCTCTTTGCTGAGAAGTTTGCTACAAACTCCACATTTGAAGACCATGGACAAAAATTGCCTGTTTGGCCTTCCCGTATTTATACCAGGCTTTCCACTTTTATCAGCACACCCAGGAAAGTTGCTGAGATTATTCAATGGCCTTACATTTGAAAATCTTCTGCACCATATATATTCCCTACAATTGCTCTGAAGATGTGTTCACTTGAACTATCTTCTGTTCTCTCAAAACTGTATTGCTTGTGCATGTCAAAGTCTGTTTCCACTTAGCTGGAAGCAGGCTTCTGTAGTCCCTGTCTTTAAAGGCTCCTGTTGTGACTGGTTGTTGGCGCTGGCTGTAGTTGACTATTACAAACTACTTCGCAGCAAGAGCTCTCAATATAACAATTAAGAGGCTTCAACCGAGTTCCAATCGTTTTATTCAGTCATCGCAGAGAGGTTCCACAGTTTTTTTTTCTTTTTTTCTTTTTTGGTATACTGAATCGAGGCTCGTGAAAGAGATAACATTTACTTCACAAACAAATCAACCAGACAAACAAAATATATAAAAAGAGGGAGCGGAAGACAAGATGGGGAGAGAAGGGGAAGCACACAAACACAACATTTGAGAGCAGGGAGATGTGTGGGAGGAAGAGGGCTTGGGGGGAGGAGATGTGGGAAGGAGGGGGGGGGGGGGTTGGGAGAAGTATAAAACACAAGGACACCAAGGACTTCCAGGACAGAAGTTGGTATTTCAAAGAAGTGGAATTGGGGTGAAATTAGCGGGGGTAGAAAAGATCAAGGTTTTGGATGGGGGAAGATAAGATGGTGGATCTTGTCCGGATCAACACCTTCCTCCTTTCTCCCTGTCTCCCTTAGACAATCTACCAACACACTTTTCACACTGGAGACATTACGATCATGTTTGTTCAGCTCTGACCAAAGATCGACGCCATGCCAATCAGAAAATGTTTTACCTTGTACATACGCTAACACCTCGGCATTTGCCATTCGCCATTCCGACACTCTTACCAATTTGGGCTATAATCCCACTCCTGACACCACTTGTTATGGACCTGGCCCATGGGTAGAGGGCTCGGGGTACGGCCTATTGCTCCGGAGGTCCTAATTGACGTACTCGGGAGGCCAATACGTTCCCCGTGTGCTGGTCGCGCCGCTTAAGCAGTCAGATGTGACCGAGCGGAGTTATCATCCGAATGCTGATGTAACTTTACATCCCCACTCACCGATACACAGTGTGCACATGTATGCCAATCCAGGAATGTCATGGAAATTCAAAACGGTGGAACGAATGCAAATCCTTAATACAGGATAAACCAAAACTTAGGATATACAACCAAGCAATACAAAAACCATAGTAAAATCCTACGGACATGTGGGGGTAAATAACAAGTAATTAAATAAAGACAGACAAGCACCAAGACAATTACTTTACACAAAATACAGACAGAATACGACGTGTCATTTCCTGGAAAAGAATTCTCTCTTGAAGCCTCGGAGTGTTCCGTTTAAATACAACACTCATTTCCTCTGATCTACAATGGTCGGAATTCTGGGGCCACTTAGAGCCAGCCTTTCTGATGCCAACTCCATGGGTTTATCATTACGGACCACACAAAAGCTGATAGTCAATCCCAGAAGCCCCACTAATGAAGTGGTACATTCCAACTCCGAGCCAAATCAGCATTCTTCACTCCGTTCACATCCTTAGAGGCCACTGGGTCATTTCACAGATGGTCGGCTGCTTGCTCCAGGTTCCCTGCACATTTCCTTGCATGCTTTGAGAATCCTTCTACAAGATTCACATTGAAATGTAATTTTAACTATTGTTAGCAATATATTGACATATAATGTAAAATTGTATAATTATATATATAATTCCACATTCCCTCATTTTTTTTTTCTGTTGATATTAACCATTAATCTAAACATCAATTACAAAATACTCAAATTACAAAAATTTGGTAATCCAATTTTCAATACTTAAGGCATACACCGTCATCCTGGAAGAATCTGATCATAAAACATTTCTTTGTTCGTTGACTCTTTCCATGTTGATAATTCAGTTCATTTCTTTTGCATCATAAATATCTCTGCAAACAAAACTTCACCTTTACCAATACACAACAATTTCAATTCACCATTTTCCAAATAACAAAACATCTGCAACATTTGGCAATTATTCTTCGAAAATGTGTTTTGCTTCAGAACAAATATTGAACTTCTGTTTGAAAAGGAGAGGCTGATCACTTGAAATTCAAGTATGAAACATTTTCTTCTGATGTCTTCATAGCACCTACACTATCTCGCGTAGGGTTTCCGCTGTTGTGATAGCTGGGCGGAATCATAAACTGACCCTGCTGTGCAGGTAGCATCCTTGCCACTCCTGCTGTGAGCCATTGTAGTTCTTGAACAAGGCCTTCACCCAGTTGTAGTCGACTTGCCTCCGCACTCATCATGAGCATGGAGCAAGTGTTGATGTGATGTTGGTTGACCAGCAAGATGTGGAACAGGGATGCCAGATGCATCCACAATGATGTTAGGACCATGGTGTTCAAGTTATCCATGGCCCATACCAGGAGCAACCTTATTCGTTCGTGATTCTTATTCATTCGTTCGTTCGTTCTTCGACCACGTGTTTCTCCCCCATTTCCCCAGATAGATTGTCAAATTTCAACTCGTTATTTTATTGTCCATGCGTTATTGTTTTGATTATAGTTACCTTTGGTTTGAATTTCCTGTAACTTGTAATTATTTAATCGTGTTCTGCTCCTCGTGTGCGGCCTTGTAGTTGGACCCCCGTCGGTGTTTGTTATCTTAATCGTGTTTTGCTTGGCTCTTAGTTTTTTTCCCTTCTACCCCGAACATAATACTCTGTCTAACGTTCTAAATCCCCACATCCCCCCCCCCCCCCACCCCCAAAAACCAAACAAACAAAAAAAAAAACCAAAAACATTTATTTTCCTTTCTCCACGTGTACTGTTGACTCGTCCTGTATTTTCTGTCCAGGTGTGCTGTTCGCCCCGCCCCCATTAACTCCTTGCCATCCACCGTTTGCCCTTCACGTGACTCGTGGTGGTCCCTCTCGGCTCTCCCCCCGTTGGTATATTTGTGCACATAAGATTGTTCACGGTTCTGTTTAAATATTATTTAAATATGTATAACCTTTCCCCTTCAGTGTTTTACTCAGTGGTATTTTACAACACGCTGTTTTTCTTCCTATTTAAAAGGCTTTTCTCAATTTCCTCTCCAACTCATTCCACCTCAAAAAAAAGAAATTCAATATCTTATACGTCTCCCTCACTACATGGTCTAAATTCACATTCATTCCATCCCTCCTCCATCATTCTGAACCGGATTGCTAACTTGAAAATCACAACAAACCCAATTTGTTTACAATGTTCGTCTTTCATTAATCATCCACTTTCTAAACTCCCCTCTTGCCCCTCCCATCCAAACCCCTCCCCTTGCACCTACACTCCTAAACTCCCCCCTTGCCCCGCCACTCTTAAACTCCCCCCCTGCCCCTCCACTCCTGAACTCCCCCCTTGCCCTTCCACTCCTGAACTCCACCCTTGCCCTTCCCCTCCTAAACTCCCCACCAACCCTTCCCCTTCAAAACTCCTCCCCAACCCCTCCCCTTCAAATCTCACCCCCCCCTACCATCCCTCTCCAATTCTCCCTCCTCCCCCCTCCTCCTCAAATCTGCCTCCTCCCCACTTCGTCTCCCTTCTATCTCAAACCTCCACCCCCCCCCCAACCTTCTTCTTTCCTCTGCCCCCCCTCAAACAACCCCTCACTGTGCCTCATCCCTTCACCTTCAAACCTTTCATCCTCCTCATCCTTCCCTTTCTTGGAACTCTTCTGCAATCGCTGACACACTAACAACTGCTCTCCCTACCCCCCCCCTCTCATCCTTCATCTTACCCTACTCCTCCCCTCCCCTGTCCTGTACCCGATGCTCCCCCTCTCTCTTCATTAATGGTATGGACCTCAAACATCCGGGGCCTTCGCTCAAACCTGACTGATCTCTCCATACAGGTTGCTTCTGACAATCCAGACTTGATCTGCTTAACAGAGACTTTCCTCCTTCAAGATGTCTCTGATTCCTTAATATCTCTTCCTGGTTACTCCCTCCTCCGGTATGATAGACCTGAGCCTCGGCCTGGTGGTGGGGTGGCTATCTTTATCAAAAACTCTCTTCCTCACTCTCCTTGCACTGCCCTCTCTCCTCCTCACCCCCAGGAGTACCTCTGGCTACGGCTTCCTCTCCGCTCCCACCTTTTGTTCATATGTGTTCTGTACCATCCCCCAAACAGTGATGACTCCATCTACATTTCACTGTCTGACAACATGGACCAACTTCTATCCACTCATCCCAACTCTCTCTTCCTCATATGTGGTGACTTCAATTGTCATCATGCCACCTGGTTGGGTGTGGGTTCCTCTCTCACCAGTCATGGCACCTCAGCAAAGGACTTCTGTGACTCACTGGGATTGACACAATCTGTCAATTTCCCGACCCGGATCTCAGCCAATGGAGTATCTTCTCTTCTAGACTTGGTTATGACTAACTTCCCTGCTAATGTCTGCTGCTCTTCTTCTGCTCCAATCGGTTCTTCTGATCATGTGCTTGTCAAAGTGGACATCTCTCTGGCCATTCTCAGAGAGCCTCCTCAGCGTCGACGAGTCTGTCATTTCACTCAGGCCGACTGGGACGGTCTTCAAGCAGCCATCAATCGTCTGGATTGGTCTCCCATCTCCACTGCCTCTGACATCAATTCTTCCTGGGAATTCTTCCAAAGCAAACTGATCTCTCTCATGCACAGATTTATCCCATCTCGCCTTCAGTTGTCTTACCCTTCCTCCCGTCCATGGTACACTGAATCTTGTGGTGAGGCAGTTGCCCTGAAACAACTTGCCTTTGCCTCTTGGAAGGCTAATCCAACTGAAGGAAATCTCAGTTCCTTCCATCAAGCTCGGAACAAGTGTGTGTCTACCCTCAGGAGTGCCAGGAAGCACTATCTCTCCTCACTCAAGAATGAACTCTCAAACCTGTCTCCTTCCTCCAAATCCTGGTGGCGTCTGGTCAAATCCGTTTCTGGTGTTTGTTCCCCCTCCATCCCCTCCCTTACCCTCAAATGGCCACACAGTTGACATCGCAGGTGACAAAGCCGAATGCCTCAACTCTGTGTTTGCCTCAAAATCCTTAGTCCCAAACCCATCTCTCTCTGTTCCCACCTTTCCCAGTCGAACCAAACTGCTCCTGGACTCTGTGACCTTCTCTCCTGACAAGGTGGAGGAGTTTTTGTCAAACCTCGACTCTGATTCTGCAACTGGACCAGATGGCATCAGCCCACGGGTCCTAAAATCCTGCTCTGCCGCTCTATCTCACCCTCTCTCTGTTCTTTTCACCCTATCTTTTGCTCAAGGTCATCTGCCAGCATCCTGGAAATCAGCAAACATTACCGCTTTACACAAAAAAGGTGCAAAAACAGATCCTTGCAACTACAGACCAATCAGCCTGCTCCTAATTATCAGCAAAGTCATGGAATCCATCATTGCTTCGGATATGAAATCTTTCCTCTTCTCCAATGGCTTGATCTCTGATCATCAATTTGGTTTCAGACCAGGTCACTCTACTCTGGACATGCTGCTTCTGCTGTCTCAACAATGGATGGAGGTCCTCAATGCCAAACAGGAAATCAGAGCTGTCTCCCTTGACATATCACGTGCCTTAGATACGGTCTGGCACGCAGCTCTGCTCACCAAACTCTCCTCCTATGGTATCCATGGAAATCTCCATGCATGGCTTGCGGTCTTCCTCTCTGGTCGTAGTCAACGTGTGGCCCTGAATGGATTTCTCTCATCTCCCCTTCCCGTTCAGGCTGGAGTTCCCCAAGGCAGTGTGCTGGGCCCTGTGCTTTTTCTGGTCTTTATCAATGATCTCTCCGACCCTCTGGAAAATCCTCTGTATCTCTTTGCTGATGACTCCACTCTCTGCCGCTCCATTCCTCTTCCCTCAGATCGGCAGTCTGCAGCCTCCTCACTCTTTGAAGACCTGGACAAAATCACAGACTGGTCAAACATGTGGAACATGTCTTTCAATCCTGACAAATCTCACTCTCTTACTATGTCTCTCTGAAAAGATCGACTGGACAACCCTCCCATCTACTTTCTCAACAATCCTCTCCAAGAAGTTCTGTCGCTCAAGCTTTTGCATCTTACCATCTGCCATGATCTTTCTTGGGAAAACCACATTTCCAAGCTGGCCTCCAAAGCCAGTCGCCGACTGGGCATCCTCCGTCGTGCGAAGTCCTTCCTAGGCACACCTGAGCTCCTCACCACATACAAGGCTTTCATCCGCAGCTCAATGGAATACTGTTCTCCCCTATGGGCTGGTGCTCCTGCCTCACACCTGGCTCGGCTTCACGCTGTTGAATCCAAAGCTTTCAGAATCATTGGAATCTCCCGCGATGAAGCTATCTCTGAGGGCCTTTCACTCACTCACCGCAGGCAGGTAGGTGGTCTTTCTGTCTTCTACCGACTCCTCTCCGGCCTTGCTCCCCCAGCTCTCTCTGTGCTCTGTCCCCCAAATATTCCTACTGGTCGCACAAGATCTGCCAGCCACCCTCTGATGGTTAAACTGCCGAAATCTCGGCTCTCTGCTCACCTTCACTCTTTCATTCCTCTTTTCTCCCGCCTCTGGAACAAACTCCCACACTCACTTCAATCACACTCCTCCCTCCAGGTCTTCAAAACAGCTGTTCACCACCATCTCTTGTCTTCCCCCATCCAAAACCTTGATCTTTTCTACCCCCACTAATTCACCCCAGATCCACCTTGTTTGAAATTCCAACTTCTTTCCTGGAAATCTTGGCAGTGTCCATACGTTTTATACCTCTCCCCCCCCCCTCCCCCTTCCCATGCCTCCCCCCCCAAAGCCCTCTCCCTCCCACAGTTCTCTCGATGTCTCCATGTCTCTTGGTCCCTGCTCTCAAATGTTGTGTTTGTGTCCTTCCCCCTCTCTCCCCATCTTGTCTACCGCTCCCGATGTTATTTGTTTTGTGTGTCTGTTTGTCTTTCTGTGTGATTAATGTTCGCTCTTTCACGAGCCTCGATCTTGTATACAAAAAAAACAAACAAAAAAAAAACAGCAGAATTGTGCACAGCTATTGTAGAGGAAGAAGCACAGCCGTCCACTTACAACTCCACGCTGGTTTCCCGGAAGTTGGTGGAGCAATGACACAAGTCACCCCATCCAGTAGAAGTTGCAGGTAAGATGTCATCGTCCCGCAATTGCTGACGTGATGAATGTTCGAGACATTCAAACAGAAGCAAGTGATCGCCTTTCTTCCATGCATTGCAATGTGATCCAGACAAATGGTCACATAAATTTTCCTTGGTGAAGGTAAGCATCTGTCTCCAATCTTGCAAAGGAGAATGCCTTCATCATTCTTTGAGGAGGAGGGTGTATGCCAAGATTAACTTCATTTTTAGCCACAAATTTTATTTCTCACACTTCTTCCCAATGCTGTTATCACTCCATTTGAGATATGATCTGGTCTTATCCTTTACTCAGCCACATCTGTATCTGCTTTCCACACTCTCTGAATCAGATAGGGTACATCTTGACATGAAATTACCATGTTTTAACTAATCATGTATATCTTATAACAGCTTCACATTTAACAATTTGATGTTTTCCTCAAAACATTCAAAAAGTTATATTCATTTTTATGTTTCACACAAATAATATCCAAATGAGGTATGTATTTTCATTACGAAACTAAGAATAGCATTTAAAGTTGCTTTCAGATTAATATAGTTTGAAAAATTAAACTCATGCAGTTTTTACTCAAAGAGAAATAAATGCATTAATAATGAGTACATATGATTAAAATCACAAACAGGAATATCTAATTTCCAACAAACTTTGCAAACAAGCAAACTATGCATAATTTATTCATTAATTATCATAGTTTCTCCTCACTTTTTTTTCTTTTTTTTGTTAATGATTAATTAATTCTATATTGTTTACTACTAGTATGTGATCTTCAAATGGTGTCTTACATCATTTTAATTTTCATGATCTGCAACTTGTGGTGATATGAGTTCACTGATCTTGTAAAACGGACACAATCCATAACATTTTTGTTATGTCATTATCTTGAATCCACTGTATTCATTTGCAGCATTACTTGATTCAATCTTTTTATCTCCACATTCATGTCATAAAAGTCTGCCTCTTTTGGTTCTACATTTGTTGCTGCTTTTGGTTCCTCATTTGTTTCCTCATTTGGTTCCTCATTTGGTTCCTCATTTGCCATCATTGCATTGTTAGCTAACTTATTCAAACACACCGTCACCAAGGCTTTCAAGCAAGCCACCACTAAAACTATTGTTAATATAACTACCAATCCAACAAACAAGTATTGGAGTATATTAGCTGCTGCTCCTCCAAATATATTTCCCAACCATGCAAAGGCACCCCCTTTTGTGTAATCGTGGTGTCTTGCTCCCTCTTTTCTTATTATATCGGCTATGTTATAAACTTCTTCCGAATTATCAGGTATGTTTGTACAACAATCTGTACCAATCACTGCACATGTACCTCCTTTTTCTGCTAACAGCATATCTAATGCCATACGATTTTGTAATGCCATCGTTCTTGTTGCTGCCAGCTCACTTGTAAGTTTTTCCAATCCACTAGCTGTTTTATTTGCCAATGTTTCCATAGCCAACGCCATTTGCCGAAGTTCTCGTCCTGCCTTCCAGGTTCCATGAAATGGAAATATTACCATTTTCAATCCACTCCAATATTCCAATCCATTCTCCTATATTAATAGTTATTTTCTGCCAAGAGTGCAGGATATGCATTGGTGACTTTGTTAACAAGCGCATGTGTGGAAGTAAAAACCCAATAAAGCATGATCCGGACCGTCTCAGCGGGAGATACGGATATGCCTTATGTCCACATACAAAATATGTATTATTATACATCCATGTGTCGTCCACTCCCCAAGTACCTTCCCAATACAAAGTTACACCTTCTGAGCCGTTTGTTCCTAATGGTACAGGCAATCTCATCCAGGCCATATCGTGACCCTAATGGTGGCATTTGGAGGTTCCCATAAACATATTGTTTGTAGCGGCTTGGGATCTAGTGACACCCATCAATCCTTTCATTTGTTGTTGAATAGTCTCATGAGAGGGCATTGTTTTTCTATTATATGTAGGCCTATAACTATCCTCAAATTGGTAGCAATTGTATACTCCTTTTTTCCAACCAAAGTTTCCTGCCGTTGAACGTCCAGCATCTACTGCTATCAGGCTGCCTGGGAAACGGCTATACAATTCCTCCCAACCAAAAGGAACTACCTCCAATGGTACTCCGTTCTTACTAGAATGTGGCATTTGTGTACATATCCAACAATTTCTTTAATTTGCTTTATCAGCTCTTGTGTGGGCTAAATGTAAAAAAAGTATTAATTCCGTGTAATCCATCGGGTTCTAAAGGTGTCTCCCCATCTTCCATCAAACTTCTCTTTTCTTGTGTCCTACCACATAATCATACACCTGTATGTCGGCCAGTAGTGTTGCATTTTGTTTGTTTTGATTTTGTTTTCTCATTACGCCGAAATAATCCATGCAACACAAAGTCCCCACTACTAGAGAACTTATTCCTAGGATAAATTTCACCATTTTCAAGGAGTATCCGAAGTAGAAGCCTCCGGTTTCTCCTCATTGTTCGTCTTATCTTGATAAGGTCTTTCCCATTGTCCCACCTGTATCCATCTGTAAAACATGTGAGCTACCCCTTGTATACGTCCATACCTATAGCATAATTACATGTCAATAAAATTCAACATTGTATACTAAAAACTCATAACAAGAAAGCTTTCTACCAGATTAATCAAGAGAAATGCCTTAATAGTTCACATAGGTCAGACTATTTGCCTTTCCCTGATCCTCCTATATCCAGGGCTCTCAATAAATCCCCTGGTCATGAGTGTGGTTGTGATGTGTTATTACTCATGTTGCACTAATATCAGTATATGATTGTATGTCATGTAGGCAAATAAATGTCACTATTTTTAGATATCAGGTAGGAATGCTAAATGTTGAAAGTGCAATGTTTATCAATGCAAGGGGTGATAAAATGTAATCCAAATTAGTGAAAATCATGACTTTCATGTAACCGCCAATTAGTGTTCTGCTGGGCTGCTAATTGCAGCCTCATTTTCTGTGGGACTGTCATCCTTATCCCCATGTGCTCGCTTGCAATGAGAGGCATGAATCTAACTTGGTCTGCCTTGGCATTTCACTGCAGTATGCGTTGTAAGCAGCACCTGATGTGGTCCTGACCATTGTGGTTTCAATGCAATTTTCCATTTGAAAATTTTGATTTACACATAATCTCCAGGTTGAAGAGAATGGCACTCATTCTCCGCATGTTTTGGTAAAGCTTCCTTCACCTGGGAATGAAACATCTTCACTATTTTGGTCAATTCAATACAGAAGGAGTACATCAAATCGTCCATCTGATGAATATCCATCTCCTTAATCGTCAGGGGAGGTGAATGAGGTACCCGCATTGGTCTTCCCATCAAGATTTCATGTGGGGATAATTCCATTCTCCTATTGGGAGTAGCCCTCATCGCGAGGAGTGCAAACGGGATGGCATCCGGCCATTTCAAGTTAGTTTCTGTGCAGATTTTGGCCAACTTGTTCTTTATCACTCCGTTATGTCATTCCACTGCTCCCGCTGACTGAGGATGATAAGGACAGTGAAGACGAAGGTTTATTTGCATTGCCTTACCCAATTCCTTAACAAACTTTGCTGTGAAATGCGTTCCCTGATCAGAAGAAATCCTGCAAGGAACTCCAAAGCGACATATGAAGGCCTTCAACAGAATCTTCACAACTGTTTTTGCATCTGCATGTCGGCAAGGGTAATCTGCTACCCACTTCGTGAACATGTCTACAATCACTAAAACAAACTCAAATCCGGCGCACTTCTCCATTTGAATAAAATCCATTTGTAAATGTCCAAACGGACCCGATGGTGGGGTGAGCTCCTTGTGTAGTCTTTCCACCTTTTCTTGGATTATACGCCTGACACACCTGACATGTAGCACAACATTGCTCTGCCACAGGTGTAAATCCAGGTGCATACCACTGTTTTGACATTGATGCACACATTCCTCCTTTGCCTGTATGGAGCAATCCATGTTAACAGCTGATGAGGAACAACAACACGCCCATCGCGAGAAGTCCACAATTTAGATTCATTGTTAAATGTGCATCCAGTCTGTACCCACACGTCTTTTTCCTGGTCCTCCACCACTTCTTGCATGGCACTAACGTCTTGCAGCATTGGGGTGTTTTCAGGAATCCTTACAGGTCCCTGTATAATCACTGGGTCTTGTTCAGAGTTTGCTGCAAGCTTTGCTGCTTCATCCGCCCTTGCGTTGCCCGCCCTTGCGTTGCCCTGCGAGACCTCATCTCTTCCTCTTGTGTGGGCCTCACGTTTGATCACTGCAATTGCAGATTGTGGAAGGATTGCCTCCAAGAGGCTATCAATCAACCTCCCGTTTTTAATTCGGCTTCCTGAAGATGTCAAAAATCCTCCGTTTCCAGAGGACACCATAATCATGAACAACCCCATGCGCATAACTGGAGTCTGTATGAATGGTTACTCTCTGGTTTTCCGCTAAACAACAGCCTCTAATGCAAAAAGTTCTGCCTGTTGAGCCGAATAAGTGTTTGGTAATTTTCTGTTTCCCATGTCTCAGCATCTGTACATACTGCATATCTTGTCAATTAATGAACCATCCAATGCTCTTGATGATGATCCGTCAACATACAGTACCAGATCTGCGTCTGGGATGGGGATGTCCTTCAAGTCAATGCGAGGTACTAGTGCATGTGCCAATACCTCAGCACAGTCATGGGGCTCGCCATCTTCTTCTGTTGGCAACAAAGATGCTGGATTTAGCGTTGGACAACGCTGAATGGTAAGGTTTGACGGCATCAATAACCCCAGTTCATACGTCGTAGCTCTTGATGCTGAAAGGTGCTGCGTTCCTGCCTTCAGTAAAACCATTGCCACCGCATGCTCAACAAGCAGAACTAATGGGCACCCCAGGACTATTGTAGCTGTGGCTTTTACTGCATACGATGCTGCTGCCACTGCTCGCAAGCACTGTGGAAACCCTCGTGCTACTGGATCCAATCTAGTGCTGTGATACGCTATGGGGCGCATTTTTCCTCCATGTTTTTGTGCTAACACTGATTGGGCAAATCCTTCTTTCTCATGTGAATAGAGGAAGAAAGTTTTTCTCATAATCCGGCAGTCCGAGAGCAGGAGCTGATGCTAAGGCATCTTTCAATGTCGTAAAAGCCTGTTCAGCCTCAGGGGTCCATTTCAAAGGATTTGGAATACTTGGTAAGCTGATGTCTAACAGGGGGCGAGTTAGTAATGTGCAATCAGCAATGCACTGATGGCAAAACCCTGTTGTCCCCAGAAAAGATTTCATCTGCTTAACAGTTGCAGGTTTTGGGAGTGCTCTGATCGCCTTCACACGTTCAGGGCAAAGTCTTCTTGTGTCTCCCTTTAAAATATGCCCTAAATATTTCACCTCTTCTTTACAGAACTGCAGCTTATCTCTTGAGGCTTTGTGCCCCTTTTCTGCTAATACTGTCAGTAGCACAACAGTGTCCTGCTCACATGCTTCCTTTGAAGTCGAGCATATGAGAAGATCATTAACATATTGTACCATCACTGAACCTCCAGGAAATTCAATGTCACTGAGGTCTTCATGTAGAGCACGTGAAAACAAAGTTGGGCTCTCCGTGTACCCTTGTGGTAAAACAGTCCATGTATACTGTAGACCATTGTACGTAAACGCAAAAAGATAGCGCGAATCTTCATGAATGGGTACACTAAAGAACGCTGAACACAAGTCCACTACAGAGTAGAACTTTGTATTGCATGGAATACTTGACAGTATGGTGATCGGGTTAGGGACCACCGCATTGGCTGGAATGACAATTATTAATTGCTCGAAGATCCTGTACAAATCTCCAAGTAGTCTTGCCTGCCTTCTTCACAGGTAAGATAGGAGTGTTGCACATACTCACAGTGCGACATATAACTCTCTGATCCACCAATGATCGAATCACTGGTGCAATACCAGCTTTTGCCTCTGGTCTTAATGGATATTGGCGCTTTCTAGGCAGTGGCTTAGAATCATCTACTGTAATCCTTACAGGTGCAATACTCTTGATCCGTCCCACATCATTCGGATGCTTTGTCCACAAGCATGTTGGTATTTGATTGAGTGGGTCCGGGTCACGGTTGGTTTTGGAGCTGACTAGATAAACCCCAACATTTTCAGCGTCAGATGGTTCATCAGTCATGATGAAGGTAGAAGAAACCACCTGCTTTTCGAGCTGCCAGCAAAATCCATCTCCATCTAAGTCATAGATTGGGACTTGCTGAATTTCTCCCATGTAACCCATGTTTTTGCAATCTTTCAAAGTTGCAATCATTGTTCAAACATCTTTTGCTTCACATCCTTCTGCCACCGCTAAGGTGACGTTTGGGGTCGTCCTCTCGGGTTGATTCCACAGGAGTTGTTGATCTGGCATCAAAGACACTGACATGCCAACTCCCTGTCTTCCTACCCATAATGATGTCAGATGTACATCGTGCCTTGTGTCCAGGTATTTAGAAACCTCTGAATAGGACACCTCATCTCCTGTCAGGTCATAACATGTCGTACAGTGAAGATCAGTCTGCCATTTCAGAGAGTCCATCAAGTAGCTGCTTACCCATTCCAGTACTTCGGGCATTTCATCCTTCAATGTCATAAAACTATCACACAAAAATTCTGCCATTTGTGTATCATCGATTTCCCATCAATGTGTTCTTGGCTCTATTGCGCTTTGTAGCATATCAAAAACAAAGTCGTAGGAGTGTTCTGGCATTTCTAGGTACACTCAGTTTTCATTACATGTGACAGTACAGTTCAATTTACACAATAAATCTCTTCCCATCAAATTTACTGGAGCATCAGATGCCACAAGAAAGGCATGATGTGCACTCAATGGGCCAATTTGAACACGCAATTCCTTTGTGATGGATGTGGCAATGGGAATCCCTGATACTCCTACTACCTTTGTCTGGAATTTTGACAATGGTACATTTGGAAAATCTGCTCATTGTAACATGGAACGCATGGCACCTGTATCAATTAAGAAAGGAGCCTCGCGTCTGCTGACTGTTAAATTAACGTTAGGTTCTTGTGCAGGCAACCTTGAAATTAAAGGAAGCGCTGACACTTGGTCATTGTGTTCTATTCAGAAGGGTTTTCCAGACCATCTATTCTGCTGAGGTCCTCCCTTAATTGGGCCGTTCATCAATGGAGCCCTGTTTATTGGCTGAGGTGATGGTATTTGGTAGTATCCCTGTCCTTGGTTTCCCTTGCGAAATTGTCTTCTGTTGGAATACGGACATCTTCTTCTCCAGTGTCCCATTTCTCCACAAATGAAGCACCGGTTTCTGTCATTGCCTGTTCTTTCCACCTGTTCTCTTGCATCTCTGGGTTGCCACTCCAATCTCTGGGTATCTCCTGAAACATAGGGAAACCTGCTGCGTTGATTCGTAGTCATCAGGGCTTGTGTCTGTAGTTGCATCAATTTTTCAGCATTTATAGCACTGTTTCTGGCCTGAATTCGCTGATGATGCAAAGCATAATTCAATATTTCTTGCATCGGCTTGCCTTCCCAAGCAATACACTGTCTTTCCACTTCACTCTTCAGTTTTGGCAACAGACCATTAATAAAAAGAGGTTTTAAGGCATTGTCAATTTGTGCCTGGTCTATTCCCGAATATAGTCGGAAAACATCTTGCAGTCTGTCCAAATAGTCACCAGTGTCTTCTCCAGTTTTCTGTTTACACGTAACCACCTTGTTCCAGTCAATCACGGGTGGCAATTTTTGTATGGTCTCCATTAATTTGTTTAGCTGTGCCTTTTTAGCTTCTTTGCCCATATCTACCTGCCCATTTTCTACATGTACCAAGTTTGCATCTACCATTATTTTTCTCAAAGTTGTGGTGTTAGGAATTAACCATTTCAAAAGTATTTCCATGTCTCTTGCAGTTGGTAATTGAGTTTCCACAATCAATCGCAGCTCCTCTTCGAATTGAACTGGATCTGTCTTGATTGATGGCATACTACTCTGCAATGCTTTCAATTCATGTACCTGCCAAGGTCTGTACATAAGGTCTGGGCCTACCTGATTTGACCCTGGAAATTGCCGCTGAGGAAAATTTGTAACGCCATATTGCTCAAAGTCCCTCTGCGAGAGAGTCAGATTTTGATTGATCACTGGCAAATCACATTGATCATTTGATTGATTGGCATTGATCACAGGCCCCTTACTCCTTGTATTGTGAGGTGGAAAGTAATGTGCAGTTGTTGCAACTGGTTTTGTCTCTTGCTCACTTTGAATCAGTACTTGTCTCTGAATCCATTCCTGTCCCCCAGTTGCACCCTCTTGGGTAGTTGCCTCTGATGAGTCACTTCTTTCATCTGGCCTCTGTTGGCTGGAGCCAACCGCTCCTCTTTGTTCTGGTCTTTCGGCAGGTGCAGGTACTACCACATGTTGCTCCGGCCCCACAGGGGCTTGTGGCTGATATACAATATTTCTCTGATAAGGTGGAGGAGTTTCCTCTCCAGTTGAGCTATCTCATATGACCTTGCTTCTGGGTACAATCTGGACTGGGATGGCTTTCCATTGCTAATTTCAAGAGGCATTTGAGTGGATACCTTTCCCAACCTATGCTGTATCTGTTTCACCTCCTTTCTCAGGCCCCCCATTTTTTGCTCTGGTGCATCTGTTCCAAGATTCAACATCCCAGTAATAAAATGGTTTCCAATCTACCTTCAGCTTCTGCCTCCCTCTTGCTTCCAATTCTTCTCTGTTTCCCATCTGCTCCTCTCAAAAGTGCCATCCTTTGGGAATTCCTTTTTCTTACCTGTTGTCCATTCATACCAGGTCTCCACATCTTCAACTGAATCTGCACCATAATGCTGATACATGTAATTTATGCAGGCACCTCTTTGGGACATATCTAGTTGACTTTGTTTACCCTTACATGCTCTGTTACCCATTCTGCCTGTGTGTGAATAACACTCAGTACTCACTCAATGTACTAGGTAAACTACAATGATCTGCACTTTGGAATGCACCTGTACACGCTATCCACTATGTGTACTGTAAGTAAAATATATTTGAGGTTTGTTCTACCTTGTACAGAGTAGCCTTGGATGCGTTGTTGCCTATCTTATTCCTATAATCTACACTAGTACTCGTACTTTTCCAGGAAGGATCTCTCCACTTGTTCAATCGGTGATTGTAGTTGACTTCCGGAGAGCCTCCCTCACCTGTGGCTGTTCCACAACCCAATCTCACAGATTGGTATTGCAGATAGGTCACCACTGACAGGTGTACAGCCAATTACACCAAAATCAAATGCCTTGTCAATCAGCAGGTATCCCGTTCTGTCGAGGGGGAATCGCACAAAAATGGTAACTATATATATATATATATATATATATATATATATATATATATATATATATATATATATATATATATATATATATATATATATATATAAATATTTATATAAATATTTATATAAATATTTATATAAATATTTATATAAATATTTATATAAATATTTCTATATATATATATATATATATATATATATATATATATATATATATATATATATATATATATAAATATATATATATATATATATATATATATATAAATATATATATATATATATATATATATATATATATAGTGTTGCGGTTTTGTGTTTTTATAATAAAGGTTAATTTCCCCTCATACTTTAGTTACACTACAACATGTAGCCTCGTTAAAGCTCAGTTATTTCTTAGTAAATGTAAGCGTAGACCTTTCCTGTGTTTAGTTTTGCGTTGAGTAGGATAATGAGAATTAGGTCCTTTACGATGCCTCGATGCTTTTGGTTTTGGCGCGAAATGCCATGAGGCAGGCCTGATCGAGGTCAAAGGAAGGCAGAGAAGGAGCCGACGGTATGCGCGAGCCGCCAATCAGGGCTCGAGTGGAGTGACTTACCACTGTGGCAAAAGGTGGGGTTTGGAACGTTTGAGTTGGGCTCAGGCGGGCACAATATAACCCTGTGCCCAGAGCCCCCACCTCAGTTATGAGAAGGGATGCGCTGAGTTGAGTTCTCAGTTGAGCTGGAGTCAGATCCCCGAGGAGTGCAGACGAGTTGCGCAGCCCAAATGACGAGTTACGAATCGGAGTTGTGAGACTGGGGCGCTCAGTTGTATTAATCGCGCTGTGAAAGACAGCCGTGCCGGGCCACAGATGCGCATATTTCCCCGCCTGCCTGCCTTTGCCAATATACATGCCGCGAGGATTTTCCCGCCTGCCTGCTTCCCTTCCTTCGCCTGGATACTTGCTGTGACCGCCAGAGGGCCACACCGGGTGAGCTGTTCCTGGAGCGACCAAAGCAGGCGCGTTCGGCACGTGAACGTTCTTCCTTAATCTCCCAGTGTGTGAAAGTGGGCCCATTGTCTGGGGAATAAGTTAAGACTGCGTAAGACTGCCCTGTGTTTGTTCTTCTTCCAATCATTGTAAATAGTATAATTAAATCGTGTTATTCCTTTGATTCAACTGCTTTTGTCTCTCCATCATTGGCTTAGCATGGTACAAATTAGATCGCTCTGATCAGGTTCCATAAGAAAGGTAACAGCACAGGCCACGTGGTACGCCATCCGCTCGGGTGAACTCAATTACGCATGATTTGTGCGAGACTCGATGCCCGCCTCCGCTGCGGCATGGGTACTTAAGGTATGTGCGAAATTGTCCCGAGACCCTTTTCCACATCTGCCCGGAAGTGGCGACTCAGTCTCGCGGTTCGAAGACCCAGAGAGAAAAAGGGGCTTAATCTCTCCTTTGTAAGGGAACGGGCTTTGCAAAACCACAACAGTATATATATATATATATATATATATATATATATATATATATATATATATATATATACAGTGGTACCTCGGCTTACGAGTTTAATCCGTTCCGTGACGGAGCTCGTAAACCAAATCGCTCGTAAGTCAAAGCAAATTTTCCCATTCAAATGCATTGAAATGCTATTAATCCGTTCCAGCCTCAAAAAAAAAACACCAATTTTTTTTGTTAGGTGCTTTTAAATAACAAAAATGTACTTTATAAATAACAAATAATGTATAAACAAGCACGACCTCGTATATACTGTACATAATACAAGAGAATGTAAAGAAATAAACTGGACCTCTATCCATGAAGATATGGAGAAGTTGTTGTTTGTGTGGTTGAAGGAGAAGCAGCTCGCAGGAGATACCGTGACCGAGAGCATCATGTGTTTGAAAAGATTGAAACTCGGATATCGAGCACGGACCACGAGGTGTTTTTTCTTTTTTCTTAATCTCGGTTTCAGTGAACTTTTGCTCTGTGCTCACGTGTACTGTACCTGTACCTGTAATGGTACGTCAGAGGATGGCACCTGTTGTCATCATATTAAGTGCAAGATGTTCTGCATCGTAAGTTGGTACACCGTGGTCTTTCGGCGGTGTTTAAGCCGGCCGTCTTGGCTTCTGTCACCATTGGCATTGAGTCTTTCGATGTAGGTAGGTCGTTGTGTGCCGGTGCCTTGGCCGAATTCCTTCATTGCTGCATTGTTAGCTCACCTGGTTTTTTATACCACATCTTTGGTTATCGGACCAGCGAATGACGTCATCTCCAAAGTATGGCTTATTCTCACTTGTCTTGGACGATCTTCTACTTCTAGCCTTCCACCGTGCATTTGGTGTCCACTGTACTTACTGTACAGTGCCTGGTAAAATTGATGTAATGGGTTTTTGACCATGAACCGTCATGAACCGTCAACGCCATGAACCGCTAACACTCAAAAGCCCATTTATCGCGCCTTATAAAGCAAAACGCAAACCGAAAGCCATGCCTCTCAAGCGAGGCGTGCTTCCGTGTTCACGTGATCCACAGGTGTAGCTCATTATACCCGCACGCGCGACACGCTTTGGCGGTCACGTGACCAGCCACTCTGGAGGCGGGGATCCCCGCCGATGACGTCACCGGCTGGAGCAAGGAGATTCCTCGCTAATGTATTTCGACGATTGCGTGTTTTATATCCAAGCAGAGATGCTTTCACGGCAAGATAACCACGTGACCGGAACCGGAAGCCACAACCGGAAAATTCAAAAAAATAAATTTTTTGAGCTCGTACATCGGATCTCGGCTCGTATCCCAAAGCAACAAACCGCCCGAGCGACGGCTCGTATCCCGAAAAACTCGTACGTTGGGGCACTCGTAAGCCGAGGTACCACTGTATATACAGTGATCCCTCGTTTATCGCGGGGGATACGTTCCAGAACCCCGCGCGATAGACGAAAATCCGCGAAGTAGCGACCTTATTGTACACCGCTCCTTTCCTATGCCATCTCCAGGCATTGCAAATCGTCATTGCCGGGCACCAAAGGGGGCTCGGCAGTGACGCACGCTGAAAGAGAGTACTCAGTTTTCACTCTGGTTTCTTGTTTTCTTTCTTGGTTGTCCGGACGATATCTCAGCCATCCTTTGAGCTAGGAAGCTGAAATTTCGGCACAGTAGTGAGCAAGTCCTTTGTCAAATACGGTATTTTTTGTTTTTTGAATAATCAATTAATTGAGGAGTTATTTAATTATTAGCGTTTAATTAAGTACTTATTTAATTAATTAAATTTCATTTCTCTTCTGACCATTATTAACTCAGGCACCTTTTGAGTTAGGAAGCTGATATTTGGACATGCCAATGACCAGGTGATTTGGCTGCAAAGGATATTTTTGATTTATTAATTAATCAATTAATCGATTAATTATTTAATTATTCGATTAATGACAAAAAAATTTTTTTTTTTTAAGTTACAGATTCTGATGAAATAGTGGTAGTTTATGTGTTCTCTGACCAAATTGATTAATAATTTAATTTTTTTATGATTATTATTTATTTATTTTCATTATTAATCATTTATTTATTTTCTTTCTCATTTGGCCAATATCTCAGGCACCTTTTGAGCTGGGAAGCTAATATTTGGACATGAGTGACCAAGTGATGTGGCTATCAAGGATATTTTTGATTTATTGATTAATCATTTCATCTATTAAGTATTTATTGATTAATCGATTAATTATTTATTGAGTAATCAATTAATTATTTAATTTTTTATAAATGACTTATTTAATTAAATTTCTAAAAATACATCTTCAGATGAAGCATTAGTGGTTTAGTTATGCGATTAGCCAATTGATTATGAAAATATTTTGTGATAATCTTTTATTGATTTTAATTATACAATTAATCAATCAATTAGTGTACACCTCTCCCTCCCAATGCAGCCTCAATGAGCTGCACTGCGGTATTGCCGGGCGCCGGAGGCGCCCCGGCAATGCCGCGCTGCAGCATATTTAATTATTTGGCATGGGGCGGTGTACTTTGAATGTATTTGTACTTGTTTTTCTTTTATTATTTGTATATATTTTAAAGCTTTATAATAATAATAATAATGCATTTATTTTATATAGCGCTTTTCAGGAAGCCCAAAGACGCTTTGACAGAGTGCAAAACATAATGCATAGCAAAACATAAAAACAATTGCAAAAAAAGAAGAATCAATAGGGAAATATTCAAAGCACAAAGGAGGGAGAAGGAGAGGAGATAGTCAGGGGTTAGATGCTGCGGGTTAAATGTTGAATGCAGTGTTGAACAGGTGGGTCTTGAGTGATGTTTTGAATGTGGTGAGTGAGGAGGAGTCTCTGATGGTGTGAGGTAGCGAGTTCCAGAGGGTGGGAGCAGCGATGGAGAAGGCCCTGTCCCCCCAGGATCTAAATTTGGTCCGGATGGGGGGAGTCAGGAGGTTGGTACCAGCAGAGCGGAGGTTGTGGGTGGGAGTGTGTCTGGAGAGGAGGTCAGCCAGGTAGGATGGGGCCAGGTTATGGAGGGCTTTGTAGGTCAAGAGGAGGATTTTGTACTGGATTCTCTGGGAGATGGGGAGCCAGTGAAGCTTGTAAAGGACGGGGGTGATGTGGTCCCGGGTCCGGAAATGGGTGATTAGACGGGCAGCGGAGTTCTGAATGTATTGGAGTTTATTGGTGATTGTTGAGGGTGAACCATAAAGGAGGCTATTGCAGTAGTCCAGACGGGAAGTGATGAAGGCGTGGATGAGGGTTTCTGCAGCCACGGAGGAGAGGGATGGACGGAGACGGGCGATGTTGTTCAGGTGAAAGAAGGCTGTCTTTGTGATCTGTTTAGTGTATTTGTCGAAGGAGAGGGTTTCGTCAAAGATGATGCCAAGATTCCGGATGTGAGGGGAGGTGGATACTGGGAAACCGTCGATGTTGAGGGCAAAGTTATGGGTGGACTTGGTGAGCGTTTTTGGGCCTCCCCACACTCCTATTAACCTTTCCCACACTCTTATTAACCTTTCCCATACTCTTATAAACACTTCCTATACTCTTAAACACTTTTTACACTCTTAAACATACGTAATTTTAACAACATATAAAATTCTAATGGGTACTCACCATTGAAGATACTGCAGCGACCCATGGGTTCCCCAAGCAAGACCAGCATCAGAATCTCCTTGCTCCAGCCGGTGACGTCACGGGCGGGGATCCGCGGCACAAGTGGCTGGTCACGTGACCACCAAAGCGTGTCGCGCTTGCGGGTATAATCAGCTACACCTGTTGATCACGTGACCACCGAAGCACGCCACGCTTGAGAGGCGTGGCTTTCGGTTTCGGTTCCTGGTTGTGCTTTATAATGCAGCCCGATAAACGGGCTTTACAGTGTTCCCGGGTTGGTTTTGAGAATAAATATCTTCTCGGACGAGTTTGTGTCTTGCCCGTCATTTCGTCCGTATCAAGCAAGAGCCCCGGCTCTTCAATACTACAACTTGCGTGATGAAGATGATGATGAATTAGCTGTGCAGTACTGATGACGATGAAGGTGATGACGATGATGGTGATGACGATGATGAATGTACTGCACAGCCAGAAAGAGCATTACAGTTACCCATTACGTGGGTAACTAGCGCAAGTGGAAGCTGCCGCATCTGCGTTTTCCATACGCACGACTCTTTGTCTCTCCTTCTACTGTACACTATGTACAGTATTTTATTTCTTGTAATATGTTTTAATAACTGTATTTTTCTTATTTTTTTACGTTTTTTTATTTTTTAGGCTAGAAAATGCTTATTTTACCACAAAAATATTTAAAATAATAGTATATAAAAATACATTTATACCGCAAAATCCCACGATATAGCGAAAAATCCGCGATATAATTTTACATATACTAGCGAGAAAAACCCGCGATGTACCGAAGCCGCGAAAAGTGAACCGCGATATAGCGAGGGACGACTGTATATATATCTATATATATATATATATATATATATATATATATATATATATATATATATATATATATATATATATATGCATATGTGTATATGTATGTATATACATATATATATATATATATATATATATATATATATATATATATATATATTATATATATATTATATATATATTATATTATATATATATTATATATATATATATATATATATATTATATATATGAATCCGCTTCCGGTCCGGTTGTGAGAGGACGCTGGCGTCGCTTGCTCGCCGCTTCTCTGACTGGACCATTGTCCGTATCTTGCTTTCCTGGTGGTCATGGTGGATTTTTGGCCATTGAGTCTGCCCTCTGCACGGTCCGGGCTCTGCTCTGCTGCTCCTGGCTTCACCTGCTCGGCTCCTTCGCTGTTTCCTCGGGCTCACTCTCGTGGGTTGTGCCCATTGTTTGCAGCGGCGGTGGTGGCCGTTTGCCGCCATGATCTTGATTAGCGGTGGTGGTCGTTTGCCGCTGCATTTGCCGCTTTGCCTCCTCAACCTTGGCCTCGTGCTCGTCTCTTCGCTCCTGTCTGCCCTCTGCATGGTCCCGGCTCTGCTCCTGGCTTCACCTGCTCGGCTCCTTCGCTGTTTCCTCGGGCCCACTCCCGTGGGTTGTGATGATTGTTTCGCCTCGTCACCCTTGGCCTCGTGCTCGTCCCTTCGCTTCTGCTGGCATGGCTCTGCGGTACTCCGCCGCAAGGCTTCTCCTGCTTAAAACCCGCTCCACCCCATCATGCATCTCAGCAATCAAATCGAATGGACTCCTGCGTCAACCCAGGTACATTCACCGTGGCTCCGGTCGTAAGTTTGTTTATTTACAATCAGGTCACTCCATCCCCATCCTCTGGTCGGCTCAGCGCACTCCCACTCATCGTCCCAACACACCTGGTCACAACGATGCACAAAATCGCACCTCCTGTCTGCGAACCCTGGCCAAATCACCTGGATTCATACCCGCCGTACAAAACAACATCAAGCTCACCCTGTTCAATACCCGGTCCCTCAACAACAAATGCCTCATCCTGAACGACTACATCCTGGAAAATAAACTGGACTTTCTCTGTCTCACTGAGACCTGGCAACAACCACTGGACTACTACACGCTCAACCTCACCACACCCAATGGATATTCTTACATCAATAAACCACGCTCGGAGGGCCGAGGTGGTGGGATTGCCGTTATTCACCGACAAGACATCAGGACCAGCCTCATCTCCATCGCATCTGCTCCATCATTTGAACACCTGGCTTTTAAACTCTCTGGTCACACACAGTCAGTCATGGCTGTTGTCTACCGCCCTCCCAAACCACACCCATCATTCCTGTCTGACTTCTCCTACTTTCTGACCCAGCTATGTTCCCTCTCCCCCTCAATCCTCCTCCTTGGTGATTTCAATATCCACATGGACTCCACTGACTCCACGCTAACCACTGACTTCACTGATTTACTCACCTGCTTTAACCTCACTCAACATGTCAACTTTCCTACCCATAACCGTGGTCACATTTTGGACCTTGTCTGCTCTACTGGACTAATTTTGCACCATCTCTCTGGCTCCGACCTCACTCTCTCTGACCACCGAGCCATCACTCTGACCATCAACATCCCTACCCCAGCACCAAGGCATTATCGCACTATCAACTTCCGTAAGCTAAACGCTCTTTCACCTACCTCATTCTCATCCACCCTCTCTGAAAAAATGTCCACTTCTCCCTTCGTTGACCTCCACACCCCTTCTGACCTCACTGACTACAACAACCACACTCTCTCCTCTGGCCTTGACCAACTTGCGCCTATAAAAACCAAAACAGTTTCTTTCACCCATTCTGCTCCCTGGTTTACCCCTGAACTCCGCCTGATGAAAACTCGTGCTCGCCAACTTGAAAGACTCCGCAATAAAACAGGTCTCACAGTTCACTCCCAGGCCTACAAGGACCACCTACAACACTATAAAGATGCCCTCTCCCGCGCCCGCTCCGCCGACTACTCTCAAATTATCCACTCTGGCTCCGGAAACCCAAAAGCACTCTTCTCTACAATAAACAAACTCCTCAGCCCCCTGAACACCACCACCCAGCCATTCACAATAGACAACTGCATCTCCTTCCTTTCATTCTTCCAACGCAAAATTGAAAACATCTACAACAGCTTGACCACTGCCGCACCCGCTCCCCCTCAAACCACCTGCCCCCCCCCTTATCCTGCCATCCCCTGTCTCAATTCTCCCCAGTCTCCCCTACTGACCTCTCTGAACTCCTCATCGGAATGAAAACTGCCACCTGCACTCTTGACCCCATCCCCTCCAGCTTTGTCAAGGCCTCCCTTCCTGCTCTCTCTCCACTTATCATTGCAACAATAAACTCCTCCCTGTCTACAGGCATCGTCCCACCGTCCCTCAAAATTGCTGCTGTTACCCCCATTCTGAAAAAACCTGGACTAAACCCTGACACCCTAAATAACTTCAGACCCATCTCCAACCTACCCTTTCTGTCAAAAGTTTTGGAACGCGCTGTAGCCACTCAACTCAAACATCACCTCTCTGCCAATAACCTGTATGAAACATTCCAATCCGGATTCCGCTCCAACCACAGTACTGAAACTGCTCTCCTCAAAATCACCAATGACCTTCTCCTCTCCTCTGATGCTGGCAACCTCAACATTCTCATCCTCCTCGACCTCAGCGCCGCCTTTGACACCATCAATCACACCATCCTCCTCACCCGACTTGAAACCACCTTTAACATTACCGGCACTGCCTTCTCTTGGATTAAATCATACCTCTCTGACAGACGTCAGTTCATCTCCATCAATAACTGCAAATCCCCCACTGCTCCCCTCCCCCAAGGTGTCCCCCAAGGTTCAGTTCTTGGCCCCCTCCTCTTCATCCTTTACCTGTCGCCCCTCGGTCACTTAATCCGCTGTCATGGTCTCCAATTCCACTGCTTCGCCGATGACATCCAGCTTTTCATCTCCACCAAGTCTATCTCCACCGCTACCCACTCTATCCTGACAAACTGCATCACTGAAATAAAATCCTGGCTTCAAATCAACTTCCTCAAACTTAACTGTGATAAATCTGAAATAATCATCATTGGCCCAAAAACGCTCAACAAGTCCACCCATAACTTTGCCCTCAACATCGACGGTTTCCACAGTATCCACCTCCCCTCACATCCGGAATCTTGGCATCATCTTTGACCAAACCCTCTCCTTCGACAAATACACTAAACAGATCACAAAGACAGCCCTCTTTCACCTGAAAAACATCGCCCGTCTCCGTCCATCCCTCTCCTCCGTGGCTGCAGAAACCCTCATCCACGCCTTCATCACTTCCCGTCTGGACTACTGCAATAGCCTCCTTTATGGTTCACCCTCAACAATCACCAATAAACTCCAATACATTCAGAACTCCGCTGCCCGTCTACTCACCCATTCCCGGACCCGTGACCACATCACCCCCGTCCTTTACAAGCTTCACTGGCTCCCCATCTCCCAGAGAATCCAGTACAAAATCCTCCTCTTGACCTACAAAGCCCTCCATAACCTGGCCCCATCCTACCTGGCTGACCTCCTCTCCAGACACACTCCCACCCGCAACCTCCGCTCTGCTGGTACCAACCTCCTGACCCCCCCCCCCATCCGGACCAAATTTAGATCCTGGGGGGACAGGGCCTTCTCCATCGCTGCTCCCACCCTCTGGAACTCGCTACCTCACACCATCAGAGACTCCTCCTCACTCACCACATTCAAAACATCACTCAAGACCCACCTGTTCAACACTGCATTCAACATTTAACCCACAGCATCTAACCCGTGATTATCTCCTCTCCTTCTCCCTCCTTTGTGCTTTGAATGTTTCCCCATTGATTCTTCTTTTTTTGCAAATGTTTTTATGTTTTGCTATGCATTATGTTTTGCACTCTGTCAAAGCGTCTTTGGGCTTCCTGAAAAGCGCTATATAAAATAAATGCATTATTATTATTATTATTAATAATAATTATATATATATACATACACACACACACATATATATATATATATATATATATATATATATATATATATATATATATATATATATATATATATATATATATATATATATATATATATATATATATGTGGGGAACACCTCTCCACCGATCGTAACAGAAGTTCACCAACAGTTTGAGATTGAGAATGACGAAACTTTATTAAAATACCAATTATACAGATCTGGAGGAGACTGAGACATCTACAGCACGAACCAGCTTCATGCCACGTCTAGACTTCCTGAAAATACATTGATTCACAGTCCACTTATATAGGGACACGTTTTATCAGAAAATCTCCGAGAGAACAAAGGAACTGGCGAGAGTTCCTCCCACCGTTATCCCTAGTGGGCCGAGCCCCCACCGTCATCCGTCCTTTCATCTTGGGGGAGTGGAGCACGCACCGTTAGGATCCGGACCAGATGTGTTTTCAAGGCTCCGAGGTGACAGAAAATATAACTCACTGAAAGGGGATTGCATTCTTGGTTCCGATAAGACAATAAAGTAAATGAGGTTGTTCTGATGAGTTCCAGGTGTTAAAAGCACCTTCAGTTCACATTTCTCATTTAAACATAAATTCAAAGCATATTTATTGTAACTCAAGCGTCGCTGTGATTATACGAAATATAATTAATGTTTCGGCCGTTTATCAAAGGTTATATGTCTACGATTCAAGCATCCTACGTGAAGATACACATTCCGCGCGCATATTATCCATTTTCCTGCCCGCGGTTTGAGGCGCTGTCTGGGAGAAGAGAGAAGGTTTATGACTTAGGCTTATCTAGCTTTCAAGGGGCACACGTATACAATGAGGCCAGACGTTCAGCATGGATGAAGCGAGCATTTTCTCATTTTAAACTAAAACGAAGCGGCAACCTTTTATTAACTTTATGAAATAGCATTTTTAAACAGCATTTATAACATAACATATTAGTCTGACGACATCCATAACAGGGCATTTAAGCAGTAACAGATCTGCGACCTGACATATATATATATATATATATAATATATATATATATATAATATATATATATATATATATATCTATGGAGATACCCAATTTTTTGTAATGCCTTTAACAAATATTGGTATATCACGGGTGATGAAGGTTGTGGTTTCATCGAAATTGTTTGTGTAGTTTCAGAGGATAAAGCTAATACCTATTTTGGGGGGTCAACCCTGGATCTACTTTGACCTTTGGAAGACCCCCTTAGACCCCGATTGTTTTAACGCCATGAACAAACTTTTGTCACAACACAACAAATATCATTTGTGGCAAATTTGCTCGCAATCCCATTCGTGATTTCGAAGAAGAAGTTGCAAGTGTTTACGGATGGACGACTCGCCATCGCATAACCTCCTGTGAACATCGTTCCTGGTGAGTTTATTTTTATTTTTTTTGGCATACAAGATCGAGGTTCATGTAAGAGCCAAGTCATCGAGTTAGAAATGAAATGGATAAAAGCAAAGAAGAATGATTACAGACAAGTGAAAGGGCAAAGCATGTTAAGGAGGAGTTCATGGATTGTGTAGAAACAATGTGGAAAGATCGGGATAACACATGGCAGGTGCAGGTGGAGAGCATATGAGCGATCAAAGTGGACCACGATGAGGTGAGGCTGTGTGAACTGAGGCGAATTCATGGTGTGGAAGGGTGTGTGCTGAGCTTGGGTGGAATGTCGAACCCGGGGTTCCGTGGAGTGTCGAGCCTGAGTATAACGGAGTGTGTGCAGTGAGCGTGCTGAGTGGAGTGTATGAACGATCGAGAGCACAGGTCATGCACCGATTCAGACGGGGGTAACCATTAGCTTGACTGAGGGGAGGGGTGAGGTTACCGAGCGGGAAATATTTTAAATGCGAGTATGTTCTGGTCCTGTTTGTGGGAGATTAAAAATAACAGGTTTGTAATCCGTACCTGTCCAAGGGATGTCACATTTCAAGGTGCTGCTGTCACTGTATGTTAATGGTCCATTCCCGGCAAAACGCATGAATGCAGATGATTGAAATTTTTTTTTCCAAGAAATGGTGTGTGGGTGAGTGTGCGTGGCATAAATGGTGCACCCGGCAAAAATGGCAAATTCAGTTGCGGGATCTCCGCGGAAAGGCTCATATGTAAAGTAGTGTATAAACTATCATGGAGTGACCCATGTGTGCGAATGGAGTAAGATTGACTGTGGAGTGTATCGTGTGAATAAATGGTGTGCGAGAAATTGTGAGATGGCCGATGTGTGCAAGTTGTGTTTGTTGGTCCGCGAGGCAATTTGGGGATGTACCGGCTGTACCATGTTGCAAGAGTGGGCGTGGTGAAGGTTACGGGGCTGCGCGTATGTGTATGACGTCTGTGGAGGTTCCACAGCATGAGCAGTGGATGTCGAGAACACGTCCGGGTTCCCTGGAGGAAATCCGCCAAATGTCAGTGCGAACATTTGAATTAAATGGCAGGTTACAGATGTGCCGCCGAACTTTTCCACAGGAGGAGTTTACATAGTGGAGAATATTTTGTGAGGAAGCGGCTTTAAAGCTGTAACGCCAGAGCAATCGCTGCTGTTTGAATGTGTTGGGCACCCGAGGAGAAGCTGCCTACCTGTTCAGGCCATGGAAGGATCGCCTGCCGAAATCAATTGTGTTGCCAGTGTGGAAGTGTAAATTTATGAAGCAAGCAACTTTTATGAGCCTCAACCCTCCATTCCTAGTCTGCAGGTGTTTTTTTGTGGTTTCCATGCAAACTTTGCGATCCCCTTGCAGTTGGCAAATTATCTCCGGCACTGCCCAGAATTCTTAGTGGAAGCAATGGCGGAGCACATATTGTCATAAATGACTGAGGGAAATAATATTACAAATAGGGTTTTTCCAAATAATGTAAGGTTGGACCGAGTTTGTCTTATTGGATAAAATATATTGTTTGCTTTGTAAATAATTAAATAATGCAACTGATGCCATAATGTCTCACTAGGTAATCGCTGGATCATCAAGGTTGTTTATCAATGTGCTCGGCGAGCAAGCTTTCATTGTGACTGAGTAATCAACTCAGCACGACGTCTGAAACTAGATAAGTGAAATGCAAAGTACTTGGTGATTATTTCAGAGTCGAACAATGAAGGCAGATAAGTCGCTCTGCGCTGACTGTTGTAAAGACAGTCAGCGGACGCTTTTTTCTTTCTTACTTAGGAGTTTATTTAATAAATAGTTTTAATGAAATTGCCAGCGTTCTCAGGAAAATCTCTCAACAAGAACGATAATTAAACACTGAATCAAAATAGCTTATTAGTATTTGATAAGGGTTAACCTTTTGTGGGATTGCAGTAGGATTTGCAGATTGAAAAAGGATGGGGATTGCCATAGCTATTGATTTTGAAGTTTTAACATGACTTATCAAAAAACCCATGTTGCTAGTGTGTTAATTCGTAATATGGTATAATAATGGAGGCGCTGTAATTATTTGGTTGTGGGTAAGGATAATATTGCTAAAAAATGTGCTTTGAAATAGAGTAAGTGGTCTTTGTTCTTGTCGTGTCAAAAATGAGTAAAAAGATATATCCTCTTCACTGAGAATGACCTTCAGATGTGCTTGAAGGGATTAGAGAGATGGGGCTCCGAGATGTTTTGCAGGAGACAATGGAAAGCAGAAAACCACATTAAAGAATTTGGGATGCAAACCTGCTCTCAGCGGGAAGCACCCTCATCTCAAGATTCCTCCGATCCTCGCGCCCTCCCACTCAAACTTTGCCCAACCAATCCTATTGCTCTCCTTCCCTCTTTGCTCCTCCCCCCTCCACTTGTCCCCTCCCACACAAACTTTGCCCAAACAATCGTATTGCTCTCCTCCCCTCTTTTCGCTCCTCCCCCCTCCACTTGTCCCCTCCCACCCAAAGTTTGCCCAACCAATCCTACTGCTCTCCTCCCCTCTCTTCACTCCTCCCCCCTCCACTTGCTCCTCCCACTTGAAACTGTATAAAAAAAATCAGAATGAATGACCAAATAGCCAGGATACTTCACTTGGCTGGTTGATTCTGTATGTTAACTGTATACTGTGCATGCTGGTGTTTAGTATGATATTTCTTTGTGCATCCCTACTGTACCAGGATTTTCACTCTGGACTTTGACCTAGGATTTGTTGTACATCTTCGTTGTGTGTTTTTGTGAATTGTACCATGCTCTCCTTGGTTTGATAAGGGTTATTGTTTTATTGCTGTGTATTTCTTTGGAGACAGAAAGTGCTATCCTCCTCAGGAATTAAAATTTGTGACTCTCTTCTGACAAGTTGATGGACATTGAATTTTTGGTTCATCCATTACATACTACTGTAGGAAAAATATCCCTAACACCAGGTTTGATGGTCTCAATCGGTGTCAGTAGTTGCTTAACATCTCTTCAGGCCACAAACCTATCCATGGCATGGCGACCTGCGGGTCCAGAGGTCGGGGAGATTCCGAGAAGTCCCACTTGCTACACACCCCAAACCCTGCGTCTGCAACAATATTTTCACTCTGTCTGCTGCTTGGGAGTCAAACAAACTTGAAATCATTTAAAACCGGAAAAGTATTGTTTATAATGACATCATAAATGAGACAAACAACAGGCACAAATAACTAATGTAATAGACACAGTGCAACGCCAGTAAATTCCAGAAAAGTTTTCAAATAAATTTTACAATCTTTATTTTATGTAAATTGATTTAAATACTTGAAAACTATTGAACACAAATCGCCTTCTTGTTACTTCTGCTATCTTCCAGTTTAGTAGGACTTGTACATGTTAAATAGGATGGTGTATAACGGTGATGTAGAAACCTGCTTCAATAGTGCTTAACATCCGGAAGTTTTCTTTTTCATAATCTTTAACTTCATTATTAGTTCACGTCGAACGAAGTGGCACGTCATCAGTCCGTCCATCCGTCTGTCACTCCATAAACACTTGCAACTTCTTCTCTGAAACCGCTGATGGGATTGTGACCAAACTTGGCACAAATGATATTTGTTATGTTGTAACTAAAGTTTGTTCATGGCATTAAAAAAAGAAACGCCGGTGTTGAAAGGGTCCACCAGGGATCAAAGTGGGTTCAGGTTTTACCCCCCAAAATAGATGTTTTCCTCACTGAAACTACACACACGATTTCAATCAAACATTACCACAAACCTTAGCACCCGTGCTGTACCAAAGATTGTTCACGGCATTTTTAAAAATCGGGATGGAAAATAATCTATGGGGGGCGGGTAGATTGCCCCTCCAAAAGTTTTTTGTTTTGTTTGTTTAAAGTCTTATGATTATGTGACTATGATTGTACATGCTGCCCTGTCTTTAAGCATCCATGGAAATTGGTTAAAAATGCCATGATATGGTTTAAAATACCTTTAGTCAGTGTAGTATACTGCTTAATTCTACCAGATAAGTGGCCAGGGGTATTGCCCCGATGTTTCTATTTGAAATTGAAGTATACATTCCATGATGTAACATGTTCTATGAACTCACAAGATGGTTCTCAATCCCATTTCCTTGCAAAGACTGATGCCTATTTGTACACAGGTGATGTCCAAGCTGTACATGTGGAAGGCAGACAACACAACAAGGATTCATCTGTCACAGAAGATTCAAAATGTCAAATGTCATCATGACATGAAGACTCCCTTCCTATAAAATACAAGTGCATGTCTGGGCCTCATAACACCAAGATTAATATTAAATTAAAGAAACACAAAAAGGTTCTAGAAAGGCGAATACGTTAGAAGTGTAATGTATGCAAAATGGATTTTACTTCAATGAGTAACATCAAAATACACATGAGAATCCACACTGGAAAACACCCCCACAAGTGCTCTGTCTGTGATAAAGGTTTCCTGAGAAAAAGCCATTTGAAATTACATATGAGGATCCATACAGGAGAGCGACCTGGCAAATGCTCGATATGTGATAAAGGTTTCTCTCGAAAAGAGAGTTTGAAATCACATATGAGGATCCACACAGGAGAGCAACCTTACAAATGCTCGATATGTGATAAAGGTTTCTCTCGAAAAGGCTATTTGAAATTGCATATGAGGATCCATACAGGAGAACAACCTTACAAATGCTCGATATGTGATAAAGGTTTCTCTCATAGCAGCAGTTTGAAATTACATATGAGGATCCATTCAGGAGAGCGACCTTACAAATGCTCGATATGTGATAAAGGTTTCTCTCGAAAAGACAGTTTGAAATTACATATGAGGATCCATACAGGAGAAGAACCTTACAATTGCTCGATATGTGATAAAGGTTTCTCTCAAAAAGGCGATTTGAAATTGCACATGAGGATCCATACAGGGGAAAAACCTTACAAATGCTCGATATGTGATAAAGGTTTCTCTATAAAATACAGTTTGAAATTACATATGAGGATCCATACAGGAGAACAACCTTACAAATGCTCAATATGTGATAAAGGTTTCTCTCGTAGCAGCAGTTTGAAATTACACATGAGGATCCATACAGGAGGGCGGCCTTACAAATGCTCGATATGTGATAAAGGTTTCTCTCTTAGCAGCAATTTTAAATTACACATGAGGATCCATACAGGAGAACAACCTTACAAATGCTCGATATGTGATAAAGGTTTCTCTTGTCGCAGCAATTTGAAATTACACATGAGGATCCATACAGGAGAAAAACCTTGCAAATGCTCGATATGTGATAAAGGTTTCTCTCAAACCAGCCATTTAAAATTACACATGAGGATCCATACAGGAGAAAAACCTTACAAATGCTCAATATGTGATAAAGGTTTCTCTATAAAAGGCAGTTTGAAATCACATATGAGGATCCATACAGGAGAACAATCTTACAAATGCTCGATATGTGATAAAGGTTTCTCTCGTAGCAGCAGTTTGAAATTACACATGAGGATCCATACAGGAGAGCGGCCTTACAAATGCTCGATATGTGATAAAGGTTTCTCTCGTAGCAGCAATTTTAAATTACACATGAGGATCCATACAGGAGAACAACCTTACAAATGCTCGATATGTGATAAAGGTTTCTCTCAAACCAGCCATTTAAAATTACACATGAGGATCCATACAGGAGAAAAACCTTACAAATGCTCGATATGTGATAAAGGTTTCTCTGTAAAAGGCAGTTTGAAATCACATATGGGAATCCATACAGGAGAGCGACTTCACAAATGCTTGATATGTGAAAAAGGTTTCGATCATTGTGGCCATTTGAAATCACGTGTAAAGATCCATACAAGAGATCTGAAATCTGACATACCAGGATATGAAAAATGAGGTAAAGTGAATTTCGAAATTGAAGAAACCTAAAATTTAATCTATGAAAGTTGGACAACAGGGAATCTCGATGATCAAGCAAAACCATAGCAGTACTTTAAAAGCATTCTGGGGGAATATCACGACAAACAAATGACAGTGGAGGCTGAGAGGGGTTCAGTGAGGATTCTAAAACGAGCCCTTGGAGCAAATTTATGAGAATGAAGTTTCACAAACTGGTTCATGAATCATGATCCTTAATTGAAAAAGGAGGTGGAATTTTTGAGTCTGGGAGAACTTTTTCTGTTCTCTTTTATTATTGTGACTAGTATTTTGGAATTTAGTTTTCTATCTGATTTAGTTGTTTTTCTGGTCCCATTTTGATTATGCTCAGATGGCATCTTTCCATGACAGTTTGAACATCAATTTTTACTCAATATTTGCAGTTGTGCATGTTTCATTGCCTTGTGTGACATGGGGAGAACACCCTTGATGTAAAATTGTTTGTCAAAAGAAGGCGCCTGCCTATGTTTTTCACGAAACTTGAATTTGTGAAGGCTTTCTCAATAAAGAGAGCTCCTAAAAGCACAAATGCACTTGTCTGTGTTATTGGGAATACCAGCGTGACTTCGCGCGTCTGTGCGCCTCACCACATGTCGTTTCAGAGGGATAGGCATATTTGCCCATTTCGGGGTCTTTGGGGTCTTTTTGGTCTTTGTTGTCTTCGGGGGCTTTGGGTTTTTTTGGGGTCATCTGGGTCTTTAAAGGTCTTTCTGGGGTCTTCGAGGTCTTTTTGGTCTTTGGGATATTTTGGATCCTCTGGGCCTTTAAAGGTATTTTGGGTCTTTGGGGTCCTTTTGGTCTTTGGTGTCTTTGGGGGATTTAGGGTCTTTTGGGTCATCTGGGTCTTTAAGCGTATTTTTGTGGTATTTTAGGTCTTTGGGATGTTTTGGATCCTCTGGGCCTTTGAGGGTATTTTGGGTCTTTGGGGTGTTTTGGGTCTTTTGGGTCTTCTGGGTGTTTTGGGTCTTCGGGGTATTTTGGATCTTCGTGGTGTTTTGGGTATTCAGTGTTTTGGGTCTTCAGGGTGTTTTTGGGACTTTGGGGTCTTAGGGTGTTTTGGGGTCTTTGGGGTATTTTGGATCTTCAATGACTTTTGTGTAGTTGGTGTATTTTGGGTCTTTGTTGTCTTCAGGGGCTTTTGGGTCTTAAGAGTCTTTTGGTTCGTCTAGGTCTTTAAGGGTCTTTTGGGTCTTCAGGGTGTTTTGGGTCTTCAGGGGTGTTGGTGTTCTTAAGGGTCTTGGGGAACTTAAAGGGTTGTCAAAGGTCTGAGGGGTCTCAGCAGTCCAAACATAATTAGGTGGGTGTTAATTTTATTTGAAGAATCAGAAGACGTTTTGGTCGCATATAAACAAACATACATAACGCCATAACCATATACGTTTGCTCCATTATAAAAAGGTGTAATGGCACATAATGATCAATTATAATTTATCAGTCAGTGGAGAGCTTGGAGTTGTCCATATCCCCATAAATAATCCTGATCAAACCGAGAGTTGTTCACCAAACCAGCTGAAAGCTTTGAATAGCATTTACCACAATGGCAAGACTGCACTTCATGTCATCACTGATTACTGCTAAGCAGCTCAGTTACACAGGTCCCAATGTAGAAGACCACACAGCTGGTTGCTGTAACATTTTTTTCAACATCAATGGTAATGCATTGCTAATGGTGAAAATACCTGTGAACACCGACTTCCATAGAAGAGGAGAGGGGAAGTGAACGCCTCTCCCTTCTCCCCCCCCCCCCCCCCTAAAAGGTTGAGATTCAAGTCGATGTGGCCACTGGCCACACCAAGCTAAATAATTATTCCAAAAGTAAAAATTCCAAAAACAGATCCTTGCAATTACAGACCAGTCATCTTCCTCCCAATCATCTGCAAGGTCGTGGAATCCATCATCACTTCCGACATTAAATCCTTCTTCTTCTCCAATGGCTTGATCTTCGATCATCAATATGGATTCAAACCAGGCCAATCTACTCTGGACATGCTGCTTCGGTTGTCTCAACAATGGACGGATGTCCTCAATGCCAGACAGGAAATCGGAGCCATCTCCCTTGACATATATTGTGACTTTGATACAGTCTAGCATCCTCACCATGCTCACCAAACTCTCCTGTTATAGTATCCATGGAAATCTCCATGCATGGCTCACAGATTTTTTTTCTGTCGCATTCAACGTGGGACTCTAAATCCAATATTCTCATCTACTCTTCCTGACTTAGCCGGAGTTTCTCGAGGCAGTGTTCTGTGCCCTGTGCTTTTTCTCATTTTCATCGGTTATCTTTCTGACTCTCTGGAAAATCTTTATATTTTTGCTGATGACTCCACCCTCTGCCGTTCCATCTCTCATCCATCAGATCGACACTTCCGGCCAAAAAAAAAGCCTCGACTCTCTGCAGACTTAGATAAAATTACAAGCTGGTCAAACAAATGGGATATGTCTTTCAAACCAAACAAATCTCACACTCTCACCTCGTCTCTCCGAAAATACCGTCCGGAAAACCCTCACATCCAGTTTCTCAACAACCCTCTTCGAAGAAGTTCTGTCACTCAAGATTTTTGATCTCACAATCTGCCATGATCTTTCCTGAGAAAGCCACATGCCAAAGCTTACCTCCAAAGCCAGTCACTAACTGGGCATCCTCCATTATGCAAAGTCCTTCCTGTGAAACACCCAATCGTGTGATGAGCCCCCGATCGCGCATTGATGGATCATGCTACCTGTGAAACACCATGATGAGCCTCATACCGTGCATTGATGGATCATCCTACCTGTGAAATACCTGGATGAGCCTCATACCGTGCATTGATGGATTATCCTACCTGTGAAACACCGGGATGAGCCCCATACCGTGCATTGATGGATCATCCTACCTGTGAAACACCTGGGTGAGCACCCTAACACGCATTGATGGATCGTCCTACCTGTGAAACACCTGGATGAGCCCTGTACCGCGCATTGATGGATCATACTGCCTGAGAAACACCTGGATGAGCCCCCTACCATGCATTGATGGATCATCCTACCTGTGAAACACCGTGATGAGGCCCCAATCACTCATTGATGGATCATGCTACCTGTGAAACACCGTGATGAGCCCCCTATCACGCATTGATGGATCATCCTACCTGTGAAACACCGTGATGAGCCCCCGATCACGCAACGATGGATCATCCTACCTGTGAAACACCTGGATGAGACCCCTACCACGCCTTGATGGATCATGCTACCTGTGAAACACCGGGATGAGTCCCATACCGCACATTGATCGACCAGTTTCATTAAATGCAGTTTGGACATTAAATAAATTTCATTAACTGCAGTACAGTATTGGGTAAAATCTGTTATCTTCTCTTATCCACCATCTCTTATCTTCTCTTATCCATCATCTCTTAACTTCTCTTAGCCATCGGCTCTTGTCTTTTCTTATACACCATCTCTTGTCTTATCTTATCCACCATCTCTTATCTTCTCTTCTCCACCATCTCTTATCTTCTCTTATCCACCATCTCTCATCTTCCCTTATCCACCATCTCTCATCCTCTTATCCACCATCTCTTATCCTCTCTTATCCACCATCTCTTATCTTCTCTTATCCACCATCTCTTATCATCTCTTATCCACCATCTCTTATCTTCTCTTATCCCCCATCTCTTATCTTCTCTTATCCCCCATCTCTTATCTTCTCTTATCCCCCATCTCTTATCTTCTCTTATCCACCATCTCTTATCTTCTCTTATCCACAATCTCTCATCTTCTCTTATCCACAATCTCTCATCTTCTCTTATCCACAACCTCTTATCTTCTCTTATCCACCATCTCTTATCTTCTCTTATCCACAGTCTCTTATCTTCTCTTATCCACCATCTCTTGTCTTCTCTTATCCAACATCTCTTATCTTCCCCTATGCAAAACCATGATCATTTCTACCACCGTTAATACAACCCAAATCCACCTTTTTCAAATTCCATTTTCCTTTCCTGAAAGTCCAAGTAGTGTCCATTTGTTTTATACCGTTTCCCACCCCTCTCCCTTCTGCAGATCTACTACTGTACTTCTTCTTTACTGTTGTTGTGTTTCCCTCTCGCCCCCTCTTTTCTCCCACTCCCTTTATTGCATGTTTTACTTGTTTTCTGTTTGTCTTTATGTGTTGCTCTTACTCGTAAGAAGTAGCCTCCGTGTAAGTTTTGGAGCTAGTTGTCCATTTAGCAATGTCTTGTTTTGATACATGTGCTGGGAGGAGGTTGCAGTAAAGACATGGACCAAATGTCCTGTAACGGTGTAGTGTTCTGTTGATATTTAGATAATCCTTTGCCTCGACTGAATAAATGTCTTATTGACCTGATTTATATTTGGAAGATTTAAACTTTGTGTCCTGCAAAAGACTGGCACTGAATTGTTTGCAGGTGATGTCTGTCCTGTGAAAGTGGAATGCACACAAAACAACAACGATTCTTCTGTTTCAGAAGCTTTGAGATCTGCATCTGTAAAGGAAGAGTCAGATGTTCCTTTGACAAATGGCAGTGCTGCCTGTTCTACAACAGGTGAGTAGAAACCTACAAAATTACCATTCAGGGCTGAATTTACGAACGGCACTTGGTGAGCATTTTGTTAACGCACGCGTAAACCTTAAACGTTGTTAAAAATATTGTTGTGTGCGCACAGCTAATCCACCTGACCAGATCGCAATTTGTGAAAGGATATAAACAGCCAATTAGTTGTACGTGTTGAAACATTTGATTAGCCTGTGATATCTCGAACATATAATTTAAATGATACACTTGCACAGAATTGCAGCATCACAGACAATTGCTGAAGTGGTTTCAGCACATGGATCCTCATCGGCGGTTGATCCAGGTGATCTTACACAAGATTAAGCAGCGATCAAAATGATTCCTTGGAGAGTCTAACGCTGGACAAATTAAATATTGCCATATTTCTTCAGAGGATTGCATCTATCCTCGAAGATTCTCAATGCACGTCGGTGAACTGCTCTATTACTATCCTCTCTTCCTCCTCTTGAGGTAATTCAAGCACTCCTAATGCATCTACTATATGCTATTCACCATCCCATGTTAACTCCCAATTACAAGTCCTGCAATGCTCGCTTCAAGGCCTTAAACACACTCGATCATCGTGCATGAAGGTTTCTACACGAGTCTAATTCTTTAACACCTTTCGGAAATTCAGCCCATAATCTTTTGAATTCAGAATAACGTATATTCTAGCGTACATGTCGAGGTGGATTGCAAGTCAAATTGGATAGTTTCCCCATTTTTCTTTCCTTCATTCATAGACACATCGATTAGGAGTATTAGATGAAGCAAGATGAACCACAGTTGTTACCAAAACTGTCAGTCAATCAGAACCATACAGGTGCTAATTCCTCCCTGACACTGTCACAACTGCTTTGTCACAATTCCTCAACCCATCACTACCTAGCCTATTGTTCTTCTTCTCCTCATCCTGCCCTCCCTCCTTGCTCTTATGCAATCTGACACACTGTCAACGGCTCCCCCTACCTCCCACTCTATTGTACCTGATGTTCCCTCTTCTTTAATGGTATGGACCTCAAACATCTGCGGCATTTGCTCAGACTTGAATGATTTCTCCATACAGGTTGCTTCTAACAAACCAAACTTGATCGGCTTAACAGAAACCTTCCTCCTTCAAGATGTCTCTGACTCCTTAGTATCTCTCCCTGATTACTCCCTCCTCTGGTATGATAGACCTGAGCCTTGTCCTGGTGGCAGAGTTGCTCTCTATATGAGAACTCTATTCCTCACTCTTCCTGCACAAACCCTCTCTACGCCACACCCCAGGAGTTTCCCCCTCCTCCAAATCCTTGTGGCGTCTGGTCAAATCAGTTTCTGGAGATTGTTCTCCTTCCATCCCTTCCCTTACCTCAAACGGCCACACACCTGATGCTACATGAGAAAAAGCTGAATGCTTCAACACTGTGCTGCCTCAAAATCTTGTGTCCCAAACCCATCTCTCTTTCTGTACCCACCTTACCCAGTCATACCAGGTTGCTCCTGGACTCTGTATCCTTCTCTCACTACAAGGTGAAGATTCTGTCAAGCCATGACTCCTCTCCGGCCGAGCTCCCGCTGCTATGTCTGTGCTCTGTCCCCCAAATATTCCTTCAGGACAGAGAAGATCTGCCATGAACCCTCTTCTGGTGAAACTGCCTAAATCAAGACTCTCTACTCACCTTCACTCTTTCATTCCTCTTTTCTCTTGCCTTTGGAACAAACTCCCACACTCTCTTCAGTTCCACTCCTCCCTCCAGGTCTTTAAAACAGCTGTTCACCACCATCTCTGATCTTTTCCCATCCAAGACCTTGATATTTTCTATCCCCGTTAATTCACCCCAGATCTACCTTTTTCAAATTCCGACTTCTCTCCTGAAAGTCCAAATGGTGTCCATTTCTTTTATGGCCCACCACCTCCCCCCCCCCCATCCCCCCTCCCACCCAAACCCCTATCCTTTCCACAGAACTCCCTATATCCCTGCTCTCTTTTACTTGTGTGCTTCCCTCTCTCCGCCCCCTCTTGTCTCCAGCTCCCTTTATTATAATTATGTTTTATGTGTCTCTGTTTATGTTTGTGTGCCTTATGTGTTGGCTTTTACATGAGCCTTGAATTTGTATACAATAAAATAAAATATTGTCCACCCTCTTGGAAATTCTGATCATGTCACCATCGAAGTTCAGGTTTCTTTTTCTTCACCATCAACTGTTGTTCATCGTGTCCATTGGGACTGTCTTTCAAGATAGCAAGGCTGACTGGGATGGCTTGCCTTCTTTTCTTGCCGATATTCACTGGAACTCGATCCTTTGTCACAACCCATCTGAAGCTGCTTAGGAAGTTCCTGAGTGGATCCTTGTTGTTATGGACCTCTTTCTCCCTTCTCGGACCTACCAAGTGAAACAACACTCTCAGCCATGGTTCACTCCAGCTTGTTCTGCTGCTATGAACCCATCGCAATCGCTTTTTCAAACAGTGTCACTGTGTTGGCTTGAGTGAGGCACATCGTTTGTTTTGCCTTGCGAGCATCCACTGTACACGATTATTGGAGAATGCCAATCGACGATATGCAGAATCTATTTGTAATTCTATCTCAAGTAAACAGCTCGGTTCTCAAGATTTTTGGAGAATTGCTAATAGCGTTCTCAACCGTAATCAATAAACAATTCCTGCCCTCTTCAATTTCCCTGGAGTGCTTACTTCTCCTATTGATAAAGTCAACCTCTTTGCTGTGCATTTTGCTGCAAACTCCACACTTGAAGACCACGGACAAACATTGCCTGTTTGTCCTTCTCATCTTGACACCATGCTTTCCACTATCATCGGCACACCCAGGAAAGTTGCTAAGATTATTCAAAGGCCTGACATTTGAAAATCTACTGCACCAAATATAATCCCTACAATTGTTTTGAAGATGTGTTCATTTGAACTGTCTTCTGTTCTCTCAAAACATTATTGCTTGTGCATGTCTAAGTCTGTGTTTCCACTTAGCTGGAAGCAGGCTTCTGTAGACCCTGTCTTTAAAAGCTCCGGTGAGTAATCAGATCCTTCTAACTATCGGCCTGTTAACCTTCTACCTGTTATCAGCAAATGTTTGAATCCTTGATAGACCAACTCATGACTCATCTGGAAACCCACAACCTCCTAACGGATGTTCAGTATGGACATAGACAGTCATTGTCTGCTGGTGATGTTCTACCCTAATCATTGAACATGTGGATGGGGCTTTGGGTCATCGTGGAGAAGCTATGGTTGTTTGTTTCGACATCTCGAAGGCTGAAATCATCTGGCATTTCTGGAAAATTGCTTGATACAATCACTGACTTCCTTACAAATCGTCAAATCTCTGTGGTCAATGAGGGACAGTAATCCCCTGTCCATAATATGAATGTGAGTCCTCAGGGGTCTGTCTGTGTTGGGTCCAATATTGTTCATGTTATATATCAATGATCTGCCTGATTGTATTCTTTCTCAATTAAGCATTGACGCAGATGACTCAAAACGATATACTACATACCCAGGAACCTTGTCTCCTCTTACCCGTGACCAGCGGCGTCAGGAGCCAGCACGGACCCCGAGGCAAACAACCTCGGGGCCCTCACCCTCACCATTTTTCTATTTTATAAATTTTTAAGGAACTTTCTTTGATGAAAACCAAAAAACTTTAAAAAAACAAATGGTCACTTTTATTCAGCTGTTTGATCGAAAATATAGGAGAAAGCGAGACGTTTGGACCATTCGAGTCAATTTGCAGCCTCGACTGTCAAACACTACTTCTCGCTAAGATTTTAATTTTTTTTTTGTATAAAAGATCGAGGCTCGTGAAAGAGCGAACATTAATCACACAGAAAGACAAACCGACATGTAAAACATATAACATCGGGAGCGGTAGACAAGATGGGGAGAGAGGGGGAAGGACACAAACACAATATTTGAGAGCAGGGACCGAGAGACATGGAGACATGGAGACATCGAGAGATCTGAGAGAGGGCGAGGGCTTTGGGGGGGGGGGGCATGGGAAGGGGTGTGGGAGAGGTATAAAACATATGGACACTGCCAGGACTTCCAGGAAAGAAGTTGGAATTTCAAACAAGGTGGATCTGGGGAGAATTAGCGGGGGTAGAAAAGATCAAGGTTTTGGATGGGGGTATGATAAGAGATGGTGGTGATTCACTGGATGGGGGAAGATAAGATTGAAAAAAAAATACGTGAGAAGGTGGTTCATAATTTTTTTTGGACAAAGAGGATACAAACCGATTTCTTTGTAACGCACATTTCTGGTTAATAACCATTTTCTGTAAAGTTTGAAACTGTACCATTAACAGCAGCAAACGCTTTGTTTCCGGCAAGAAAAAGCAAAATCATCTTCATCGTTTAAATGTAATTTTTTTTTTTTTTTGTATACGAGATCGAGGCTCGTGAAGGAGCGAACATTAATCACACAGAAAGACAAACCGACACAAAAATATATAACATCGGGAGCGGTAGACAAGTTGGGGAGAGAGGGGGAAGGACACAAACACAACATTTGAGAGCAGGGACCGAGAGACATGGAGACATCGAGAGATCTGAGAGAGGGCGAGGGCTTTGGGAGGGGGCATGGGAAGGGAGGGGGGGTGGGAGAGGTATAAAACATATGGACATGGCCAGGACTTCCAGGAAGGAAGTTGGAATTTCAAACAAGGTGGATCTGGGGTGAATTAGCGCGGGTAGAAAAGATCAAGGTTTTCGATGGTGGAAGATAAGCGATGGTGGTGAACAGCTGTTTTAAAGACCTGGAGGGAGGAGTGGGATTGAAGGGAGTGAGGGAGTTTGTTCCAGAGGCGGCAGAAAAGAGGAATGAAAGAGTGAAGGTGAGCAGAGAGCCGAGATTTCGGCAGTTTAACCAACAGAGGGTTGCCGGCAGATCTTGTGCGACCTGTAGGAATATTTGGGGGACAGAGCACAGAGAGAGCTGGGGGTGCAAGGCCAGAGAGGAGTCGGTAGAAGACAGAAAGACCACCTACCTGCCTGCGGTGATTGAGTGAAAGGCCCTCAGAGATAGCGACATCGCGGGAGATTCCAATAATTCTGAAAGCTTTGGTTTCAACAGCGTGAAGCCGAGCTAGGTGTGAGGCAGGAGCACCGGCCCATAGGGGAGAACAGTATTCCATTGAGCTGCGGATGAAAGCCTTGTATGTGGTGAGGAGCTCAGGTGTGCCAAGGAAGGACTTCGCACGACGGAGGATGCCCAGTCGGCGACTGGCTTTGGAGGAAAGCTTGGCAATGTGATTTTCCCAAGAAAGATCATGGCAGATAGTGAGACCCAAAAGCTTGAGCGACAGAACTTCTTGCAGAGGATTGTTGAGAAAGTAGATGGGAGGGTTGTCCAGTCGATCTTTTCGGAGAGACATCGTAAGGGTGTGAGATTTGTCAGGATTGAAAGACATGTTCCACTTGTTTGACCAGTCTGTGATTTTGTCCAGGTCTTCAGAGAGTGAGGAGGCTGCAGACTGCCGATCTGAGGGCAGAGGAATGGAGCGGCAGAGAGTGGAGTCATCAGCAAAGAGAAAGAGAGGATTTTCAAGAGAGTCGGAGAGATCATTGATGAAGACCAGAAAAAGCACAGGGCCCAGAACACTGCCTTGGGGAACTCCAGCCTGAACAGGAAGAGGAGACAATGATGAGGAAATGAGGATCAGCTGATGAGGGCTTTCATTGTACTGTTAAAAAAAAAAAAATGACAGAAGCTCTGCCTGAGGCACTGATTCTTTCAGTCACTCAACACGTCTGGCAGTTTCTTCCCATCCATATACCATATCTGTCCCAAGGAGTAAGACTATAAGGTATTCTTCTGTTTCTTTTTCAATGCAAGGCATCATTCTGGAACAGCTTACCTGCATCCTTATTTCACCTCTTTCTCAACCTACCTCAATTCAAGAGGATTGTCAATAGACTCCTCCTTTCTGTCTAATGTCTAAAATCTATACTTTCGTTTTTGTACCCCCACCTCGAGTGGCCTTAAATGCTTTGTCGCAGGAGATATCTCATAAATATGGATGTGCATTGAGGGTACGTACCACAATTAGCACCGCCAAACCGGTTGCACCCAAAGGAAACACGTTTGTAAAAGAGTGAGAACCCTGTGCCCGGAACAATTGATGTCAGGTGTGAGAATCGAATCTGGCACCCTTTCAGCAGCACCACAAAAATTGTAAGGAGTGAAGGGTGAAATTGTACTAAAAAGAGTTATACAGCTACGTCAAGCCAAGGTGACCAGGACCTGGTGGGCCTACTTCAGGAGGATATGGAGGAGCTAATTGCCCAGGAAGCTGTAAATGAATGCAACATTGTGGGAGAAGGACCAGGAGGGGTAGCAGTGGAGGTGCCGATGGCTATGGAGGACACAACCCTCACCAGTCCCTGGAAAAGGCAGCGTGATGACACGGAATAGTGGGTCGCTGTTACCATTGCAGTCCGGGAATGACCAGGTGATGTTGTTGATTAGTCAACTCATGGCACAGATGATGAAAATGGAGGAGGGACAAGGTGGATGGCATAAGGCATGACATGCATGTGGGGCAGGCAGAGGTAAAGGCTGATATGAAGGCTATGGGAAATGAGATAGCCGCAATGCTCGAGGCTGTAAGGGGAGAGGTGAGTGAGCATGTGGATGGTGACCGGGACGAGATGGGGGCGGGTGAGGCTAGAATGATGTAGGAGACAAATGGGATAAAAGAAGAGGTGAATGGACTTAACCCTAGGATGCATTGGGGTACGATACCCCCCCCCCCCTCTTCCATTCGGAGGTCTTTTATGCCCTCAGGCTATGCTGTTTATTTGTTTCGCTATAACTTTGTTGTAAAAACGTTTTTTACCCAAGATCTTTCATATATGCTTTGAAGAAAGGGTGGTGCATGTCCCTGTGTGTGTAGATTCTTTGTTTTTCGTTGAGGATTGGGGGGAATTATTTTTTAAATTTTTATCCCATCACATTGCCTAGGGGCATGATTTTGTTTTTGCGATAACTTTGTTCTAAAAACGTGTTTACCCATAATCTTTCATATGTGCTTTGAATGAAGGGTAATACATATTCCTGTGTGAGTGTTTTGGGTTTGTTTTTTTTTGTTCAGGGTCGGAGAGAATGTATTTTTAAAATTTTACCCCATTAATTCATTTGGGGGTCTTTTTGGACAGGTTTATTATTTAGGTTATTGTTGGTAAAAACAAACCAATCAGATGTAATTTTCTTTATTGCTGTTTTTTTTTTGGATGTATTCTTTTTATTTTTATCATTATTATTTAATACCCACTCCCCCTCCCCCTTTTACATAGCATTGCTGAATGTGTGTGTGTGTGATGTGTTCTGATGTATCTTCCACACCCTTTGACCCACAGGGCTCAAACATGGCATGAAGAATGCTTGTTCCCCAGAATAGTTTTGGAATTCGACCTCCCCGCCCCCCCCCCAACCATCTTGATTGTGTGGGTGGTGGGGTAGGTAAAGAATCCCCCGACAACTCAGACGTATTTCCAAGACATGCATACTCAAAAAAATCAATACAAAACATTTTCAACAGTAAATTTATTCTTATTTCTTGGTGATGGCATGGCATTCTTATGGATGGCATTTGTTGCACAAAAGCAGGCTGTGCCAGTTGCACACATGCTGTGAGGATTTTTGGCATGTCGTGGAGATTTTTCTGTCCTGTTTTTTACAGTAAGTGCACATTTTCCTTTTTTTGGCACCACCTGTGGACGTCTCGGCTGTTGGGCACCAAATGCCAAAAAATCTCCATGGAATATTTGACGCTGCTTGGAAGTGAAGGGTTGTTATTCAACCTGTCTTCCATATGAGGCATTACCATTTCCACAACAAGATCTTTCAGGCACAAGCGGCGTACCTTTGGATGGAATTCTGGATGTTGTGATGAAAACAGCAGAAACGCATTCAGGCAGGCAACATCCAGGACGTTATACCACAGTGCCATGGACCACCTCCTGGTTTGTCGTTTGCATGAATATGTGCGAACCATTTGATCCATGGTATCCACGCCGCCTTTAGTGCTGTTATAGTAGCTGATTATTTCAGGCTTTTTTCCCCTGCTCGTTCCTTCCATGATCGCCTTGTCATGTTGTCATGTGCTGAGCAAAATTACAGCTTTGTTGGGTCTTGGCACATAGCTCACCATAGTTAGATTTTCAGTGAATCCAAATTCACTGCTGTGATGCTCTCTGTCCTTTCTGAATGCCATCAGTGCAGGGATATCGGCCTTATTTTTCTTAAGTGTTCCCACAAGCGTCAGACGTTTCTCCAGCAGTGTCCGAGTAAGTGGAACACTCGTAAAGAAGTTGTCCATGGTGATATTTCGTCCTGAACCCCTCAATGGACCACACAATGTCTGTACGACATTTGATCCGAGGTTTTTTTTGCAAGGCTTGCCCAGGCTGTCCACCTGTGTATGCCATGCCATCCACAGCATATGAGGTCTTTGCATCACAAGCCCAAAATATCTTGATGCCATATTTTGCCGGTTTGCTCGGCCTATATTGGATAAATTTACAACGGCCTCTGAATGGTACCAGTTGCTCATCCACAGTGATGCCACATAACACAATTGTGTCAACTAGTGCCCTATGACACTCATTAGCAGACTAGGCCGACTGAGCTGGTAATATAAATTCAGCACACGAACAATGTTTCAATTGTACAACCCATATGTGCGAAATTCTGATGGATATAACAAGATGAATGGTTAGACTATATTTTTATACTTACAGGCAATGTTTTTGAAGGCTCACAAACAAGGATTGCAAGAGATTGACAAAGACTGCAAAATGGCAGGCTAACTTGTCACCACTTCCTGTTAGGTTGTGACCTGTGATATCACAACCTGTTATATATAATGTCAAACTGGTCCAAAAATACCCACGAATGCATTCATGGGGGTAAAATTAAAAAAATTAATTCCCCCGATCCAGAAAGAAAAAAAACCCAAAACACACAAACAGGAACATGTATTTATTACCCTTCATTCAAAGCAAACATGATAGATCATTGGTAAAAACGTTTTTATAACAAAGTTATAGCGAAACAAAAATGATGCTTGGCCCGGGTCCAAAAAGACCCATGATGCATGCATGGTGGTAAAAATTTTAAAATACATTCTCCCCAACCCTGAGAATAAAAAAACCAAAACACTCACAAAGAAATATGTATTACCCTTTATTCAAAGCATGGATGAAAGATCATGGGTAAAAACGTTTTCATAACAAAGTTATCACAAAAACAAAATCATGCCCCCAGGCAGTGATGGAATAAAAATTTTATAAATAAATTTTCCCCCAATCCTGAACGGAAAAAAAACAACACAAACACAGGGGCATGCACTACCCTTTATTGAAAGCATTTATGAAAGGTCATGCAATTCTAAGATAATATAACAAAGTTATAGCGAAACAAAAATCATGCTTGGCCTGGGTCCAAAAAGGCCCACGAATGCATTAATGGGGGTAACATTTTAAAAATACATTCTCCCCGACCCTGAAAATAAAAAAACCATAAGACATACAGGAATATGTATTACCCTTTATTTGAAGGATATATGAAATATCATGGGTGTAAACATTTTTATAACGAAGTTATCGCAAAAATAAAATTATGCCAGCCCAAAAAGACCCCGAATGCATCCTAGGGTTAAACAAGGAAAAACGGACTTGCAGAGGGGCAAAAAGAACTGAACAGCAAATTAGAAGAAATAGAGGATCTAAAGCCAGCTCAGAAGGGCAAGTAAGAAAGAATGTAAAATAGGCCATGATGACCGAACACAGAACATATAATAAATGGGATGAACGACAGAGACAAAAGAACAGAAAATGAAAAACAATGGAAGCAACTAAAGTCATCTCAGAAGAAGAACTAAAGGGGGCAAAGATGGACATAATAAAGATAAAAAATGAAATTCGATGGATAAAGGCAAAGAAGAATAATGAGAGACAAGCAAGAGGGCAATTAATGTAAAGGAAGAGATTGTGGAATGTGTAGAAACAATGTGTAAAGATCGGGATAACGCATGGCAGGTGCAGGTGGAGAGCATATGAGCGATCAAAGCGGATCATGACGAGGTGAGGCTGTGTGAGCTGGAGCGAATTCATGGTGTGAAAGGGTGTGTGCCGAGCTTGGGTGGAATAACGAACTCAGGGTTCCTTGGAGTGCCGAGCCTGAGTGTAACGGAGTGTGTGCCACGAGCATGCAGAGTGGAGTGCATGACCGAGCGAGAGTACGGGTCTTTCACCGACTCAGATAGGGGTAACCGTTACCTTGACTGAGAGGAGGGGTGAGGTTACTGAGCGGGAATTATTTTAAATGTTAAGATGTTCTGGTCCTGTGCACGGGAGATTAAAAAGAACAGGTTTGTCATCTGTACCGGTCCAAGGAAGGTCACATTTCAAGGCACTGCATGTCACTGTGTGATAACGGTCCTATGTGCCAGCAAAACACCTGTGTGTAGATGATTGGAAAAAAATTCGCAAGGAATGGTGCACATCTGAGTGTACGTGGCACAAATGCTTCGCGGCACAAATGACAAATTAAGCGACGGGACCTCCGTGGAATGGCTCAATGTAAAGTAGTGTGTAAACTTTCATGGAGTGAGATTGACTTTGGAGTGCATCGTGTGAGTAAATGGTGTGTGAGAGATCGTGAGACGGCCGGTGTGTGTAAGTTGTGTGCGCTGGTCCGCGAGGCGATTTGGGGATGTACCGGATGTACGGTGCAAGAGTGGGCGTGGTGAAGGTTACGGGGCTGCGTGTGTTGTGTGACGTCTGCAGGGGTTCCGCACATGAGCGGTGGTAGTGCGGAACACGGAGGAAAATCTGCCGAATGTCAGTGTGAACATTTAAATTAATTGGCAGGTTACGGATGTGCCGCCAAACTTTCCCACAGAGGGAGCTTACATTGGATAGAATATTTAGTGTGGAAGCGGATTTAGAGCTGGAAAACCAGAGCAATCGCTGCTGTTTGAACGTGCTGGGCACCCGAGGAGAAGCTGCCTGCCTGTTCACGCTATGGAAGGCTCACCTGCTGAGATAAATTGTGTTGCCAGGTTTGGCGGTCTCAATCGGTGTCAGTAGTTCGGTGTCAATCCAGGGTATGGCGACCTGCGGGGTCCAGAGGTTGGGGAGAGTCCGAGATGTCCCACTCATGACGCACCGCAAACCCAAAACCTGCGTCTGCAACAATATTTTCACTCTGTCTGCTGCTTGGGAGTCGAACAAAATTGAAAATCATTCCAAACAGGAGAATTAATGTTTAAAATGACATTGTAGCGGTTACCGCTGGATGCACACAATCGCCTTGCACCGGCCAGAACACGGCCAGACGCGCCTCTCCCGGGCATGCCCGGACTCACTGTTCCCGGGCACGCCCGAACCTCCCAGGCACGCCCGGTCTCGTCTTTCCCGGGCATGCCCGCTCTCGCCTTTCCAGGGCTCGCCCAGAGCGTCCGGGCATGCCCGCTATCGCCTTTTCAGGGCTCGCCCTGAGCGTCCGGGCATGCCCGCTATCGCCTTTCCAGGGCTCGCCCAGAGCATCCGGGCATGCCCGTGATCGCCTTTCCAGGGCTCGCCCAGAGCGCCCGGGCACGCCCAGCCTCGACTTGCCAGGCCGCAGCCAAACACGCCCGGGCAGGTCCAGACTCGCCTTTCCAAGGCTCGCCCTTGACACCCGGGCATGCCCGGTATAGCTTTTGCCGGGCAAACTTCTCAACATAAATGTATATATATATTGCTGCCCGATAAACGGGCTTGTCAGAATAACTGAGCTGTTTTGTTTCAATAAAGCAACTCGGCCGAATTCCGTCTTTGGTCGCGTCAATTCTTTCGACTTGCGTTGGAGCGCAGTTCCTTCATTGGTGACCTACCGACATGGATACGGCAGTGACGCTTAAACTGCCTACCTTCTGGGAGGCTCATGCGGCTGTTTGGTTCGCTCAGGCGGACTCTCAGTTCGCCCTGCGAGGCATCACCGCGGACGACACCCGCTTCCACCATGTTGTGGCAGCACTCGGTTCCGCCACCGCGGCCCACGCCTTGAGCCTCCTCGAGCACCCGCCGGCTGCTGACAAATACGACGCACTGAAGACACTCCTCCTCGACGCTTTCGCCCTCTCACCGGCAGCACGCGCACGGCGCCTGCTCGCTCTGCCCGAGCTCGGCGACACGCGCCCGTCAGAGCACATGGACTATATGCTCTCGTTGCTCGGTGAGCACTCTCCGGATTTTCTGTTCCGCGAGCTGTTCCTTTGCCAGCTGCCTCACCCGGTACGCCTCGCCCTGGCTGGCACGTTGATCACGGATTCCCGCGCCCTCGCCAGGGAAGCCGATAAGATCTCCTCGGCGGGCCAGCACATCGGCGCGGTTAGCTGGAGCCCGCCGCCGTCCGAGGCGACGCCCACGACGCCCGAGCGCCCTGCGCGGTTGGAGGCCGAACTGCCGGTGCAACTGGCGGCCGCTACGCCGCACCGCCCGCTTCCGACACGACGGCCGGGGCCTCCACCTGACCGGGCATGGTGTTATTACCATGCCAGGTTCGGACACAAGGCTCGGACGTGCCGGCCCCCGTGCACTTTCGGCAGGTCGGGAAACGGCCGGGCCGGCGTTCATTCCCAGCCATGAGCGCCGGCCACTCGGGCAACTTGCTGTTTATTCGGGACAAAGCGTCTGGGCGGCGTTTCCTGTGTGACACCGGCGCCCAACTGAGCGTCATACCCGCCTCTGAGCAGGACAGGTGGGACGCTGTTTGCGGCCCCTCTTTGGTCGCTGCTCATGGCTCGGCCATACGCACTTTCGGCCCACGCGTCGTCACCCTCTGCTTCGGCAGCCAGCGTTTTCAATGGACTTTTGTGACCGCCTGCGTCCCTATGGCTTTGCTGGGCGCCGACTTCCTCTGCGCACACGGGCTGCTGGTCGACGTCAAACGTCGTCGCCTTGTCAACGCCGAGACCTTCAGCTCCCTGGCGTGCACGATGAGCAGCTCCACGCCAACCGAACTGGCGTGCGCCCTCCCGGCAGCGAACGAGTTCGCTCGCCTGCTCGCGGAATTCCCGGCCCTCACGCGGCCGACGTTTTCGCCCGTCGCGGTGCGGCACGGGATTGAGCACCACATACCCACTACGGGCCCGCCGGTCTACGCCAGGGCCCGCCGCCTCGACCCGGCCAAGCTCGCCGTGGCGAAGGCTGAGTTCGATGTGTTGGAGCACCTCGGCATCGTGCGGCGCTCCGATAGCGCGTGGGCCTCGCCACTGCACATCGTGCCAAAGCCGGGGGATGGATGGCGCCCGTGTGGCGACTACCGCCGTCTCAACGACGCTACCACCCCCGACAGGTACCCGATCCCGCATATTCAGGACTTTTCCGACCGTTTGGCAGGACGGGTCATCTTTTCGAAAATTGACCTGATATGGGGCTACCACCAGGTACCTGTCCGGGCGGCCGACGTCCAGAAGACGGCCATCATCACGCCGTTCAGCCTGTTCGAATTTTTGCGGATGCCTTTTGGCCTCAAGAACACGGCCCAGGCGTTCCAGCGCTTGATGGACGGCGTGCTGCGCGACCTGCCGTTTCTTTTCGTCTATCTGGACGATATCCTCGTCGCCAGCACGTCCCGCGCCGAGCACCTACTCCACCTCCGAACACTGTACGGTCGCCTCAGCGAGCACGGCTTAATTGTCAACCCGGTCAAATGCCACTTCGGCGTGACGACCGTTGACTTTTTGGGCCACCGCATCACCAAGACCGGGGCCGTGCCACTGCCGACCAAGGTCGAGGCCATCACCACGTTCCCGCGTCCCCGTTCCATCAAGGGCCTCCAAGAGTTCCTCGGCATGGTGAATTTTTATCACTGATTCGTGCCCCGCGCTGCTCAGCTCATGCGGCCCCTTTACGAGGCCCTCCGGGGCAAGCCGGCCAAGCATGACATTGTTTGGTCCGCGGCCATGGACGCGGCCTTTGCCAGCGCCAAACGGGCCCTCGCCGACGCAATGCTGCTGGCTCACCCGGTGCTCAACGCGCCCATTGCCCTCACTACGGACGCCTCCAACTACGCGGTGGGCGCCATCCATGAGCAATGGGTGGACGGGGTTTGGCAGCCACTCGCTTTTTTCAGCCGGCAACTCCGGCCGAATGAGTTGAACTACAGCACGTTCGACCGCGAGCTGCTCGGGCTATTCCTGGCCGTTCGCCATTTCCGACACCTCCTGGAGGGCCGCCCATTCATGGCTTTCGTCGACCACAAGCCATTGGTCTACGTAATGGCTAAGGTCATGGAGCCGTGGTCGGCCCGCCAGCAGCACCACCTCTCCGCCGTGTCGGAGTTCACCACGGACATCCGGCACGTCGCTGGCAAAGACAACACCGTGGCCGACTGTCTTTCTCGGGCCAGCGGTCCACCTCGGCGTGGACTTCGCACTCATGGCGGCCGACCAGACCACCGACGCCTCGGTGCAGGCACTCCGTGCAGCGGACACGGGCCTCCGCCTGGCCGACATTCCCTTCGCGGGCACCGTCCTGCTCTGCGACGTCTCCCAGGGCCAGCCTCGCCCCATCGTGCCTGTTTCCTGGCAGCGCAGCATCTTCGCCTCCATCCACGGCCTTTCTCACCCGGGCCGGAAAGCTTCTAAGAAGTTGGTGTCGGCGCGTTTCGTCTGGCACGGCCTTCGACGAAACATTCGCGACTGGGCCAATGCCTGCACGGCCTGCCAGCGGGTCAAGGTCCACTGCCACACCCAGGCCCCGCTGGCACCTTTCGCCATGCCTGAACGGCATTTCGATCACGTCCACGTGGACCTGGTGGGTCCCCTGCCCCCCTCGCGGGGGTTCACCCACCTGCTCACCATGGTGGACAGGACCACCAGGTGGCCGAAGGCCATGCCCCTCGCCTCCACCACCACCGCCGACGTGGCGCAGGCGTTCATCGCCACCTGGGTCGCGCGCTTCGGCGCACCAGCGGACATCTCGTCCGACCGCGGCCCACAGTTCACGTCTGAGCTTTGGGGCACGGTCGCCCGTTCGTTGGGGGTCATGCTGCACCGCACCAGGGCCTACCACCCCCAAGCCAACGGGTTGTGCGAGCGGTTTCACCGCTCCATGAAGGCCGCACTCATGGCCGGCCTTCAGGATGACGGTTGGGCCAACCGGCTGCCGTGGGTCCTTTTGGGCCTTCGCACGGCCCCCAAGGAAGACCTCCAGGCGTCCGCCGCCGAGCTCGTCTACGGCCAGCCACTCCACATCCCGGGCGAATTCGTGCCTGACGCTACCAGTCCCTGGTCCGCCGCTCGCCAGCGCTCGGACCTCCAGGAGGCCGCCCGACGATTTGCCCCCGTGCCGACGTCCCGCCACGGTGGCCCCCAGTCCTACGTCCCCCCGGCGCTTCGCACAGCAGAGTACGTCTTTGTGCGTCATGACGCGCACCGGGGGCCACTCCGGCCGCCGTACGACGGGCCCTTCCGGGTCCTGCGATGGGGCGACAAGTCTTTCATCGTCGACTTCGGCGGCCGGCCGGACCGGATTTCTGTGGACCGCCTCAAACCGGCGCACATGGACGTCGACCGACCACCACGGTTGGCCCTTCCTCCGCGGCGAGGCCGCCCCCCGTCCACAGTTTCCCCCGCTCGACCACCCACCACCACGTCGGACCCCTCCCCACGACCCTCCAGGGGTCGCTTCGGCCGGGTCATCCGGACCCCCCTTAAATTGACCCTGCCGGTGCAGGTCGATTCTGGAGGGGCGTGTGTAGCGGTTACCGCTGGATGCACACAATCGCCTTGCAACGGCCAGAACACGGCCAGACGCGCCTCTCCCGGGCATGCCCGGACTCACTGTTCCCGGGCATGCCCGAACCTCCCGGGCACGCCCGGTCTCGTCTTTCACAGGCATGCCCGCTCTCGCCTTTCCAGGGCTCGCCCAGAGCATCCGGGCATGCCCGCTATCGCCTTTTCAGGGCTCGCCCAGAGCGTCCGGGCACGCCCAGCCTCGACTTGCCAGGCCGCAGCCAAACACGCCCGGGCAGGTCCAGACTCGCCTTTCCAAGGCTCGCCCTTGACACCCGGGCATGCCCGGTATAGCTTTTGCCGGGCAAACTTCCCAACATAAATGTGTATATATATTGCTGCCCGATAAACGGGCTTGTCAGAATACCTGAGCTGTTTTGTTTCAATAAAGCAACTCGGACGAATTCCGTCTTTAGTCGCGTCAATTCTTTCAACTCGCGTTGGAGCGCAGTTCCTTCAACATCATAAAGTACACCAACCACAGGCACAAATAACCAATGTAACGTGTTAGAGTGAGTGATATAATAGACACTGTGCAACGCCAATAATTTCCAGAATTTTTTTTAATGAATTTTACAATATTTATTTTAATTCAATTAAATTAAATACTTAAACACTGTTGAATACAAATCGCCTAATTGTTACATCCACTATCCTCCAGTTTAGCAGTACGTGGACATGTTAAATAGGGTGGTATATGGGGGTGATGTAGAAGACTGCTTCAATAGTGCTTAATATTCGGAATTTTTCTTTTTAACAATATTAACTTCATTATTATATTTAAATTGAAGGATATATTCCATGATGTAACATATTCTATGAACTCTCAAGATGGTTCTCAATGTCACTTCCTTGCAAAAGACTGACACTGATTTGTACACAGATGATGTCTATCCTGTAAATGTGGAAGGCAGACAACACAACAATGATTCATCTGTCACAGAAGATTCAGATGATATTCACCAGACAAACGGAAGTGCTTCCTGTTTTGCAACTGGTGAGTGGAAACGCAAAAAATTAACATACAATCTTTTGTGTTGAGAAAATACATAATTTTTGGTGATGAATATTTTGCATTTTAATTTTGACCAGAAAAATTAAAATGTGTTCTTTGTTTCTGTAGAACAATCCAGAAGAAATATGGGACAAATAAGGTCCAGTCGCAGCTTGACGGTGAAGAAGAAGCCTTTTTTGAAGAAACGATTATGACATGAAGACTCGCTTCTTATAAAATATAAGTTCATGTCTGGGCCTCGCAACACCAAGATTAATATTAAACTAGCCGAAACCCGTGGAACATCCATGGAAGGGTGGATGTGGTGTAAGGATAGAGTGTACCATTATGGATGGCATAGGGGATTTGCTTGTCCGAGTAAGAGTTCGGATGAAAGATGAGAATGAATAGTGCGTATATGCACAACGTTCGCCGACACCGGCACAAATGCACGCTCTGGATTGTCCACTCAGTGGACGGCTTGCTTTCGCTTTCGCCTGTCCAATCAGTGGACGGCTTGCTTCGCCTTCGCCCAGCAGACGCCAATACGATGGCGTCGTAATATGGCGTCGTATTGGCAGTTAATCGGATGCTTTTGGGTCCCAACGTTGGCGAATTCAGATTTTTCGAGTATGTCTGTACGTGACAAACAAAGAGCGCGGTTCGTAGATCGTAAATCCATTCGTGCCGTGGGCATCGGGTCACTGGGTGCGGCGTAAAAGGGATAAAAAAAGTCGAGTCCTTACGCTATTATTATATAGACTAGCCGAAACCCGTGGAACATCCACGGAAGGGAGGATGTGTTGTATGGATAGAGTGTACCATTATGGATGGCATCGGGGATTTGCTTGTCCGAGTAAGAGTTAGGAAGAAAGATGAGAATGAAGAGTGCGTATATGCACAACGATCGCCAACACCGGCACAAATGCATGCTCTGGATTGTCCACTCAGTGGTGGCACTGAGTAGAGCGCATACCTCCGCCAGGTGGACATTTTATGATTCGTATCCACTGATAGGCTGGATCTGGATCCGACATGAACCAAAATCGAATCAGCTTGTTCTTGTCATCTAAACAACTCATTTAACCAACTCGTACACAACTTTTTGAAATATGCTATATATCGTTTTAGGGCCCCATCTCTCAATGGTCATGAATCGCTTAATAAATTAAAAATTCCCGTATCCGGATCCGGATTCGAATCTTCACCAAAATTGAATCAATTCATCCTCGTCATATACCTAACCTGGTCACCAAGTTTCGTCCGAATCCATCCACAACTTTTTGAGATATCCTGTTCATAGACAAACAGACAGGCGGGGGTGAAAACACAACCTCCATCCACCTTTGGTGGTGGAGGGAAAGAAAGCGCGCCAAATGGTAAACCTTTTATAGAACTCCTTTTTGTGGCTCTCTAATGATCGATCCCCTCCGAACCCCCACCCTTACCCTACTCTGTTTCCTTCTCACCCCTTTGCTCCTCCGTCACAGTTTACCCTAAAATACACGCCCTAAAATGAAAGATCCTTTTTATAATCTCGGACACTCCATCCCTTGGCACAGCCGTTACCTGGCACTCCGGCACGCACACTGCAGCACTATTAGCCTGTTCGTTCATGGCCATGCCCATGGAACATCCACGGAAGGGAGGATGTGGTGTATGGATAGAGTGTACCATTATGGATGGCATAGGGGCTTTCCTTGTCCGAGTAAGAGTTAGGAAGAAAGATGAGAATGAAGAGTGCATATATGAACAACATATTTATTGCAATATAAAACACTGATCTGCTCAGGGCTGCGCGCCCCGTGTATATCGTGAGGCCACGCCTCTCTCCCTGGCGTGGCCCACCCCCACTTGGTGTGCGGGGTGATGTCACCACGTCAGTGCTTTCGTGTCCACCACAGCAATCTACTTAAATGACAACGCTACGATATACTTTTGAAAAATGAATGGATTCGTAATAGGAATCGGCATAGCGCCATTCTGGGAGTGTTACATCTCGCCACCTGCTACACCGCTCTGAGTTATGAGGATTTATGCAACGCACCCCGAGTATCGCAACGTCACTCCATTTAACTTTATTAAAATGACGATAAAGACGTTTCCTTATATATCCTAATTTAAAATGTTCAAGGGAATAAAAAGACCATTTGGTTCACACCACCCATCACACCACTCGACTGTCCAATCAGCGGACAGCTCGCATCGCCTTCGCCCAGCAGACGCCAATATGATGGTGTGGTAAGATGGCGTCGTATCGGCCGAGAATCGGATGCTCTTGGGTCCCAAAGTCGGCGAATTCAGATTTTTCGAGTATGGCTGTACATGATAAACAAAGAGCGCGGTTCGTAGATGGAAAATGCATTCATGCCGTGGGCATCGGATCACTGGGTGCGGCGTAAAAGGGATAACAAAGTCGAGTCCTTACGGTATTATTATATAGATTATTATTTAGATAGCTCTTAAAGGTCCACAGCCACGGAATCTCACTTAAAATGCATTTGATGTTATCTAAATGTCTTTTTATGGTGAATTCAAATATGGCATTGATTTTTTGTTATATTCACTCTGAAACATTAAAAATGAAAGAAAACCGAACCACTTGGGAACGCCCCTAAAAATTCTGCCCCATACCTCAAAGCCGATGACGTAATCCATGTGACGTCACCTCCAGAACGCAGCTCGCTCGCAAGCATGCTCCACGTGCATTTGCTTGATACAAAACAAACACTTATTTTAACTCTGATTTACATTCCGTTTCCACTTTTAGTGAGAAGTAGGGGTCTGTGCAACCATTCATAAACTTTATTTGGTGCAAATCGGATAATGTTTAGCCGAGTTACCTCAGACCGCGAGTTGTTATTTATATATTAATTAACACATAGTTGAGTACGTGCAGGCAGCTCCACGGAGCGACCTTGCGGGCTTGTTTTAACTCCGATTTACAATCCGTTTCCACTTTTAGTGAGAAATAGGGGACTGTGCAACCATTCATAAACTTTATTTGGTGCAAATCGGATAATGTTTAGCCGAGTTACCTCAGACCGCAAGTTGTTATTAATATATTAATTAACACATAGTTGAGTACGTGCAGGCGGCTCCACAGAGCGACCTTGGGGGCTTGTTTTAACTCCGATTTACATTCTATTTCCACTTTTAGTGGGAAGAAGGGGTCTGTACAACCATTCATGAACTTTATTTGGTGCAAATCGGATAATGTTTAGCCGAGTTACCTCAGACCGCGAGTTGTTATTAATATATTAATTAACACATAGTTGAGTATGTGCAGGCGGCTGCACGGAGCGACCTTGCGGGCTTGTTTTAACTCCGATTTACATTCTATTTCCACTTTTAGTGGGAAGAAGGGGTCTGTACAACCATTCGTGAACTTTATTTGGTGCAAATCGGATAATGTTTAGCCAAGTTACCTCAGACCGCGAGTTGTCATTTATATATTAATTAACACATAGTTGAGTACGTGCAGGCGGCTCCATGGAGCGACCTTGCGGGCTTGTTTTAACTCCGATTTACATTCTATTTCCACTTTTAGTGGGAAGAAGGGGTCTGTACAACCATTCATTAACTTTATTTGGTGCAAATCGGATAATGTTTAGCCGAGTTACCTCAGACTGGGAGTTGTTATTTATATAATTCACACATAGTTGAGTACGTGCAGGCCGCTCCGCGGAGCGACCTTGCCGGCTTGTTTTAACTCCGATTTACATTATATTTCCACTTTTAGTGAGAAGTAGGGGTCTGTGCAACATTCATGAACTTTATTTGGTGCAAATCAGATAATGTTTAGCCGAGTTACCTCAGACCGTGAGTTGTTATTTATATAATTCACACGTTGTTGAATACGACCCGGGTATCGCAACGTCACTCCATTTCACTTTATTAAAATGACGATAAAGACGTTTCCTTATATATCCTAATTTTAAATGTTCAAGGGAATAAAAAGACCATTTGGTTCACACCACCCATCACACCACTCGACTGTCCAATCAGCGGACGGCTCGCATTGCCTTCGCCCAGCAGAAGCCAATACGATGGTGTCGTAAGATGGCGTCGTATCGGCCGTTAATCGGATGCTTTTGGGTCCCAAAGTCGGCTAATTCAGATTTTTCGAGTATGGCTGTACGTGGTAAACAAAGAGCGCGGTTCGTAGATTGTAAATCCATTGGTGCCGTGGGCATCGGGTCACTGCGTGCGATGCAAAAGGGATAACAAAGTCGAGTCCTTACGGTATTATTATATAGATTCAACAAATTAAACAAAAAGGATCTAAAAAGGCGAATACGTTATCACTATCAGTGCAATGTGTGCAGAATGGATTTTGCTTCAACGAGTGACATCAAAATACACAGGAGGATCCACACTGGAAAACGCCCCCACAAGTTATCTGTCTGTGATGAAGGTTTCTCTAGTAACAGCCTTTTTAATAGACATATGAAGATCCATGCAGTAGAGCGACCTTACAAATGCTCGATATGTGATAAAGGTGTCTCTCGAAAATTCAGTTTGAAGTCACACAGGATGGTCCATACAGGAGAGCGACCTTACAAATGCTTGATATGTGACAAAGGTTTCTCTCGAAAATTCATTTTGAAATCACATAAGATGGTCCATACAGGAGAGCATCCTCAAATATGCATGATATGTGATAAAGGTGTCTCTCAAAACAGCAATTTGAAATTACATATGAGGATCCATACAGGAGACGGCCTTACAAATGCTCCATATGTGATAAAGGTTTCTCTCGAAAAAACAATTTGAAATCACATATGAAGATCCATACAGGAGAGCGACCGCACAAATGCTCAATATGTGATAAAAGTTTCTCTCGAATAGGCCATTTGAAAAGGCATATGAGGATCCATACAGGAGAGCGACCTTACAAATGCTCCATATGTGATAAAGGATTCTCTCGAAAAAACAGTTTGAAATCACATATGAGGATCCATACAGGAGAGCGACCCCACAAATGCTCGATATGTGATAAAAGTTTCTCTCAAATAGGCATTTTGAAAAGGCATATGAGGATCCATTCAGGAGAGTGACCTTACAAATGCTCCATATGTGATAATGGTTTCTCTCAAAAAAGCCATTTGAAAAGGCATATGAGGATCCATTCAGGAGAGTGACCTTACTGATGCTCAATATGTGACAAAGGTTTCTCTCAAAAAAGCAATTTGAAATCACATATGAGGATCCATACAGGAGGGCGGCCTTACAAATGCTCCGTATGTGATGAAGTTTTCTTTCAAAAAAACCATTTGAAATCACATATAAAGATCCATTCAGGAGAGTGACCTTACAAATGCTCAATATGTGACAAAGGTTTCTCTCAAAAAAGCAATTTGAAATCACATATGAAGATTCATACAGGAGAGCGACCTTACAATGCTTGACATGTGATAAAGGTTTCCTTGAAAAATGCGATTTGAAAACGCATATGAAGATCCATACAGGAGTGCGACCTTACAAATGCTCGATATGTGATCAAGGTTTCTTTGAAAAATGCGATTTGCAAACGCATATGAAGATCCATACTGGAGAGTGACATCACAAATGCTCGATATGTGATAAAGGTTCCTCTCAAAAAAGCAATTTGAAATCGCATATGAGGATCCATGCAGGAGAGCTGAAATCTGAAATAGCAGGATATGAAAAATGAGGTTAAGAGGATAAGAAAATGACAGCTTAAAAAAAAAAAAGTAAAATTTATTAATTTGGTTCTCTATCTTCTCAATCTCTTTATCTGATATTGGATCTCATTGTGCTTCTCTCAGGGTTTTTCTTCAGTTGCCAATTTGTAATTCTTGTTTCTGTACTTGTCAAGTATCCAGCCACTTTCCATTTGAGGTTTTTGATTGTGATCTGTGTTTCGGAATTTTGTTTTCTGTCTGATTTGGTTGTGTTTCTTGACCCTGTTTGGTTATGCCCAGGTGGCATCTTTCCATGGCAGTTTGGACATCAATTATTTCTTAATCTTTGCTGTCGTCCGTTTCATTGACATGTGATATGGGGAGAATAACCTTGTTGTAAAATTGTTTATCAGAAGACGTCTCCTGTGTTTTTACGAAACTTGAATTTGTGAAGGGTTTGGGAATAAAAAGAGGTACTAAAAGCACAAATGCACTGTCTGTGTTTTTGCGAATTATCTGAAAGGTACCCGTCAATGAAGGGGGTTCGTAGTTGTCTGGCCTGAAATGAGAAATTTACTTCGGAGTGTGTATTGGTAGAAACGGGAATGCAATTTAAATATTCAGTGAGCATATGTCGCAATGGGTGGAGCTGGTAACCTCGACAACCTCTTTTCCATTCTATCAGTGAAGATTTCCAATCCGTGCTTGTTGTATCTCCGAAGTACTGCTTGAGAGGTGCAGGGGGTGCAAGGGGTGGAAAGGGTTTAAAGGGTGTAAAGGAGTGAAGGTGAAGTCAAAAAATTACCTCGGGTTCGTAAATAAATCAACTCGGGAGTGCACCACGGAAATAATGGGCCAAATGACATCATCATGACTGCTTAAAACTTCTATTGAGGTTCATTGTTGTAAAACGTCTCATTGTGGAAGGTTTTGTAGTGATTAACTTTGGGAGTTCAAAGTGGCAAGGTCACAAAAAAACAGTAAAACAACAACTCACCTTATTGTGAGTGAGGTAGATGTGTTGTCGGTTTACCCGTTGGCATGAGGTGGCTTGTAGATGGCGGCACGTGGGTTTTTGGCAGGCATTGCATATAAGGATATACCTCGTTTATGATGATGTCCCACCAGTGCTGTAATGACTCCAAATATTGTTTTGTTTTTTTCACCCCTTCTGACTTGTGTCATTGAACGCGAGGCTGTTCTGGCTTTAATTTAATGTATTTGTTTAATCTGCACTGCTTGTAATTTCAAACTGCAACCAATGGGAACTTATAACGAACGGCCTCAGTTAAAAATGCACCAGTTGGCCCGATCACCCAAGATCATCACGACTTAATTAAATGAGATATTCGAAATCTGTTTTGTTGTCAGACAATCGTAACGCATTCTCTAAACAACGATATAGGGATACGAATAAAAATTGATTGTTTAAAACTGTAGGATGTATATTTTTGTGTGTATATTTGGAGGTGTAGATTTCGTAAAGTTAGCCAAGTGGTAACCTTTTTTCAACAAACAACTTTTTTCACCCTTGAGAGTGATGTTGGATGAGCACCCAAATTACCTTTAAATCGATGTATTGGTTGTGTTTGTACTATTTTGGTTTTTGAATGATTGGCGCAATTGCGAGGTAACGTGACTCCTTCTTTACCAATCATGTTAAAGGCTTAAATTAAGTTCTTTTTAACATCTATGTCACCAGTCCTATGTTTAGCGGATGAGAGATTGGAATGAAATCGAGATGACATATATATATCTGCACATCACAAGCTTAATTAAAACAATATCTGACATGGACATTGTTTTCAAGTGACTTTATTCCACACCATAATTGAAGTAAAACTCACGTTATCAACATCATAATATCTGCCAAGTAAATTATCTTAAAATAACTTTATTTCATAAACATTACTGGTAGCTACAGTAATTATACATAAGCTCAAACATTTTTGTTGTTAGTGTTGACATTGTTTCTTTGCAGACTATGTTGGTAGTTATTCAATCTTCTTGGGGCAAAATATAGAAATCACTTGGCGATCTTACTCTAGAACATGCAACATACACCTGACCATGTGGAAAGTAGGATAACTTCAGATGGAGGCCTGCAACTGTAAGGGTCTGTCCTTGTGCTTCATTTATAGAGATTGAAAAACACTTTTATTGGAAATTGCAATCACTTGAACAGAAATGGATAATCTGATGGGATCATTGGAATCCTTGGAATGAATACTTCTTCACCCTTACATTTCCCTGTTGTTATTGTGGCCTCTAAGACATGTGGCAGCATCTTCTTTATTGCCAATCTTGTCCCATTGCATCATTTTGGTGCATCGAGATTTTTCACTGGAATGATTGGAATCCCAACTTCCAAGAGTAAAATATGGTGTGGCATTCCTGGTGGTATCAAAGACTTGAGAAACTCTTTGAAGCTTGATTCAGAATATTGTGAAGCATCATCATCATTTGGTACAGTGTCTATTTACGTGACGCTTCTTTTCCTGGAATTTATTTTATCAATTGTATGTTGATCTTTTCTACATCAGAATTCTTGGGACCGAAGATTACCCTTCCACAAAGCCAATCAATGTCTTGTGATATTGCTTAATAGTGGGGAAGACATTACTGTTAAGTTCTTCTTCATCTTTTACATTAATTCCACATCGATTTGGGATTATAATTTGGTTTAAATTGGGAGCTAATGAAATATTGCCAGCTCCAATATCAAGGAGTAATTTGGCAAATTTCCCAACTTTCTCATCCTCTGAAAGATGAACTATCACATTCACTGTCAATGTAAATGACACAACTTTACCCCAAGGAGGAGCTGCCTTCAGACTTGCTTGATTTTCATCTGCTTCAGTTCCTCTTTGTATAATGAGGAGAATTTGTCAGAAATCCCCAGAAAGAATCAATGGAGTTCCTCCCATAGCATGACTACTTTCCTTTAAGTATTGGAGTGTATTATCTAATGCCTGAACACTTTTTTGTGTGACGTAGTGCACTCGTCCCAGATGATAACATTGGATTTCTCAAGACATTGCCCTTTGCAGAGCCTTTGTCAATATTGCACGTTTGTTTCTCCTCATTTTGTGTGTTGAGTGACAGTTTGAATGTGGAATGAGCTGTCCTACCATCAGGCAAGAGAGTAGTTGCAATTTCTGAAGATGCAACTGCCAGTGCAATATGCCCCTGTGATCTTACCTTTGCTCGGATTAACGTTAAAATGAAAGTTTTACCTGTACCATCAGGTGCATCTATGAAAAGCAGACATCCTTCATTACCATCAATAACCTCCATGATTTGCCTATTTATGGCTGCTTGGCTATGCAAAAGCTTTCTTTCATTCTCCTGAACAAACTGTGCAAGTTCTTATTTGTCATGATGTCATATGTATCTCCTTTAACAGTTCTCTCGTTAATTCACATGTTGTTATATTAGGTCTTTTGAATTCCATAATGATTCAGATCATGTCCTCTAAAATCCATAACTTTGTCTTCAATCATCATGTGAGGTTCATTGAAAATTTCATTACCATAAGTCATTTCTAAATCATGAGATTCTCTATGAATTCTGTGGAAGATATCCACAGGCAGGCTCTCTTTATGAAAATTCCGTAGTTGTTGGGGTTCAGTTCCGGCACACTGTGTTATGAGAATGGCAAATAAATGTCGCAGTCGTCTCGGAGAGTGAGTAATCGCAGCTTCTTCAAGTGTTTTTTTTCCAGTGTAGGTCATCTTCCAGTAAGCCATGTTTCAGTTTCTTCAGTTTCTTTCAGTTTATTTCACTGGGCATCTTCCAGTTTTCATCTTTCAGCAGGCTTTTGTAGTCCCTGTCTTTAAAGGCCCTGGTGAGTAATCAGATCCTTCTAACTCTTGGCCTGTTAGCCTCCTACCCATTATCAGCAAAGTATTATCCTTGATATCCTTGATACAATTCTTGATAAAACATCCTTGATATATCAATTCATGATATTATCCTTGATATATTATCCTTGAATTACTCTTGATAAAACAACAATTCATGACTCATCTAGAAACCCACAACCTTCTAACTGATGTTCAGTATGGCTTTAGACGGTCAAGGTCTTCTGGTGATGTGCTATCCCTAATCACTGAACATGTGAATGGGGTTTTGGGTCATTGTGGAAAAGCCAGGGTTGTTGCTCTCGACGTCTCAAAGGCTGAAATCATATGGCATTTCTGGAGAATTGCTTGATACAATCTCTGACTTCCTTACAAATCGTCAAATCTCTGTGGTACATGAGGGACAGTAATCCCCTGTGCATTATATGAATGTTAGTGTTCCTCAGGGATGCTGATGTTAGCGGAAGGGGATCGTGGGAGAGATGGCCCGGACACCATCTTCACGGTGGTGGAGATATGCTGGTGGATCTGTCCCTCAAATAAACGGTCTTGTTCATGACGATCAGTGCCATTGTTTAGCATTTTTTGAGCGACACAACATTTGCTAAGGAAATTGGGAGAATTTCTGATTTCCTCACCGGCGCCATTTTTGGCTTTACCAGGCAAACCATTCCTTCCATGGCCTCGGTGGTTGTCATCCTTTCATACCTACCTGCTTGCAATGAATCTGCAAAATGCGAAGGATTCACAGAGATGGCCTTTGCTGATACACTGCCTGGGCATGGAGGGTCAATGCATTTTCTTGACGCTGGGTCCTGCACCCACCTATGCAGCAGCCATTGCCATGCTTGCTGCGCATTTCGGAGCCACTCGGAGCACCCTCATTCAATGGTTCAAATTCCGACAAGGCCAGAGGCCCAGTGAGTCAATTCTCCAATACATTTATACATTGAGAGAATTAGCACTTCCTTATAAATTTTGTGCACTTCACGATGAGATGATTAGAGATCAACTGATCGAGAAAATATCGAGTGTACAAGTGAGGGAAAGACTTTTACTCAAATCTGATGACCTAACCTTGACTAAACCCATAAAGATAGCCAGTCAAGTGGAAGCAGCTTACCACAGTGCACAAAAACTTATCAGAACAATCTCACCTGCCACAGCTACAGACTGCGCAGTTCAGGGATTTCGGCAAACTCTCACACCAGATGCCACTGAGCTCACAGTGCAACATACACAGCAGCACCCCACACGTTCTACACTGCATTGTTGAAACTGTGGGTCCACTAGGCACGAGTCCAGAGCTGCTATTTGCCCTGCCCAAGGCCAACGGTGCAGAAATTGTGGAAAATTTAACCACTTTGCCAGGTGATGTCACTCCACCTCAACACAAGCAACCGTTGAACCACAGACCTCGTATACTGCACCAGCCAAAATCTATTTTGTCCAATCAACTTCATCAAATTTAAAAACGTGTTGTCTTTCTCAATGACATGTGCATACCTCTGCTCCCGGACACAGGTGCCAAGGTGTCTCTCCTGAATTTGGAAATGTACAGACGATATTTTTCTGACATGACCCTGCATCGGGCCTCTCCCACCCTCACTGGTTACAGACATGCCAAAAATTGGCATAATGGGCACATTACAGCTGTCAGTACGTCATGGTGTCCAGTCTCTTTTGGTTCACGAGTTATTAAGTGACCACTATATTCGTCATGTGTGTGTGTGTGTCTGTCTGTGTGTGTGGCTGTGTGTGTGTCTGTCTGTCCGCCCGCAGCACAACTACCCGATGATATCATCCGATCTTGATTAAACTTGGGTGGGAAGTTGATATCATGATCTAGTTGTGTCCTGCCTCGAGTGGGCGTATTGCGCTCATTTTGGGTAAAGCCACGCCCGAAAAAGATGTCTTTTCAGGGGTAATCGATTTCAAGCTACGTCTTCTCCGAGGGGTTTGGTGGAATCTGACAGGTTTCGATATTTGGTTCGGCCAATGTCAAGTGTCTCACCTCACGCAGCTCGATTTTTCATTTTTTTTAATCTTTATTTTTTTCATTATTATTATTTTATTTTTTCCTTTTTATTTTTCACCGAATTTTCGGCATTGTGTAGCTGACGAACCTCATGACTGTTTAAGCATTATTTTCTATCTCGTTTTAAGGTCACGAACCTTCGTTTTGACATGTCCGTGCCTGTTTCGGTAACAGTCCGTCCTTTGTCATTGAATGCCGCTCGCTTGTGAACCATCGTTGTCTCCTGACTTGTCTAAGTTTACATTCTACATTACAAAAAACGGTGATAATTGAATGGGCCACGACCTGATTACTTCTTTTGGGTCTTCCTTGATGGATTATAGTGGCATGGCCATATTGCAAGTGTCCTCCCCCTGGCGGCAACAATGGCCTGCACGCTTTGATGGTTTAGGCATCCTCTCTGCATTTGTTCACAAACTCAAAGTAAATCCTGCTGTGGCTCCGGTTATTCAGCCACTACGCCGCATTCCCCTTGCCTTGTGGGATCAGGTCGCGACTAAATTGAATGTCCTCTTGGAGACTGGCATAATAGAGCCTATCAATGCATCAATGGAATACTGCTCTCCCCTCTGCGCTGATGCTCCTGCCTCACATCGAGCTCGTCTTCACGCTGTTGAAACCAAAGCATTCAGAATCATTGGAATTTCCTGCGATGAAGCTAACTCCAAGGGCCTTTCACTCACTCACTGCAGGCAGGTTGGTGGCCTTTCCGTCTTTTACCGACTCCTCTCCGGCCTTGCCCCCCCCCAGCTCTCTCTGGGCTCGGTCCCCCAAATATTCCTACAGGTCGCACAAGATCTGCCTGCAACCCTCTTATGGTTAAACTGACAAAATCAAGACTCTCTGCTCACCTTCACTCCTTCATTCCTCTTTTCTCCTGCCTCTGGAACAAACTCCCTCAATCTGTTCAATCCCACTCCTCCCTCTAGGTCTTTAAAACAGCTGTTCACCACCATCTCTTATCTTCCCCCATCCAAAACGTTGATCTTTTCTACCCCCGCTAATTTCACCCCAAATCCACTTTTTTGAAATACCAACTTCTGTCCTGGAAGTCCTTGGTGTTCTTGTGTTTTATACTTCTCCCATCCCCCCCCCCCCCCCCTTCCCACGCCTCCTCCCCCCAAGCCCTCTCCCTCACACACATCTCCCGATGTCCCTGCTCTCAAATGTTGTGTTTGTGTGCTTCCCCTTCTCTCCCCATCTTGTCTACAGCTCCCTCTTTTTATATATTTTGTTTGTCTGATATGTTTGTGAAATAAATGTTAGCTCTTTCACGAGCCTCGATTCTGTATCCAAAAAAAAAAAAAACCCTGGATTTCCAACCTCGTTATAGGAAATAAAAAGCTCAGGGGGCATAGAGTTTGTGTAGACTTGCGTGCGGTGAACATAGCAATTATTCCCGACAAATATCTGCTTCCAACAGCTGAAGACCTGTTTCTACGGCTCTACGGCCTTTTCGAAGTTGGACTTACACCAAGGTTATCGCCAACTTCCCCTTGCTTCAGACAAGAGGGACCTTACGGCTTTTGTGACTCATACCAGAGTTTTTTGTTTCACCCGTATGCCGTTTGGCTTATGCTACACACCCAGCTGTTTTCAAAAGATTATGTCATCCATCTATGCTGGCATACCGGGCATGTCCTTGTACTTAAATGATAAAGTGGTACATGGTCCCAACACCTCAGTACATGTTGAACGCTTGGTCCAAGTGCTCCAGAAACTTGCTCAGCACAACTTAACACTGAATGGCAACAAATGTGTTTTTGCAGTACCCGAAATTGAGTTTGTGGGATTTAAGCTGTCACGTCACGGGATTTCCTCTCTCCAGTCCAATGTGGAAGTGATTCACCGCATCCCTGAGCCTCAGTCTGTTTCTCAGCTGGCCTCCTTTGTAAACATGGCGGCCTACGACATCCGGTTCTTGCCACAGTACTCAGCCATCACTGCACCATTATGTCAGCTTCTTCAGAAGGAAGCCTCCTGGAATTGGACCCCATCCTGTCAAGCAGCCATATACAGGTTGAAAGCTGAGCTCACTACAGCCCCTCTTCTTGCTCATTTTGACATCAACAGTGCCACATTGGTCACCTGTGATGCTTCGGCCACGGCTTTGGGGGCTATTTTGTCCCAGGTGCAGGGTGGCGTGGAGAAACCCATTGCTTTTGCATCCCGTGCCTTGAGTCCCATGGAGCAAAAATATTCCATGGGAGAGAGAAAAAGGCATGGGCCTGCGTTTTGGCATGCAAACGCTGGCATCTGTACCTGTATGGTCAGCCCTTTACACTCTGAACAGATTACCAGGCACTCACGGCTTTGATGTCCACATCAGGCACAGGACACAAGCCACTCTGATTGTACTGGTGGTTGGACTGACTCCAGCAGTACAATTTCCAGCTTCAGCCCACACCTGGACGTCACAATACCGTGGCGGACCACTTATCCAGATCAGTTATGGATGCTCACACTTGTTCTGAACCAGAAGACACATAGCAGGATCTAATACAACTGTTGCATGGACCCCGACATGATGTGGTTATCCTTTCTGGAGCTCGAGCCGGCATCTAAGGAGGACTCTCTTCTCAGTACCCTGCATTCCTAGTGTTGTGGATTTGAGAATCTTGTGTAATTGTTGTAAATATCACCCTCTGTATATGTAATGAATTCTTTGTAAATATCTCCGTTTGGTGTGTAAAGGTCAAAGGTCGTCCTCCTAGTTAATCCATCGCACCTAGCAAATCATAGGTTACCCTTCTAAATAGTTATTTCCTTATTATGTGTATTAGTTTAAGGCTGTGTCTTCCAATAATTGACATTGCATTGCACCGAATTCAAATAAGATAGATCCCCTGTCAAGTGCAAAGCCGCAATTGCCAACTGCATTCGCCCTCCATTGAACACGCGGTCGGTTCGGAGAAGAAAGGCATGTCTCCACCCTCGTCATCGGAAGGAGGAGTGAGCCAGCCCTTGCCGACCAATCGAACACCAAGGGGTTTGGCTTGAGAGGGCGGAGAAAGAACGATCGGGGAGGTTCGCGAAGGTTCGAGGGTGTGGCATATATAACCCGTCACTTGACGCCCCCACATGAGAAGATGATTGAAGCCATGAAGGAAAGGGATGATTGAGGAAGAGAGAAGCGCGTAAGAGTTCACCAAAAGCAGTCCACAGAGAGTGAAGGAGCCTGAACAAAGAGCTCTGGGAAAGGAGACGCTGTTTCAACCAGCCTTGCCACGACAAGCTCCGACGTGTTGCTGCGAGCATCCCGGCCATGTGGACCCGAGTGCGGAGGGGTGGCGGCTGCTCACTCCCGGCCCAACCATTCTCCTGCTCCCACTGAACCTTTCTCTCCTTCAAGCCATTCGTGCCATTCATCCCTGCCTTCATTCCCTGTGTAAGTCTGCTTGTCGTCTGTCTTTTGTGTCTTGTCCCTGGGTATAAGGAAGACTGAATAGGTAAGCTAGAATTGCTCTGTGTCCTTCTGGTCCTTCCATCCTTCTGTAAATTATTTTATTATCTTTCCTCCTCCTTGGTTCTTTTGGTCTTGTACATAATAGTTAGCAATAAATCATATTTGTTCTTCCTACTTTTGCCTTCTTATTCTTCACATCCGTTTCGCTTTCGTGATTTCTCCATTGGACACCTGTGGCGCGATTTTGGCCAACGTTTCAGGATCGGGTTTAGTCTCTGCTAATGGTTCATGCCGCGGTTGCTAATCCGCTCAGCAATTAACATCTGTCCGCGGTCGCGAACGAGGTTGCACACCTGCATCTCCGGAGGGAGCTGTGCAACTTCAGGACTCACGTCGGTCAGTCAAAAACAAGGGGATTAATTCCCCCTTCTGAAGGGGAAAAGGCTGACAGAGAGATCAGTAACACTATATTACAGAGGGATGGCTGGCCATAGTAGCAGACGAACTGATGCCGTTTTCTCCGGTGAAAGACGAGCTATCCTGTTGGAACGATTTTTGTGTGGCACGAGAATGCCGCACAGTGGTGCCAAGTATGCTGCGAGCACAAGTGTTGAGTGTGGCTCAGGAGGGTCATTTGGGCATGGTTAAGGTAAAGCAACATTGCCGTGACCTCGTGTGGTGGCCCAGCATCGACCATGACATGGAAAAATTGGTAAAGGATGGTACGGCTTGTTTCATCAGTAGCAAAGCTGGCAGCCTGTTTCAACTCCATTGCAGCCAGTTCCCTGGCTGTCTAACCCCAAGGAACGCCGACAACTAGACATTTGTGGAGAAATTAGTGGTGTCCCTCACCATCAACGCTATCTGGTGGTCGCATACAATTTACATTCCAAATGGCTTGAGGTTGTTCCTGTGGGATCAGTTACCTCCCAGAACATTATCCACATCCTGGACACACTGATAGCTCGTTGTGGGGTGCCACAGGTCATTACCACAGACAATGGCCCACGGTTCATTTCAGCTGAGTTCACCACGTATCTTAGCGTCAATGGAATTAAACATATCCGCACGGCTGTGCACAACCCACAGGCCAATGGAGGGGTGGAAAGGTTTAACCAAACCCTCAAGAATGGAATTTGAGCACACCTAGCTCAAGGTTGTGCGTTTAAAACAGCCCTACGAAAGACCCTCATGCACTACAGGGCAATTAAGCACACCACCACAGGTGCCTCACCAGCAATGTTAATGACATAATGTCAGCTATTGCTGCCGATGCACAGGCTTCGACCCACGGGGTCTTGCTTCCCCTCACCTACTGCCAGCATTGCCGAACAGCTGAGCCAGCAGCACATGAAGCAACACTTTGACAGAGTACACAGATCAAGGCTACGTGCGATACAGGTTCATGATTGGGTCAGAGTTAAATATCCTCATCGGAAAAACAACATGTAATCATTTTGGTCCTCCACACCTCGTGTGAGCCGACAGCTTGGACCAGTGAATTTCCAGCTTCAGGATGGGTCTAGGTGGCATGCCAGCAGACGAGGTTAAGTGGCTGCCCCTGTGACCCAGCCTTCCAGCCAGGTGGGAGTTGGTATGTGCCCCACCAATACAGGTGATACGGCTGATATAGAAGAAGAGTTTGAACCTGTGGGGGTACTGCAACGACCTCAGAAAACCTGTCAGCACCCCAGTCGTTTTCAGGATTTTGTGACCTCATTCCATACCTGCACTTTGTGGGAGAGGGGAGAAAATGTTGTGTTCTTTCTTACGTGCTTGATTATTCCCGAGTTTGCTGTTGTTGTTGGTGAATTTCCAGATATTTAGGGATTGCTGGGAAGGGATGATGATTTAAGCGGAACGGGATTGTGGGAGAGATGGCCGGGACGCCATCTTGACGGTGTCGGAGATATGCTGGTGGATCCGTGCCTCGAATAAATGCTCTTGTTCATAATGATCAGTGCCATTGTTTAGCATTCATTGAGTGACACAGCATGACCCATGTGTGTGAATGGAGTGAGATTGACTGTGGTGTGGATCGTGTGAATAAATGGTGTGCGCGAGATTGTGAGATGGCCAGTGTGTGTAAATTGTGTGTGCTCGTTTCCGATGCAGCTTGTAAGCGTGCATGGTTTGGGGATGTACGACGGCGCGAGTGGGTGTGGTGAAAGATACGTGGCTGCGCATGTGCGTGTGATGTCTGTGGAGGTTCCGTAGCATGAGCATTGGATGTGGAGAACACTTATAGTCCATGGGCCAGACCAGATATCGGTACCACCCGAGGTGGCAAAAGTTCCATGGTGCCAATTTATTTGTTACACCCATATAAGTAAAATAATATGTGATAGCAATTCCAAATGGGTAGCTTTTTCATTTTTCTTGCAGGAAAGCTGTTTTTGCATTAATCGCGATACCGCAACTCTGCGCTGTTGTTACTAGTATCATCTTCCAAATCATTTTTTTAGCTGAATAGACAATGTAACATGCTTAAATATCTTAGCAAATGGATGTTTGTAATAAAGACATGTATGTTATACTATATAATACATATTCTTGTATTTATTCATGTGTGGAAACTAACTTTTTCTTCAGTTTTAGTGTCTTAGTTAAGAACAAAAAATATGTTGGATGCTGGCAGTGTCCAGTTTTCTTCTGTATTCCGTATACTTGGCCACTGGTGGATACTTCCTGGTAGGTGAGGCAAGAACAAGAGGCTCTGCAATAATTATGTCTATTTAGTTAAGCAGAAAATATATGACAGATATGTAAAGTGCTGATTTCCCCTCATCAGTGGTGATATACATTTGCAGCCTGGTTAGAATAAGTCCAGTCATGAATGCTTGATTTGCTTTCAGATATCAGTCCACTGGTTTCACCAGTCTAATTAAGTGTAATTAAATATAATTAAGGACTGGCAGACTACTAATTTGTGCAACATAGTAATGTGGATTGATAATTCTATGTTGCAGGTGAAAACTGACTGAACATGGCCTCTGACGGAGCAAGCAGCCTGCCACTAAAGCGGCCACGAGTGGAGTGCATCATCCACTGTTCCAATGACAATACAGACAAGCTGGTTTCACTACAAGACATTGACTCATGGAGAACATTGCTGAGGGCAGCCCAGATCAGAAAACATGCAGCAATTTTGAAACTAGCTACGAACCTTCCTGATGGACAGATTCCAACAATCCAGTACCACAGAAAATGTCGCAGTCTCTTCACCATGAAAAGACATCTTGATGGCATCCTCAAATGTGCCAGTGCCAGTGAACCTGCTCAAGACACAGGATCACAGAGAGCAGCTAGACAATGTGCAAGCACATCAAGGACTTATGAGGCAGAGTGCATTTTCTGCCAGAAAGACACCAAGTATGCTAAAGGACAGAAGACGAGAGAAATCCTCATACAATGTCGAGAACTGCGAGCTGACGCCACAATCAGGAATGTAGCCATGGAGAAAATGGACAGCAGAATCCTTGCCATAGTCAGCAGAGACCTGGTAGCTGCAGAAGGTCACTATCATAGGTCGTGCTATCGGTTCTATACCAAAAGAGAGGTTCGCAGTGGACAGGATGCAAGCCAAGATGATGATGCTGAAGCTCAGTATGGCGCTGCTGTGGATCAGGCCTACAATGAGCTGTTCCTGTTCATCAGAAGGGAGCTTTTTGGCAATCCTCAAGTGATGACAATGACTGATCTCTCTTCTAGACTGGTGGCTTCAATGAACTCTCTTGGTATTGCCCATGTAAGGGAATCAACCAAGAAACACATACGACGGAAACTGGAAAGCGAGTTTGCAGACTCCCTGCACATCTTCTCTGAGGGAAAAGGGAAACTCCTCCTGTTTCCAGACAACCTGTCCATATACGAACTTGCCAAACAATACCAATCGCTACAAGCAGAGCTGCATACTCAGAAAGGCCTCCATGCTGAAGATGTGGTCTCCAAAGCAGCCCTGAAAATGAGAGCCGACATCAAGAACCAAGATGCCCCTCAAGCCTGGCCACCGGAAGTCAAACCAGAAGCAGAGGACACTACCATTCCAGAGTCGGTCATGGTCTTCCTGTGCTATCTACTTACAGGTTCCAATGACCCTGATCATGCATCTCAAAGAGTCCAGCGGCTTCTGTGTTCACTCGGCTATGACATGGTATATGCTGTAACACGTGGACTGATAAAGCCCCCGAAGCACATCGTTCTGCCATTCGCTATCAAGTCACTGACCGGGAATGTAGAGTTGATACACATCCTCAACCGACTCGGCCATAGTGTGTCCTATTCTCAGATGGAAGAGATCGACACTGCTCTGTGTCTCCAAAAGCTCTCGCTATCAGGGAGTGATGTTGCCCTCCCAGGTAACATCCATCCTGGCATATTCACAACCTTAGCCTGGGATAATATCGACCGTCTGGAAGAGACCACCAGTGGAGAAGGAACATCTCACAGAGTGAATGGGATTGCCGTACAAGCAAAGCCAATCACCCCAGTGTCCACCAGAACCATGCTGACTGTAGGAAAAACAAAGCAGAGAAGTATTGATGCACCACCACCAATGCTACCAGCATACAACGCTGGACAACGAGTGGGACCACCACAGAGCAAAAGTGCAGATGCTGACACTGCAGCTGAGACTCAGCTCGCCAAAGAGAAGAATCTTGTCTGGGTCATGGCACGCATGTCGCAACAAGAAGAGCAATCAATCAGCAGCTGGACAGGCTTCAACATCCGGACTCGAGATGACGTGACAGTCATTCCAGACAATGTAGGCTACCTGCCTACCATTAATGCTCCAGCGACACAAATGTCGACTGTCAATGAAGTGCTAAACCAGTCACTGAACATCATGCACTCCTTGGACCTGACAAAGATTGTCTGTGTCTTTGACCAGGCACTGTATGCAAAGGCTGTGGAGATTATATGGAAACACCCTGACAAGTTCCAAAACACCATCATCACCAGGCTCGGAGTATTCCACACCATCTGCACACTGATGGGAATAATAGGGAAGCGATTTCAAGATGCTGGATTGCGAGATCTCTGCATCGAGTCTGGTGTGATCGCAGAAGGTTCCATTAATGGTGTCATGGATGGCCGCAAGTACAACAGGGCAGTCCACCTACACAAGAATGTCTATGAGGCACTCACTCGACTGGCCTGGAAGGGTTTCCTCTCGTGGCTGGAAGCCATTCACGCCAACGATGTGGTCCACATGGATGAGACACTGAGGATCATTGACAGCCTCTGCAAAGATATCTCACAGGCATCCCTGAAGCAGGTCCTCGGTGACCGCTCATGCGCACGCATCATGGAACTGTTTAGAATATACCTCGAGTTCCTCAGAGGTGGAAACGGCAGCCTCTCAGCATTCTGGATGTCGTATCTGGACATTGTCGAGATCTTGCTGGGTCTCATTCGAGCATCAAGAGAGGGAGACTGGGTGCTACACCTGGCATCAATTCGTGCAATGATCCCATGGTGCTTCGCATATGACAGGCTGAATTATGCATGCTACCTCCCATACTACTATGCCCAGATGTCCCAGCTGCCCACCACACACCCAGACGTGTATGCTGAGTTCATGCGAGGGGGATTCTCAGTTCAACTCGGTCCCAACAACCCCTTCGGAAGAATCCCTGTCGACCAAACGACCGAAGAGACAGTTAACAAAGACACCCAGACGGCAGGAGGGACAAAGGGGTTCAGCTTGAAACCAGGGGCTGTGAGCAAGTACTACCTGACAGCTGAGTACAGGACCATGTATCTGAGAGCACTGAGGGACATGATAGGTCAGGGCAGTTCCAAACTGTCTCATCCAGATATACATGCTCCAAGGATCAGGAAAGACGAAACTGCTGTCAAGTCCCTCATAGATCTCATGGAAAACAACTGGCTGAATCCAATGTTCCCTGACAACACTGACCTGATTGGTCTGTCCACTGGCACCATGGCTCCACCCGATGTGGCCAGTGACCTTCTGAAGGCACTTGAAATAGGAGAAGAAGCGTACCAGACATTCAAGAAGACAAGGTTAGATGAGGATCAACCATCTGTCAAATTCCACGACAAGATGTCCAAGCAAAGCCTGAAGACATTCGCCAATGTCACCACAAAGACATCCCGTGGAAAGAAAGCACAAGATGTTGTTCTGAAGGCAGATCGAAAACTGTTCAGCCATATGATCCTTGTCGCTGAGAGCAGAAAGGTGAACATGAAGGATGTCCTGGCCCACCCACTAGGTCCGTTACCGTGGGCACTGGCAAATGCTGATGGATCCCTACGAAAGACGAACAAGGCCGCAGTTGCCAGGGAGCTTGAGAAGAATGTATCTCCTGCAGACACTATCCCAACACCTTCGACGTGCATCATTGATGGGATGAGTCTGGTGCAAAAGATTAATGGAAACAACAAAACCTTTGCACAGCTAGCAGAGGTGGCCTTGTCTAGGGTCCTGCATGAGTGTGGACAGAGTCAGAGGGTTGACGTGGTATTTGATGTTTACCGCCAGCCTTCGATCAAAGATGCTGAAAGGCTCAACCGTGGTGCAAGCACAGCCCTTCAGTACAAGAGCCTTGCAGGGGGGCACAACATCCAGCAATGGAGAAAGTTCCTGTGTAGCGCCTGCAACAAGACCAGCCTCATCAAGTTCCTGGTGGAGCAGCGGAAACTCCCAAGGTTCCAAGAGATGCTGCATGACAAGGAACTGTATGTGACTTGTGAGGAAACATGCTACAAGATAACAGAAAATGAATGGGTGGAAGTGTCAGAGCTGCAGTCGACACAAGAAGAAGCGGATACCCGTCTGCTCCTGCATGCATTGCATGCTGCAAATGCTGGCTCAAAGGCAGTCGTAGTCACAGCTGAGGACACTGATGTCATGGTGCTCTGTGTAGCCTTCCAGAAGGAGATCCCCTGCCCCCTCTACCAGAAATGTGGCACACAGAACCGCACACGGTTTGTCGACATCAGCAAACTGGCAACCTCAATTGGAGACAGCATGTGTGACAGCCTGGTTGGGCTACACGCCTTTACAGGGTGTGACACTGTGAGCGCATTCGCTGGCCGTGGGAAGCTGATAGCACTGAAGCTGGTGAGGAACGACAGTAACTACCAGGAGACGTTTAGACAGCTTGGTCAGTCATGGGATGTCAACCCAGAACTATTTGAGAAGGTACAGCAGTTCATCTGTCGCATGTATAGTGCAGCTGCTAGGACTGGTGAGGTCAACGAACTGCGCTACCAGCTCTTCTGCGCAAAGAGGGGAGGAGTCGAGTCCAGCCAGTTGCCACCATGTAGAGACTGTCTCTTCATGCACGTCCTACGAGCCAACTACCAGGCAGCAATATGGAAGTGCTGTCTGCAGGCTCGCCCAGCGGTGCCAAACCCTACCGAGCATGGATGGACAGTGGATGAAGATGGCAAGCTCGCCATCCACTGGATGCGTTCACCACCAGCACCAGATGTGGTCTTGGAACTCTTAGCTTGCAAGTGTGTGCGTTCCTGCAAATTGCCAAAATGCACATGCCTGACCAATGGACTGTCATGCACAGACATGTGCAAGCTACAAACCTGCAGTAACCAGAAACAACAGGAAGATGAAGAATCCTTCGAACTCGGAGACTCCGATGAAGACGAGCAGTTCGATGACTGACTATGATATCGCTAGTTTGGTACATTGACATACTCAGTATTATTCTGAAGAGCACAGGACGTGCTTTCCCTGGAAACACCCTCAGAATACATGTAGACATGTAGACATTTTGATAATGTGTTGTGTCATTTCATCTTTATGTGAAGCACTACCTGACCATACCGGGTACATAGCCTACAGTCTGTTAGTTCTGTTAGTATGTGATTTCCAACCATTTTGTATAACATTTGAGTACTAGTACTGTTTATAGCTATTGTGGCATACATGTACTTGAGATGGGCTCAGCAGATGAGCTCAGTACAGCCTCTGGACTTTCTTTCCCTTGATTCAGAAAACCGTTTGATTAATATGTGTTGTGACCTTTTCATGTTGTGACATGTTTATGTGACAATTTCCATAACAATCACGTACGTGTATTATAGTAGCTGTTGTATTCCAAAATTACACTATGTGAAGATTGTATGTTTAAAATAAGACATAAAGCGATAATTTTGGGATCTACGTTGTCTCAGTACTTTCTGATTAATATGCCCAATTAGTCCATGGGCCCGTACCCAAAATTTCACACATGGACTAAATCAATCCGAACCGTCGAACGCCTTTTCACAGGGTGCGGGTATAAAATAGCTGATAACTACCACTAAGCTACCAGTCCAGAATTGCTATCACATCAGCATGTATCCCACATACATGCACCTTTCCAAAAATCATTACTAGAACTTGCCACCTCGGGTGGTACCAATTAGTGAAATTTCGGGTCCGGGCCCATGGACTATTAGGAAATCTGCCGAATGTCAATGCCAAAAACTAAATTAATTGGCAGGCTATGGATGTGCCGCCAAACTTTCCCACAGAGGGAGGCTTAAAAGGGATATAATATTGAGTGTGGAAGTGGCTGAAAAGCTGGGACGCCAGAGAAATCGCTGCTTGAACGTGCTGGGCACCCGAGGAGAAGCTGCCTGCCTGTTCATGCCATGAAAGGCTTGCCTGCCGAGATCAATTGTGTTGCCAGGTTTGGCGGTCTCAATCTATGTCAGTCATTGCTCAACATCCCATGAGGCCGCGAAGCTATCCACAGTACGGCGGCTTTCGAGGTCCAGAGGTCGGAGAGAGTCTGAGAAGTCCCATACGTGAAGCACGCCAAACCCCACGTCTGCAACAATATTTTCACTTTGCCGACATGGCAGTCAAACAAAATTGAAAATCATTCAAAACCGGAAAAGTACTTTTTATAATGACATCATAAAGGATACAAAGAACAGGCACAAATCACCAATGTAATGTGTTCGACAGAGTGATGCAATAGACACTGCAACGCAAGCAAATTCCAGAATATTTTTTTAAATGAATTTTACAATCTCATTTTATTTATATTGAATTAAACACTTGAACACTGTCGAACACAAGTTTTCTTGTTACTTCCGCTGTGCTCCAATTTAGTGATACTTGGACATGTTAAATAGGGGGGTGAACAAGGGTGATGAATAAGACTGCTTCAATGCCGCTTAATATCCGGAATTTTTCTTCTTAACAATCTTTATAATATTATAATATAATATATTGTTACGGACCATGGATAGGATGTTATTTTCCCGATCGGATGGCGCCGCGGCCCTAACAGTTACCCCGACTAACCCGATTCCTGAACGTTGGCCAAAATCGCGCCACAGATATTCAATATGGAAACCTCTAAAGCGACCGAATGTAAAGAGGAAGAAGAAGACGTACATAAGAATAACAGGATTTATTATTTACACACACTAAAGGAAAAGGAGCAGTCAAGGTTATATACAGGGAAAATGGAAAAAGCAGGTGACACAGTGAAAATACTAGCTTAACTATACAAGCTTAACTTATTCCCTGGGACAAGACAAACAAAACAAACTCACATACTCAAGAAGGATGGAATGGCAGGAATGAATGCTGGAAGGAGGAATGGGAAGGTTCAGCTGGGGCAGATGGTTCGGGCTTGATCCCGCACGGGACGTCGGGCTGGACCTTGACGGCCACCGATGCCACCGCAATCTGGTTCCCGCGGGGTAACGGGTCGAAGCTGCCTGGTGGAGTCAATGCTGCTTGTGGAGCCAAAGCTGCTGGTGGAGCCAAAACTGCTTGTGGAGCCAAAGCTCAGGATGCATCTCCCTTCTTTCTCCGAGGGCTCGTCCCGATTCGTCTGCCATCTCTATCGTCTGCTTGTGCCGCTCTGGGGACGTCGCGTGCTTTGCCAGGACTCGTCTCGTCTGAGGTGGGGGCGTCTTCTGCGGGTTATATCAGCCCCACCCTTCATCCTCTTCGAACCTCCCCCAAGCGTCTCTCTCCGCCCTCCCCAGCCAAACCCCTCATTCTGGGTTGGTCGGCAAGGGCTGGTTCACTCCTCCCCTCTATGACGAGGTGGAGACATGCCTTTCTTCCCCGACCCGAGCACATGTTCAATGGCGGCAATTGCAGCAAACCGCCCAATTCAATCGGCAAAGGATGCAAAAAGGGGAATGCAGTTGGTAATGGAGGCTTTGAGGGAATTGAAAGGGGATCTATCTTATGTAATTCAGTGCAATGGAGTATTAAGTTAATGGAAGACAAGGCCTTACCCTAATACACATAATAAGGAAATAACTGTCAACAAAGATATATGGTGTCCTGCATGTATGGACTAACTACGGGAACACCCTTTGAACTTTATACAACACTGGAGTAAGGAGGGCGATATTTTTACAACAAGTTACACAACAACAACAAAACAAAAAAAACCATTCTCATATCCACAACAATATTATTATGTTATAATAATAATAATATAATATATTATTAATAATAATATAATAATATAATTATAATATAATAATATATTAACAATCTTTATAATATAATATATTATTAACAATATAATATTATTATATTCAAATTGAAGTGGATATTCCATGACGTAACATGTTATTTGAGCTCTCTAGAAGTCCTCAATCTCATTTCTCTGCAAAAGACTGACGCTGATTTGTACGCAGGTGATGTCTATCCTGTAAATATGGAAGGCAGACAACACAACAACGCTTCATCTGCAACAGAAGATTCAAAATGTTCTTCTGCAAAGGAAGGTTCAGATGATATTCACATGACAAATGGAAGTGCTTCGTGTTTTGCAACTGGTGAGTTAAAATGTAAAACATTAACATATATATTTTATAATTAACATCTACAAAATATATAATTTTTGGAAAAGAGTTAAATATTTTGTTTTTGACCAAAAAAAAGGAAATGTGTTCTTTGTTTCTGTAGAACAATCCAGAAGGAATATGGGACCAATAAGGTCCAGTCGCAGCTTGATAGTGAAGAAGAAGCCTTTTCTGAAGAAGCAATCACAAGATCAAGACTCACTTCGTATAAAATGCATGTGCATGTCTGGTCCTCGCAACACCAAGATTAACATTAAATTAAACAAACACAAAAAGGCTCTGGAAAGGCGAATACGTTACAAGTGTAAGGTGTGCAGAATGGATTTGGCTTCAACGAGTAACGTCAAAATGCACACGAGGATCCACACAGGAAAACATCCCCACAAGTGCTCTGCCTGTGATAAAGATTTCTCTCGAAAAGATCATTTGAAAGAACATATGAGGATCCATACAGGAGAGCGACCCTCACAAATGCTCGATATGTGATAAAGGTTTCTCTCATAACAACAATTTGAAAGAACATATGAGGATCCATACAGGAGAGCATCCCCACAAATGCACGATATGTGATAAAGGTTTCTCTCATAACAGCAGTTTGAGATCACATGTGAAGATCCATACAGGAAAGCTGAAATCTGAAATACCAGGATATGGAAAATGAGGTAAAGAGGCTTTTTAAAAATGACAGCTTAAAAAAATATTAAATTTATTAATCTGGTTCTCCAGATTCCCATAATGGAGAATTATTGAAAAATTGATGCCATGACCCCAAATGGTAACAGAACTTAATCTCTCAATCTGATCTTGGATCCCATTGTGCTTCTTTCAGGGTTTTTTCTTTGGTTGCCAGTTTGTAATTCCTGTTTCTGTACTTGCCATTTATCCAGCCAAGTTCCATTTGAGGTTTTTGATTGTGACGAGTGTTTCCGAATTTTGTTTTCTGTCTGATTTGGTTGTTTTTCTTGTCCCTTTTTGGTTATGCCCAGATGGCATCTTTCCATGGCAGTTTGGACATCAATTGTTGCTCTATCTTTGCTGTAGTCCATGTTTCATTGACATGTGTGATGTGGGGAGAAAACTCTTGTTGTAAAATTGTTAATCAGAAGAAGTCTCCTGCCTATGTTTTTCATGAAGCTTAAATTTGTGAAGGGTTTTGCAATAAAGAGAGGTCCCAAAAGCACAAATGCACTGTCTGTGTTATTGGGAATTCTAGGGAAGATACCTGTCAATGAAGGGGGTTCGCAGATGTCTGACCTGAAGTGAGAAATTAACTTTGGAGTGCGTATTGGTAGAAACAAGAATTCAATGTAAATATTCAATGAGCATATGTCACAATGGGTGGAGCTGGTAACCTCGACAACCTCATTGCATTCCATCAGTGAAGTTTTCCAATCCGTGCTTGTTGTACCTCCGAAGTACTGCTTGAGGGGGTGTAGGGGGTCCAAGGGGTGGAAAGGGTTTAAAAGAGTGAAGGTGAAGTCAAAAATTACCTTGGCTTCGTAAATAGATTAACTCAGGAGTGCACTCCGGAAATAATGGGCCAAATGACGTCCTCATGACTGTTTAAAACCCCTATTCAGGTGCATTGTTGTAAAACGTCTCATTGTGGAAGGTTGCGTTGTGATTAACCTTGGGAGCTCAAAGCAGTAATATAAGGTCACAAACAAACAGAAAAACTCACCTTATTGTGAGTGAGGTAAATGTTCGAGGTTTACCCGTTGGCATGTGGTGGCTTGGAGATAGTGGCACGTGGGTTTATGGCAGACATTGTATATGAGGATCTACCCTCGTTCATGATGATGTATTTTGTGTGTATATTTGAAGGTTAATGTTTTGTGAAGTTAGCTAATTGGTCACCTTTTTTCGACAAACAACTTTTTTTTACCCTTCAGAGTGTTGTTAGATGAGCACCAAAATTACTTTTAAATCGATGTATTGGTTGTGTTTGTACTATTTTGGTTTTTGAATGATCAGCGCAATTGAGAGGTCACGTGACTCCTTTAGCAATTATGTTAAAGGGTTAAATGAAGAGTTCTTTTTCACATCTGAGTTACCAGTCCTGTGTCTGGCGGATGAGAGATTAGAATTAAATCAAGATGACATATATATATCTGCACATCACAAGCTTAATTAAAACAATATCTGACATGGACATTGTTTTCAAGTGACTTTATTCCACACCATAATTGAAGTAAAACTCATGTTATCAACATCACAATATCTGCCATGTAAATTATCTTAAAATAACTTTATTTCATATACGTTACTGGTAGCTACAATAATTTTACATAAGCTCAAGCATATTTTTTGTTGGTGTTGAGATTGTTTCTTTGTAGACTATGTTGGTCGTTGTTCAACCTTCTTGGGGCAAAATATAGAAATCTCTGGGCGATCTTACTCTAGAACATGAGTAGTGTATATATGTTGCTTCTGGGACACTCTCATTTTCCCATTGACTTACATGTTAATTTTTCCCCTCCCTCATTGCCCCTAAACACCTCTATTTCTCTCACCCTGTTCTTTACGAACCTTCTAACCTTTTGACATGTTATCCTTATTCATTAGACCACTTAAACAATGGTCCTTCTGTGTGAACCTGTGATCCTTCTGACCGTATGGACCTTTTAACCTTTTACTCATAATATCATCTGGTGAATCATCTTTGACCCACTCAAACAACGACCCTACAAATATTTGTTTATGCATGGGAAATAATTTAATTCTCTTGCCACTCCCTTCACCATCTAATATATTAACAAAAAAGATGTTTGAGTTTGGTTCTTTATTAAGATATTTTAACTGAGCTAAGATAAAATGGTAAACCTCCCTCAATGTTCTTGTTTGAGCGCCTCCAGTGCCACACACTTTTTGGTAGGCTCTGCCCACTTTTTGTTAAGCTCCGTCCACTTTTTGGTAAGCCACGCCCACTTTTTTAAGCCACGCCCACCTTTATACTAAGCTCCGCCCATTTTTGCTAAGCCTCGCCCACTTTTTTACTAAACCCTGCCCACTTTTGTTAGGCTCCGCCCACTTCTGCTAAGCCCCACCCACTTTAAGTCCCACCCACTTTATAAACTCTTCAGCATTGTATCATTTCCAGGTAATACATTACATCATTTTCAGGGAATTTCCATCACATCATTTCCAGTTAAGACATGCCCAGGGAATTTCCACAGGAAATGACACACCCAGTCCTTATAAAAGGCACCGACCACACAGGCTTTTTCAAACACGCTTTCTGCTTCACTTGAGAATGGACTACTATGCCGAAATGGAATGGGATAACTTTGCTATTCCTTGGAGTCCTACTACCTGTGTAGAACTCAACCTTCAGATTGATGAACTGGACTCGAACCTCTTATCAATGGAGGTAAGTTTGTTTATTTATTTATTTATTTATTTAATTAATTATTTATTTAATTATTTATTTATTTAATTATTTATTTTAATTTTTTTTTTTAGATGACACTCGTGTAAGAGTTAACAAAGTTTATTTTAATATTCATATAGCTTGATTTATACAAATAAAAATATTGTATTAAATTAATACATTGTTATTTTCTTTCACAGGAAATTGTATCTGAGATACGAAATGAAAATTCTGCTTTTAACACAACTTGGGATGAAGTTATTTTTTTGTTTGAAGACATTTTGAACAACCAAGACCTCCGGAACGAGTTCTACCTTGATGACCCAGCCAAAGAGTTATACCTTGGAGATCCACAAAATCCTGAAAAAGAGTTTTACCATGATGATACTTGTTGTGAGTTATCAAAACAAAACCCACTGAACAAGTTCTACCTTGATGAGCCAGAATACAAGTCATACATTGGAGACCCACAAATTTCTGAAAATTGGGAAAGGGGAGTTCTACCTGATGGTCCACAGTTATACTATGTGAGACACATCATAGAAACCCTAAAAAATTGGGAAACGGGAATTCTCCCTGATGGTCCGCAGTTATACTATGTGAGACACATCATAGAAACCCTAAAAAATTGGGCAAGGAGAGTTCTCCCTGATGGTCCGCAGTTATACTATGTGAGACACATCATAGAAACCCTAAAAAATTGTGAAATGGGAATTCTCCCTGATGGTCCACAGTTATACTATGTGAGACACATCATAGAAACCCTAAAAAATTGGGCAAGGAGAGTTCTCCCTGATGCTCCGCAGTTATACTATGTGAGACACATCATAGAAACCCTAAAAAATTGGGAAAGGGAAGTTTTCCCTGATGGTCCGCAGTTATACTATGTGAGACTTATCATGGAAACCCCCAATATTTCTGAAAATTGTGGTTCTACCTTGGGGACTTGGAAAGATGGTTATATTTTTGGAGACTCGGAATGGGGGTTTTGTTTTGATGACACGGAATGTGATACCTATCTTGGAGGCTCAACAGGAATGTGGTTATACCTTGGGAACTTGGAAAGTTGGTTTTATTTTGGAGACTCTACCTGTGGGGTCCATCTTGGAGACTCTTTGGATTCTAAAGCAATGAACAATGTTCTTTGTTTAATGATGCTTGATTTAAGCAATATCAAGAAAGTTCGAGGAAGAAAATGCTGGAAAATTCTTTCTTCCAATTTCTACTTCTTCAAACTTGAAAGCCTTGAAAGACAGAATTGGAGGGAAGAGGAAAAAAAAAATATGAAATACATATTTTAAAAAAAGAAGAAAAAAAAGATTATGTTAGGGTTTGGGTGGGATTTTGAATGTGAGGGTTAGGGATGGGGTTGGGTTAGGGATGGGGTTGGGTTAGGGTTGGGATTTTGAATGTGAGGGTTAGGGTTGGGGTTGGGTTAGGGATGGGGTTGGGTTAGGGTTGGGATTTTGAATGTGAGGGTTAGGGTTGGGGTTGGGTTAGGGATGGGATTGGGTTAGGGTTGGGATTTTGAATGTGAGGGTTAGGGATGGGTTGGGGTTGGGTTAGGGATGGGGTTGGGTTAGGGATGGGGTTGGGTTAGGGATGGGGTTGGGTTAGGGATGGGTTGGGTTAGGGATGGGGTTGGGTTAGGGATGGGTTTGGGTTAGGGATGGGTTTGGGTTAGGGATGGGGTTGCGTTAGGGATGGGGTTGGGTTAGGGTTTGTATATTATTATGACTCACTCACACATACACACACACACAAAAGTTAAGCCCCAACTGAAAAGTTGTGGGATTCTGTGTTTGGGGTTCACAGATTTAAAAACGTATCCCCATTATACATGTTGTGTAAAACCATTCAGGTCCACACAACTTTAGTCCAACGGTTTGGTTTAATTGCATTTAGATCATCACATCATTCCTGTAAAGTAGAAATACACAATAAGTATACAATGCGACATCTCATGGATCCATTCATATCATTCAATGCAAGCAAGCTAGATATTCTATAAAGGCGTACCGTTAGCGAGGCTACCGATGTAACATGTCACAAGGGAGAAGTCTCGGAGCACCGTCGCAGCAGCGGGTCTTAAAGTCACGCCCCTAGCGGTGACAAAGATGACCACGAGCAGCGAGCATCACCCCGGGTTCAGTACGAATACGATTTCACTACATTCTCCCCCCGTCAGAATTATACGGCCGCGTGGCTAAAAGCGAGTGAGCGTCAGCATGAATAGGGTGCGGAGTATCAGTCGACCCAACCGTATCGGGCCGGGCGGCGAATTTCTCTGCCAGCACGCGTCCGAAATTCCCCGGGTACGGCATCACGTATCCCTGTGTCCCCGGCGTCAGAGGCGCCAACAGGGTCGGGTGACGAAGGGGGTAACTCCAAGTCGTCGGGCCCGGGTAGTCTCGACGAGGGGAGGGTCGGTGGACTGTCGGCGATGGGAGCGTCGGGAGAGGCCATAGTCTCATAGATGGGTTCGATCGGTTCCTCCGATTCCCTACTAAGGTCGTCGACCCCGCAAGGGGCAAGGTGACGAACGGAGACAGTAGTCTCACAGCCATCAGACGTCATCACACGAGCATGCTCAGGATTAGCCTGGAGAATCTGCTCTTTGTCCACTAGGGGGTCGTACTTGCTCGCGCGAACCGCCCGTTTAAGGTAGGCCGGCCCGGGCCCAGCGAGCCAACTGGGCAAAGACCGTATACACCCCGAGCTCCTGGGGTGGTGGAAAAGTCGCTCGTGGCGAGTTTGGTTGGTTGCCGTACTCAGGAGAGCCCTGATCGAGTTCAACGCCGCAGGTAGCGACCAAGCCCATTTATCGAGGCCCCGGCCGAGGGTCCAGAGGTGGAGCATGACGGCCCTCCAGATAATCCCGTTGAAGCGTTCGATCTGCCCATTAGCCTGGGGTCTGTACGGAGTGGTGTAACTAGACGCAATGTTATTTTGGAGCAGATAGCTGCGCACCTCCTGAGACAAGAAGACCGCACCCCGGTCGGTATGGACATAGGCCGGGTAACTGAACATTGAGAACAAGTTCTGTAAGCATCCCATTCACCGTGGCAGCAGTCATGTCCGCGCACGTATAAGCAAAGGGGAATCGTGAGTACTCATCAACGATAGTGAGCAGCTAGCGAGAGCCGCTCGGCACCGGCAATGGGCCCTTGAAATCCATCGCCAAGCGTTCCCACGGGCGTGTAGCCTTCACCAGATTCCCCATGGGAGGGTTATAGAAACGCGGTTTGATTTCCGCGCAGATAGCGCAGTCGCGACAGATACGGCGGATATCGTCAATCGAGTAAGGGAGATTCCCACTCCGCACGAAATGAGCGAAACGCGTTACGCCGGGATGGCCCGCAGTGGCATGCAGCACCCGTAGGCCCTCCAAAGAGGTGATACCAGCACATGTAGCCGGGCATGATAAGGCATCGGCGGCCTGGTTATCCTTCCCCGGGCGATATTTGATGGTGTAACAGAAGTCGGTGAGTTCGATACGCCAGCGAGTGATTTTCTCGTTCTTAATGCGCTGGGCGTGTAAGGTGTCGTACATGAACGCAACGCTTTGCTGGTCCGTGATGATTTGGAAGCTCCGCCCGAGTAGGTACGGGCGCCATCGCCGAATTGACTCGACGATCGCATACGCTTCCTTTTCAACGGACGAGTGCCTCCGCTCAGCGGTGGTAAGAGTCCGTGAAAAGAAAGCCACGGGACGCCCCCCTTGGGAGAGGGTCGCCGCGATGGCCTGATGCGAGGCATCACTTTCGAGGACGAACGAGCCGCTCTCGTCGATGGTCGCCACGGCGGCTCGGGCGATGTCGGTCTTAAGGCCTTCAAAGGCCGTCAATGCGGCCGAACTCAGGGGAAAGGTGTCGCAGGCCACAAAGGGGTGAAGTTTCGCGGAGAAACTTTGCACCCATTTGGAGTAATGGGCGAACAGCCCAAGGGCGCGCTTCAGGGACGCCCGATCGCAGGGAGGGGCCATGTCAAGCAAAGGTCGCAGACGCTCCTTATCCGGAGAGACAGAGCCATGGGTCACGGTGTACCCCAGAAGATCTATCATGCGTAGGGAGTATTGGCACTTATCCTCGTTCATAGTTAAGTGATACCGCTGCGCGACCTCAAGGAAGCGCTTCAGATTAGCATCATGGTGCCCTTGGTCATATCCACAAACCGTAAGGTTATCGAGGTAGACGAAAACATCGGTTAAGTGCTCCCGCGCAACGAGGACATCCATGGCCCTCTGGAAACAAGTGACCCCGTTCGTTACCCCAAAAGGCAATCGCGTAAATTGGTACAACCGCTGCCCCGACTCGAAAGTGGTATAGATACGATCCGCCCTAGAGATAGGGATCTGGTGGTACGCACTACGGAGATCGAGAGTGCTATAGACCGAATACTGGGACACCTGTTGCACTAGCGCGTCCATCCCCGGAAGGGGGTAGGCATCCAGCTGTGTAAAGCGGTTAATCGTTTGGGAGTAGTCGATTACCATGCATTTGCGATGGGCCTCGCTGCGCACCACCAAGACCTGGGCACGCCACGGTGACCTACTAGCTTCTATGATGCCGTCTTTCAAGAGCTGAGCCGTTTCGTCCGCAATGAATTGCATGTCTGCGCGAAAGTAGCGTCGTGATTTTACCGCGACAGGGGTGCAGTCGGAGGTTAGATTGGGGAACAGCGAAAGCGGCTGGACGTCCATTTGCGCTAGGGCGCACACCGCTAGTGCATCGTCCGCCCCCACAACAAGAGTGTCAGGCCCACCAAACTCCATTACCAGACGTCCATGCAGCTTAAGAAAATCGTGTCCTAACAGAATATCAGCACATAATGCGGGTAAAACCATAAGGTGTACATCAGGGAAAACCCGTCCCTTTAGCACGAGTTTCAATCGGCATTCCCCCTTCGTGCTGAGCCGAAGTCCCTGGGAAGCCATGAAGATCTGTCTCGTAGACCGCCAGATCCGCCATCCATGCCTGAGCACAAGTCGCTGGTCGATAAAACTATCCGTAGATCCTGTATCCACCAAGGCCCGAACACAATGGCCCTCAACCATGAGGGGAATAAGGGCTTGAGCCAGGCCAGACGAGGCTGCTGGGAGCAGGACTGAGCCCCCCGAATGGGTCCGACCAGCCTCGTGGGTGGATCCTACACCAGCAGCAGTTTTGCGGTCGTGGCCGGAGTCTGCGTTGACCATGGGGAATCCATTATCGTCATCAGAGGGCTTTCCCCAGCATTCCGGTGTTTCGCGATTCAAAATCCGACAATTCTGACGAGAAAAGGCCTCCGTAGTATTAGACATCGCCTTTTGACACTTCTGGCAGAAAAAGGCTTCCGTAGTATCCGAAATCGCCTTTTGACATTTTTGGCCGCTTTGACAAAAGGCTTCCATAGTATCCGAAATCGCCTTTTGACATTTTTGGCCGCTTTGACAAAAGGCTTCCGTAGTATTCGAAATCGCCTTTTGACATTTTTGGTCGCTTTGACGAAAGGCCTCCGTAGTATTTGAAAGCTGCCTTAACTCTTTTGTCGGGGCGGGGGCCGCTGTTAGCTCGTGGACGACTCGAGGAGTATGAGGGGCTTGGCGAAGTTTCAAAGCCCCGTGCGTGGCCCGGAGTTTGGCCAAGGACACGGCCTTTGTGCCCGATGGAGAATGAGACGGTGGTGGCTGTCCGGTGACGCCTGCCAAGGACGTCTGAGCGCCCAGGGGGCCGCAGAGAGGGGCCCTCCCCTTCGAAGTCGGGTAAGGCACCGGGTGTCGGGTTTGGCTCGCGGGCTCCGCTATGAGCCCGTTCAAGGTCGCTGCACCCGCGCGACCACGACTGCACGAGTCAAAGTGCCGCGAGCCGCGTGCCGTTTTCTTGCACACTTTCGCGTAATGTCCCTTTAGCGAGCACAAATGGCATATAGCGTCACGTGCCGGACACATGACCCGGGCATGACGAGGCCCTCCACAGAAAAAACATGCAGCCCCGCGCAAGGCCTTGGGTCTGCTGGTCGTAACGGCAGCCGTCAGGGCTGGGTCATCCTCCGGAGCATCCGGAGCGAGCGGATCCACGTCCTCGACGGTAGCACTCTCCGGCCGGGCGTGTAGTGAGGTGCCCGCCAAAAGGCGCGTGCGATCATAGGCGTTCGATTGCATCCGCGCTTCAGTATATACTGTCGCTTGCTTGAGCGCCGTAGCGAAGGTCAGGTCGGTCTTCTCCAAGAGTTTGAGCCTTAGTTCCTGGGAGGAGACCCCTGCAATGAAGGCATCTAAAAGACGATCATCCTGAGCCTGCGCGGGAGTCCGTGGCTCCCTGATGCTGTCCAGCAAAAGCTGCCGGAGCTCGAGGGCGTAATGGTCCATTGCTTCGTTGGGTTGCTGACGTCGCGTTTGCAGCAAATAACGTGCATACACCGGGCTTTTTTCTTTTATGTATAGCCGCTTGAGCTCCGCGATGGAAAGATCATACGTCGTGCATTGAGCGATAGCGTTGTAGACCCGGTAGTCGATTTTTGAATGTAAAGTCGCTAGCTTCGCGGCAGCCGTTGGAGCGGTCTCAGGCTCAGCAAAGAGATGCTCCAGTTGTCGGAGCCAGTGCTTCAGCTGCAAGCCTCCGTCCGTGGCTTGTGGGTCGGCGCTGAAGACGGACACCGTCAGCGTCTTGTTGCCAGCCATGTCTGCAGATCTTAAATGCAATTAAGTGTTGTGTAAAACCATTCAGGTCCACACAACTTTAGTCCAACGGTTTGGTTTAATTGCATTTAGATCATCACATCATTCCTGTAAAGTAGAAATACACAATAAGTATACGATGCGACATCTCATGGATCCATTCATATCATTCAATGCAAGCAAGCTAGATATTCTATAAAGGCGTACCGTTAGCGAGGCTACCGATGTAACATGTCACAAGGGAGAAGTCTCGGAGCACCGTCGCAGCAGCGGGTCTTATAGTCACGCCCCTAGCGGTGACAACGATGACAACGAGCAGCGAGCATCACCCCGGGTTCAGTACGAATACGATTTCACTACAATACACACACAAAAGTTAAGCCCCAACTAAAAAGTTGTGGGATTCTGTGTTTGGGGTTCACAGATTTAAAAACGTATCCCCATTATACACACAACAAAGTTAAGCCCCAACTAAAAAGTTGTGGGATTCTGTGTTTGGGGTTCACAGATTTAAAAACGTATCCCCATTATACACACACAAAAGTTAAGCCCCAACTAAAAAGTTGTGGGATGCTGTGTTTGGGGTTCACAGATTTAAAAACGTATCCCCATTATACACACACAAAAGTTAAGCCCCAACTAAAAAGTTGTGGGATTCTGTGTTTGGGGTTCACAGATTTAAAAACGTATCCCTATTACATTTTATTTATTTATTTATTATTTTCAAGGGTATTATCTGCTTACTTGTGTTTTTTGTAATTCTTGCGAGTAAAATGAACCCAAGATTTCTTCTCCATTTAAATCATATAATTTGTAAGTCCAAGGGACTGTATCCATTACATCAACGATTTTAAATAATTCACGAGTCCATTTTTGTGTATAACCTTTTTCAAAATGGCTTTTCCATTTGTATATTCTTACAATATCACCAACTTTAAACTTGGGCTTTCTCAAATTAATCTCCTTTTCATATTCTAATTTTATAAATGTTTGCAATGGTTTTGATTTTGTTGATGAATGAACTGTATTGTTGTAATTTATCTACAATATCCTGAATTAAATACACCCATTTTTGAGAACCGAGTTGTGTGAATTTTTTATATAATTTCTCTTTTAAAGTACGATTAAAACGCTCAATAACAACTGCCTTTCCTTCATTAAAGGTGCTGTATAATTTAATACCCTTCCCCTTAAGAAATTTCATGAATATTTTGTTATAGAACTCTGTTCCCTCATCAGTCCATAACTTCTTTGGTTTCTTTTTATCCCGATCAAATATTAGCTTAAAGGCTAACATTAAAGTATCACCCCTTTTATTTATTAAAGGGACAACCCAGGCAAATCTACTCCTCAAATCAATAACGGTTAAAGCATACCTGTATCCCCTGTCATTATTCAATTCAATTAAATCACCGGACCATATGTGGTCGGTGTATTTAGAATAAACTTTTCTTCTTTTAAACTTTGTGATTATAGGTTTGTGTAATTCTTCAGCCAAAAGCTCCTCAGTCTTGATGACATCATTAGAGCCTAATAGTTTTTTGAGGAATAACCAAGACCAAGTTTCAATTTAGCATTTATCAAATTTCTCACAATAAACCTATCAACTTTCTCTCTCAACGTTGGATTTTGTATCAAAGACAAATTATACAACATTTCGCTGTCGGCTTTATGTTTTTCAGTCAACGTAGTGGTTTTCCCATAAGCAATATCATGCTTCATACACACTTCGTCAACCCTATTTGTAGGCTTAGACCAAGGTTTAGGATTGTCAGCCTCATCTAATCTTTTATCCAGGTTTGTTCCTGGACCACAGAAAGAATACCCTGGAAGGTGTAATTCCCCTGGAATTCCAGTTGTTGTAAATTTACTTCCTGACAGAAACTTTTGTATATCTCCTCCTCTTTTAGGTGAGATGAATTGGCACTTTTTAGAGCCACACACTTGACATATTCCTTTTTGATAAACTCTATTATTTTTAGCTTTAACATGAGATATTTTTAGATTTAGTTTTCTTTTTACATTTGAGACAATAACTCATATTTATTTATCAGAAAAATTCCGACAGAGTATCAAAACCTTTTTGGTTTTTAACATATACATTTCTATCTTAATTTTTAAAACATAAAGAATCCTAAGGAATGCCTTCACTCTCTCCTCCATTTATTTACAAATAAAAACTAACTAAAGTCAATGACACCAACATCATCAATCACATAATCTTTTCCTTCTTCTTCTTCTTCTTCTTCTTCACCACTTTCTCGTTTAAATCTCCTCCCTGAAATTGAAGACATTGACGTTATTTTTGAAACCATTATCTTCATAAGAGTTGTTAATTCTTTAATTTCCTCTTCGGTGTGTTGAGATTGATTTATTTGCTGTAATACACTCAATCTTTTACGAATCTCACTGATTTCCATTTTTTTATTTTTCCTCCCTCTCTCTTTGCTCCCTTTCCTCCCTCTCCTCCTTCTCCTTTTTCTCCCTCTCCTCCTTCTTCTTTTTCTCTCTTTCCTCCTTCTCCCTTTTCTCTCCTTCCTCCTTCTCCTTTTTCTCCCTCTCCTCCTCCTTTTTCTCCCTCTCCTCCTTCTCCTCCTTCTCTCTTTCCTCCTTCTCTTCTTTAACTCCTTCCTCATCCCTTGCTACCCTTGAGCTTGAGCCCCAAAGAATATTATAGATATACTCATCTGGATTTTGAGATATTCTTGTATCTATAATTATTTTTCTCATAATAGGATACCAATAAGATTTGTTGACGATTTCTAAAAGAGTTTTATATTTCATAACTTTGAGAAGTTCATTTTTATTTAATATTTTAAACAAGTCTCTATTTGTGGGCTTAACAATATCAGTATAAGGCCAGTTTTTAATGACAAAATTCCCATGTATATGCTCCAAATCATAAGGTATCTAATACCGAGCACCCTTTTCTTGAAGGTATCCTTGAATAAAAAAATTATAATTCTCTTGTAGTCTTCTTCCTGCCATTTATGTATCAGAAATATATGTGAGATTAATATTATGACAGGTAATACCACCCCATCTTCCCACTACCAAATTGGTTTGTATTCCTTGGCTTTCTATCCTTATCTCATGACCTTCCTTCTTTGTCATGCTAACCATCGCTATACTATCATATATTTTTCTTTTCTTAAAACCATGTATTTGTTGTTTATTAATTGTTCTTCCACATAAATCCTTATCCTCACCAAGTGGATAATATTCTTCTTTATGAGACTGATTAAAATCCTGTAGGTCTTCTATGTTTATTGAAAAAGACCAATTATACCCTAAATCAGGCATATCATACCCCCATTTATTAATTCGCATATTAACTATATGTCCTTCTTTATAAAATTCAATTGTAAGCAGGTAGTTAAATTCAATGAGGAAAGGTGTATGGTCAGTATAACCAGGTGTTGTGGTTGTAAATTTTACTTGTTTAACAAAACGTGCTGTTTTCTTTGAATATATATACGTATTGTGATAAATCACTTAATCTAATTAAGTCATTCGCATCTGTAGGGTTTGGATAATTGATTAATTTATAAGTATTCTTCATATTAATATTTTTACTTACACTATATTTTTGTCGTTCAGCCTGTGCCTTTGTATAATAATTTGATAAATCAATATCCTGAGAGGATTTTCCAAAGATAGAACCATATTTTCCAACATAAGTCATTTATATTAGATTAAAAATGATATCATAAAAATTTTCATTATTGTTGAGTTGAAATAATACATATAAACATAATTGACCACAACATTTAGAATTAATTTCTTGAACTTGAAATGTTTGATAAACACCATTCTGTAAGAATTGTATTGCTTCAACAGGTGGTGGCATACCATAACTATCAAAATAATATTTATCCTGACTATTATGAATACAAACCCAATGAGAACCATTCTGTGTGTCTAAATTCATAATAATATTCTTTGTATTCTTATTTATATGTATTAATTCATCTCTCATACAAATAACCACATTATCAATTTTTAGTGTTTTACAATACTTAGCTAGTTCTATATTTGACGTTGTATTCTTTCCAAATTGTTTAAACCATTTATCCATTTATTTATGAGAAAGATACAATCCATTACCCCGTTTAGTTAGTTTAACACCCGCTTGAGCGATAGAGGAAAGCATATCTCCAACCAACAATCTAGCTTTATCAGGTAGACTTTCAATTTTTTGAGCAAAATCTACAATTACACCACTTCCACTAATTTGTTTCTCCAACTCCTTGTTATGTCTTTCCAATTCTTTTTGAGCTTTTAGTTGTGCATTCCTTTCGTTAGCAGTTTTTACCGCTGCTGAAATACCACCAGTCAATGCTCCCGCTGCACTTAAACCAGCAAATAAGGGAATTAGAAATGGGAGAAATCCTACTCTTGACTCGTCTATTGAATATTTCTTTAACATAGGTTTCGTCATTTTAATTTTAAGAGATCCAACATCATTTAGTGTTTTTACTTGTGTGTGTGTGAGTAAAACATCAATTCTTACAGCTCCTTTTCTTTGAATTGTATTAACATTAATAATACAAGGCTTTTGATTTTGAATACAAGATGTTAATTTATTAAGATTTATTTGATTAACATATACCCCAACCATTTATTTATGAGAAAAAACCTATGTGATATTAATCATAACACCATTATCTGTATTAATCTGTAATTCTGTTTCCTCCAAAAGCAAACAATATGCATTAACCTCTTCACTCTCCCCTCTTTCAATGTATAGAGAAGTATCCACTCGATTAGACTTTATAGTTTCCTTTTGAGAACTCAGGTCAATTGCATAGATTGTATAAAGTTTTTGAAACGCAACCATATACAAAATAGGCTCATTATTACCATTACTTTCACACACCTTTTGGTAGGACTTGTAGGCTTCCGCATAATCATTTTTTTCCCAATCAATTTCCAATCTATCTCGCGGATAAAATGTGCCATCAAGAGAAACCCGAAGTTGTTTCACCTTAGCATTATCACTCAGCGCATTATTCTTATCAGTGCCTTCATCTCCATCTGGTTTCTTAAAAACGAGCCATAGGTATCGTGGCTTTCCTTGAAGAACACCTAAATTCCAAGTGTAGGTAGTGTGTCCAGTTTCACGTGTTGACATCTTCTTTTAAGGTATGATACATTTAGTGGTTTCTTTGAGTTAAGTCTTCTATTTAACATCTCTTCCGTTTTAAGATTAGGAGTATATTCACTAATATACCAACACAAATCATTAATAACAAATTTATTATTATCACCAAAAGCATTTTGAGCCCCAAAAAGCAATCTATTTACATTATCATTCCTTTGTAGTTGAAATCTAATTTTAAGCCCATACAAAACTTTATCATAATCACAAAATCCAAATATACCTTTAAGAGGTACTGCTACGGTAAAACTATTCTCTGCTTTTGTTTCATCATTATACATTGACTTTCTTTGACTATAACCGGGGTCAGCATTTGTTCCCGTTGACATATCAGGAATAAAACCTTCAACAGCTCCCTTACCCATTCTATCACTAAACGAATATAGTGTAAATTTCATCATTTCAGATGTAGCAGAGACATAATCAACCGCTTCAACCTCTTGTGTTCCAATATACAGGCGGACACTGTCAAACATTTTCCAGAAGAAATCATTTACGAGTGTAGCATTAGTATTATTCGCAGCCTTAGTGAATTTAAATTTACACAGCAAGAAACTATCAGCTATATTCAAGTAAGTTTGTTGATTATTTATTTCAAAACTTTTTGTTCCGTTTGAATTCCAGTCTGTTCCTGTTATAGCATTTACCTTAAAATAGTCTTCCTTTTTAGTGGAGTTTGAAATGATAATCGTATCATCCAAATCATAGATACTATAAATCGCTTCCATACTTGTATTTATATAGCATTAAAATTGTTGAAACCCTGACCCAAGTATTTTAATGATTTTTTGTCGTTCTTGTGAAGATAGTTGAGTTTTACCTTTTTTTATTTCTTTGATTGCTTGTAATTTATGAGACTCCTTTTGAGCATCTTTTATACTCTTTATAGCACCCGCAACTGAACCCACGGCAGAAGCAGTTGAACCAATTAGGTCTTTATGTTTAAGGATGGTTGAACCAATACCCATTAGAGTATCAATTATCCCATCTCCTTTATTTCGAAATTGATGACCTACACCTCGTTGTCTCTTAGGTTTATAGTATCCTCTACCCACATACCTTGTATAGTATGGTGAAAGGTACATGCCCTCCCCTGTAATTATTTTATATTTTCCCAACTCGTGTTTTCTCACAATAACCATTATTTATTTATTGAAAAACTTCACGTAGGTGAATTCTGAAGGATATAATTTCATCATTAAAGGATATCGTACGATTATCTTGGTCGGTTATCCTAAAATTTACTCTGTATATGATTTTTCCTGACACAGGTAAATAGACAATATTTTTTGGTTCCATATTAAATTTATAACCAATCGGGGTTGAGTATGCACTGAATGAAAATATTGTATTTGTTCTTATTCCATCGTTATAAGCACCATCAATCAAATCACAATGAATTAATACTGAATTTATACCGGAGGATATTTGGATAACATTATCACTGTAAAACATCCCGTTATTTTCAATCTTTTTTGAAGAGAAACCCAATAGCTCTCTGAACGAATTTTCAATCGTGAAATCAACTTTATAATTATTTTTAAGCTTAATCGTTGATTTTGAAGTGTGTTTTTGAATATCTATTACCATATTTTTTGGTTCATCACCTTTTTCTTTCATAAGGCGAGAGACTTCTGAAGATATTTGAGAAATCTCGTAAGCTCCGGGTGAAACGGTTATAGTTTTATATACACTTCCTGGATTATAACTAAACTTGTTGTTTTTCTCTGTAATATTAAAAAGGGTATTGTAAGTTTCCATTGACAACAAAGAAGCCTCATATGAGGTAAGGGGGTCAAGTTGTAGTGGGTAAGGGAATGAAGCTGTGTAATCGCTCGTTGTGAAATTAAAACTAAGAATTGTGCTTCTCATCTTATTTAGTATCTAATAAAATATCTTTGTATTGACATTTATTAATTATTTTCATATTCATCAACTGATCTAAAATGGCTGAGGATTCATTAAAACAATTGTTGTTTCCAGCCTTCTTACTACCTAACAACAATAATAGCCTATTAACTAATTGTGATGGGTCATTTGGAAGAAAACTAACACCTGAACCAAGCTTACTTAAAGCATCAATAATATGTTTCTCCTTCTCATTCTTCTTACTTTTACCAGCAACAGAAACTCCATAATCAAGTGCATTTAGCAACTCAATATATACCCTATCTTCCTCTCTTTCCATATCAAGTGGTTCCTCAAAATATTTTGAACCGCTGAATCCGGGGTTTGTGAGAAGAAACATTAATCTTGGAGTTAATTTAACATTTGGTTGAGTAGAACTCAAGAACATCAATTCATCATTAAATATCAATACCTTTTCTTCCACAAGATGGAACACTGCTGGTTCTTCTGTTGGAATGAGACCTGCTCTGGTTTTTGAATCTGCCAAATATTCATTGTTTTGAAGAGCTTCCACTACATAATTAGGGGGTTGATTTACCTCCTCAAGTTTCTGAAATAATTCTTCATCATTATATTCTAATTTTCCAAGTTCTTGTTTTGTTATCTGACTAAAATCTTTGAGCATTTGAAGTTTTTTCGGAGTAAATTCTACCGTGGGAACTGTAGGGTGTTGAGTTTTTAAAAGCGGTTTAAAAAATTTCTCTTGTTTTCTTTCAAAGGCTTCTTCACCAGTTAGTTTCTGTCTCCGTTTCTTCTTTATCTCTTCCTGTTGTTTTACAACTTTTGAAACCAACTCTTGATGTTCTTTAAACTTTCTTGCTCTTTCTTCGGTATTCATTTTCTGTATTTATTTATTGAAAAATATCATTTAATGAATTGTAAAGGTCAATGGGAAAATTTTCCTTTTCTTCATCATTATAGTAAATGTGTTGAAATAAATCCTTTTCTTTAAATATTTCATCAAATTCTTTATTGGTATTAATACGAGTTGTTATTTCTTCTTCACTAATACTTGTATCTCTGCTTTTCATACGTTTGCGTTGAGTCTCCTCATCGATATCAAAACCGAATGATAAAATCTTAACTCCATCACCACACAAATGTTTAATAATTTGTCTCATTCCTTCAGGATTAGTTTCTAAAATCCCAAGACCATTAGATTTTAGTTTATTTAACTCACTCTTACAATGTGAATATTTTGTAGAACCAAGAGAGACCTCCTCAAATATATATATATATTTTTTTTTTGTATACAAGATCGAGGCTCGTGAAAGAGCGAATATTAATCACACAGAAAGACAAACCGACACATAAAACATATAACATCAGGAGCGGTAGACAAGATGGGGAGAGAGGGGGAAGGACACAAACACAACATTTGAGAGCAGGGACCGAGAGACATGGAGACATCGAGAGATCTGAGAGAGGGCGAGGGCTTTGGGGGGGGGGCATGGGAAGGGGGTGGTGGGAGAGGTATAAAACATATGGACACTGCCAGGACTTCCAGGAAAGAAGTTGGAATTTCAAACAAGGTGGATCTGGGGTGAATTAGCGGGGGTAGAAAAGATCAAGGTTTTGGATGGGGGAAGATAAGAGATGGTGGTGAACAGCTGTTTTAAAGACCTGCACGGAGGAGTGGGATTGAAGGGAGTGAGGGAGTTTGTTCCAGAGGCGGGAGAAAAGAGGAATGAAAGAGTGAAGGTGAGCAGAGAGCCGAGATTTCGGCAGTTTAACCATCAGAGGGTTGCTGGCAGATCTTGTGCGACCTGTAGGAATATTTGGGGGACAGAGCACAGAGAGAGCTGGGGGTGCAAGGCCGGAGAGGAGTCGGTAGAAGACAGAAAGACCACCTACCTGCCTGCGGTGAGTGAGTGAAAGGCCCTCAGAGATAGCTTCATCGCGGGAGATTCCAATAATTCTGAAAGCTTTGGTTTCAACAGCGTGAAGCCGAGCTAGGTGTGAGGCAGGAGCACCGGCCCATAGGGGAGAACAGTATTCCATTGAGCTGCGGATGAAAGCCTTGTATGTGGTGAGGAGCTCAGGTGTGCCGAGGAAGGACTTCGCATGACGGAGGATGCCCAGTCGGCGACTGGCTTTGGAGGCCAGCTTGGAAATGTGGTTTTCCCAAGAAAGATCATGGCAGATAGTGAGACCCAAAATCTTGAGCGACAGAACTTCTTGGAGAGGATTGTTGAGAAAGTAGATGGGAGGGTTGTCCAGTCGATCTTTTCAGAGAGACATAGTAAGAGTGTGAGATTTGTCAGGATTGAAAGACATGTTCCACTTGTTTGACCAGTCTGTGATTTTGTCCAGGTCTTCAGAGAGTGAGGAGGCAGCAGACTGCCGATCTGAGGGAAGAGGAATGGAGCGGCAGAGAGTGGAGTCATCAGCAAAGAGATAGAGAGGATTTTCGAGAGAGTCAGAGAGATCATTGATGAAGACCAGAAAAAGCACGGGGCCCAGAACACTGCCTTGGGGAACTCCAGCCTGAACAGGAAGAGGAGATGAGAGAAACCCATTCAGGGCCACACGTTGACGACGACTAGAGAGGAAGTCCGCCATCCATGCGTGGAGATTTCCATGGATACCAAAGGAGGAGAGTTTGGTGAGCAGAGCGGGGTGCCAGACCGTGTCGAAGGCACGTGATATGTCGAGGGAGACAGCTCTAATTTCCTGTTTGGCATTGAGGACCTCCATCCATTGTTGAGACAGCAGAAGCAGCATGTCCAGAGTAGGGTGACCTGGTCTGAAACCAAATTGATGATCAGAGATCAAGCCATTGGAGAAGAGGAAAGATTTCATATCCGAAGCAATGATGGATTCCATGACTTTGCTGATAATTGGGAGAAGGCTGATTGGTCTGTAGTTGCTAGGATCTGTTTTTGCACCTTATTGGTGCAAAGCGGTGATGTTGGCTGATTTCCAAGCAGATGGCAGTTGAACTTGAGCAAAAGAGAGGGTGAAGAGAACAGAGAGAGGGTGAGATAGAGCAGCAGAGCAGGATTTTAGGACCCATGGGCTGATGCCGTCGGGTCCAGTTGCAGAATCAGATTCGAGGGTTGACAGAAACTTTTCCACCTTGTCAGGAGGAAAGGACACGGAGTCCAGGAGCAGCAGCGTACGACTGGGTATGGTGGGTACAGAGAGGGATGGGTTTGGGACACAAGATTTAGAGGCAAACACAGAGTTGAGGCATTCAGCTTTTTCACGTGCGGAGTCAGCTGTGTAGCCGTTTGAGGTAAGGGAGGGGATGGAGGGGGAACAAACACCAGAAACGGATTTGACCAGACGCCACCAGGATTTGGAAGAGGGAGACAGATAAGAGAGTTCGGTCTTGAGAACGGAGAGATATTGTTTCCTGGCTCTCCTGAGGGTGGACACACACTTGTTTCGGGCTTTGTGAAAGGAAATGAGATTTCCTTCCGTTGGATTTGCTTTCCAGGAGACGAAGGCAAGTTTTTTCTGGGCAACAGCCTCACCACAAGATTCCGTGTACCATGGACGGGAGGAAGGGTATGACAACTGAAGACGAGATGGGATAAATCTGTGCATGAGAGAGAGCAATTTACTTTGGAAGAATTCCCAGGATGAGTTGATGTCAGAGGTGGTAGAGATGGGAGACCAGTCCAGATGATTGATGGCTGCTTGAAGACCGTGCCAGTTGGCCTGAGTGAAATGCCAGACTCGTCGACGCTGAGCAGGCTCCCTGAGGATGGTCAGAGAGATGTCCACTTTAACAAGGACATGATCAGATGATCCGATCGGAGCAGAAGAAGAGCAGCAGACATTTTCAGGGAAGTTAGTCATAACCAAGTCCAGAAGAGAAGATGTTCCGTTGACTGAGATCCGGATCGGGAAATTGACAGATTGTGTCAGTCCCAGTGAGTCGCAGAAGTCCTTTGCTGAGGAGCCATGGCTGGTGAGAGAGGTACCCAAACCCAGCCAACTGGCATGATGACAGTTGAAATCACCACATATGAGGAAGAGAGAGTTGGGATGAGTAGCTAGAAGTTGGTCCATATCATCAGACAGCGAGATGTAGATGGAGTCATCACTGTTTGGTGGACGGTACAACACACATATGAACAAGAGGTGGGAGCGAAGGGGAAGCCGTAGCCAGGGGTATTCCTGGGGGTGAGGTGGAGAGAGTGCAGTGCAGGGCGAGTGAGGAAGAGAGTTTTTGATAAAGATAGCAACCCCGCCTCCAGGACGAGGCTCAGGTCTATCATACCGGAGGAGGGAGTAGCCTGGGAGAGATACTATGGAATCAGAGACATCATAAAGGAGGAAAGTTTCTGTTAAGCAGATCACGTCTGGTTTGACAGAAGCAACCTGTATGGAGAGATCAGTTAAGTTTGAACGAAGACCCCGGATGTTTGAGGTCCATACCGTTAATGAAGAGGAAGGGGGAGCATCAGATACAGAACAGGGGGGAGGAGGGGTAGGGTAAGATGTGGAAGAGGTGGAAGAGGTAGGGAGAGCTGTTGAAGGTGTGTCAGAGATTTCAGAATAGCTCGGAGAAAGGGAAGGATGGGGCGGACAAAAGGTTTGATGGTGATTGGGTGAGCCACAATGAGGTGTTATTTGAGGAGGGGGAAGAGCGAGGCAGAAGGTTGGGGGAGATGGAGGTGAGAGTTTGAAGGGGGAAGAAGCAGGGAGGACGCTTTGAGGAGGGGGAGTGAGAGGGGGGAAATTGAGAAGCAATGAGGGTGGGGAGATTTGAAGGGGAGGGGTGAGGGGGGAGTTTGGGAGGGAAGGGACAAGGGGAGGGATTTGAAAGGGATGGGATATGGGGGAGATTTGGAGGGGAGGGGTGAGGCAGGAGTCTAGGAGGGGAGGGGCGAGGGGGCGTCTTGGCGGGGAGGGGTGAGGGGGTAGTTTAGGAGGGAGGGGGCAAGGGGGGAGATTTGAAAGGGATGGTTGATGGGGAAGATTTGGAGGGGAGGGGTGATGGGGAAGATTTGGAGGGGAGGGGTTATGGGGAAGATTTGGAGGGGAGGGGTGAGATTGGATTTTTGAAAGTGTACGATTTATGGGAAACGAACATTTATTGCAAAATGGGTTTCTTGTGACCTTCGAGTTAAAAATACGTTTAAGGACGCTGGATGGAGGATGGAGTGCAGGAGAGTTTAGGGAATGTAGAAAAAAGGCACTATAGGAGATGGATATTTTTTTTGGGATGAATTGATTTGGTGAGCAAGTCGAAAGCAGCCTTTTAAAGAAGAAGAAGAAAAAGGTGTTATAAAATATGACGGAATACATAACTTGAGGGGAAAGTGTAAACATTGAAGGTTAATGAGTGAAAACTATCTGGGGAAATGGGGGAGAAACACGTGGTCGAAGAACGAACGAACGAATAAGAATGAATAAAGGAATGAGAACAGAGAAGGAAATGTTTTTTTTTTTTTGTTTTTTTTTTTTGTTTGAGTTGAGATTTACACAAGGAAGTAGGCTATGGGTGAAAAGACTGGGAATACAGAGAACGAAAGTTATTGGATCACAAACGACGGACCGCTGAGAGAAAAACAAAGCCTCAAGGTTGTACAGTGCACACTGTACAAGGCCTCAAGACACGACACGAATTAACACGATTTTCAATACAGGTATGAAAGATTTGCACCGAAAAATCTTCGTCGGGACACAATATACGTACAACACCATAAATAAATACAGTTTTAACGAAAATACAAATGGGAACAATCACTTAACTTCGATTTCAAATCGTTCGCGACGCGGCAAAGGCCTTGCTCGCGACACGGCAAACAGACGATCAATTTATGAAAGATAAACACCGAGAAACAACCAAAGTTGCACACAATAACTTCACACACCGAAAGATATATACAGTTTCGACAAAATACAATTGTGAACAGACTTAACTTCGAAAAGCGTGGAGACCGTGTGGAGCTTCGAAAATCCCTCCCACCATCTCCCAATTTGACCTTCGTTCCTCAATCGCATATGTTCCTCCATTGAAATGTAGTAATAATCTTTCCCTTCTACTTCTCCTGGTCGCTTTGCGCTGGTTGTAGTACTCACAAAACGAATCATAGGGTGTTTTTAAAAAAAATTACAATCTTTTCATTTTTACTGTTCAAGAGTTTAGATTTATGAAAGTTCTTTCCAGAAGCAGATTTACCCACAAGGTTAATAATAATTGTTGTCATTTATCTATCTATAATTCCAGTAATATCTGTGTGTTTGTTTGTCTGTGACCGCTGTTTCTCGACAACCACGGGTCCGATATACTTGAAACTTGCCAGGTATATTGCTGGGGACCCGAGGATGTGCCTTTTCAAGGTTTCATATTAATCGGAGAAGTAGTTACCGAGTTATGTCCAAAAAACGATTCAACCAATCAGAGAGCAGCGAGCTATCACGTGTGCCGAACGTGGCGAACAGACTCTGCCTCGGACGGCACATTTGAGAGCGTATTCATTTATTTCACGTTGGCAAACTATGTTGGCGTTAAACTATGTTTTAAAACTAATTCAAACTAATTTGCGATTCATCGTAACTGCGATATGCGACCTTCCGGACAGTCAAATGAGGACGTCACTTCCGGACTTACGGATAGTCATAGTGACGACGTACTGATGCTGAACGTGGTGAGCAGACGCTGCCTCGGACGGCACATTTGAGAGCGTATTCATTTATTTGACGTTGCAATCTGTGTTGATTGTTGTAAGGTACGATCGATTGTAGTACACGTTTATAATAACTCTGCCGATACAGGCCCGATTAACTGCAGCGCCACCCGAGCTGCGGCGTCGGGATGATACATTCATTGTACGGTCACATCACGCACTTACGGGCACGCCCATGGGCCCATGGGCACGCCCAGACATTTTTTTTTTTTTTTTGGCAAGGAACGGGCACCCACGTACGGGTACGTCCTAGTATATGTAATTATGTTTAAAATAAAAATACATCCTTTAATATCTCATCTTGTTTCACAACAATATATTTATATTTTCCAATCGGGTGTTTCATATAATTTTCAAATTATTTTTTACTACATAACGTAGAGCAATTATCTCTCCAAAAATTATTTACATCTATTGAATTTAACTTAAATAAAATAAAAGTATTGGCATTGTTTCTTATTGAGCGTCGAGGGAGTTGAAAATATGACTGACTAAGATAAATACAATTACAAGAAGAAAGTCTCCCTCTTGTATAGTAGCTGTCCATTACTGTTTGGTTTCTCTCATTAACACAATCATCAAAGATGACGAGGTTCTTTTTTGATTTATCTAAATCATGAGGTGAAGGTATATCATCCGTATTATCAATGAGAATACAAGTTATGTGTTTTGGTTTCTATTTTGATTTCTGTGTATCACAAAATAATTGTATTATATCTTCAATATTATAATCATTTAGTTTGTTTTGAAGTTTAAATAAACCGATAATGTCTTCCTTTTTAAGACCTGCATTAAAACCCTGTGAGAGTAGTTGATACTCGGGTTGAAAACTAGACTTTGTAAAAATTATTAAATTATCATAATCTAAAAAATTAGGACCAAGGAGCATCTTTAAAAGTAAACAGGTTTTTCCACATCCGCTTGAACCAACTATTAGACATCTCAATGAATTTGGAATGTATTTATGGTTATTAAATTTTATCCTATTTTCCCAAATGGGTAAAAAATCATTCATTTATATATTTGGAAAACAAGTCATCTAACTTTTTTTGAGCTATTTTAGAAACTCTATATTTTATCCTGAGTTCGGGTTTAATTTCAAAATAATTCATTATTTTATTTATATAGTATCTTGTATTAACATTTCCATTAAAATTATTTTGAATAATAAATATCATTAAACCCTTATACATTTTCTCATTACAAATAGTCTCTTCCCTTGAAAGAAATGGTGTATTATCATCACAATACTTAACATTCATCTCTCTTATTAATCTTGTAAAGTAATTCATTTTTGGTTCTAATTTAAAAGAGTTATATATATTTTTATTTTTTTTATTATCATTAATTAAAATTAAATCACAGAAAATACATTGTTTATATGAACCCTCATTATTAAGCCCTATTCTAGCACAAGCTGGACAATTCTCTAATTTATCATATGGAGAGTCTGGAAATTCTAAATATCCTTCAGAACTTATCATATTTATATGGTAAATTTTTACTTAAACTAAACACAAGTTTATTCATTAATAAATACAATGTTTCAAAGCACAAATGACAAATTTCAATCAATCTCTACTTCGGTGAAAGATATAGAAAAATATGTCAAATATGTTAAATTGAACAAAGATAAATATGGAAATTTTTGGGTAAAACCAGTTATGGAAAATAACATGAGCCCCTCTATTTCATTTAAAGGAAGAGCTCTAACTATACCTGGAAAGACATCCATTAAAGTAAATCTAACAAAAGTTTCTCCTCTACCCCTGGCAATTTATTCAAAGCTTGAAAAAGTGATTGACCACGATACTTTGAAAAAGAATGATAAGACCATCAACAATACTCGTGGAGAAATTTGTATTTACTTTAATAATCCAAAGGGTGTAGATCTAAGTAAAATGAATGATGTTAATATTTCTGGTGAAATGTCATTTCGTTCTATGATAGTTAGAGATTATTTAAAGATAACTTTTGATATTAAAAATGTAGAGATTGAATCCGTTAATGAAAGAAAGTATATTGGTATAGATGGAAAGGTTTTTTCTGCTAATTAAATATGAGTCATTACAGCAGTGAAGATTTTACTATTTCATTGAACTCGGACGATAGTGATGATAGTATTTCATTGAACTCGGACGATGGTGATGATAGTATTTCATTGAACACAGATGATAGTTATGATACTAATAGTTTGTGCTCAAATGATTGTTATGAGAGTAGCTTTATTGATGACTCTGAGTATGATTCTGAGTATTCATGTGATAGTTATGAATTAGATGATTCTGAGTGAAAAAGTGTTTTAGTTTAAGCACAGCGATATATATAAAACGGAGCTGTAAAGCTCAAAAGTGTTTTATTTTAAGCACAGTGATATATATAAAACACCACGTTTTCTCACGCTATAAATATGGTTTATTGTGATACTTGCGAGAAGGAAGTAAAATATTATAAACAACATATTCTCACCACAAAACATACATACAACATTCTTAACAAACTTTCCCCTCTTCCACCTAAAACAAAACGTTGTAAGGTCTGTAAAACAACCATCCTCAAGAAGTGGTTTAAAGCCCATCTTAAAACTAACAAACACTTGTCAAAATTGTTTACTATTAAAAATAATGATGGTGCTTTCAAAAGACATATCAGGATTCCAATCTTTAACTTCAAACCTCCCGAACCAAAGTCTATAGCTGATGCTGTAGAAATAGTTAAACCTGCTGTTCAAACATTGATTGAAAAAACACTAAAAGAAATGAAACCACTTAAATTTTATATGGGAGTAAAATTAGAAATGACAAAGGACGAAGGAGTTATAGATACACCATACATGAGAACTGAGCCACACTTTATATCTTCATATCAAGATTTTAAAACATCAGGAGTCTATGATGAACTTATTAAACAAGAGCAAGATGTGGATAATTCAATCGTAGGAAGTGGATTCAATATAGGAAAAATTATTTACATGGACATTCATATTCTTAAATCAGATCCTCTAAAAGCTTCTTCTTACATTGATTTACCCAGTGTTATCAAAAATAGAAAAGCAGTTATCAATATCAAAAATAAAGACAATAAATGTTTTCTCTGGTCTATTCTAGCACACTTACATCCTCCACATTTTCATGATGAAAGAGTATCTCATTATATAAAATATGAGAATACATTAAATACGAAAGATCTAAAGTTTACGATGACTTTAAATGATATTCCTAAATTTGAAAAGTTGAATAATTTATCAGTTAATGTTTATGGTCTAACAGAAACAAACAACATTCAGGTTTTAAAGCTTTCTGACAATTGTAAACAAACTCATATTAATCTTCTATATTTTAATTCAGAGGAAAATTCACATTATACAAACATCAAAGATATTACAAAATTAATAAAACCACAAGTATGTAAAAGAACAAATAAAATATATATTTGTATACATTGTCTTAACTTCTTCCATACACAAGAAAGATTAGATAAACATTCAAATTATTGTGGTGAACATAAATCAACGGTAATCAACATGCCTAAAAAAGGCTCAAAGATCACATTCAAAGATGAAAAGAAAACAATAAAACATCCATTTGTTATATATGCTGATTTTGAAAGTATTTTAGAAAAAATTGATACTGCTTCTCCAGACCAAAAGAATCATACACAAATAAATATCAAAAACATACTCCTTGTGGTTTTTGTTATTATATCAAATCATCCAGTGGTGATAAATATAACAAGTTAGAGATGTATAGAGGCTCAAATACCCCAGAGGAGTTTGTGAAACGACTAGAAAAAGACTGTGTTCGATTAACCAAGATAATGAGAGAAACCAATAAACCAATGTCCTTAACAAGTAAAGAAAAAAGAGAATTTATAAAAAACAATGTCTGTCATATTTGTGAGGAGAAAATTCGTAAAGGTCTAAAGGTTAGAGACCATTGTCATCTCACTGGTAAATATAGAGGTCCGGCTCATCAAAGTTGTAATATTAATTATCAACTCCCCTCTTCTCATTCCTGTCTTTCTTCATAACAACTCTCATTATGATACACATCTATTTATCAAGGAACTCTCAAAGACTTCTGGAAGTATCTCAGCAATTCCAAACACGGATCAGAAATACATTTCATTCACAAAAAGAATTCACACATCTCCTATTACTCATATCAGATTTCTTGTTACATTTAAATTCATGGCAAGTCCATTGGCTAACTTGGTTCAAAATATAAAAGAGTTTCCATGTCTTTCAGAGTATTTTTTAGATAAAGATTTTCTAACACAAAAGGGAATTTACCCCTATGACTATATGGACTCATTTGAGAGATTCAATGAAACACAAAAGAAAATTTCTATAACAAATTAAATAATAGTCATATATCTGATAAAGATTATGTACACGCACAAAATGTTTGGAAAAAAAATAACATTAAGAATCTTGGTGAGTATCACGATTTGTACCTCAAAACTGATGTGCTTTTGTTGGCTGATGTGTTTGAGGCTTTCAGAACAATCTGTCATTCTGGATATGGATTGGATCCTGCTCACTATTACACTGCTCCTGATTTGGCTTGGAGCGCGATGTTAAAAATGACAAAACAAGTTTTGGATTTGATAACCGATGTTGATATGCTTTTGATGATTGAAAAGGCAAAGAGAGGAGGAATTTCACAAGTCTGTTCAAAGAGATATGCTAAAGCAAATAACAAGTACATTCCAAATTATGATCCATCGGTAGAGAGCTCCTACTTGATGTATTATGATGCGAACAACCTGTATGGCTGGGCAATGTCTCAGGCTCTTCCTTATGGAAAACTTAGATGGGTAAAGGAAAAAGATTACAAAAATGTTTTACAAGATGTATGTATCTCTACACAAAAAGAATTGGATGATTCAAAGGTTGGTTATTATTTTGAGGTCGATTTGAAATATCCAGAGGAACTTCATAACCTACACAAAGATCTCCCATTTGCTTGTGAAAAGGAAAGTCCAAAGAAGGAGTGGTTAAGTGATTATCAACAATCATTTAATATAGGTGAATCAATAGAAAAATTACTTACTACATTATATAACAAGAAAAATTATGTTCTACACCAAAGAAATTTGCGACAATATTTATCAAAAGGTCTAAGAGTAGAGAAGATCCATAGGGTTCTAAAGTTCAATCAAAGTCATTGGTTGAAGGGGTACATTGATTTTAATACACAAAGAAGAACAGAGTCAAAAACAGATTTTGAGAAAGACTTTTATAAATTGATGAATAATGCAGTCTTTGGTAAGACCATGGAAAATGTGAGAAAAAGACAAAATATCAGACTATCAACATCTTGGAAACAAGCATCAAAATTAATTAATAGACCGAGTTTTACTAGAGCTGAGGTCTTTACTGAGAACTTTTGTGCGATCCATTTGATTAAAGAGAGTATTGAAATGAACAAACCTATTTATATTGGAACACCAATTCTTGATTTATCAAAGTCATTAATGTATGATTACTTTTATAATAACTTGAGGAAGAAATATCAAAAATGATGTTCATCTACTTTATATGGATACAGATAGTTTTATTTTGCAAATTAATACTGATGATGTTTATTCAGACATGAAAAAGGACATTAATATCTATGACACTAGTAATTACAGTCCAGAGAGTGAGTTGTTCTCTTCTAAAAATAAAAAGGTGATTGGAAAGTTTAAGGATGAATTAGGAGGAAATGTCATGAGTGAATTTGTGGGATTGAGGTCTAAGGCTTATGCTTATAAATACATTGTGAATAACGTTGAAAAAACTGATAAGAAGTTAAAAGGCATAAAGAAAAATGTCGTTAAAGAAACAATGAACTTTAAGGATTATTATAACTGTTTAACAACAAAGAAAGAAGAGTTTAGAAAGATTAATGGAATAAGAAGTTATAAACATAAATTATATTCAGAAGAGGTGAATAAGAAAGCATTGGGGGCTTTTGATGATAAGAGGTTTATTTTAGAAAATGGAATTGATAGTCTCCCTTATGGTTATATAAGTATATAAGTGATAAGTTAAAAAGGGGGGTTAAGGATTTTAATGGGCTACCGCCGCCTTTTTACGATTATATAAATGATAGAACCAAGTACCAACCAGACTAAAGAGTGGAGGTGTAATCAACCTTGGTATATAAATGGTAAACATAACGAATGTGAAAAATATCAAATAGGTATAATTGAAAAGACAACTGGTAAAAAAATTTACTAAACAAATAAGAGAATTAATTTAAATACCGGTGAATTGGGTAAAAAAGATGGAAATATTTTTGAGTGGACGGAAAACTTTGATGGTTGCCAGGAAAATATATACTTTAATTTAAAAATGGTATGTGGCACTGGAGGCGCTCAAACAAGAACATTGAGGGAGGTTTACCATTTTATCTTAGCTCAGTTAAAATATCTTAATAAAGAACCACACTCAAACATCTTTTTTGTTAATATATTAGATGGTGAAGGGAGTGGCAAGATAATTAAATTATTTCCCACGCATAAACAAATATTTGTAGGGTCGTTGTTTGAGTGGGCCAAAGATGATTCACCAGATGATATTAAGAGTAAAAGGTTAAAAGGTCCATAAGGTCAGAAGGATCACAGGTTCACACAGAAGGACCATTGTTTAAGTGGTCTAATGAATAAGGATAACATGTCAAAAGGTTAGAAGGTTCGTAAAGAACAGGGTGAGAGAAATAGAGGTGTTTAGGGGCAATGAGGGAGGGGAAAAATTAACATGTAAGTCAATGGGAAAATGAGAGTGTCCCAGAAGCAACATATATACACTACTAACATGCAACATACACCTGACCATGTGAAAAGCAGGATAACTTCAGATGGAGGCCTGCAACTCTAAGGGTCTGTCCTTGTGCTTTATTTATAGAGATTGAAAAACAAAGTTTTATTGGAAATTGCAATCTCTTAAACAGAAATGGATAATCTGATGGGATCATTAGAATTCTTGGTATGAATACTTCTTCACCCTTACATTTCCCTGTTGTTATTGTGGCCGCTAAGACATGTGGCAGCATCTTCTTTATAACCAATTTTGTCCCATTGCATCATCTTGGTGCATCGAGATTTTTCAATAGAATGATTGGAATACCAACTTTCAAGAATAAAATATGGTGTGGAATTCCTGTTGGTGTCAAAGACTTTATAAACTCTACGGGATATTGTGTAGCATCATCATCATTTGGTACAGTGTCAAGTGATTTATGTGACACTTCTTTTCCTCGAATTTATTTTATCAATTGTATATTTATCTTTTCTGCATCAGAATTATTAGGACCCAAGATTACCCTTACACAAAGCCAATCAATATCTTGTAATATTGCTTAATAGTTGGGAAGACATTACTGTTCGTTTCTTCTTCATATTTTACAATAATTCCACATCCATTTGCGATTGTAATTTGGTTGGAATTAGGAGCGAATGGAATGTTGCCATCTCCAATATCAAGGAGTAATTTGGCAAATTTGCCAACTTCCTCATCCTCTTAAAGATGAACTCTCATATTCACTGTCAATGTAAATGACACAACTTTACCCCAAGGAGGAGATGCCTTCAGATTTGCTTGATTTTCATCTGCTTCAGTTCCTCTTGGTATAACTGGGAGAATTTGTCAGAAATCCCCAGAAAGAATCAGAGGAATTCCTACCATAGCATGACTACTTTCCTTTAAGTATTGGAGTGTATTATCTAATGCCTCAAGACGTTTTTGTGTGTGACATAGTGCACTCGTCCCAGATGATAACATTGGATTTCTCAAGACATTGCCCTTTGCAGAGCCTTTGTCAATATTGCACGTTGGTGTCTCCTCATTTTAAGTGTTGAGTGCTAGTTTGAATGTGGAATGAGCTGTCCTACCACCAGGAAAGAGGAGATGCAATTCCTGAAGATGCAACTGCCAGTGCAATATGCCCCTGTGATCTTACCTTTGCTCGGATTAACTTTAAAATGAAAGTTTTACCTGTACCACCAGGTGCATCTATGAAAAACAGTCGTCCTTCATTACCATCAATGACCTCCATAATTTTCCTATTCATGGCTGCTTGACAATGCAAAAGCTTTCTTTCATTCTCCTGAACAAACTGTGCAAGTTCTTCTTTGTCATAATGTATCTCCTTTAACATTTCTCTCGTTAATTCACATGTTGTTCTATTCGGTCTTTGAAGTCCATAATGATTCAGATCATGTCCTCTGAAATCCATAACTTTGTCTTCAATCATCATGAGAGGTTCATTGAAAATTTCATTACCATAAGTCGTTTCTAAATCATGAGATTCTCTTTAAATTCTGTGTAAGATATCCCCAGACAGGCTCTGTTTATGAAAATTCCATAGTTGTTGGGGTTCAGTTAGGGCACACTGTGTTATGAGAATGGCAAATAAATGTCGCAGTCGTCTCGGAGAGCGACTAATCACAGCTTCTTCTGGAGTTTGTTTCCGGTGTAGGTCATCTGCCAGTAAGCCATGTAATAAACAGGCCTCAATGAAGGTTCCACAAATCATATCCCTGTATGTCTTCAAATCCTTAAAAGACTTTGGAGCAGGAAGAGTATGAAGTAGCAGCCTCACATAGAAGACTTCACCCATATTTGGATGTATTGTGCAAAGGTGGGCGGTCCGCTTCGAAAGTCCGCTTATCCGCTTATCCGCTGCAGCGGACTAACGTTTTCGAAGCGGATAAGCGAATCGGAACAACCCCCGGAAACCGAAGCGGATAAGCGTAAGCGGACTACCGAAAAATTAAAGCGCATCGCGATTCGCCAAATCAGCTGTTAGCCTGAGCCGTTACTCTAGAATTGCGAATATTTATTTAAGTGAATAACAAGTGAAAACTGAATATTTTATTGGACGCTAGAGCGGCAATAACGTCAAGATGGAGAGATTTCTGACTCTCCAGCCCAGCGGCAGTGCCAGGGACAGGCACACGAGCGACGCAAACCAGCAGTCCCAGCACAGCGACATCCACAACCCGGCGGTCAACATGATGGGGGACGTGGAGGACAGTCAGGAGATCTGCGCCATGACCCCTCAGCAGGGACCCCAGCCCGGCTCGAGCAGTACGGACTACCTGTTCGCCATGGAGGAGGGGCAGCAGGAGGAGAACCTCGAGGAGAAGATCAGGGAAGAGGTCAACAACTGGTGGAGGAAGCCGCTGAGGGGGAACCCGGGGCTGTCGCCCAATCTATTCCCGCTCGAGTTCCGTGATGCTTGGGTAACTCTATTTCTCAGGCATAACACGCCGCTCCCGAGCTCTGCCTCGGTCGAGCGCGTGTTCAGCTACGGGTCGGACATCCTCAGGCCTAAGAGGTCGGCCCTGGCTGCACCGAACTTCGAGGCCCTCGTCTTCATGAAGAGCAACCTCCAAATCCTCAAGAAGGCCCACGAGATGGAGGAGGAAGACGGGGACTAGTCAACAGACTGCTAGTCTGTTGACTAGTAGACTCTCTTGTCAAAGAAAGGACGGGAAAATTGATTTTTCTTTAATGTAACTTGCATATATAAAAATTATATTTAAATTAACTGTAGAGTAGAGTAGAGTCGAGTGGAAAACTTTATTTCAATAAATTTTGAATAAATTTTATTTAAATAAAAATGTATATTTTTGATCTTAAAAGCTTTGTTTGTCTTTGTAGTAGTTAGAAATGGCTATTTAGGCTTAAAAAGCATTAAATTCCCTTTAGAAACGTCAAAAATCGCTTTAAAAACGTCGAAGCGCTTTTAAAAAATCGAATCTAAGCGGATAAGTGGATAACCGGTAAGCGAACTAAGATTTTCGGCCGCTGAAGCGGATAAGCGAATCGGACTACACGGGCTGGCGGAGCGGTTAAGCGGTAAGCGGACTTAAAATTTTCCGAATCGCGCCCACCTTTAGTATTGTGTGCATCCTTTCAAGGTCATCATTAGACTTTACCCCGGGATAACCTTCTACAGGATTGACTTGAACTCTCCTTTTCCACTTTCTGCCACCAGCAGCCCAGGTGAAATATTTTGGAAACTCATTGTAAATGAGTGTCTGAGCAAAATTATCTTCTCTCCAAAGCAGGAAATAACCTGTAAGAGTTCTAATGTGGGCCTCTTGGGCTTTTTGTGCTGCAGTGATGGAGTTGTAATAAATCCTCTGACCATTTTCTAGATGAACTTGAAGGTTCTGAATGGTTGGATTATGCTCATGGATGGGAAAGCCAAAGGTTCTCCAGAATGCTTCATTGTTGCTTAAATATCGAGCATTCTGATATGCATAGGTCTCATCATAGTGGTCTTGTCCATCTCTGCCCAATGAAAATACAGCCATATCTTGACCTTTATTTACATATTTACAAACATACTTAATCGATTTAACAGAATTGTAAAATTCTACATTGATGAGGGCATTGCACATTCTGGAGAGATATGGATTGTGTGGTATAATCCACCGATTGTCCACAACATGTTTAGCCATTAGCACCTCAATGCCACCATCAGCAACTTTTCTCCTCTGGCACAAAGGATATCAATCTCTATCCAATTGGGTCTCCAAGAGAAAATCTTTAGGGTAGTTCTTGGTGCATTTCCAGCTCACATGCAAGGTGACTTTCTATTAATATGTCCACATGGTCCATATTATTTTATGGAGTAATGGATTTTCATTATTACTGGGCAACTCTGCACAAATTACAGCATCTATTTCATTGTGCATTAACTTCTCCTGTAGCCAAATAGATATATGGGCATGTGGCAATCCTATCTTTTGCTATTCAAATGTTGTCATGTGGCATTTTACTTTTCCAAATACATGTTTTTTTCTTGAGAAAATCCATAAAAGCAATGATTTTTTAAAGTAAAAATGCTTGCTATTACATCATGATGCTCATCTGGATTTTGAATTGCCATGAGTTCTCTATTAATCTCTGGCCACTGAGAATTGCCAATGTATGTAATGAATAAATCAGGTTTTCCATAATTCCTCACGTAACACATTGCATCTTGTATTTTTTCATTCAAGTACCTTGGTCCACCAATAAAGTTGAAGGGAAGAATTACTAATTCTCCTATTGTTGTTGGATCTCTGTCATTTCTAAATGTGTCACTTAGATTTTGGTAATCAGTTGCTCGCAGCTGAGCTTGATGGGTCCGAACAAATAATAATCTTTCCGATTCAATTTTAGCCCAAATATCAACTGCAAATTGATAGAAAAGAGATGTGGATCTTCGTATTGTGTTGAATTCATGTTCTCTTTCCATTAATCTGTATGAATAAAAATTCATAGCCGAAACCTTCTGTGAAGTTTGAGTTCCAGTTTGTGGATTTACCTGGAAATACTGAAAGTGGTAGCCATCTTCCCCATTCCAAAACAGCAAATGATATTGAAGTGAGTCAAAGGCTCTATGTGTTTCGTTGATTCTTTTCAGTCAGCTGTCTCTTTGCTCGATGACAATATCTCTTGTGCAATGCTCCTGACCAACCAATAATATCGCTACTTCATCTGTAATAGGAGCATTATGTCTCCTTTCACGTTCTCCAGCTGGGTATTATCAGCATGGATGATTATTTTAGTGATCTGAAGTCATCTTTTCCATTGCAGACTTTATGCTGGATACATATGGATAATATTGGTGAAGCATATCTTGAAGAGCAAGAACAATGTTTGAATCAAGATGAGGAATTTGTAAATTTGTTATTTGTTTGGCCTCTCGTTCTTCATTACTCATGAAATAAATTTGCAGAAACTCAGCAGGTTCATCTTGTAATTGTAAAAGAGAACCAATTTTATGATGAATCTGCCCTTGAATTCTAAAAGTGGGCATATAGTCAGGTTCACCATGTTTTTTCGTTCAAAATCATGGTAGATTAGCAAACCTATACATTTTTGGAAACGTTATTACATGGAAAATCTGAAAATCAATGTTTACATTTGCCAATTCCGACCAATTTGATTCGACCAATTCGACCAATCGACCAATTCAATTCGACCATTCGACCAATCGCTTCGATCGACCATTCGACCATTCGAACAATTCGATCGATTCGATTCGATTCATCGAATTCGATTCGATCGACCATTCGACCAATTCGATTTGCCAATCAATTTGACCGACCTTTGCTTGTGTGGCACGGACTGTGAAAACGATGTGGACTATATTGTCGGATACGACACACAGGACAGTGATGGCGAACTCTAAATGGCATATTCTGTAATCGTGTATGTTTGATGCCATTGACTGCCTGTGTTTATTTTGTCATTAACTGCCTGTGTAGATGTGAAGTTATACTGACTGCATGTGTATATATGATTTTGCTGACTGCCTGTGTATGTTTGGTGATATGAATTATTGTGACACATTTTGATGTTATTAACTGCCTGTACAAAATGATAACATGTATTTGATTATGCAACTTATCGTGAATATGAAGACAGTATTTTGCAATTCAAAACCTTTGATTCGTGTCTTACCATTCCCCATAGCACTAATTTGATACTTTCATTGGATTCCTTGTCCCTGAAAATATAGGTTTAGTATATATTTTAAAGTTTTTAGGGTAATTAGAGGCAGAAATAGAACAAAATATGTATTTTACAGTGGCCATTTTGAAAATCCAAAATGGCCGCCATACAGGTATCTCTCCAAATGTAAACATTGATTTTTAGTTTCCTTATGCTATAATCTTTCCAAAAATGTATAGGTTTGCTAATCTACCATGATTTTGAACGAAATATAATTTATTGACAGAGTGAACCTAACTAATATAACCCTCCTCTCTGATTTGATTTGTTCCAAAACATGTCATATGAAAACAGCTGTTGGACTTTCTTATGTTTTTGAAGCACATTTTAGAATCTGGAGTTCTTCCCATTAGAAGAGCATTTCGTGGTTCCAGCGGCTCACTCAAAAGTGGTAATTGAACTTTACCATTTCAGCAACACATGGAAGGTGGCTCTCTTTTTCATTTTTTTGCATGGCAACACTCACATATTTCTGATCTTCTCTCAATATCATCATCGGGGTTTGATTCATAGTCAATGTTGGGATCATAGTTGAAAGCATTTAGGAATAATGTTGGTCTCCTACTTGCTACAGCTGTTCTCCAAACAATTCGTTGTTCTTGTTCAAATTTTCGCCATCTTAATCCTCGTCTTCTCTTACCCTTATTGCAGCTTGTCGCTGTTGTTGCTGTGTTAGCCTCTTCATCTTCTCTTACCCTTATTGCAGCTTGTCGCTGTTGTTGCTGTGTTAGCCTTTTTGTTGTAGCCTCTTAATCTTCTCTTGCTCTTGTTGCAGCTTGTCGCTGTTGATGCTGTGTTAGTATTTTTGGTGTAGCCTCTTCATCATCTCTTGCCCTTATTGCAGCTTGTCGCTGTTGTTGTTGTTGTTGTGTTAGCCTTTTTGTTGTGGCCTCTTCATTTGTTGTGGCCTTCGCTATGGGCTCGTGGGCTCCGCTATGAGCCCGTTCAAGGTCCGCTATGAGCACATTAACTGATGTTTTCCGCTATGAGCGGAAACCTTACGGTTTGTGGATATGACCAAGGGCACCATGATGCTAATCTGAAGCGCTTCCTTGAGGTCGCGCAACGGTATCACTTAACTATGAACGAGGATAAGTGCCAATACTCCCTACGCACGATAGATCTTCTGGGTTACACCGTGACCCATGGCTCTGTCTCTCCGGAAAAGGAGGGTCTGCGACCTTTGCTCGACATGGCCCCTCCCTGCGATCGGGCGTCCCTGAAGCGCGAGCCTTGGGCTGTTCGCCCATTACTCCAAATGGGTGCAAACCTACCCAGAGGTTGTGGAAAACCATTCAGGTCCACACAACTTTAGTCCAACGGTTTGGTTTAATTGCATTTAGATCATCACATCATTCCTGTAAAGTAGAAATACACAATAACTATACGATGCGACATCTCATGGATCCATTCATCTATCTATAATTCCAGTAATCTCTGTGTGTGTGTGTGTCTGTGTGTTTGTTTGTTTGTCTGTGACCGCTGTTTCTCGACAACCACGGGTCCGATATACTTGAAACTTGCCAGGTATATTGCTGGGGACCTGAGGATGTGCCTTTTCAAGATTTCATATTAATCGGAGAAGTAGTTACCGAGCTATGTCCAAAAAACGATTCAACCAATCAGAGAGCAGTGAGCTATCACGTGTGCCGAACGTGGCGAACAGACTCTGCCTCGGACGGCACATTTGAGAGCGTATTCATTTATTTCACGTTGGCAAACTATTTTGGTGCTATGTTGGCGTTAAACTATGTTTTAAAACTAATTAAAACTAATTTGCGATTCATCGTAACTGCGATATGCGACCCTCCGGACAGTCAAATGAGGACGTCACTTCCGGACTTACGGATAGTCATAGTGACGACATACTGAATGCTGAACGTGGCGAGCAGACGCTGCCTCGGACGGCACATTTGAGAGCGTATTCATTTATTTCAAGTTGCAATCTGTGTTGATTGTTGTAAGGTACGATCGATTGTAGTACACGTTTATAATAACTCTGCCGATACAGGCCCGATTAACTGCAGCGCCATCCGAGCTGCGGCATCGGGAGGATACATTCATTGTACGGTCACATCACGCACTTACGGGCACGCCCTAGGGATCCTAGGGGATATAATTTTAGATATATATATAGTACGGGCACGCCCTAGTATCATTCAATGCAAGCAAGCTAGATATTCTATAAAGGCGTACCGTTAACGAGGCTACCGATGTAACATGTCACAAGGGAGAAGCCTCGGAGCACCGTCGCAGCAGCGGGTCTTATAGTCACGCCCCTAGCGGTGACAACGATGACAACGAGCAGCGAGCATCACCCCAGGTTCAGTACGAATACGATTTCACTACATTCTCCCCCCTGTCAGAATTATACGGCCGCTTGGCTAAAAGCGAGTGAGCGTCAGCATGAATAGGGTGCGGAGTATCAGTCGCCCCAACCGTATCGGGCCGGGCAGCGAATTTTTCTGCCAGCACGCGTCCGAAATTCCCCGGGTATGGCATCTCGTATCCCTGTGTACCCGGCGTCAGCGGCGCCAACAGGGTCGGGTGACGAAGGGGGTAACTCCAAGTCGTCGGGCCCGGGCAGTCTCGACGAGGGGAGGGTCGGTGGACTGTCGGCGATGGGAGCGTCGGGAGAGGCCATGGTCTCATAGATGGGTTCGATCGGTTCGTCCGATTCCCTACTAAGGTCGTCGACCCCGCAAGGGGCAAGGTGACGAACGGAGACAGTAGTCTCACGGCCATCAGACGTCATCACACGAGCATGCTCAGGATTAGCCTGGAGAATCTGCACTTTGTCCACTAGGGGGTCGTACTTGCTCGCGCGAACCGCCCGTTTAAGGTAGGCCGGCCCGGGCCCAGCGAGCCAACTGGGCAAAGACCGTATACACCCCGAGCTCCTGGGGTGGTGGAAAAGTCGCTCGTGGGGAGTTTGGTTGGTTGCCGTACTCAGGAGAGCCCTGATCGAGTTCAACGCCGCAGGTAGCGACCAAGCCCATTTATCAAGGCCCCGGCCGAGGGTCCGGAGATGGAGCATGACGGCCCTCCAGATAATCCCGTTGAAGCGTTCGATCTGCCCATTAGCCTGGGGTCTGTACGGCGTGGTGTAACTAGACGCAATGTTGTTTTGGAGCAGATAGCTGCGCACCTCCTGAGACAAGAAGACCGCACCCCGGTCGGTATGGACATAGGCCGGGTAACCGAACATTGAGAACAAGTTCTGTAAGCATCGCATCACCGTGGCAGCAGTCATGTCCGTGCACGTATAAGCAAAGGGGAATCGTGAGTACTCATCAACGATAGTGAGCAGCTAGCGAGAGCCGCTCGACACCGGCAATGGGCCCTTGAAATCCATCGCCAAGCGTTCCCACGGGCGTGTAGCCTTCACCAGAGTCCCCAAGGGAGGGTTATAGAAACGCGGTTTGATTTCCACGCAGATAGCGCAGTCGCGACAGATACGGCGGATATCGTCAATCGAGTAAGGGAGATTCCCACTCCGCACGAAATGAGCGAAACGCGTTACGCCGGGATGGCCCGCAGTGGCATGCAGCACCCGTAGGCCCTCCAAAGAGGTGATACCAGCACATGTAGCCGGGCGTGATAAGGCATCGGCAGCCTGGTTATCCTTCCCCGGGTGATATTTGATGGTGTAACAGAAGTCGGCGAGTTCGATACGCCAGCGAGTGATTTTCTCGTTCTTAATGCGCTGGGCGTGTAAGGTGTCGTACATGAACGCAAAGCTTTGCTGGTCCGTGATGATTTGGAAGCTCCGCCCGAGTAGGTACGGGCGCCATCGCCGAATAGTCTCGACGATCGCATACGCTTCCTTTTCAACGGACGAGTGCCTCCGCTCAGCGGTGGTAAGAGTCCGTGAAAAGAAAGCCACGGGACGCCCCCCTTGGGAGAGGGTCGCCGCGATGGCCTGATCCGAGGTGTCACTTTCGAGGACGAACGAGCCGCTCTCGTCGATGGTCACTACGGCGGCTCGGGCGATGTCGGTCTTAAGACCTTCAAAGGCCGTCAATGCGGCCGAACTCAGGGGAAAGGCGTCGCAGGCCACAAGGGGGCGAAGTTTCGCGGAGAAACTTTGCACCCATTTGGAGTAATGGGCGAACAGCCCAAGGGCGCGCTTCAGGGACGCCCGATCGCAGGGAGGGGCCATGTCGAGCAAAGGTCGCAGACGCTCCTTAACCGGAGAGACAGAGCCATGGGCCACGGTGTACCCCAGAAGATCTATCGTGCGTAGGGAGTATTGGCACTTATCCTCGTTCATAGTTAAGTGATACCGTTGCGCGACCTCAAGGAAGCGCTTCAGATTAGCATCATGGTGCCCTTGGTCATATCCACAAACCGTAAGGTTATCGAGGTAGACGAAAACATCGGTTAAGTGCTCCCGCGCAACGAGGTCATCCATGGCCCTCTGGAAACAAGGGACCCCATTCGTTACCCCAAAGGGCAATCGTGTAAATTGGTACAACCGCTGCCCCGACTCAAAAGCGGTATAGATACGATCCGCCCTAGAGATAGGGATCTGGTGGTACGCACTACGGAGATCGAGAGTGCTATAGACCGAATACTGGGACACCTGTTGCACTAGCGCGTCCATCCCCGGAAGGGGGTAGGCATCCAGCTGTGTAAAGCGGTTAATCGTTTGGGAATAGTCGATTACCATGCGTTTGCGATGGGCCTCGCTGCGCACCACCAAGACCTGGGCACGCCACGGCGACCTACTAGGTTCTATGATGCCGTCTTTCAAGAGCTGAGCCGTTTCGTCCGCAATGAATTGCATGTCCGCGCGAGAGTAGCGTCGTGATTTTACCGCGACAGGGGTGCAGTCGGAGGTTAGATTGGGGAACAGCGAAAGCGGCCGGACGTCCATTTGCGCTAGGGCGCACACCGTTAGCGCGTCGGCCGCCCCCACAACAAGAGTGTCAGGCCCACCCAACTCCATTACGAGACGTCCATGCAGCTTAAGAAAATCGTGTCCTAACAGAATATCAGCACATAATGCGGGTAAAACCATAAGGTGTACATCAGGGAAAACCCGTCCCTTTAGCACGAGTTTCAATCGGCATTCCCCCTTCGTGCTGAGCCGAAGTCCCTGGGAAGCCATGAAGATCCGTCTCGTAGACCGCCCGATCCTCCATCCATGCCTGAGCACAAGTCGCTGGTCGATAAAACTATCCGTAGATCCTGTATCCACCAAGGCCCGAACACACTGGCCCTCAACCATAAGGGGAATAAGGGCTTGAGCCAGGCCAGACGAGGCTGCTGGGAGCGGGACTGAGCCCCCCGAATGGGTCGGACCAGCCTCGCGGGTGGATCCTACACCAGCAGCAGTTTTGCGGTCATGGCCGGAGTCTGCATTGACCATGGGGAATCCATTATCGTCATCAGAGGGCTTTCCCCAGCATTCCGGTGTTTCGCGATTCAAAATCCGACAATTCTGACGAGAAAAGGCCTCCGTAGTATATGACATCGCCTTTTGACACTTCTGGCAGAAAAAGGCTTCCGTAGTATCCGAAATCGCCTTTTGACATTTTTGGTCGCTTTGACAAAAGGCTTCCGTAGTATTCGAAATCGCCTTTTGACATTTTTGGTCGCTTTGACGAAAGGCCTCCGTAGCACTTGAAAGCTGCCTTAACTCTTTTGTCGGGGTGGGGGCCGCTGTTAGCTCGTGGACGACTCGAGGAGTACGAGGGGCTTGGCGAAGTGTCAAAGCCCCTTGCGTGGCCCGAAGTTTGGCCAAGGACACGGCCTTTGTGCCCGATGGAGAATGAGACGGTGGTGGCTGTCCGGTGGCGCCCGCCAAGGACGTCTGAGCGCCCAGCGGGCCACAGAGAGGGGCCCTCCCCTTCGAAGTCGGGTAAGGCGCCGGGTGTCGGGCTGGGCTCGTGGGCTCCGCTATGAGCCCGTTCAAGGTCGCTGCGCCCACGCGACCGCGACTGCGCGAGTTGAAGTGCCGCGAGCCGCGTGCCGTTTTCTTGCACACTTTCGCGTAATGTCCCTTTAGCGAGCACAAATGGCATATAGCGTCACGTGCCGGACACACGACCCGGGCATGACGAGGCCCTCCACAAAAAAAACATGCGGCCCCGCGCAAGGCCTTGGGTCTGCTGGTCGTAACGGCAGCCGTCAGGGCTGGGTCATCCTCCGGAGCATCCCGGAGTTCAGCGAGCGGATCCATGTCCTCGACGGTAGCACTCTCCGGCCGGGCGTGTAGTGAGGTGCCCGCCAAAAGGCGCGTGCGATCATAGGCGTTCGATTGCATCCGCGCTTCAGTATATACTGTCGCTTGCTCAAGCGCCGTAGCGAAGGTCAGGTCGGTCTTCTCCAAGAGTTTGAGTCGTAGTTCCTGGGAGGAGACCCCTGCTATGAAGGCATCTAAAAGACGATCATCCTGAGCCTGCGCGGGAGTCCGTGGCTCCCTGACGCTGTCCAGCAAAAGCTGCCGGAGCTCCTGGGCGTAATGGTCCATTGCTTCGTTGGGTTGCTGACGTCGCGTTTGCAGCAAATAACGTGCATACACCGGGCTTTTTTATTTTATGTATAGCCGCTTGAGCTCCGCGATGGTAAGATCATACGTCGTGCATTGAGCGATCGCGTGGTAGACCCGGTAGTCGATTTTTGAGTGTAAAATCGCTAGCTTCGCGGCAGCCGTCGGAGCGGTCTCAGGCTCAGCAAAGAGATGCTCCAGTTGTCGGAGCCAGTGCTTCAGCTGCAAGCCTCCGTCCGTGGCTTGTGGGTCGGCGCTGAAGATGGACACCGTCAGCGTCTTGTTGCCAGCCATGTCTGCAGATCTTAAATGCAATTAAGTGTTGTGGAAAACCATTCAGGTCCACACAACTTTAGTCCAACGGTTTGGTTTAATTGCATTTAGATCATCACATCATTCCTGTAAAGTAGAAATACACAATAAGTATACAATGCGACATCTCATGGATCCATTCATATCATTCAATGCAAGCAAGCTAGATATTCTATAAAGGCGTACCGTTAACGAGGCTACCGATGTAACATGTCACAAGGGAGAAGTCTCGGAGCACCGTTGCAGCAGCGGGTCTTATAGTCACGCCCCTAGCGGTGACAACGATGACAACGAGCAGCGAGCATCACCCCGGGTTCAGTACGAATACGATTTCACTACAATCATCATCGGGGTTTGATTCATAGTCAATGTTGGGATCATAGTTGAAAGCATTTAGGAATAATGTTGGTCTCCTACTTGCTACAGCTGTTCTCCAAACAATTCGTTGTTCTTGTTCAAATTTTCGCCATCCTAATCCTCGTCTTCTCTTACCCTTATTGCAGCTTGTCGCTGTTGTTGCTGTGTTAGCCTTTTTGTTGTAGCCTCTTCATCTTCTCTTACCCTTATTGCAGCTTGTCGCTGTTGTTGCTGTGTTAGCCTTTTTGTTGTAGCCTCTTAATCTTCTCTTGCTCTTGTTGCAGCTTGTCGCTGTTGATGCTGTGTTAGTATTTTTGGTGTAGCCTCTTCATCTTCTCTTGCCCTTATTGCAGCTTGTCGCTGTTGTTGTTGTTGTGTTAGCCTTTTTGTTGTGGCCTCTTCATCTTCTCTTGCCCTTATTGCAGCTTGTCGCTGTTGTTGCTGTGTTAGCCTTTTTGTTGTAGCCTCTTAATCTTCTCTTTCTGTTATTGGAGCTTGTCGCTGTTGTTGCTGTGTTCGCTTTCTTGTTGTAGCCTCTTCATCTTCTCTTTCTATTATTGGAGCTTGTCGCTGTTGTTGCTGTGTTCGCTTTCTTGGTGTAGCCTCTTAATCTTCTCTTGCTCTTGTTGCAGCTTGTCGCTGTTTTTGCTGTGTTAGCCTTTTTGTTGTAGCCTCTTCATCTTCTCTTTCTGTTATTGGAGCTTGTCGCTGTTGTTGCTGTGTTTGCTTTCTTGTCGTAGCCTCTTAATCTTCTCTTGCTCTTGTTGCAGCTTGTCGCTGTTTTTGCTGTGTTAGCCTTTTTGTTGCAGCCTCTTCATCTTCTCTTGCTCTTGTTGCAGCTTGTCGCTGTTATTGCCGTGTTAGCCTTTTTGTTGTAGCCTCTTAATCTTCTCTTGCCCTTATTGCAGCTTGTCACTGTTGTTGCTGTGTTAGCCTTTTTGTTGTATCTTCTTAATCTTCTCTGGCTCTTGTTGCAGCTTGTCGCTGTTATTGCTGTGTTAGCCTCTTTGTTGAAGCCTCTTCATCTTCTCTTGCTGTTATTGCAGCTTGTCTTTCTAGCTGTTCTCTTAATAGTCAGGTTCACTATGTCAACAAATATAATTTCGTTCGAAATTTTGGGAGATTAGCAAACCTATACATTTTTGGAATCATCAGAGCATGGAGAATCCGAAAATCAATGTTGGCATTTGCACAGACACAGATTTTGAATTTTCAAAATGGCTGCCATAAAATACATATTTTGCACTATCTCGGCTTCTGGTCAACCTAGAAACGTAATTAAATATGCTAATCCTATGTTTTCTGGGTCAAGGAATCCAATAAAGGCCTCGAAATAGTGCTCAGGATTATTTTTAAAAAGCAACAAACAAAGGTAATTGAAAACCATTGTCTTTATATTTGTGATATAACTGTTACATAATACATGATATTGCAAGTCCTTTGAAGTTATAGGTATGGGTTTATAAAGCAAGAAAGCAGCCTTGTTAGTATTAGATTGAACTATAAGTCCTTTACACAGGATCTACTAGGTCTATACCGTTCAGGAATATGCTTTTACAGATCTTCATCACTGTCCTGAGTTTCATTTTCGCAAAGGTGTCTACACAAATGCCAACATTAATTTTTGGATTCCTCAGGCTGAGAAGGGGGTAGGGGGAGGGAAGGGTGGAGAGGGAATGGGAAGGGGGGAGAGGGAAGCGGAAGGGGGGAGAGGGAAGGGGAAGGGGGGAGAGGGAAGGGGAGGGCCAGTCAACAATGACGTTGCAGTTCTCATGGGAGGAGAGCAGCACAACAATCGCGACATCGTCCTGCATCTTCGCACCAACAGTACGAAGCGGATTTGGAGACTCACCGATCCTGTGACGCCCTCCAGTACCGGCGTTGCCGGGCGGGTGAAGGGAGACCCGTACATTCCCAACCCGTACATTCGCCCTCTCGACTCAAGCTCACTCGGACAAAAGCCTCGCACAAATTACACCGTGAAGGCCCAATGGCCATGGCCATGCCACAAATCAAATACCTGAGCGAGTCTGGCACACTGAATTGAAAATATATAGAACGCTCATACTCTGTGAAAAGTGTAGCCGCCGTGTCGCGATCTTGGTTAACATGACTAACAGGTGTTCACTGGCGCTGATGGGTTTGTATGGACAGCCGAGGTCAAGACCAAGAGCTCGATGTTGATACATCCCATTGCCAAGTTATGTCTGCTGGAAGAAGCAACTGAAGAAGATGGGAGATGACTCATATGGACATTAAAAACTTAAACGAATATCGATGCATGTGCGTATGTGTCATGAACGCCTCTGTTTGCTATTTTTCTTAAGGTATTGAATGACCCCCTGGTTCGTTCAAACTGAGGACCATGTTGATGCTCAACAACAACAACAACACCAACTCCCGCGGTTGAGATTCATCAAACAACAACAACAACAACTCGGGCCTGCGGCGGAAGTGCCATTTTTTTCTCTCTTTTTGCCGTTTTGCGTGCGAGTGCACAAACCCCCATTTTTCTCCGTTTTTGTTTTCCTTTGGGTATTCGCTCATTCTGTGGGTGTGAACACTTGGTACATTATTATCAGACTGTGAAATGCCTCTTTGTAACTTTTTAATCATTGACATTCTTCATGGTTGTTTATTTTCGATTTGTTGTTTGATCGTTCCTTTCTGCTTGTATGAATTAATATATTTTCTGGATGATTTCTTCATTCCAGAATAAAACGGCATTCTTTGGCAAGGTTGTCGTCACGTTCTTGTTAGTTCGCCCGCCGGCGTGGTACAGGTCACAAAAGCGCCTGTGCACCCGAGGAGGGGGTGCAGCCGAATGCCTGGAGGGACACTGGGTTGTCGAGGAAGACAAGCGAGGAGCTGTCAAAAAGGTGAAGCCTCGAGGATTTGTGCTTGCCCTGTGTGAGGAAACCAACAGATTTGAGGAGAGTTTGTTTGTTGTGAGAGAACTGAGAAGGAATGATGAGAACTGTTCAGGATTCGTGAGAACTGAAGAGAATTGAGCAATTGCCTTCGCCCTGTTCTCATCTACCCTTCCTCCCCCATGCCTGTTGATCGTCCTGCTTTGTGTACTTGCTCTCTCATCATCGCACTGCCCATCGCTTGTGCCATGCCCAACTTCCCCCTTCCCCTGCTGCCACGAGAGATAAGTCGCCCAGTTTTGTCCCTGACTTCATCTGTGCTTGTGACTGGAGAGGCGCCATATATTTTATAGGATTTATTTTACCATTGTTTACCTCATTGTATGTCGTTATTATTAAATTCACTTTCCCTGGTTGTTACTTGTTCTGCAATAAACCCGTTTTTTCGTTTATTAAAAGTAATAAGGTCCTCGTAGTTATTCTCCTCAGCCCATGCGCGCGAGCATAATATCGCCGTCATTCGGTACGTCTCCACAGAAATTATAACCCTTGGGTCCATCGCGGGTTTTTAACCTCCCATCGCAATATGCTTGATGTTAGTTGAGCCGTTGATTCCACAATATATAGCATGATATTTCGATAAGGTATGGACAGATTAGTACAAACTTGGTGGTCGAGTTGGATTGATGATAAAAACAAGTTGATTAACTTGATGATTAAGATCCAGATGCAGATCTGGCCTGTCAGCACGATTTTTTTTTTTTTGTTTCCAAGATCAAGGCTCCTGAAAGAGCTAACATTAATCACACAAAAATTCAAACCGACACAAAAAAAACACAAAATAAGGGGAGCGGTAGACAAGATGGGGAGAGAGGGGGAAGGACACAAACACAACATTTGAGAGCAAGGACATCGAGAGAAATGTGGGAGGGAGAGGGCTTGGGGGGAGGTGGGAGAGGTATAAAACATATGGACACTGCAAGGACTTCCAGGAAACAAGTTGGAATTTCAAAAAAGTGTATCTGGGGTGAATTAGCGGGGGTAGAAATGATCAAGGATATCCATGCTTATATCCAGCAGGATATCTCAAAACGTTGTGGACAGATTCGGCCGTCTTTGGTGGACATGTTGGGTTTTTGACAAATAATAAATTATTTGATTTTCGTGAAGATCCTGATACGAGATTTTTTCTTTTAATTTAAGTGACTTCACCATTGAGATAGTGCTAAATAAGGTTTATGCCATGATATTTCAAAAGATTGGGGACAGCGTATGATAAAATTTGGTGCATGAGTTTGTTGGTTGACAACAACAAGCAGATTCGATTTTGGTTCTGGTCCGAATCTTTATGCTGCCCATCAGTGGGATCCAAAACGTAAACACTTCATGTAGCTGAGGTATGTTCTATCGAGTGCTGTTCTTTCCTTATTCCGATGATTTCAAACAAATTTTAAACCTTTTTGAGCAAAGGCCCAACAAACGGAATTGAACTTCTCTGAACAGCTGTGCTTTGCTTGGAACAAAAGTGAAGAGTACATTTTTTCCTCCCACAATCAAACTGTAATGGTCTATTTTGTACATACCACAATCTGCTCCCTTCCTGGTACATGATATTGACACTCATCAATCGGGTCTTGAACCCTTCACTCTGTGTTCAACAGCGACCATCTTTATCTACATTTTCCACTCACCAGATGATGTTTTTTTCATGGCCCATAGTCCAGGGCGCACTTTGTGCACCAGTAAATTGTCGTCTTGAAACGCAAGGTTCGTGTTTCGTGAGTTTTAATCGAGAAAACCCAAGAGCAGAACAAAAAGCCACCAAGTTGCTGCAGTGAAGCCCAGAATGGTCTTTGTAATGTCACATATATTGTTGTCTTGGTAACTTCAGTCATGTGAAAAAGTAAGTACACCCCATGTAAAGTTTTGACTTTTTCAACATATTTCAACATACAGCTATTTGATCTTCATTTCAACAATATTGATAGATAAAGGTGATATAATATAACAAATATCATGAAACATTTACATTTTGTAGTCCATTATATAATTTCAATAAACATAAATGCAAATTTCGCATGTGGAAAAAGTAAGTACACCCTTACATTTATCACTACTTTAAATACCTAAAATTAGAATCAGGTGCACCAGCTCAGGTGCAAATGATTAGAACATCGTTAGAGAGGATCTTGGAGGAACCTGTCTTATTTAAACCTCAGATATTTAGTTTGGTTTGCTCTTTGTTGTTGAAGTGTGCGGCGTCACCATGCCTAGTTCAAAAGAGCTCTCTGAGGCCTTCAGAAAGAAGGTGATAGCTGCCTACGAGTCTGGGAAGGGATTTAAAAAGATCTCCAAATAATTTGAAATCAATCATTCGACTGTGTGGAATATCATGTACAAGTGGAGAAGATTCCAAACAACTGCCAACTTGTTCAGGCCAGGCCGCCCCAGCAAGTTCAGCCCGAGAGCAGACCGCAAGATGCTCATAGAAGTCTGTAAGAACCCCAGAATGTCATCACGGGACCTACAGGTAGCGCTTGCCGCTGAACCCAAAATATATTCAGTCCTCTGTACTTAAATGACCATATAACCGTTGACCTGCTGAACCAAAAATCTGTCCAGTCCTCCGTACATAAATTACCCTATAACCTTTGACCTGCTGAAACCAAAATCTGTTCAGTCCTCTGTACTTTTACCAAGTTTCGTTGGGGCTTTAGTGGTTCATAAGGTTTTGTGGTGACAAAGATTTTCAATTTAAAGGTCACAGAACGTTTGACCTTTTGAACCACAAATCAAATCGGGTCATCTTCGTATTATAGTCCATCCTCGTGGCATAGATGGGTTTAAACTGGAATTAGATAGGTACTTATGTCGGTTAGCAGCAGGGGCATGGGGTGCACACCACGTGACACAGGGCACCTGAGAAATATATATATAATTGTCTTTCTTTTGCTTGCTTCAAAAAAGCTAGATTCAACTGCAAAACATGTTGTCCACGGCTCGGTCAGATCCAGCCTGGGAGACGTTTTTTCAGCATCTTCCAAAGGGAGAAAAGTTATGGGAATAGTTGCCAGTTAACCTCGAACAGTATGATGTAATATGTATCCTTTGATTTTGTATGTGCCTGGCTCTTGCTGCCAAGTTAAATACCATTGAACTTTATTATGGGAACGCATCGCTGGGCCTTGAAAGCCCAGGTTGTTGGGAATTAGAGCTTGAGAAATATGTTATTTTCACACATCTGTGTCTTCAAACTCGGCCCTCCTGTCTGAGGTCATTACTTCAGTGGAGGCTTTTTTAGGCTTTGTTCGATTAATATAAGGAACCTGTGTCAGAATGATTTCAGTGCGGCTTGGACTTGCATGGTCTGGTGTGGCAAGGCCTTGCGATTTCAAGACGTGCTCCACAATATTGTGTTTGCTCGATTTTTTCATTAAACCTCACTTGCTACTTCGAAGGTGCCTCTTCTTGAGTTCCAAAGGGGGGGACAACCCGTCACTTATAGGTATTGAGGATCCAGGAGTACATATGGATGTTATTGGCAGGGCTGGCAGGTAGCTGAGTTATTTATCAGTGATACCTGTGTCGTGATTTGTGACGTCTGTGAGAGTGTCTCCTCAAAAGGTGAATGTGTCAGTGTTTGTACATTCCTCATCGTCAATGAGGGTGTTTGTGTTCACCTCCTCCTAATGAAGCACCTGGTGATGTCTGTGCGTGTCCCAGTGTTCACATCTCCCCCACTCCTCCAGGAATCGATCAACTAATAGACTGTAATAAGGACGTGCTGTATGTGGGGGTAATGGAGTTATGGGGTAATGGGATAATGGGGGTATGCATCTTTGCCAACACGTCTCTCGAAGAGTTTCGGGAAACAATGATGAATCGACATGTTTGGAGAAATGTGATCATGACGTCATCAGAAGTCGGACACGACTCGACTGGACAGGTAACTTGATAATAATATAAACATTAAAAAATAGAAGTGAATGTTTAACATGAAAGGTGTTTAGACTTTTAATCCTCCCCCCCCCCCCCCCCCCACAACCTCACCTCCCCAAATACAATCTCGCCCTGAGCACCTGCATGATCACGATTTACCTCCCACCAGGTGAGTATGGATTGTTCATCACAGTGCATGATGCGACGCCTTTTCCGGAATTTACCTTCGCGTGATGACGATAACTTAACTTAGTGACGTCATCACGCCGGTTATTAAATCGTGATTTTATTGCTGTGTTTGGATTGAATCGAAGAGATTTCCACAAAGATTTAGATTAAAACCTCCGTGGGAAACAATGAGAACCTGATGTTTCGGGTTTGAACTCTTCATCGGACCAAAAGAGATAGTAACACCCAAAAGGTCACCTGGTCATGTTTCCAACGGTGTGATTAGCGATACCTGATGAACGTTCTGTTATTTCCATCCATGGTTCCACATTCTACCTGTGATCCTGTCCAAACCCACTCTCACCTTCACAATTAACACTCTTTCTCCATTCCAGGTAAACACAAAGGGTTTCATCTACCTGGAAGGACTATCTTCCCTCAAACATCCCATTCATTGTGTCCTCCATTGTTATAGTTCTTTATTCAAACTATTATTAAACGTTATTCTGTGTTTTACTATTATTGTAATTATTTTGATTATTAAATGTTTTTATTTCATTATACTAACAATTATTCACACAATTGATGAGGTTGGTAATGATCACGTGATCTCCTCCTTAAACTACTCGTCCATTCCTCCCTTCAAACATCATCACCCATCATCATCACCCACCACCATCATCATCACCATCATCATCACCACCATCATCACCATCAACATAATCACCATCATCATCATCATCATCATCACCATCATCACCATCATCACCCAAATCGGACCAAAACAGAGTAACACCCAAAAGGCCACCTGGCCATGGTGAATAAAGAGTTTGAGTTAAAGTTCATTTTAAAGCGCGGCGTTACGCGCTTTGCTTGCGAGCAAGGAGGAAGCGGACAAGCGGTAACTTATAAGGGTTTTTATTTCAGGAGCTCACTGTAACACTAGCGCGCTCCGGGCTGCGCGCCCCGTGTATATCCTCAGGCCACGCCTACCCCTCGGGTGTGGCCGCCGCTCACTTGGTGCGCTGAATGATGTCACCACGCCAGTGGGCTTTCGTGTCCGCCACACGCGCCCCCCCAGAATTCACGCGCACCTGGAGGGCCAGTTTGCGGGGCAAACGGATGACCCGGCCAAAGCGCCCCCTGGCGATCGGCGGCGTCCAAGGTGCAGGGATGCCAGGTGGGATGCCCCTGGCTGCCCCTGGGATGGGTGCAGGACCGGGGGGTGGCGTGGCAGCGGGGCTGGGCGGTGCCGGGGGTCCGCCCGCAGGGGGGCGGCCCTGACGCGGGGGTCAGGCCACTGGCGGTGGATGGTCCACGTCGAGGTGGGCCGGCTTGAGGCGGTCTACAGAAATGCAGTCAGGAGTACCACCGATGTCCAGGGTGAAGTGCTTCGCCCCAGTCTCCAGCACGCAGAAAGGCCCATCGTACGGGGGCCGCAGTGGTGTCTGGTAGGCATCGTGGTGGACGAAGACGTACTCCGCCGTGCGAAGCTCCGGGGCGACGTGTGTCGGTGGGTGCCCGTGGCATGCCGTTGGCACCGGGGCGAACCTCTTGGCGGTCTCTTGCAGAGCGGACCATGGTGCCGTGGAGTCGGGGAGGAACTCGCCCGGCACCCGCAGCGGTTGCCCGAAGACCAACTCCGCCGCGGATGCACGCAGGTCCTCCTTGGGCGCTGTCCGGAGGCCCAGCAGGACCCAGGGGAGCCTGTCGACCCAGCCGCCATCGCGGAAGGTGGCCCGGAGCGCGGCCTTCAATGAGCAGTGAAAGCGCTCACACAGGCCGTTAGCCTGGGGGTGGTAGGCCGTGGTTCGGTGCAGCCGGACCCAGAGCCTCTGCGTGACCGCCCGCCAGAGCTCCAAGGTGAACTGGGGGCCGCGGTCGGACGAGATGTCTGAGGGGGCGCCGAACCGGGCGACCCAGGTGGCGATGAAAGCCTGCGCGACGTCCGCCGCCATCGCCGACGCCAAGGGCACGGCCTCCAGCCACCGGGTGGTGTAGTCCACCATGGTGAAGACGTGGGTGAAACCCCACGAGGGGGGCAGAGGTCCCACCGCGAACGGGGCCAACGGGGCCAACGGGGCCTGGGTGTGCCGGTGCACCTTGGCGCGCTGGCACGCGAGGTACGTCCTGGCCCAGCCGCCGACGGCCTTCCGGAGGCCATGCCAGACGAACTTGTCGGCGATCAACCTTTGGGAGGCCCTCGCGCCCGGGTGGGACAGGCCATGGATGGCGTCAAACACCTGGCGCTGCCAGCCCGCGGGCACGATGGTGCGAGGCCACCCGAGGGAGACGTCGCACAAGAGGGCCGCGCCCGCGCCGTCGAACGGCACCTCGGTGACGCGGAGGCCCGTGATGGCGGTCCGCAAGGCCTGGACGTCGTGGTCAGCGGCCTGGTCCGCTGCCATCCGGGCATAGTCGATGTCGAGGTGGACTGCGTGTGCGACGGCCCGGGAAAGGCAATCCGCCACTGGGTTGTCCTTCCCCGCGACGTGCCGGATGTCCGTCGTGTACTCGGACACGGCCGAGAGGTGACGCTGCTGCCGGGCTGACCACGGCTCTGTGACCTTGCCCATCGCGAAGATCAGCGGCTTGTGGTCGACGAAGGCCGTGAACGCACGGCCTTCGAGCAGATGGCGGAAGTGCCTGACCGCCAAGTGAAGCCCGAGCAACTCGCGGTCGAAGGTACTGTAACGGCGTTCGGGCGGGCGAAGCTGCCGGCTAAAGAACGCCAGTGGTTGCCAAGCTCCACGCCCCCATTGCTCGTGCACCGCGCCCACCGCGTAGTCCGAGGCGTCGGTGGTGAGGGCGATCAGTGCATCGGGCGCCGGGTGCGCGAGCATGGTGGCGTTAGCCAAGGCGAGCTTCGCGCCCGTGAACGCCATGTCCATCTGCTCGGTCCAGGTAACGTCGCCTTTGCCCGGCTTACCTCGGAGAGCTTCGTGCAGGGGGCGCAGGAGCTGGGCGATACGGGGCAGGAACCGATGGTAAAAGTTCACCATGCCCAAGAACTCCTGCAGCCCTCTGATCGTGCGGGGGCGCGGAAACCCCTTCACCGCCTCCACCTTGGCCGGCAGGGGGACGGCTCCGTGCCTGGTGACACGGTGCCCCAGAAAATCGATTACGGCGACGCCGAACCGGCACTTTGCGGGGTTCACAATCAGGCCATGCTGGCCCAGGCGTTCGAAGAGCGTGCGGAGGTGGCGTAGGTGCTCTTCGCGGGATGCGCTGGCGACGAGGATATCGTCCAGGTAGACGTAGACAAAATCCAAGTCACGAAGGACACTGTCCATCAGTCGTTGGAACGTCTGAGCCGCATTCTTCAGACCGAAGGGCATCCGCAGGAACTCGAAGAGTCCAAATGGCGTGATGACCGCCGTCTTCAGGACGTCCTCCAGCCTGACGGGGACCTGATGGTAGCCGCGTATGAGGTCCACCTTCAAGAAGAAGGACATGCCCGCCAAACGGGCGGAAAAGTCCTGAATGTGGAGGACGGGGTAGCGGTCGGGCGTGGTGGCGTCATTGAGACGGCGATAGTCCCCGCACGGTCGCCATCCCACGCCGGGCTTCAGCACGATGTGCAGCAGCGACGCCCAAGCACTCTCCGAGCGCCGAACGATGCCGAGTCGCTCCAGGGTAGCGAATGCCGCTTTTGCCACCGCCAGCTTTGTCGGCTCGAGGCGGCGTGCCCGGGCGTAGACCGGTGGCCAGACGGTGGGGATGTGATGGGCCACCCCGTGCTTGATGGCCCCCGCCGAGAAGGTGGGCCGCGTGAGGGCCGGGAAGCCAGCGAGGAGGCGGGTGAATTCGTCTGCTGCCGGAAGCGTACAGACCAACGTGGCCGGAACCGAACTGTTCGGCAAGCCGCTTGGCAAGCTGCTCGTTGAGCTGCTCGACGAGCTGGGCAGCGCACAAGTGAGCGAGCTGAACATCTCGGCCTGGACAAGACGTCTGCGCTTTACGTCGACCAGGAGCCCATTAGCGCACAGGATGTCTGCGCCAAGCAGTGCCATGGGCACGTCGGCGGTGACGAACGTCCATCGGAAAACCTGCCCCCCGAACCGCAGAGAGAGGCAGCGTTTTCCGTACGTACGGATGGGCGTCCCGTTCGCGGCAAGCAGCGCGGGGCCCCCGCCCGCGGCGTGCTTGTCTGACGTACCGACGGGAACGACACTCACCTGCCCTCCCGTGTCGCACAGGTAACGGCGCCCGGATAAGGTGTCCGTTATGAACAGCAGGCTGCTCGAACGGCCGGCGCTCATCACCACTATTGAGCGCCGGCCCGGGCATTTCCCGACCTGTTGAAGGAGCATGGCGGATGACACTGCCGAGCCTCGTGGCCGAACTTGGCGTGGAACCAGCATGAGCTGGTGGAGCTGGAGGAGTGCGGCTGGCTCCGCCTGGCCGGTGGAGTCGGTGGGTTTCCCCGCTGTGGCGGTTTTCGCCGCGGCGGTGGGCGGGCCGTGGCGGCGGTCACGAGGTGCGTATCAGCATGCTGCGTATGCTGTGTAATCTGATGCTGTGGATCAACATCATCAGCATCATCAGCAGCATCAGCCTCGAGGTCCGTGGCGGCCGCACCGACACTCGCCCGCGTGTCCGAAGCCGCGAAGTACCTGTCCGCCTCGGCTGCCAATGCTCGGGGTTCCGTTAGCACGGTCCCAGCCAACGCGAGGCGAACCTGCGCTGGAAGTTGGCGACGGAAAAGCACCCGGAATAGAGAACCGGGGGCTTCGTCGCCCAACAGTGACAGCATATGGTCCATTCGGACCGATGGGCGCGTGTCGCTGAGCTCGGGGAGATCCAGGAGGCGGTCGGCCCGTGCGTCGTCCGTGAGGCCGAACGTGGCTAGGAGTAGCCGCTTGAGTGCCTCGTACTTGTGGCCGTCCGGTGGGTGGCGAAGGACGGACACAACTCGAGCGGCTGTGCTGGGCCCGAGGGAGGCGACGACGTGGCAATAGCGCGTGTCGTCGCCGGTGAGGCGCCGAAGCTGAAATTGGGCTTCGGCTTGGACGAACCAGACTTCGGCCTGTGCCTCCCAAAATTCGGGAAGCTTAATCGACATTGCGTCGTTGGCCATGGCAATGGCGTCATGTGTGGAAGGATCGCTCCGGCAGATCCAATGTCGAGGGTCACCAGCAAAGCGCGGCATTACGCGCACTGCTTGCGAGCAAGAAGGAAGCGGACAAGCGGTAACTTATAAGGGTCTTTATTTCAGGAGCTCACTGTAACACTAGCGCGCTCCGGCCTGTATGCCCCGTATATATCCTCAGGCCTCGCCTACCCCTCGGGCGTGGCCGCCGCCCTCTTGGTGCGCGGAATGATGTCACCACGCCAGTGGGCTTTCGTGTCCGCCACAATTTCACATTAAATAAGATAAACAGTGAGCTTATTTAATTGTATAAACTTCACTCATCACCCGTCATCACCCATCATCACCGAAATCGGACCAAAAGAGAGTAACACCCAAAAGGCCACCTGGCCATGGTGAGTTAAAGTTCATTTCACATTAAATAAGATAAACAATGAACTTATTTAATTGTATAAAATTCACCCATCATCACCCACCACCCATCATCACCCATCATTTGATAGAATAGATCTTCACATTGGTTGTATCGGTAGAAGGAACTGGTACTCGATTTGCCGACCTCGGAAGGATGACAAGCTGAGTCAACCCTCCTGGCGTGAATTGAGCGATCGACAGGATCTTTGGATCCCAAGCACGGCACCCTAACCGCTAAACCAACACCAGGCTGAAAAGAGAGTGAAGAGTTAGTGTTAAAGTTCATTTCACATTAAATAAGATAAACAATGAACTTATTTAATTGTATGAACTTTATTATAATATAAACAATAATCAGTTATCACATCGTCATGAACAGGTAAATGATATTGTTGATTTTAACCCAAAATAAGCTGTTGTAACTCATTACATTGAAAATACCAGAGTACATGAATACACGTACACGTAAAGTATACGTACATTGTGTATGAAAAGAGTAATGTTGCTGTTAATACTGAAGGAACTGCGCTCCAACGCGAGTCGAAAGAATTGACGCGACCAAAGACGGAATTCGTCCGAGTTGCTTTATTGAAACAAAACAGCTCAGGTATTCTCACAAGCCCGTTTATCGGGCAGCAATATATATACACATTTATGTTGGGAAGTTTGCCCGGCAAAAGCTATACCGGGCATGCCCGGGTGTCAAGGGCGAGCCTTGGAAAGGTGAGTCTGGACCTGCCCGGGCGTGTTTGGCTGCGGCCTGGCAAGTCGAGGCTGGGCGTGCCCGGGCGCTCTGGACGAGCACTGGAAAGGCGAGAGCGGGCATGCCCGGATGCTCTGGGCGAGCCCTGGAAAGGCGATAGCGGGCATGCCCGGACGCTCTGGGCAAGCCCTGGAAAGGCGATAGCGGGCATGCCCGGACACTCTGGGCGAGCCCTGAAAAGGCGATAGCGGGCATGCCCGGACGCTCTGGGCGAGCCCTGGAAAGGCGAGAGCGGGCATGCCCGGGAAAGACGAGACCGGGCGTGCCCGGGAGGTTCGGGCGTGCCCGGGAACAGTGAGTCCGGGCATGCCCGGGAGAGGCGCGTCTGGCCGTGTTCTGGCCGGTGCAAGGCGATTGTGTGCATCCAGCGGTAACCGCTACACACGCCCCTCCAGAATCGACCTGCACTGGCAGGGTAAATTTAAGGGGGGTCCGGATGACCCGGCCGAAGCGACCCCTGGAGGGTCGTGGGGAGGGGTCCGATGTGGTGGTGGGTGGTCGAGCGGGGGGAACTGTGGACGGGGGGCGGCCTCGCCGCAGAGGAAGGGCCAACCGTGGTGGTCGGTCGATGTCCATGTGCTCTGGTTTGAGGCAGTCCACAGAAATCCGGTCCGGCCGGCCGCCGAAGTCGACGATGAAAGACTTGTCACCCCGTCGCAGGACCCGGAAGGGCCCGTCGTACGGTGGCCGGAGTGGCCCCCGGTGCACGTCATGACGCACAAAGACGTACTCCACTGTGCGAAGCGCCAGGGGGACGTAGGACTGGGAGCAAATCGTCGGGCGGCCTCCTGGAGGTCCGAGCGCTGGCGAGCGGCGGACCAGGGACTGGTAGCGTCGGGCACAAATTCGCCCGGGACGCGGAGCGGCTGGCCGTAGACGAGCTCGGCGGCGAACGCCTGGAGGTCTTCCATGGGGGCCGTGCGAAGGCCCAAAAGGACCCACGGCAGCCGGTCGGCCCAACCGTCGCCCTGAAGGCCGGCCATGAGTGCGGCCTTCATGGAGCGGTGAAACCGCTCGCACAACCCGTTGGCTTGGGGGTGGTAGGCCGTGATGCGGTGCAGCGTGACCCCCAACGAACGGGCGACCGCGCCCCAAAGCTCAGACGTGAACTGTGGGCCGCGGTCGGACGAGATGTCTGCTGGTGCACCGAAGCGCGCGACCCAGGTGGCGATGAACGCCTGCGCCACGTCGGCGGTGGTGGTGGAGGCGAGAGGCACGGCCTCCGGCCACCTGGTTGTCCTGTCCACCATGGTGAGCAGGTGGGTGAACCCCCGCGAGGGGGGCAGGGGACCCACCAGGTCCACGTGGACGTGGTCGCAACGCCGTTCAGGCACGGCGAAAGGTGCCAGCGGGGCCTGGGTGTGGCAGTGGACCTTGACCCGCTGGCAGGCCGTGCAGGCATTGGCCCAGTCGCGGATGTTTCGTCGAAGGCCGTGCCAGACGAAACGCGCCGACACCAGCTTCTGAGAAGCTTTCCGGCCCGGGTGAGAAAGGCCGTGGATGGAGGCGAAGATGCGGCGCTGCCAGGAAACGGGCACGATGGGGCGAGGCTAGCCCTGGGAGACGTCGCAGAGCAGGACGGTGCCCGCGAAGGGAATGTCGGCCAGGCGGAGGCCCGTGTCCGCCGCACGGAGTGCCTGCACCGAGGCGTCGGTGGTCTGGTCGGCCGCCATGAGCGTGAAGTCCACGCCGAGGTGGACCGCGTTCGCGCTGGCCCGAGAAAGACAGTCGGCCACGGCGTTGTCTTTGCCGGCGACGTGCCGGATGTCCGTGGTGAACTCCGACATGGCGGAGAGGTGGCGCTGCTGGCGGGCCGACCACGGCTCCATGACCTTAGCCATTGCGTAGACCAACGGCTTGTGGTCGACGAAAGCCGTGAACGGGCAGCCCTCCAGGAGGTGTCGGAAATGGTGAACGGCCAGGAATAGCCCGAGCAGCCCGTGGTCGAACGTGCTGTAGTTTAACTCGTTCGGCCGGAGTTGCCGGCTGAAAAAAGTGAGTGGCTGCCAAACCCCGTCCACCCATTGCTCATGGACGGCGCCCACTGCGTAGTTGGAGGCGTCCGTAGTGAGGGCGATGGGCGCATTGAGCACCGGGTGAGCCAGCATCATTGCGTCGGCGAGGGCCCGTTTGGCGCTGGCGAAGGCCGCGTCCATGGCCGCGGACCAAACAATGTCATGCTTGGCCGGCTTGCCCCGGAGGGCCTCGTAAAGGGGCCGCATGAGCTGAGCAGCACGGGGCACGAATCGGTGATAAAAATTCACCATGCCGAGGAACTCTTGGAGGGCCTTGATGGAACGGGGATGCGGGAACGTGGTGATGGCCTCGACCTTGGTCGGCAGCGGCATGGCCCCGGTCTTGGTGATGCAGTGGCCCAAAAAGTCAACGGTCATCGCGCCGAAGTGGCATTTGATCGTGTTGACAATTAAGCCATGCTCGCTGAGGCGACCGAACAGTGTTCGGAGGTGGAGGAGGTGCTCAGTGCGGGAAGTGCTGGCGAAGAGGATATCGTCCAGATAGACGAAAAGAAACGGCAGGTCATGCAGCACGCCGTCCATCAAGCGCTGGAACGCCTGGGCCGCGTTCTTGAGGCCAAAAGGCATCCTCAAAAATTCGAACAGGCCGAACGGCGTGATGACGGCCGTCTTCGGGACGTCGGCCGCCCGGACAGGTACCTGGTGGTATCCCCGTATCAGGTCAATTTTCGAAAATATGACCCGTCCCGCCAAACGGGCGGAAAAGTCCTGGATGTGCGGGATCGGGTACCTGTCGGGGGTGGTAGCGTCATTAAGGCGGCGGTAGTCGCCACACGGGTGCATCCGCCCCCCCCCCGGCTTTGGCAGGATGTGCAGTGGTGAGGCCCATGCGCTATCGGAGCACCGCACAATGCCGAGGTGCTCCAACGCGTCGAACTCGGCCTTTGCCACAGTGCGCTTGGCCGGGTCGAGGCGGCGGGCCCTGGCATAGACCGGCGGGCCCGTAGTGGGTATGTGGTGCTCAATCCCATGCCGCACTGCGACAGCCGAAAACGTCAGCCGCGTGAGGGCCGGGAAATCCGCGAGCAGGCGAGTGAACTCGTTCGCCGTCGGGAGGGCGCATGCCAGTTCGGTCGGCATGGAGCTGCTCATCGTACACGCCAGGGAGCTGAAAATCTCAGCGTTGACAAGGCGATGTCGTTTGACGTCGACCAGCAGCTCGTGCGCGCAGAGGAAGTCGGTGCCCAGCAAAGCCATGGGGACGCTGGCAGTCACAAAGGTCCACTGAAAGCGCTGGCTGCCGAAGCAGAGGGTGGCATCGCGTGGGCCGAAAGTGCGTATGGCCGAGTCATTAGCAGCGACCAAAGAGGGGCCGCAAATGGCGTTCCGCCTGTCCTGCTCGGAGGCGGGTATGACGCTCAGTTGGGCGCCGTTGTCACAAAGGTAACGCCGCCCGGATGCTTTGTCCCGAATAAAAAGCAAGTTGCCCGAGTGGCCGGCGCTCATGGCTGGGAATGAACGCCGGCCAGGCCGTTTCCCGACTTGCCAAAAGTGCACGGGGGTCGGCATGTCCGAGCCTTGTGTCCGAACCTGGTCAGGTGGAGGCCCCGGCCGTCGTGTCGGAAGCGGTTGGCGCAGTGTGGCGGCCGCCAGTTGCACCGGCAGTTCGGCCTCCAACCGCGCAGGGTGCTCGGGCATCGTGGGTGTCGCCTCGGACGGCGGCGTGCTCCAGGAAGCCGCTCCGATGTGCTGGCCCGCCGAGGAGATCTTGTCGGCTTCCCTGGCGAGGGCGCGGGGATCCGTGATCGACGTGCCAGCCAGGGCGAGGCGTACCGGGTGAGGCAGCTGGCGAAGGAACAGCTCGCAGAACAGAAAATCCGGAGAGTGCTCGCCGAGGAACGAGAGCATATAGTCCATGCGCTCGGACGGGTGCGTGTCGCCTAGCTCGGGCAGGTCGAGCAGGCGCCGTGCATGTGCCACCGGTGAGAGGGCGCAAGCGTCAAGGAGGAGCGTCTTCAGCGCATCATACTTGTCTGCAGCCGGCGGGTGATCGAGGAGGCTCAAGGCATGGGCCGCGGTGGCGGAACCAAGCGCTGCCACGACATGGTGGAAGCGGGTGTCGTCCGCGTTGATGCCTCGCAGGGCGAACTGGGAGTCCGCCTGGGCGAACCAAACAGCCGCGTGAGCGTCCCAGAAGGTAGGCAGTGTAAGAGTCACTGGTGTGTCCATGTCAGTAGGTCACCAGTGAAGGAGCTGTGTTCCAACGCGAGTCGAAATAATTGACGCGACCAAAGACTGAAATTCGTCCGAGTTGCTTTATTATACGTATCAAACTCGGGTACTCTGAAAAGCCCGTTTATCGGGCAGCAATATATATACACATTTATGCCGGAGCGTTTGCCCAGGAAAAGCGAGACCGGGCATGCCCGGGTGTCAAGGGTGAGTCCTGGAAAGGCGAGTCTGGACATGCCCGGGCATCCTGGACGCAGCCTGGCAAGTCGAGGCTGGGCGTGCCCGGGCGCTCTGGGCGAGGTCTGGAAAGGCGAGAGCGGGCATGCCCGGACGCTCTGGGCGAGCCCTGGAAAGGTGAGAGCGGGCATGCCCGGACGCTCTGGGCGAGCCCTGGAAAGGCGAGAGCGGGCATGCCCAGGCATTCTGGGCGAGCCCTGGAAAGGCGAGAGCGGGCATGCCTGGGAACGACGAGACCAGGCGTGCCCGGGAGGTTCGGGCGTGCCCGGAAACAGCGAGTCCGGGCATGCCCGGGAGAGGCGCGTCTGGGCCCGTCCGGACAAGCCCGGCATGGCGATTGCACCCTGGCCGCGCCTGGCTGGTGCAAGGCGATTGTGTACATCCAGCGGGAACCGCTACAGTATATTGTTTTTCCAATTTCAGCTTTGGCCTCCATAATTTTCAGATTTGGACTCCCGCATAACGTTATTTTCCCGGGTGCCGCACAAACGGCTGCACCACTCGCTGCACAGCTGCACCAATTGGACTCGGTGACCTCGGACAAAAACCTTTTATAAGGACATGGGTTGAATCCCTGTTTGAGAGAATGCCAACTCCCCCCTGCCATCACGGTCATCTCTCCAACTCACAATCCCACAAGATATGCGCAAAGGACGACCCAAAACCAATTCTGTTCTTTTTGATTCGTATATAAACATCATTAAAAGTAAATAATGACCTTGGCCAAAGTTCAAACGACGTAAGTTTAATCTCTACATGAGAGAATTCCACATAGCTACTTGGGTGGTGTATAAGCTAACAGATCACTGGCTCCATCGATCTTGCCAAGGCCGTAACACAGATTGCCTCAAGATCCTTTTAACTGTTGACTTGATAGTTTTTACAATGAAGGAAACATTAACAATGTTGTTAAAAGTTTATTTTGTGCTTAATTTGTGATTGGACTTATGCTGTTTGGAATGAAAAAAGAGATATCGAGTTCAAGTAAATGACGAAATGCCGTGATGGTTTCTCCTTTCTAAATGTGGACTTCAAGGATCGCCATAATATGCAGATTCACCACGGACCCACGATCGATGTTTCTATACGTGAACGTACCCGTTTCTTTGCGAACGGGAACGTTTTTGATGGAAGTCCTTCACGAACTTGCTGTCCATGTCTGACGTGTGACTGAGGGTGCTACAGAAATGTGGAATTTATTGGTTTCATGCTTTAGCATTCGCCGTTTCTGCATTGCCTGTTTGCTTATGGCCTCGTATATTATAATGGTATCTCTCGTATATTTTAATGGTATCTCTCGTATATTATAAGGTATCTCTCGTATATTATAAGGTATCTCTCGTATATTATAAAGGTATCTCTCGTATATTATAAGGTATCTCTTGTATATTATAATGTGCATTTGATAAACAATATCGATATGTATTAACAAAAGCAATTGTATAATATTAATGTGATTATTGCTACATTTGTTTACATTCAATGAGTTATTCATCATTGAAGAGCAGGGCTCTTGCTTGAGACGGACGAAGTGACGGGCAAGACACAAACTCGTCCGAGAAGATGTTTATTGTAAAAACCAAGTCGGGAACTCTCAAACGCCCGTTTATCGGGCTGCATATATATCACAACCAGAAAGCACAACCGAAACCGAAAGCCCCGCCTCTCATGTGAGGCGCGCTTTGGTGGTCACGTGACCGACAGGTGCGAAGGATTATAACCGCACGCGCGGCACGCTTTGGTGGTCACGTGACCGGCCACCCCGGCGCCGTGGTTTGCCTGCCGGTTACGTCACCGGCTGGAGCAAGGAGATTCTGTTGCTGGTCTCGCTTGGGGGACCCATTGGTCGCTACACACGCCCCCCCAGAATGGACTTGATCCAGGAAGGTCAACCTGAGGGGGGTCCGGATGACCCGACCAAAACGACCCCTGACCAGTCGCGGGGGGGGGGGGGTGGGGGGTCCGGTGTGGTGGCGGGTGGTCGGACGGGGGGTGCAGTGGATGGGGGGCGGCCACGCCGCGGTGGGAGAGCCAGCCGTGGTGGCTGGCCGACGTCCATGTGGGCCAGCTCGAGGCGGTCCAGTGAAATCCGGTCCGCCCGGCCACCGATGTTGACGATGAAGGACTTGTTGTCCCGTCGTAGGACCCGGAAGGGTCCGTCGTATGGTGGCCGGAGCGGACCCCGGTGCGCGTTGTGGCGCACGAAGATGTACTCCGCCGTGCGGAGTGCTGGGGGGGACGTAGGATTGGGGGTCGCTGTGGCGGGACATGGGCACCGGGGCGAAACGTCGGGCGGCCTCCTGGAAGTCCATGCGCTGGCGCGTGGCGGACCAGGGGCTGGTGGCGTCGGGAATGAACTCGCCCGGTACGCGGAGGGCCTGGCCATACACAAGCTCGGCGGTGGACGCCTGGAGGTCCTCTTTGGGAGCCGTGCGGAGGCCCAAAAGGAGCCACAGGAGCCTGTCGGCCCAGCCGTCATCCTGGAGGCAGGCCATGATTGCGGCCTTCATGGAACGGTGGAACCGCTCGCACAACCCGTTGGCCTGGGGGTGGTAGGCCGTGGTGCGGTGCAGGGTAATGCCCAATGTGCGGGCAACCGCGCCCCATAATTCGGACGTGAACTGTGGGCCGCGGTCCGACGAGATGTCCGCTGGTGCGCCAAAACGCGCGACCCAAGTGGCGATGAACGCCTGGGCCACGTTGGCGGTGGTGGTGGAGGTGAGGGGCACGGCCTCCGGCTATCTGGTGGTCCTGTCCACCATGGTAAGCAAGTGGGTGAACCCCTGTGATGGGGGAAGGGGACCCACCAGGTCCACGTGGACGTGGTCGAACCGTCGCTCGGGCACGGTGAAGGGAGCCAGCGTAGCCTGGGTATGACGGTGGACCTTGGCCCGCTGGCAGGGTGTGCAGGCGTTGGCCCAGTCGCGGACGTCCCGTCGCAGCCCATGCCAGACGAAACGCGCTGCCACCAGCCTCTTGGACGCCTTCCGGCCCGGGTGAGAGAGGCCGTGGAGCGAAGCAAAAATGCGCCGCCGCCAGTTGACTGACACAACAGGGTGAGGTCGGCCTTGGGAGATGTCGCACAGCAGGACCGTGTCCGTGAAGGGGACGTCAGCCAAGCGGAGGCCCGTGTCTGCCAGCCGGAGCGCCTGCACCGTGCTGTCGGTGGCCTGGTCCGTTGCCATTAGGGCGAAATCGACGCCGAGGTGGACGGCGTTGGCGCAGGCTCGAGAAAGGCAGTCGGCCACGGCGTTGTCCTTCCCGGCGACGTGACGGATGTCCATGGTGTACTCCGACACGGCGGAGAGGTGGCGCTGCTGGTGGGCCGACCACGGCTCCATGAACTTGGCCATGACGAAAACCAACGGCTTGTGGTCGACAAAAGCCGTGAACGGGCGGCCCTCCAGGAGGTGGCAAAAATGGCGGACGGCCAGGTACAGCCCGAGGAGCTCGCGGTCGAAGGTGCTGTACTTCAACTCGTTGGGCAGGAGTTGCCGGCTGAAGAACGCAAGCGGCTGCCAGGCCCCGTTTACCCATTGTTCATGGACCGCGCCCATGGCATAGTCGGAGGGGTCCATGGTGAGGGCGATGGGAGCCTGGGGTACTGGGTGGGCCAGCAGCGTGGCGTTGGCGAGGGCCCGTTTTGCGCCTGTAAAAGCAGCGTCCATGTCCGTGGACCAGGCAACGTCGCATTTCGCCGGCTGGCCGCGGAGGGCGGCGTACAAGGACCACATGAGTTGCACAGCTCGGGGCATGAAGCGGTGATAAAAGTTCACCATCCCGACGAACTCCTGCAGCGCTTTGACGGAGCGGGGGCGTGGGAAAGAGGAGATGGCCTCGACTTTGGCCGGTAGTGGCACGGTGCCGGTCCGGGTGATGCGGTGGCCCAAAAAGTCGATCGTCGCCGCATCAAAGTGACATTTGGCCGGGTTGACAATCAATCGGTGCTCGCTGAGGCGGCCGAACAGCATCCGGAGGTGGAGGAGGTGCTCGGCTCTGGACATGCTGGCGACGAGGATGTCGTCCAGGTAGGTGCAGAGGAACGGCAAGTCGCGCAGCACGCCATCCATCAGGCGCTGGAATGCCTGTGCCGCATTTTTGAGGCCAAAGGGCATCCGGAGGAATTCAAAGAGGCCGAAAGGTGTAATAACGGCCGTCTTCGGGATGTCGCCCGGGCGGATGGGCACCTGGTGGTATCCCCGAATCAGGTCCACTTTTGAAAAAATGGTCCGCCCCGCCAACCGGGCGAAAAATCCTGGATGTGCGGGATGGTGTACCTGTCGGGGGTAGTGGCGTCGTTAAGGCGGCGGTAGTCGCCGCATGGCCGCCATCCGCCCCCCGGCTTCGGGACAATGTGCAGCGGCGAGGCCCAGGCACTGTCGGAGCGCCGCACGATGCCGAGGCGCTCCAGCGCGGTGAACTCGGCCTTGGCGACGGCGAGTTTGGCGGGATCGAGACGGTGAGCCCGGGTGTACACCGGCGGGCCCGTAGTGGGGATGTGATGCTCGATGCCGTGGCGCACCGCGATGGCCGAAAACGTCGGTCGCGTGAGGGCCGGGAACTCCGCGAGGAGACGTGCGAAGTCGTCTGCCAATGGGAGGACGCAGGGAAACTCGGTGGGCGCAGAACGGCTCAAAGCGCATGCCAGGGAGCTGAAAGTTTCGGCGTTGACGAGACGCCGGCGTTTCACTTTGACCAGCAGCCCGTGGGCGCACAGAAAATCGGCCCCGGGCAAAGCCATGGGGACGTCCGCCGTCACGAACTCCCAGTGAAAGAGCTGGCTGCCGAAGCGGAGGGCGACGGTGCGTGGGCCGAAGGTGTGGATGGCGGAGCCGTTGGCCGCGATTAAGAAGGGGCCGCAAACGGCGGCCCGCCTGGCCTCCGCCGAAGTGGGAATGACGCTCAGCTGGGCGCCGGTGTCACAGAGAAAGCGCCGCACCGACGCTTGGTCCGCGATGAATAGCAGGTTTCTGGAACGGCCGGCGTTCATTGCTGGTAGGGAACGCCGGCCCGCCCGTTTCCCGACTTGCCGAACGTGCACGGGGGTCGACATGATCGGGCCTGCCGCCCGAACCTGGCATGGAAATAACACCAGGCCGGGTCCGGCGGGGGCTCCGGTCGACGCTTCGGGACCGGGCGACGTGGCGTCGCCGCTGCCAGTCGCGCCGGCCCGGCGGCCTCCGGCAAGGAAACTGCGTCGCGGGCACCGGGCGGGTGGGCGGGAGGGTTCCCGGCCGCCCCCCTCCCCCCCGACGAGCTGGCTCGCCACTCCGGCGAGCTGGCTTGCCGAATCGATCTTGTCGGCCTCCTTGGCGAGGTCGCGGGGGTTCACGATGGTCGTGCCTGCCAGGGCGACCATTACCTGGGCCGGGAGCTGGCGAAGAAAAAGCTCCCGAAACAGGAAATCCGAGGGGTGCTCGCCGAGCAACGCGAGCATGTAGTCCATGCGTTCGGATGGGCGCGTATCGCCGAGCTCAGGAAGGTCGAGCAGGCGTCGTGCACGCTCAGCCGGGGAGAGGGCGAAAGCGCCCAGAAGAAGTGCCTTGATGGCGTCGTACTTGCCATCAGTGGGCGGGTTCTGGAGGAAGCTCAGGCAGCGGGCGGCGGTCGCGGAGCCAAGCGCGGCGACCACGTAATGGTATCGCGTGGCGTCCTCCGTTATGCCATGCAGGGCCAACTGGGAGTCTGCCTGCGTGAACCAGACAGCGGCGTGTGCTTCCCAGAAGGTGGGCAATTTGAGGGACACTGCAGTGTCCATCGCGTGTCATAAATTCGGGGTCACCAGTGAAGAGCAGGTCTCTTGCTTGAGACGGATGAAGTGACGGGCAAGACACAAACTCGTCCGAGAAGATGTTTATTGTAAAAACCAACTCGGGAACTCTCAAACGCCCGTTTATCGGGCTGCATATATATCACAACCAGAAAGCACAACCGAAACCGAAAGCCCTGCCTCCCAGGCATGGCACGCTTTGGTGGTCACGTGACCGACAGGTGCAAAGGATTATAACCGCACGCGCGGCACGCTTTGGTGGTCACGTGACCGGCCACCCCGGCGCCGTGGTTTGCCTGCCGGTTACGTCACCGGCTGGAGCAAGGAGATTCTGTTGCTGGTCTCGCTTGGGGGACCCATGGGTCGCTACATCATTCCATTTAACCTGCTTTTTACCAATACGAACTTCACCCCTTAATTTTACAATTGTCTCGTATATTTGAACATCAGGAAAAAACGTTTTTTTAAATCGATTAATCACGTGACAATGCTTTCTTTCCTCGAGATGGATCACTCCCTTTCCGCTCTGTTTATCACCACTCACTCACAAGGTGATATGTTTTGTGGGTGAAGTGAGACCCACCCTCGGTCTCATCTCGAAACATTGTGGACCACGATCCGTCTCGCGTTATCTCTCATCTGTCGTGATCTCGGGATGCATTGATTGCATGACGTCATTGGATTTGGGGACCCTTGGGCACGTGACCATTGTGCACGTGCGTTAATCCGCCATTGCGGAAAAAGCAGAGTTCACTCACACGTGGTTCATTCCTAACCCGAAGCAGTCCCTGCTTTTCTTCACCTTTACCTTTATTTTGGCACCTTAATGTGGCGGCGCTTACAAATTGCTGACGTCACAAACAATCTTCTTATAAAGAGGAAGAAGAACGATGTGCATAAACAGGAAGTATTCAATAACGTTGAAGAACTTCCGGGTGATCTTTCTGTGAACGGCGTGCTGTGACTGAGACAAAGGTTCTCGTGATCGGATCGGATCTCAGCTCAGCTCAGCTCAGCTCACCTCACCTGAAGAGGTTTGTTCAAAGATTCTCATTTTATTATTAATACTGAGAAAGATCTGTAAAACGTTTGTTTAAAGATAAAGTAATTTTCTGTTCGTTGATGACGGGAAAGAAGATAAGTTAAAGGAGTTTTTATTAAATGTATGTTGAGGTATTTGATTGTTCATTTAATGAGGTGTTTTTCACTCGTTTTGTTTTATTCGCTGCATTGTTTTATATGACGTCATCACTGAACTTCATAAAACGATGGTGAAACCTCATTCTTCCTTTTAATTACAAACCAGGCAGAAAGTTTTTATCATTAACTTGTATATCCAATGTCGCCTCTAAATGAGGAGGTGTTGTAAAGGTTGTAGATGATGGATGGATGAGGGATCCATGTAGTGTTGGTGCTGAAAAAAAAGTCTGTCTCATCTGCTACATCCAAAACTAAAGTTGGACTATCTTCTGTAAAAAGTCGTTTAGGCTACATATTAGAACCTACCTGGTCTGTTCATTGTCGAGGCAGGTATCTTCTTTCAGTTCTCCAGATCGTGGCAAAAGCAAAAAATAGGATTGCAGGTCTTGAAGCTCACCTGGATCAGGAGCAACAGTTACTCAAACTCCTCGCAGACCCTGAATTTTTTTATTTTTTTTAATATGCTGTGGGAAAACTTTGGTACATCACAGGTGATCAAGGTTGTAGTCACGTTTCGTAGAAATTGTGTGTAGTTTTGGAGGAGAGAGCAAATACCTATTTTCAAGCTCCTCCCCCATCCCTTCCCATCCCCCCCCCCCCCCCCCCTTCCACGAAGTCTTGAGCCCTCTAATGAGCGCAGATTTTGATCTGCTCAACACACCATCAGGCATCAGGCATCAGATATGAAGCTTGTGTCCAAGTTTTATCAAAATCGTGTGTTTGGATCACGTGATAATGACTGAAGTGTTTACCGACTCACTCACTCACTCACGCACCTACAGACACTGCTCGATCGCATCAGCTGCAGCGGAGTTTTGCCAAATTTTGAGTTGCCGGAGCTTTGCAAAAATGTGTCAGCCATGACGTCATCACCAGATCTACTATTACATCAAGTTTTCATGTGACACCATAACCATTTGAGTTCCCCTAAAATGATTGAATGAAATACATACCTTTTACATTGATTAATAAAAATACGCCTTTTTTACCACACACATAAACACACACACACACACACACACACACACACACACACACACACACACACACACACACACACACATAGACACACACAAAAACACACAAACACAAACAAAAACATACATGCACATACACACACACAAACACGCACATAAACAAACATACACATACATAAACACACACACAAAATACACACACATGAACAAAACATACTCACATATGCAACACACACACACACGTATATATATATATATATATATATATATATATATATATATATATATATATATACATATATATATATATATATATATATATATATATATATATATATATATATATATACATATATATATATATATATATATATATATATATATATATTGTAACGGTGTTGAGAAGTGTAACGAATTTGAGAAGTGTAACGGTTTTTGAAGAGTGTAACGATTTTGAAGGAAGTGTACCGAATGTGAAAAGTATGGTTTTGTTGTGTGTAACGCCCTCATAATGTAAATAATGGTCGCAGCCGTCCTCCTAGTTAATTCCATGAAACTTACATGTAGGCCATGATATATCTTTTTAAATAGTGTATTTCCTTATTCTATGTAGGCTAAATATGTGTTTCCCACTAGATTGACTTTGCATTGTATCAAACAAAATAAGCATAGGCCCTTTCAATTTCCCCAAACATCTCCGCTCTCAAAAGTTCCTTTAAAAAGGGGTGCGAGTGGCGTTCAATCCCGCAAGCCGCCATTGCCCATGTGCTCATCTCGGAGAAGAAAGGCGTGTCTCCACCTCGTCATAGAGGGGAGGAGTGAGCCAACCCCACTTGGCCAACCAGCACCGCGGTTAGCAACCCGGTAGGCATGCCCTCGCAGCCGGCGGCTTGATTCCACCCGGGGTAATAAAAGGGACTGGAAGGGACTGCTTCCCCAGATGAGAGATGAGCGAAGATGAGAGATCAGATGACCTGGGAGATGAGCGAAGAGGCGACACCAAGAGGAGCGGTGAGATGCGAAACGCTCCAAGCCAAAGAGGAGAGGTACTCGGAGAGGAAACCAGCTAAGGAGAGACGCGCTGAAAGGAGGGAGACGGCTCCACCAGAAGGAGAGGAGCAGGTGTGCCCGAGCCAGCGCGTGACGTCTAAAGCATCGGCAGCGGATACGCGACGAAGGGTTTTCCCGCCAAAAACCGCGAGGAATTGAGAGCTGCTGCCTCCGACCCTGCCTCCCTCTCCAGCAATCCACCTCAAGCCTACCTGCCTGAAATATCCCCCGTGTAAGTGTGAACGTCGTCTGTCCTACTCGTTGTCCTGGGGTTAAGTAAATTGAATAGG